>NW_028259139.1:15000000-15625000 GCF_977971745.1 Zootermopsis nevadensis | reverse complement strand
CTTGCCTTGTCCTGCATTGAACTGCCCTGACATGCCTAGCCGTGCATTGCCCTGCCCTGCTCTGCCCAGCCATGCTCTGCCATGCCTTTCCTTGCCTTACCTTGCCTTGCATTGCCTTGCCTTGCATTGCCCTGCCTTGCCTCTTTGCCCTGACCTGCCCTTCCTGACCTACACTGCCCTGCCTTGCCAAGACCTGCTCTGCCCTGCCCTGTTCTGCCCTGCCTTACCTTTCCTTTCCTTGCCTTGCCTTGCATTGCCCTTTCTTTATTTGCCTTGCCTTGCCTTGCCTTGCCTCTCTTTGCCTTGCCCAGACTTGCTCCGCTCTCCACTTCCCTACCCTGCCTTGCGTTGGCATGGCCTACTTTGCCTTGCCTTGCCTTGCCCTGCCTTGCTTTGCCCTGCCCTGCCCAGCCCTGCGCTGCCCTGCCCTGCCCTGACCTACATTGCCCTGCCCTACCCTGCCCTGAACTGCCCAGCCTTGCCTTGCCATGCCTTGCCTTGCCTTCCTTTGCCTAGCCTTGCCCTGCCTTGCTTTGCCTTGCCTTGCCTTGCCCTGATTTGCCCTGCCCTGTCCTGCTCTGCCTAGCTTTGATTTGCCTTGCCTTGCCTTGCCTTGCCTTGCATTGCCTTACCTTGCATTGCCCTCCCCTGCCCTGCCTTCCCTTGCCTTGGCCTTAATTGCCTTGCTTTGCCTTGCCTTGCCTTCAATGCCCTGCACTGCCCTTGCCCTGCCTTGCCCTGCCTTGAATTGCCTTGCCTTGCTTGGCCCTGCCTTTCTCTTCCCTGACCTGTCATGCCATGCCTTGCTCTGCCCTGCTCTGCCTTGACCTGCCCTGCCCTGCCCTGCTCTGCCCTACCGTGCCTTGCCTTGCGTTGCCTTGTCTTGCCTTGCATTGCCATGCCTTGCATTGCCCTTCCTTGCCCTTCCTTACCTTGACTTGCTCCGCCCCACACTCCCCTGCCCTTCCTTGCCTTGCCATGGCATACCTTGTCTTATCTTACCTTGCTCTGCTTTGCCCTAACCTGACCTGATCTACACTGCACTGCTTTGCCCTGCCTTGCCTTGCTTTGTCCTAATTTGCCCTACCCTGACCTTCCCTACCTTGCCTTCTTTGCTGGCCTTGCCTTATCTTGAATTGCCTTGCCTTGCCTTGCCTTGCCTGGCCTTTCCTTGCCTTGCCTTTCCTTGCCTTGCCTTGCCTTGCCTTTCCTTTCATTGTCTTGCCTTGCCCTGCCTTGTCCTACCATGCTCTGTCCTGCCCTGCTCTGACCTGCCGTGCCCTGCACTGACCTGCCCTGCATTGCCCTGCGTTGCCTGCCTTGCCCTGAATTGCCCTGCCTTGACCTGCTCTGCCCTGCCCTGACCTGCCTTGCCTTCCTTGCCCTGCCTTGCCTTGCCTTTGCTTTGCCACACTTTGTCTTCTTTTCCCTGAACTGCCCGGCCCTTTCCTGTCCTGTCTTGCCTTTGCCTTCATTGCTTTGCCTTGCTCTGGAAACCCTGCACTGCCCTGCCCTGCAATTGCCCTGCCCTGCTCTGCCTTGCCTTGCCTTGCCTTGATTTGCATTGGTTTGCATTGCATTGCCCTTACTTGCCCCGCCTTGCTTTGCCTTGCCTTGCCCTGCCATGCCCTGCTCTGCCCTGCCACGCCTTGCCTTGCCTTGCCCTGCCCTGAATAGATTTGCCTTGATTTGCCTTGCCTTGCCTTGCCTTGCCTTGACTTGCATTGCTTTGCATTGCCCTTTTGCCCCGCTATGCCTTGCCTTGTCTTGCCTTGCCTTGATTTGCATTGCTTTGCATTGCCCTTTTGCCCCGCTTTGCCTTGTTTTGCCTTGCCTCTCTTTGTCTTGCCCTGCCCTGCACCGCCCTGCACTCTCCTGCCCTGCATTTTTGGCCTACCATGCCTTAAATTGCCTTGGCATGCCTTGCTTTGAACTGCCCTGCCCTGCCCTGCCCTGCCCTGCCCTGCCCTGCCCTGCCCTGCCCTGCCCTGCCCTGTCCTGCTCTGCCCTGACATGCACTGTCTTGCCGTTCTTTACCTTGCCTTGCTTTACCTTTCGTTGCCTTGACTTGTCCTGTCCTGCCCTGCCCTGCCTTGCCTTGCCTTGCTTTGCCTGGCCTTGCCTTGCCTTGCCTTTCCTTACCTTCCTTTGTATTACTTTGCCTTGCCTTGCCTTGCCTTGCGTTGCCTTGCCTCGCCCTGTCTTGCCCTGAATTGCCCTGTCTTTCCCTGCACTGCCATGCCCTGCCCTACACTGACATGCCCTGCTCTGCCTTGCCTTGCCTTGCTTTGCCTTAATTGCCTTGCCTTGCATTGCCTTGCTTTGCCCTGCCTTGCCCTAACTTGCCCTGTTTTGCCCTGCCTTGCCCTGTCTTGCCCTGTTTTGCCCTGACTTGCCCTACCTAGCCTTGAATTGCCTTGACTGGCCACACCTAGCCTTGCCATGCCTACACGCCTTGCCTTGCCTAGCCACGTCACGTCTTGCCTAGCCACGCCTTGCCTTGCCTTGCCTTACCTTGCCTTGCCAGGCCTTGCCTTGCCTTGCCTTGCCTTACCTTGACCTGCCTTGCATTGCCTTGCCTTGCCTTTCTTTATTTGTCTTGCGTTGCCGCTTTGCAATGCACTGCCCTGCCCTTCATCGCCATGCTCTCCCCTGCTCCGCCTTGCCCTGCCTTGCCCTACCTTGCCCTGAATTACCTTGATTTGCCTTGCCAATCCACGCCTAGCCTTGCCTAGAAACGCCTTGCTTTGCCTAGCGACGACTTGCCTTGCCTAGCCACACCTTGCCTTGCCAAGATACGCCTTGCCTTGTCTTGCCTATTCACGCTTTGTCTTGGCTAGTCACGCCTAGCCTTGCCTTGGTTTGCCCTGCCTTGCCCTGCACTGCCCTGCCTTGCCTTGCCTTGCCTAGCCACGCTTTGCCTTGCCTTGTCTAGCCACGCCTTGTCTTGCCTTGTCTAGCTACGCCTTGCATAGCCTAGCCACGCCTTGCCTTGCCTTGCGTTACCTTGCCTTGCCTTGTCTTGCCTTGCCATGCCTAGCTTTGCCTTGTCTTGCCTAGTTACCAATTGCCTTGCTTAGCCACGTCTTTCCCTGCCCTGCCTTGCCTTGCCCTGATTTGGCCTGTCCTGCCCTGCCTTCCCTTGCTTTGCCTTGCCTTCCCTTGCCTTGCCTTGCCTTGACATGCCCTTTCTTGCTCTTCCATGCCCTACATTGCCTTGCCTTGCCTAGCCACGCCTTGCCTTGAATTGTCTAGCCACGCCTTGCCTTGCATTGCCTACCTTCTCCTTACCTAACCTAGCGAAGCCTTGCATAGCAACGCCTTGCCTTGCCTAACCACGCCTTGCTTTGCCTAGCTACGCCTTGCCTTGCCTTGCTTAGAAACGCCTTCCCTTGCCTAGCCATACCTTGCCTTGCCTTGCCTTGCCTTGCCCTGACTTGCCCTGCTTGCCCTGCTTTGCCTTGATTTGCCTTGCTTAGCCACGCCTTGCCTTGCCTTGCCTTGCCTTGCCTTGCCTTGCCTAGCCTTGTCTTGCTTGCCTTCCCTTACCTTACCTTGCCTAGCCTTGCCTTGCCTTGCCTTGCCTTGCATTGCCTTGCCTTGCATTGCCTTGCCTTGCCTTGCCTTGACTTGCCTTGTCTTGCCTTGCCTTGCCTTGCCATGCCTTGCCTTTCTTTGCCTTAATTTGTTTTGCCCTGCCTTGCCCTGCCTTCCATGACCTGTGCTGCAATGCCCTGAACTGCCCTGAACTTGCCCTGCCACGCCTTGCCTTTCCTAGAAACGCCTTGCCTAGCCACGCTTAGCCTTACCTTGCCTAGCCACGCTTTGCCTTGCCTATCCACGCCTTGTTTGCCTTGACTTGCCTTGCCTTGCCTAGCCTCAACTTGCCTTGCCTTGGCTCATCTTGCCTTGCCTTGCATTTCCTTCCCTTGCTTTGCCTTGTCTAGCCACGCCTTGCCTTGCCTAGAAACGCCTTGCCTTGCCTAGGCAACCCTTGCCTTTCCTAGCCACGACCTGCCTTGCCTTGTCAGGCCTTAAATTGATTTGATTGCCTTGCCTTGCCTTGCTTTTCCCTGCGTTGCCTGCCTTGCCTGCCTTGCCTGCCTTGCCCTGCCTTGCCCTGCTCTGCCCTGTCCTGCCCTGCCTTGCCTTGAATTGCCTAGCCACGACTTGCCTTGCCTAGCCACGCCTTGCCTTGCCTTTTCGAGCCACGCCTGCCTTGCCTTGCCTTGCCTAGACTCTTCTTGCCTTACCTAGCAAGGCCTTGCTTTACCTAGCAAGGCCTTGCCTTACCTAGCCACGCCTTGCCTAGCCACGCCTTGCCTTGATTAGCCACGCCTTGCTATGCCTAGCCACGCCTTCCCTTGTCTTGCCTACTCACGCCTTCCCTTGCCTAGCCACACCTTGTCTTGCCTTGCCTAGCCACGCCTTGCTTTACCTGGCCTTGCCTTGCCTTGCCTTAACCTGCCTTGCCCAGCTTGCCCTGCTTTGCTTTGATTTGCCTTGCTTAGCCACGCCTTGCCTTGCCTTGTCTTGCCACGCCCTGCTCTGCCCTGCACTGCCACGACTTGCCTTGATTGCCCTGCCTTGCCCTGCATGCCCTGTCTTGCCCTGACCTGCCCTGACCTGCCTTGCCTTGAATTGCCTTGCCGTGCTATGCCTTGCGTTGCCTTGCCTTACCTTGCCTAGCCACGCCCTGTGCTGCCCTGCCCCGCCAAGCCATGCCTTGCCTTGCACTGCCTTGCCCTGCCTTTCTGTGCCTTGCCCTACCCTGCCCTGCACTGCCTTGCCTTGCCTTGCTTTGCCTTGCCTTGCCTTGCCTTGCCTAGCCTCTCCTTGCCTTGCCTAGACACGCCTTGCTTTGCCTAGCCACGCCTTGCCTTGTCTTGCCTAGTCACGCCTTCCCTTGCCTAGCCACACCTTGCCTTGCCTTGCCTAGCCACGTGTTGTTTTGACTTGCCTTGCCTTGCCCCGCTTTGCCTTGCTTGAACTGCCTTGCCCTGCTCTGCCAAGTCTTGCCTTGCCTTTCCCTGCCCTGCCCTGCTCTGCCCTGCCGTGCCCTGCACTGCCCTGCCCCGCCGTGCCCTGCCCTGCCTTGCGTTGCCTTGCCTTCCCTTGCCTTGCTTTGCCTTGACTTGCATTGCCTTGCATTACATTGCCCTTCCTTGTCCCGCCTTGCCTTGCCTTGCCTTGCCTCTCTTTGTCTTGCACTGCCCTGCACCGCTCTGCACTCTCCTGCCCTGCAATGTTTTGGCCTACCATGCCTTGCCCTGCCTTGCCTTGAACTGCCCTGCTCTGCCCTGCCCTGACATGCACTGTCTTGCCGTGCCTTGCTTTGCTTGCCTTGCCTTTCGTTGCCTTGCCTTGCCCTGCCTTGCCTTGAACTGCCTTGCCGTACCTTACCCTGCACTACCCTGCCCTGCCTTGCCTTGCCATGGCCTATTTGCCTTGCCTTGCCTTGCCCTGCCCTGCCTTGCCTTGCCCTGCCCTGCCTAGCCCTGCTCTGCCCTGCCCTGCCCTGCACTGCCCTGACCTACACTGCCCTGCCCTGACCTGCCCTGCCTTGCAATGCCTTACCCTGCAATGCAAAGATCTGACCTGCCCTGCCTTTCACTGCCCTGCCTTGCCTTGCCTTGCCTTGCCAGGCTTTGCCTTGCCTTGCCTTGCTTTGCCTTGTCTTACCTTGACCTGCCTTGCCTTGCCTTGTCTTTCTTTATTTGTCTTTCCTTGCCGCTTTACAATGCACTGCCCTGCCCTGCCCCGTCCTTTCTTCCCCTGCTCTTCCTTGCCCTACCTTGCCTTGATTTGTTCGCCTAGCCACACCTAGCCTTGCCATGCCTAAACACGCCTTGCCTTGCCTAGCCACGTCTAGTCTTCCCTAGCCAAGCCCTGCCTTGCCTAGCGAAGCCTTGCCTTGCCTTGCCTTGCCTTCCCTTGCGTTGCCTTGCCTAGCCACGAATTGACATGCCTTGTCTAGCCACGCATTGCCTTGCCTTGCCTAGTCACGCCTTGCCTTGCCTAGCCACACCTTGCCTTGCCTAGGCACCCCTTGCCTTGCCTAGCCACGCCCTGCCTTGCCTTGCCTTAACTTGCCTTGTCTTGCCTTGCATTGCCTTGCCTTGCCTTGCTTTGCCTGCGTTGCCCTGACTTGCCAGCCTTGCCCTGCCTTACCCTGACCTGCCCTGCCTTGCCCTTCCCTCCCCTGCCTTGCCTTGCCTTTGCTTTGCCTCTATTTGTCTTCTTTTCCCAGCAACGTCCGGTCCTTCCCTGTCCTGCCTTGAATTTTCCTTCCTTGCCTTGCCTTGCCTTGCCCTGCCTTGCCTTGCCCTGCCTTGCCTTGCCCTGCTTGCCTTGCCCTGCCCTGCCTAGCCTTGCCCTGCCCTGCCCTTCCCTGTTCTTCCCTGACCTACACTGCCCTGCCCTGCCCTGCCCTGCCCTGCTTTGCCCTGCCTTGCAATGCCTTGCCCTGCATTGCCATGCCCTGCCCTGCCCTGCCCTGCCTTTTCAAGCTCTGCCTTGCCTTGCCTTTCCTAGCCACGCCTTGCCTTGCCTTGCCTAGCCACGACTTCCCTTGCCTTCCCTAGCCACGCCTTGCCTTGCCTTGCCTTGCCTTGCCCTTCGTTGTCTTGCCTAGCCTTGCCTAGCCACGCCTTGCCTTTCCTAGCGACGACTTGCCTTGCCTAGCCACGCCTTTCCTTGCCTAGTCACGCCTTGCCTTACCTAGCGTCGAATTGCCTTGTCTAGGCACACTTTGTCTTGCCTAGCCACGTCTTGCCTTGCCTTGCCTTGCCTTGCCTTGCCTAGCCACCCCCTACCTTGCCTAGCCACGCCTTGCCTTGCCTAGCCACATCTTACCTTGCCTTGCTTTGCCCTGCCTTTCCCTGCTTTGCCTGCCTTGCCCTGCCTTGCCCTGCCTTGCCCTGCCTTGCCCTGCCTTGCCCTGCCCTGCACTCCCCTGCTTTACCTTTCCTTGCCTTTGAATTCCTTGCCTTGCCCTGCCTTCCCTGCCCTGTTCTGCCCTGACCTATACTTCCCTGCCCTGCCCTGCTCTGCCCTGCCCTGCCCTGCCCTGCCTTGCCTTGCCTTGTCTTGCCCTGATTTGCCCTACCCTGCCCTGAACTGCCTTGCCTTGCCTTTACTTGCCTTGCCTTGCCTTATCTTGCCTTGCCTTGCCTTTCCTTGCTTTGCCCTGCCCTGCCCTGCTTTGCCTTGCTTTGCCTTGCGTAGCCTCAACTTGCCTGACCTAGCCACGCCTTGCCTTTCCTAACCACGCCTTGCTTTGCCTAGCAACGCATTGCTTTTCATACCCACGCCTTACCTAGACACGCCTTGCCTTGCCTTGACTTGCCTTGCCTGCTTTGCCCTGCCTTGCCCTGCCTTGACTTGCCTTGCGTTGCCTTGCCTTGACTTGCCTTGCTTGTCTTTCAATGTAATATAATGTAAGGTAACGTAAGGTAATGTAATGTAAGGCAAATCAAGACATTTGATGGCAAGTGAAAGCAAGGCAAGGCAAGACAAGGCAATGTTAGGCAAGGCAAGGCACGGCAAGGCAAGGGAAGGCAATGCAAGGAAATATTAGGCGCGGCAAACGATGGCAACGCAAGGCAAGGCAAGGCAAGGCATGTCAAGGCAAGGCAAGGCAAGCCAAGGCATGGCAAATCAAGACATAATATAACAACACACTAATCTGCATGTAACTTACATAATATTAAATGGACAAAAGTGCTACTTTTAAAAATTGAATATCTAAACCTAACGTATATGTTTATAATAATTCGAAACAATTCCCTTTAACTGTATGAACCACCATTTGAGGCAATTTTTGGACGACGTGTTATGTAAGGGTAGAATAATGTTTTGAATTTTGCGTTCTGAGCCGTGTGACAATAAATACTGTTTATATTTTAAAGTTTGTACTTTAATTTGAAACGATGACGTTGTTCAAAGAATATCATGCATGATTTCCTTAAAGAATAGTGTTTTTTATATACGGGATTAATATGATAAGACGTCTTAAAACAACCGTCAAAACTCAAGTCTGTCTCTAGATAACATTTCATCGTATATATTCACTTTTATCTTTTTAACTTCGATAATCCCTGTCGAAGTCTGTGATGGCTGCACGCCGATATTGTTTGTATTTTAATGTTTGTACGTAATTTTGAAAGGAAAACTATATTCGAGGTTTATCATACTTGATCATCTCAAAATAAGAAGTGTTTTTAATTTAAAACATGTATATGATAAGACGACTTCTAACAACTATCAAATCCTATGTCAGTCTGTAAATAAAATTGCATGGTATATATTCACACATATCTTTGTAACTGCGATATTCTTCAACGTAACATATGGTCGCTGTGCGGCGATGTTCATTGATGCAGAATTGTGAGCTTTTCAGAGCTAATAAAGGGAAAAATAACAACACACTAATTTGCCTGTAACTTAAATAATATTAAACGGATAAACGGTTTACTTGAAAGAAATGAATATCTAATCCTAATGTATATGTTTATAAAAATTGGAAACATTTCCCGTCAATATTACGAAACACCATTTCTGACAGTTTTTGGAAGATATGAAATATACTGGTGGACTAATGTTTTGAATTTTTCGTTCTGAGCTGTGTCCACAAAATACTGTTTGTATTTTAACGTTTGTATGTAATCTTGAAAGGATTACATTGTTCAAGGTATATCATTCTTTTTTACCCTAAATGATTAGTGTTTTTAATATAAAACATCAATATGATAAGACGACTTCATACAATCATCTTACGTAAGTCTGTCTGTAAATTACATTGCATCGTATATATTCACATAAATGTTTGTTCCTGCGATGTTTTATATTATAAACACTTTTCATTTGAGGTAATTAAGCATGATGTACGTCGAACAAAGTAATCCTTTTTAAAAATACATGCAAACGTAAAAATACATACAGTATTTAGTGACACACAGATTATAATGCAAAATTCAATTTTTAAGATCACCCTTAAATCACAAGAGACCCAAAAACGGTTAAAAAGTGGTGGATCATAAATTTATTGGGAAATGTTTCAAATTATAATAAACGTGTACATTAGGATAAGATATTCATTATTTTAAAGTAGCACATTTGTCCGATTAATATTATTTAAGTTACACGCCGGTTAGTGTGAAGTTATATTATGCGTTTTGAGCTCTTAAAAGTACACAATTCTGTATCAACGAAAATCGGCGTGCAGCGACCACAGACATTGACGAGGATAATCGCAGTTACAAAAATGTGTGTGAATATATACGATGCAATGTTATCTACTGACAGACTTGAGGTTTGACGGTTGTTTGAAGACGACTTATCACATAAATGTCTTATATAAAAAACATTATTCTTTTAAGTAAATAATGCATGATGTTCTTCGAACATCTTCATCCTTTCAAAGATACGTACAAACGTGAAAATACAAACAGTATTTATTGATACACGTCTCAGTACACAAAATTAAAACATTTTTCTTTCGTACATAACAGGTCGTCCAAAAATTGTAAGAAAAGTTAGTTCATGAAGTTGAATGGAAAAGTTTCGAACTATTATTAACATATACGTTAGGGTTAGATAGTCAATGATTTAAAGTAGCACTTATGTTCGATTAATATTGTTTAAGTTACAGGGAGAATGTTGTGTTAACATATGCGTTATGCGTTTAAGCTCTGAATAGCTCACAATTCATTATCAACGAACATCGGCGTGCAGCGACTACAGGCAGAGACGAGGATAATCGCAGTTACAAAGATGTGTGTGAATTATACGATGCAATGTTAGATACAGACAGACTTGAGATTTGACGGTTGTTTGAAGATGACTTATCACATAAATGTTTTATATAATAAACATTATTCTTTTAAGTAAATAATGCATGATGTTGTTCGAACTTCTTCATCCTTTCAAAGTTACGTACAAACGTGAAAATACAAACAGTATTTGTTGACACACGGCTCAGTACACAAAATTCAAAATATTTGTTTTTCGTACATAACAGGACGTCCAAAAATTTTCAGAAATGGTAGTTCATAAAGTTGAAGGGAATTGTTTTGAACTAGATAGTCAATGGTTTAAAGTAGCACTTATGTTCGATTACTATTGTTTAAGTTACAGGGAGAATGTTGTGTTAACATATTATGCGTTTTAAGGTCTGATTGGCACACAATTCTGTATCAACGACCATCGGCGCACAGCATTCACATAGTATTTTGAAGAATATCGATGTAATAAAGATATATGTGATTATATACGATGCAATGATATTTAAAGTCTAATTTGAGTTATGATGTTTGTTTGGTGACGTCTTATCATATAATATTTTATATTAGAAACAGTATTCCTTTGAGGTAATAAAATATGATGTACCTCTAACAATGTTATCCCTTCAAAATTACATACAAACGTTAAAATACAAACAGTTTTTAGTGGCACACAGTTCAGAATTCATAAATCAAATCATTAGAACATCCGTACTTTAAAGGTCGTAAAAAACTGTTAGAAGTAGTGGTTCATAAAGTTGAAGGGAAATGTTTCCAATTATCATAAACATGTATATTTAAGATAAATATTCATTCCATTAAAGTTGCACTTTTGCCCGAATAATATTATTTAAGTAACAGGTGGATATTTTGTTATCATAACTTGCGTTTTCAACTGTGAATATGACACAATTCTGTGACAACGAACATCGGCCTACTGCTATAACATAGTATGTGAGGGTCTATAGCAACTACAAAGATTTGTTTTATTATATATGATATTTACAGAGAGACTTAGGATTTGTTGGTTGTTTCAAATCGTCTTATCATATACATGACTTATATTAAAACACTATTCATTGGAGCAAATCAAGGATGATATACCTCGAACAATGTTATCCTTTCAAAATTACAAAAAAAATAAAAATACAAAGAGTATTTTATGGTTATAGCTCAGAACGCAAAATTCAATACATTAGTCCACCTGAATATTTGAGGTAGTACAAAAACTGTAAGAAGTGGTGTTTCATAATGTTGACGGGAAATGTTAACAATTTTTATAAACAGACAAATTAGGGTTAGATATACATTTCTTTTAATTAGAACTTTTTTCCGTTTAATATTATTTAATTTACAGGCAAATTAGTGTGTTGTCATTTTTCTCGTTTTCAGCTATGAAAAGCTCTCAATTCTGAATCAACGAACAAGGCAACACTGCGACCACATGTTACGTTGGAGAATATAGATGTTACAAAGATATGTTGATTATTTATGATGCATTGAAATTTACAGAATAATTTTAGTTTTATTGTTTGTTTGAAGACGTCTTATCATATACATATTTTATATAAAAAACACTATTCTTTTAAGTTAATAAAAATGACGTGCCTCGAATAAAGTTATTTTTTTAAAATTATATTTAAACGTTAAAATACAAACAGTGTTTTGTGGACACTGCTCAGAACGCAAAATTCAAAACATTAGTCCACCCGAATATTTTAAGTCTTCCAAAAATTTCGGAAATGGTGTTTCATAATGCCTACGGGAAATGTTTCCAATTTTTATAAACATATACATTAAGGTTAGATATACATTTAATTTAAGTAAAACTTTTCTCCGTTTAATATTATTTAAGTTACAGGCAAATTAGTGTGTTGTCATTTTACTGGTTTTTAGCTCTGAAAAGCACACAATTCTGTATCAACGTAAATCGGCGTGCAGATATAGCAAGGCAAGGCAGACCAAGGAAGGGCAGGGCAGGGCAGGGAAATGCAGGGCGCTGCCTGGCAGGGAAAGGCAAGGCAAGGCAAGACATATCTAGGCAAGGCAAGGCTAGGCAAAACAAGGCAAGGCAAGACAAGGCACGGCAAAGCAAGGCAAGGAAAGGCAAGGCAAGGCAAGGCTAGGCAAGACAAGGCAAGGCAGGGAAGGGCAAGCCAGGGGAGAGCAGAGCAGGACAGGGCAGGGCAAAGCAGGGCAGGGCAGGTCAGGGCTGAGTAAGAAAAGGCAGGGCAGGGCAGGGTAAATCAAGGCAGGGAACGACAAAACAATTCAGAGCAGGGCAGGGCAGGGTAGGGCAAGGCATTTCAGGGCAATTCAAGGCACAGAAAGGCAAGGCAAAACAGGTAAGGCAAGGCAGGGGAGGGCAGGGCAGGCCAAGGCAAGGAAAGGCAATGCCAGACAAGGCAAGGCAGGGCAGTGAAGGGCAGGGCAGGGCAGGGCTGGGCAGGGCAGATCAGGGCAGGTCAGGGCAGGGCATGGTAAGGAATTGCAGGACAGTCAGGGCAAGGCAGGGCAGAGCACGGCAGAGTACTTCAAGGCAGGGCAAGGCAGTGAAGGGTAGGGAAGGGCATTTCAGGGTAGGGCAACGCAAGGCAAGGCTAGGCAGGGCAATGAAAGCCACGGCAAGGCAAGGCAAGACAAGGCAAGGCAGGGCAGGCAGTACAGGGAAGGGCAACGCAAGGGAAGGCAAGGCAGAGCAGTGCAGGGCACAGCATGGCATTTCAGGGCAGGGTGGGGCAGGGCAGGGCAATCAAGGCAAAACTAGGCAAGGCAAGGCAAAGTAAGTCAGGGCAGAGCAGGGCAGGGCAGAGCAGGGCAGTGCAAAGGAGGATAGGGCAGGGCAGGGAAGGGCAAGGCAGGGCAGGCAGGGCAGAGCAAGGCAAGGCAGAGCAGGGAACGGCAGGGCAGCGCAGGTCAGGGCACAGCATGGCATTTCAGGGCAGGGTGGGGCAGGGCAGGGCAATCAAGGCAAAACTAGGCAAGGCAAGGCAAAGTAAGTCAGGGCAGAGCAGGGCAGGGCAGAGCAGGGCAGTGCAAAGGAGGATAGGGCAGGGCAGGGAAGGGCAAGGCAGGGCAGGCAGGGCAGAGCAAGGCAAGGCAGAGCAGGGAACGGCAGGGCAGCGCAGGTCAGGACAGGGCACGGCAGGGCACGGCAGGTCAAGGAAGGGAAGTCAGGGCAAGCCTGGGCATGGCAGGGCAAGGCGAGGCAAGTCAAGGCAAGGAAAATCAGAGCAAGGCAGGGCAGGGCAGGGCAGGCCAGGGCAGGGCAGAGCAAGGCACGACAAGGCAAAGCAGGGTAGGGCAGGGCACGGCATGGCAAGGCCTGGCAGGGCAGAGCAGGGCAGGACAAGGCAAGGCATGGTAAGACAAGTCAAGTCAAGGCATGGTAAGGCAAGGGATGGCAGTTCAAAGGCAGGGAAGAGCAAGTCTAGTCAAGCAAGGCAAGGCAAGGCAGGGCAGTTTAGGGCAGGGCATGGCAGGGCAGTTCAAGTCTAGGCAAGGTAAAGCAAGGCAGGGAAGTTTAGGGCATTACAAGGCATGGCAGGGCAGGGCAAGTCTAGGCAAGGCAATACAAGGCAAGGCAGGGCAGTTTAGGGCAGGCCAACGCATGGCAGGGCAGGGCAAATCGAGGCATAGCAAGGAAAGGGAAGGCAGAGCAGAACAGGGCAGGGCAAGGCAGGACAAGGCAAGGCAGGACAAGGCAGATCAGGGCAGGCAAGGCAAGGCAGGGCAGGGCAGGGCAGGGCAAGGCAAGGCAGGGAATTGCAAGTTTGATCAGGGTAGGGGAGGGCTAAGCAGGGCAGGGCAATGTAGGACAGGGCACTGTAAGTTAAAGCAGGGAAGGCAGAGCAAGGCCGGGCAAGGCAAGGCAAGAAAAGGCAGAGCAGGTCAGGGCAAAGTAGGGCAAGGCAAGGCAGGGCAAGTCAAGGCAGGGCAGGGCAAGGCAGGGAAAGGCAATGCAGCTCAGTGCAGGGCAGGTAAGGGCAAGGCAGGGCATGGAAGGGCTAGAAAAGGCAGGGCAGGGCAGGGTAGAAAAGGGCAGGGATTGCAGCGCAGAGCAAGGCAAAGAAAGGCAAGGCAGGGCGTGGCCTTGCCCTGCCTAGCCCTGCTCTGCCTTACTTTGCTCTGCTTTGCCCTGCCTTACCCTGACATCCCCTGCAATGACCTGCACTGTGCTGCCCTGCCTTGCCTTTCCTTTCCTTTCCTTGCCTTGCCTTGCCTTGCCTAGACTCTAATTAACTTACCTAGCCACGCTTTGCCTAGCTTCGCCTTGCCTTGCTTAGCCACGCCTTGCCTTGCCTTGTATTGCCTACCCACGCCTTGCCTTACTTTGCCTTGCCTTGCTTTGACTTGCCTTGCCCTGCCTTGCCCTGACTGGCCCTTCTTTGCCTTGATTTGCCTTGCCTAGCCACGCCTTGCCTAGTCACACCCTGCCCTGCCCAGCTCTGCCTTGCCTTCCCTTGCCCTGCTATGGCCTGCCTTGCCTTGTTTTGCTATGCCTTGACTTGCTTTGCCTTGCCTTGACTTGCCTTGCCTTGCCTTGCCCTGCCCTGACTTGCCACGCCCTTCCTTGAGTTGCCCTGCCCTACCCTGTCCTGCCCTGCCCGGCCCTGCACTGCCCTGCTCCGCCATGCCCTCCCCTTCCTTGCTTTACCTTGCCTTGCTTTTCCTTGCCTTGCCTTGACTTGCATTGCTTTGCATTGCATTGCCCTTCCTGGCCCCGGCTTGCTTTGCCTTGCCTTGCCCTGCCTTGCCCTGCTCTGCCCTGCCACGCCTAGCCTTGCTTTACCCTGCCCTGCCCTGCCTAGATTTGCTTTGATCTGCCTTGCCTTGCCTTGCCTTGCCCTGCCTTGCCTTGAACTGACCTGCCCTGTCCTGAAAGCTCTGCCCTGCCCTGACATGCCCCGTCTTGCCGTTCCTTGTCTTGCCATGCCTTACCTTTCGTTGCCTTGACTTGTCCTGTCCTGCCATGCCCTCAATTGCCTTGAATTGCCTTGCCTGGCCTTTCCTTGTCTTGCCTTTCCTTACCTTCCTTTGCCTTACATTGCTTTGCCTTGCCTTACCTTACCTTGCGTTGCCTTGCCTTGCCCTGTCTTGCCCTGCCTTGCCCTGCCCTTCCCTGCACTGCCATGCCCTGCCCTACTTTGACATGTCCTGCCTTGCCTTGCCTTAATTGCCTTGCCTTGCATTGCCTTGCTTTGCCCTTCCTTGCCCTGCCTTGCCTTGCCATGCCCTGCCTTGCCCTGCCTTGCCCTGCCTTGCCCTACCTTGCCTTGAATTGCCTTGACTAGCCACAACTAGTCTTGCCATGAATTAACACGCCTTGCCTTGCCTAGCCACGACTAATCTTGCCTAGCCACGCCTTGCCTTGCCTAGCCACGCCTTGCCTTGCCTTGTCTTGCCTTGTCTTGCCTGGCCTTTCCTTGCCTTGCCTTACCTTGCCTTGCCTAGACTAGCCTTGCCTTGCCGTGCCTTGACTTGCCTTGAACTGATTTGCCCTGCCTTGCCTTGCCTAGTCTTGCTTTGCCTAGACTTGATGTGCCTGGCCTTGCCTTGCCTTGATTGCCCTGATTTGCCCTGCCCTGTCCTGCCCTGCCTAGCCTTGCCTTGCCTTGCCTTGCCTAGCCTTACCTTGCCTTGGCTTGCATTGCCTTGCCTTGCATTGACCTTCCTTATCCTGCCTTGACTTTCTTTGGCCTTCCTTGCCTTGCTTTGCCTTGCCCTGCCTTGTCTTGCCTTGCCTTGCCCTGCCTTGCTCTGCCCTGACCTGCCTTGCCATGCCATGCTCTGCCTTACTCTGCCTTGTTCTGCCCTGCCCTGCCCTTCTCTACCCTGCCCTGCCCTGCCCTGAACTGCTCTGTCTTGCCTTGACTTGCCCTGATTTGCCCTACGCTGCACTGCCCTGCCTTGCTTTGTCTTGCCTTGCCTTGCCTTGCCTTGCCTTATCTTGCCTTGCCTTGCCTTGCCTTTCCTTGCCTTGCCTTGCCCTGCTTTGCCCTACCCTGCTCTGTCCTGCCCTGCTCTGACCTGCCGTGTCCTGCACTGACCTGCCCTGCATTGCCCTGACCTGTGCTGCCCTGCTTTGCGTTTTCTTTCCTTGCCTTACCTTGAGTTGTCTTGCTTTGCCTAGCCTTGCTTTGCCTTGCCTTGCCTTTCCCTGCTTTGCCCTGCCCTGCCCTGCCTTGCCTTGCCTTGCATTGCTTTGCCTTGCATTTCCCTTCCTTGAACTGCATTGCCTTTCCTTTCCTTGCCTCTCTTTGTCTTGCCCTGCCTTGCTCCGCCATGCACTCCCCTGCCTGCCTTGCCTTGCCATGGCCTAACTTGCTTTGCCTTGCCTTGCCTAGCCGTGCCTTGCTTTGCCTTGCCTTGCCTTACCTTACCTTACCTAGACTTGCCTTGCCTTGCCTTGCTTAGCAAAGAATAGACTTGCCTTGTCTAAAAACGCCTTGCCTTTCCTTGCCTAGCCTCACCTTGCTTTACCTAGCCACGCCTTGCCTTTCCTAATCACGAATTGCCTTGCCTAGCCACGACTTGCATTTCCTAGCTACGCCTTGCCTAGCCACGAATTGCCTTGCCTAGCTACGCCTTGTCTTGCCTAGTCACGCCTTGCCTTGCCTAGCCACGCCATGTCTTGTCTTGCCAATGACGCCTTGCCTTGCCTAGCCTAGCCACGCCTAGCCTTGACTAGAAACGCCTTGCCTAGCCTAGCGACGAATAGCCTTGCCTAGCCACACCTTGTTTTGCATAGCCATGCCTTGTCTTGTCTTGCCTAGTCACGCCTTGCCTTGGCTAGTCACACCTTGCCCTGCCTTATCCTGCCTTGCGCTGCCTTGCCCTGCCTTGCCCCACAGTGCCCTGCCTTACCCTGCCTTGCCCTGCCCTGCCCTGCCTTCCCTTGCCTTGCATTGACTTGCCTAGCGACGCTTTGCCTTGCCTTACCTAGCCACACCTTGCCTTGCCTTGTCTAGCTACGCCTTGCCTTGTCTAGCCACGCCTTGCCTTGCCTTGCCTTGCCTAGCCTTGCCTTGCATTGCCTTGCCTACTCTTTCCTTGACTTGCCTTGCCTTACCTTACCTTGTTTAGCTTTGCTTTGCCTTGCCTTGACTTGCCTTTCCTTGTCTTAATTGCCTTGCATTGCCTTGCCTTACCTTGTTTTGCCCTGCCTTGCCCTGCCCTGCCCTGCCTTGCCTTACCTTGCCTTGCATTGCCTTTCCTAGCCAAGCCTTTCCTTTCCTTGCCTAGCCACGCCTTGCCTTGCCTTTTCTAGCCACGCCTTGCCTTGCTTTGTCTAGCCTCTCCTTGCCTAACCTAGCCACGCCTTGCCTTTCCTAACCACGCCTTTACTTGCCTAGCCATGGCTTGCCTTTCCTAGCCATGCCTTGCTTAGCCACGCTTAGCCTTGCCTTGCTTTGCCTTGCCTCACCTTGCCTTGCATTGGCCTACCATGACTTCCCTTGCCTTCCCCTGATTTGCCCTGACCTGCCCTGCCTTGCCCTGCCCTGTTCTTCCCAGCCCTGCCCTGCCTTGCCTTTCCTTGCCTTGCCTTGCCTTGCATTGCCTTGTCTTTCATTGCACTTTCTTGCTCTGCCTTGCCTTGCGTTGTCTATTTTTGATTTGCCCAGCCTTGCTCCTCCCTGCACTCCCCTGCCCTGAACTTCCCAGCCCTTCCCCGCCCTGCCCTGCCTTGCCTTGCCTTGCCTTGCCTTGACTTGCCTTGCATTGCCTTGCCTTGCATTGCTCTTCCATGCCCTTCCTTGCCTTGTCTTGCTCCGCCCCACACTTCCCTGCCTGCCTTGCTTTGCCATGGCATACCTTGTCTTACCTTGCTTTGCCTTGCCTTGCCTAGCCAAGATTTGCCTTGCCTTGCCTTGCGTTGCCTAGCCACGCCTAGCCTTGCCTTGTCTAGCCATGCTTTGCCTTGCCTTGAATTTCCTTTCCCTGCATTGCCCTGCCCTGCTCTGCCTTGCATTGCCTTGACTTGCGTAGCCTCACCTTGCCTTATCTATCCACGCCTTGCCTTTCCTAACACTGCCTTGCATTTCTTAGCCACGGATTGTCTTTCATAGCCACGCCTTGCCTTGCCTTGCCTTGCCTTGCTTTGCCCTGCCTTGCCCTGCTCTGACCTGACTTGCCATGCCTTGCCCTGAACTGCCCTGCATTGCCATTCCCTGCCCTGCTCTCCCATACCCTGACCTACATTGCCTTGCCTTACCCTGCCCTTACCTGTCCTGCCCTGACCTACATTGCCCTGTCTTGCCCTGCCCTGCCCTGCTCTGCCCTGCCCTGCCCTGCCCAGCCTTGCCTTGCCTTGACTTGCTTTGCCTTGCCTTGCCTTGCCTTGACTTGCCTTGCATTGCTTTGCCTTGCATTGCCCTTCCTTTATCTGCCTTGCCTTGCTTTGCCTCTCTTTGTTTTGCACTGCCTTGCTCCGTCCTGCACTACCCTGCCCTTCCTTGCCTTGCCCTGCCCTGCCTAGCCCTGCCCTGCCCTGCCCTGCCCTCCCCGGCCCTGCCTTGCCCCGCCTTGCAATGCCTTGCCTGCATTGAAATGCCCTGCCCTGCCCTGCCCTCCTTTGCCCTGCCCTGCCCTGCCCTGCCCTGCCTTGCCTTGCCTTGCCTTGCCTTGCCTTGCATTGCCTTGCCTTGTATTGTCCTTCCTTGCTGTGCCTTGCCTTGCCTCCCTTTGTGTTGCCCTGACTTGCTCCGCCCTGCACTCCCCTGTCCTGCCCTGTCCTGGCCTGACCTACACTGACCTGTCATGCCCTGCCTTGCCCTGCCTTGCAAAGCCTTGCTCTGCACTGCCATGCCCTGCCCTGCCCTACCCTGCCTTGCTCTTCCTTGCCCTGCCTTGCCTTGATTTGCTTTGCCTCTCTTTGTCTTCTTTTCCCTGCACCGCCCGACCCTTCCCTGTCCTGCCTTGCCTTTGCCTTCCTTGCCTTGCCTTGCCCTGCCTTCCCTGCACTGCCCTGACCTACACTGCCCTGCCCTGCCCTGCCCCGCCCTGCCTTGCCTTGCCTTGCCCTGATTTTCCCTACCCTGCCCTGCCCTGCCTTGCCTTGCCTTGCCTTGATTTGCCTTGCCTTATCTTGCCTTGCCTTGCCTTCCCTTGCCTTGACTTGCCTTACCTTGCCTTGCTTTGCCTTGCCTTTTTTTGCCTTGCCTTGCCTTGTCCTGCCTTGCCCTACCCTGCACTGACCTGCCCTGCATTGCCGTGCCCTGTGCTGCCCTTCCTTGACTTTCCTTTCCTTGCCTTGCCTAGTCACGCCTTGCATTGCCTTGCCTTGCCTTACCTTGCTTATCCTTGCCTTGCCTAGCCAAGATTTGAATTGCCTTGCCTAGCCACATCTTGCCTTGCCTTGTCTAGCCATGCTTTGCCTTGCCTTGCCTTGCATTGCTTTGCCTTGCCTTGCCTTGACTTGCCTTTCCCTGCTTTGCCTTGCGTAGCCACGCCTTGCCTTTCTTAACCACGCCATGCATTTCCTAGCCACGCATTGTCTTTCCTAGCCACGCCTTGCCTTGCCTAATCCTGCCTTGCCCTGCCCTGACCTGACTCGCCATGCCTTGCCCTGAATTGAACTGCCTTGCCCTTCTATGCCCTGACCTACACTGCCATGCCTTGCCCTGCCCTGCCCTGCCCTGACCTACATTGCCCTGCCTTGCTTTGCCCTGCCCTGCTCTGCCCTGCCCTGCTCTGCCCTGCCCTGCCCTGCTATGCCCTGCGTTCCCTTGCCTTGACTTACCTTACCTTGCCTTGCCTTGC
Source organism: Zootermopsis nevadensis (assembly GCF_977971745.1). Lineage (NCBI taxonomy): Eukaryota > Metazoa > Arthropoda > Insecta > Blattodea > Termopsidae > Zootermopsis > Zootermopsis nevadensis. The sequence continues at coordinate 15,605,456 of NW_028259139.1, read as the reverse complement.
CTTGCATTGCTTTGCCTTGCATTGCCCTTCCTTTATCTGCCTTGCCTTGCCTTCCTTGCCTCTCTTTGTCTTGCCCTGCCTTGCTCCGTCCTGTACTGCCCTGCCCTGCTTTGCCTTGCATGGCTTACCTTGCCTTGCCTTGCCTTTCACTGCCTTGCCATGCCTTGCCTTGCCTTGCCCTGCCCTGCCTAGCCCTGCCCTGTCCTGCCCTGCCCTGCCCTGACCTACACTGCCCTGCCCTGACCTGACCTACACTGCTCTGCCTTGCAATGCCTTGCCCTGCACTGCCATGCCCTGCCATGTTCTGCAGTGCCCTGCCTTTCCCTGCCCTGCCTTGCCTTGCCTTGCCTTGCCAGGCCTTGCCTTACTTTACCTTGCCTTGCCTTGCCTTACATTGACCTGCCTTGCATTGCCTTGCCTTTCTTTATTTGTCTTGCATTGCTACTTTGCAATGCACTGCCCTGAGTTTTCCTGCTCTGTCCCGCCCTGCCCTCCCCTGCCCTGCCTTGAATTCCCTTGGCCTTCCTTGCCTTGGTTTGCAATGCCCTGCCCTGCCCTGCCTTGCCCTGTCTTGACCTTCCTTGCCCTGACTTGCCTTGCCTTGCCTAGCCACGCCTTGCCTTCCTTGCCAAGCCACTCCTTGCCTTGCCTTGTCTAGCCACGACTTGCCTTGCCTTGCCCAGCCTCTCCTTGCATTTCCTAGCAACGCCTTGCCTTTACTATCCACGCCTTGCTTTGCCTAGCCACTCCTTGACTTTCCTAGCCACACCTTTCTTAGACACGACTTGCCATGCCTTGCCTTGCCCTGCCTTGCCCTGTCTTGCCCTGCCTTGCCCTGCCTTGCCCTGCCTTGCCCTGCCTTGCCTTGATTTGCTTTGCCTAGCCATGCCTATCCTTGCCTAGCCAAGCCTTGCCTTACCTAGCAACGACTTACCTTGCCTAGCCACGCCTTACCTAGCCTTGTCTAGCCACATCTTGCCTTGCCTAGCCAAGTCTTGCCTTGCCTTGCCTAGCCACCCCTTGCCTTGCCTAGCCACAACATTCCTTGCCTTGATTTGCCCTGCCTTACACTGCCTTGCCCTGCCCTGACCTGCCCTGCACCCCCAGCTTTGCCTTTCCTTGCCTTTGAATTCCTTGCCTTGCCCTGCATTCCCTGCCCTGTTCTACACTGCACTGGATTGACCTGTCACGCCCTGACATGCCATGCTCTGCCCTGCCCTGCCCTGCCCTGACCTACACTGCCTTGCCTTCCCCTGCCCTGCCCTGACCAGCCGTGCCCTGCACTGCCCTGCCCCGCCGTGCCCTGCCCTGCTTTGCTTTGCCTTGCCTTGCCTTGCCTTGCCTTGACTTGCATTGCCTTGCATTGCATTGCCCTTCCTTGTGCCGCCTTGCCTTGCCTTGCCTTGCCTTGCCTCTCTTTGTCTTGCCCTGCCCTGCACCGCCCTGCACTCTCCTGCCCTGCATTGTTTTGACCTACCATGCCTTGCCTTGCCTTGCCCTGCCTTGGCCTGGACTGAATTGCCCTCCCCTGCCCTGCTCTGCCCTGCACTGATATGCCCTGTCTTGCCGTTCCTTGCCTTGCCTTGCCTTAACTTTCGTTGCTTTGCATTGTCCTGTCCTGCCCTGCCCTGCCTTGCCTTGAATTGCCTGGCCTTGCTTTGCCTATCCTTTCCTTAACTTCCTTTGCCTTGCCTTGCCTTGCCTTGCCTTGCCTTGCGTTGCCTTGCCTTGCCTTGCCCTGCCCAGCCCTGCCTTGCCCTGCCTTGACCTACAATGCCCTTCCCTGCCCTTCCCTGCCCTGCCTTGAACTACACTGCTATGCCTTGCCTTGCCTTGTTTTGTCTTGCCTTACCTTGCGCTTCCTTGCCTTGCATTGCTTTCCTTGCCTTGCTTTATTTGTCTTGCCTTGCCGCCTTGCCCTGCCTTTTCCTGCCCCTACTTGCCCTGCCCTCCCCTGCCCTGCCTAGCCTTGCCTTGGTCTGCCTTGCCTTGCTTTGCATTACACTGCACTGCCCTGCCTTGCCCTGCCTTGCTTAGCCTTGTCTAGCCACGCCTTGCCTTGCCTTGCCTAGCCTCTCCTTGCCTTTCCTTGCCACGCCTTTATTTTTCTATCCACGCCTTGTCTTGCCTAGCCACGCCTTGCCTAGCCACGCCTTGCCTTGCCTAGTACGCCTTGCCTTGCCTAGTCACGCCTTGCCATGTCTAGCCTAGTCAAGCCTTGCCTTGAATAGCAACGATTTCCCTTGCTTTGCCTAGCTATGCCTAGCCTTGCCTTAAATTGCCTTGCTCTGCCTAGCCCTACCCTGCCTTGATTTGCCTTGCCTAGCCACGCCCTGCCTTATCTAGCAACGACTTGCCTTGCCTAGCCACACCTTACCTTGCCTAGTCACGCCTTGACTTGCCTAGCCACGCTTTTCCTTGCCTAGTAACGCCTTGCCTTGCCTAGCCACGCCTTGCCTTGCCTATCCACGCCTTGACTTTTTTGCCACACTTTGCCTTGCCTTGCCTAGCCACCCCTTGCCTTGCCTTGCCTAGCCACGCCTTGCCTTGCCTAGCTACAACTTGCCTTGCTTAGCCACGTCTTGCCATGCCCTGCCCTGCCCTGCCTTGCCTTTCCTTTCCTTGCGTTGCCCTTATTTGTCCTGTCCTGCCCTGCCTTCCATTGCTTTGCTTTGACTTGCCTTGACTTGCCTTGACCTGCGTTGCCCTTCCCTGCCCTGCCATGCCTTGCCTTGCCTTGCCTAGCCACGCATTGCCTTGCCTTGCCTAGCCACGCCTTGCCTTGCCTTGTGTAGCCACACGTTGCCTTGCATTGCCTACCTTCTCCTTGCCTTATCTAGCCACGCCTTGCCTAGCCACACCTTGCCTTGCCTTGCCTAGCCACGCCTTGCTTTGCCTTGCCTTGCCTTGCCTTGCCTTGCCTTGCCCTGACTTGCCCTGCTTGCCCTGCTTTGCCTTGATTTGCCTTGCTTAGCCACGCCTTGCCTTGAATTGCCTTGCCTTGCCTAGCCACGCCCTGCCCTGCCCTGCCCTGCCAAACCTTGCCTTGCCTTGCTCTGCCTTGCCCTGCCTTGCCCTGCCCTGCCCTGCCCTGCGTTGCCTTGCCTTGCTTTGCCTTGCCTTGCTTTGCCTTCCCTTGCCTTGCCTTGCTTTGTCTTGCCCTGCCTTGCCCTGCGCTGCCATGCCACGCCCTGCCTTGCCTTGCCCTGCTATGCCCTGCCCTGCACTGCCAGCCCCGCCGTGCCATGCCCTGCCTTGCTTTGCGTTCCCTTTGACTTGCTCTGCTCCGCCCTGCCACGTCTTGCCTTATTTTGCCCTGCCCTGCCCTGCCCTGACCTGCACTGCCCTGCCCCGCAATACCATGCTTTGCCTTGCCTTTCCTTGCCTTGTCTTGCTTTGTCTTGCCTTGCCTTGACTTGCATTGCCTTGCCTTGCAATGCCATTCCGTGCCCTGCCTTAACTTGCCTTGCATATTTTTGTCTTGCCCTGCCCTGCACCGCCCTGCACTCCCCTGCCCTGCCTTGCTTTGGCCTACCATTCCTTCCCTTGCATTGCCCTGATTTGCCCTGATTTGCCCTGAACTGCCCTGCTCTGCCCTACCCTCCCTTGCTCTGCCCTGCCCTGCCGTGCCCTGCCTTGCCGTGCATTGCCTTGCCTTGCCTTGCCTTTCGTTGCCTTGCCTTGCGCTGCCTTGCCCTGCCCTGCCTTAACCTGCCCTGCCTTGCCTTGGTTGTCTGGCCTTGCTTTGCCTTGCCTTTCCCTACCTTGCCTTGCCTTGCCTTGCGTTGCATTGAATTGCTCTGCATTGCCCTGCCTTTCCCTGCCTTGCCCTTCCCTGCCCTGCACTGCCCTGCCCTGCCCTACTCTGACCTTCCCTGCCCTACCTAACCTTGCCTTGCCTTGCCTTGCATTTCCTTGTCATGATTTGCCTTGCCTTGCTTTGCCTTCACAACTCTTGCCTTGAATTGCCTAGCCACGCCTTGCCTTGCCTAGACGCGCCTTGCTTTGCCGAGCCAAGCCTTACCTTGCCTAGCCACGCCTTGCTTTGCCTAGCCACGCCTAGCCTTGCCTAGCCACGCATTGCCTTGCCTTGCCTTTCCTTGCCTTGCCTTGTCCTGCCTTGCCCTGCCTAGCCTTGCCCTGCCTTGCCTTGCCATGCCTGGCAATGAATTGCCTTGCCTTGCCTTGCTTTGCCTTGCCTTGCCTTACCTTGCCCTGACTTGGATTGCCTTGCCTTTCCTTGCATTGCTTTATTTGTCTTGCCTTGCCGCCTTGCCTTGCAATGCCCTGCCCTGACCCGCCCTGATCTCCTCTCCTCTGACTTTCCTTGTTTTGCCTTGAGCTGCCTTTTCCTGCCCTGTCCCGCCCTGCCCTCCCCTGCTCTGCCTAGCCATTCCTTGGTCTGCCTTGCCTTGCCTTGCATTGCCCTGCCTGCCCTGCTTTGGCCTGCCTGGCCCTGCCTTGCCTTCCCTTGCCTTGCCTTGCGTAGCCACGCTTTGCCTTCCCTCAGTAGCCATGCCTTGCCTTGCCTTGCCCTGAATTGATCTGCCCTGCCCTTCCCTGCCTTGCTTTGCCTTGCCTAGCCTAGCCACGCTTTGCCTTGTCTTGCCTAGCCACACCTTGCCTTGCCTTTTCGAGCCACGCCTTGCTTTGCCTTGTCTAGACTCTCCTTGATTTACCTAGCCACGCCTTGCCTTTCCTAGCCACGCATTGCCTAGACACGCCTTGCCTTGATTAGCCAAGCCTTGCTTTGCCTAACCACGCCTTGCCTTGTCTTGCTTAGTCACGATTTCCCTTGCCTAGCCACACCTTGCCTTGCCTTGCTTAGCCACGTTTTGTTTTACCTGGCCTACCCTAGACTTGCCTTGCCCTGCCTTGCCCTGCTTGTTCTAATTTGCCTTGATTTGCCTTAGGTAGCCACGCCTTGCCTTGCCTTGCCTTGCCACATCCTGCTCTGCCCTGCCCTACCCTGAACTGCCACGACTTGCCTTGCGTTGCCCTGCCTTGCAGAGCATGCCCTGCCTTGCCCTGACCTGCCCTGCCCTGCGTTGCATAGTCTTGCCTTGCCTTGCATTGCCGTGCTTTGCTTTGCCTTGCCTTGCCTTTCCTTGCCTTGCCCTGAGTTGCCCTGCCCTGCCACGCCTTGAATTGCCTTACCCTTCAGCTGCCCTGCACTGATATGCCACGCCGTGCCCTGCCCTGCCTTGATTTGCATTGCCCTTCCTTGCCCCGCTTTGCCTTGCCTAGCCACGCTTTGTCTTGCCTTGCCTTGATTTGCATTGCCTTGCCTTGCATTGCCCTTCCTTGCCCCGCTTTGCCTTGCCTAGCCACGCCTTACCTTGTCTTGCCTAGCCACGCCTTGCTTTACCTAGCCAAACCTTGCCTTGCCTTGCCTAGCCACGCTTTGATTTTTCTTGCCTTGCCTTGCCTTGCCTTGCCTTGCCTTGCCTTGCCTTGACATGCCTTGACTTGCATTGCCTTGCATTGCATTGCTCTTCCTTGCCCCGCCTTGCTTTGCCTTGCCTTGCCCTGCCTTGCCCTGCTCTCCCCTGCTCTGCCTTGCTTTCCCTTGCCCTGCCTTTTCCTGCCCTGCCCCGCCGTGCCCTAACCTGCCTTGCTTTTACTTGCCTAGCCTTGCCTTGCTTTGCCTTGCCTTGCCTTGCCTTGCCTTCTCTTAATTGCCCTGCTTGCCCTGTTTGCTATGATTCGCTTTGCTTAGCCACGCCTTGCCTTGCCTTGCCTTGCGAAGCACTGCCCTGACCTGCCCTGCCCTGCCAAGCATTGCCTTGCTTTCCCTGCCTTTCCCTGCCTTGCCCTGCCTTGCCTTGCCTTGCCCCCCTCTGGCCTGCCTTGCCTTGCCTTACCTTGCCTTGACATGCCCAGATTTGCCCTGCTCTGTACTGCCCTGCCTACCCTTTCATTGCCTTGCCTTGCCTTGCCTTGCCTTGCCTTGCATTGCCTTGACTTGCATTGCCCTTCCTTACCCTGCGTTGATTTTCCTTGGCCTTCCTTGCCTTGCCTTGCCCTGCCTTATATGCCCTGCCTTGCCCTTGCCCTGCCTTGCCCTGCCTTGCCCTGCCTTGCCCTGCCTTGCCTTGCCTTGCCCTGCCTCGCTCTGCCATGACCTGCTTTGCCATGCCTTGCTCTGCCTTGCCCTGCCTTGACCTGCCCTGACCTGCCTGCTCTGCCCTGCCCTGCCTTGCCTTGCCTTGCATTGCCTTGACTTGCCTTGCATTGCCCTTCCTTGCCCTTAATTGCCTTGCCTTGTTTTGCCTCTCTACGTTTTGCCCTGCCTTGCTCCGCCCCACACTCCCCTGCCCGGCCTTGTCTTGCCATGGCATACCTTGCCTGACCTTGACTTGCCCAGGATTGCCCTGCCCTGCCCTGACCTACACTGCCCTGACCTGAACTGCTCTGCCTTGTATTGCCTTGCCCTGATTTGCAATTTTGCCCTGCCCTGAATGCCTTGCCTTGCCTTATCTTGCCTTGCCTTGCCTTGCCTTGCCTTTCCTTTCGTTGCCTTGACCTGCCTTGTCCTGCCTTACCCTACCCTGCTCTAACTTGCCCTGCTCTGATCTGCCGTCCCCTGCACTGACCTGCCCTACATTGACCTGACCTGTGCTGCACTGCCTTGCTTTTCCTTTCCTTGCCTTGCCTTGCCTTGCCTTGCCTTGCCTTGCCTTGCATTGCTTTGCTTTGCCTTGCCTTGCCTTGCCTTGCCTTTCCCTGCTTTGCCCTGCAATGCCCTACCTTGCCTTGCCTTGCCTTGCCTTGGCTTGCTTTGCGTAGCCTCACTTTGCCTTACCTAGCCACGCCTCGCCTTTCCTAACCACGCCTTGCCTTGCCTTGCCTTGCCTTGCCTTGCCTTGCCTTGCCTTGCATTGCCTTGCCTTGCCTTGCCTTGCCCTGCCTTGAACTCCCCTGCCTGCCTTGCCTTGCCTTCGCCTACCATGCCTTACCTTGCCTTGCCTTGACTTGCCTTTCCCTGCCTTGCTCTGCCCTGTCCTGCTTTGCCATGCCTTGCTTTGCCTTGCTCTGCCCTGCCCTGCCTGCTCTGCCCTGCCCTGCCTTGCTTTGCCTTGCTTTGCCTTGACTTGCCTTGCCTTGCCTTGCCTTGCCATGCCTTGACTTGCATTGCCTTGCATTGCATTGCTCTTCCTTGCCTTGCCTTGCCTTGCATCTCTTTGTCTTACCCTACTCTTCACCGCCCTGCACTCCCCTGCCCAGCCTTGCCATGGCCTACTATGCTTACCCTTGCCTTGCCCTGCTCTGCCCTGCCCTGCCCTCCCTTGCTCTGCCCTACCCTGACATGCACTGCCGTGAAGTGCATTGCCTTGCCTTGCCTTACCTTTCGTTGCCTTGCCTTGCCATGCACTGCCCAGCTCTGTCCTGCCTTGCCTTGCCTTGTCTGGCCTTACCTTGCCTTGCCTTTCCTTACCTTGCCTTGCCTTTACTTGCCTGGCCTTGCGATGCCTTGCCTTGCCCTGCCTTGCCCTGCCTTGCCCGGCGCTGCCCTGCACTGCCCCGCCCTGCCCTACCCTGACCTGCCCTGCCCTGCCTATACTTGCCTTGCCTTGCCTTCCCTTGATTGCCTTGCCTTGCATTGCCTTGTCTTGCATTGCCTTGCCTTGCCTTTTCTTGCCTTGGCTTGCCTTTCCTTGCCCTTCCTTGCCCTGCCCTGCCCTGCCTTGCCTTGTCTTGCTTTGCCTTGCCTTGCCTTGTCTTGCCATGATTGGACTTGCATTGCCTTGCATTGCATTGCTCATCCTTGCCCCGTCTTGCTTTGCCTTGCCTGCCTTGTCCTGCCTTGCCATTCCTTGCCCTGCTCTGCCCTGCCCTGCCTTGCCCTTCCTTGACCTGCCTTGCCATGGTTTGCTTTGCCTCTCTTTGTCTTGTTTTCCCTCCACCGCCCGGCCCTCCCCTGCCCTGACTTGCCTTTGCCTTCCTTGCCTTGCCTTGCCTTCCCTTGCCTTGCCTTGCCTTGCCTTGCCCTACCCTGACTTGCATTTCCGTGACTTGCCCTGCCCTTCCATGCCCTGCCCTGACCTACACTGACCTGCCCTGCCCTACCCTGCATTGCCCTGCCCTGCCTTGCCCTTCCTTGCACGGCCTTGCCCTGCACTGTCATTCCCTGCCCTGTCCTGCCTTGCCCTGCCCAGCCTTGCCTTGCCTTGCCTTGCCATGCCTTGCCTTGCCTTTACATGCCTTGCCTTTACATGCCTTGCCTTGAATTGCCTTGCCTTACCTTGGCCTGTCTTGCCTTGCCTTCCCCTTCCTTGCCTTGCTTTATTTGTCTTCCTTGGCCGCCTTGCCCTGCACTGCCCTGCCCTGCCCCGCCCTGCTCTCCCCTGCTCTGCCTTGCTTTTCCTTGCCTTGCCTTGCCTTGCCTTGACTTGCATTGCTTTGCATTGCATTGCTCTTCCTTGCCCCGCCTTGCTTTGCCTTGCCTTGCCCTGAATTTCCTTGCTCTGCCCTGCCACGCCTTGCCTTGCCTTGCCCTGACCTGCCCTGCCCTGACCTGCACTGTCCTGCCCCGCCGTGCCCTGCTTTGCCTTGCCTTTCCTTGCCTTGACTTGCCTTGGCTTGCCTTGCCTTGACTTGCCTTCCCCGCCCTGCCCTGCTTTGCTTTGCCTTTCCTTGCCTTCCCTTGCATGGGCTTGCCTTGTCTTGACTTGCATTGCCTTGTCTTGCATTGGCATTTCTTGCCCTGCCTTAACTTGCCTTGCATCTCTTTGTCTTGCCCTGCCCTGCACCGCCCTGCGCTCCCAAGCCCTGCCTTGACTTGGCCTACCATGCCTTCTTTGCCTTGCCCTGATTTGCTCTGAATTGCCCTGCCCTGCTTTGCCCTCCCTTACTCTGTCCTGCCCTGCCATGCTCTGCCGTGCTGTGCATTGCCTTGCCTTACGTTGCCTTGCCTTGCCCTGCCCTGCCCAGCCCTGCCCTGTCCTGCCTTGCCTTGGCTTGTCTGGAATTGCATTGCCTTGCCTTGTCTTTCCTTACCTTGCCTTGCCTTCCTTTGCCTTCCCTTGCCTTGCCTTGCGTTGCCTTGCCTTGACCTGCTTTGCCCTGCCCTGCCCTGCACTGCCTTGCCCTGCCCTACCCTGACCTGCCCTGCCTGCCTAGCCTTGCCTTGCCTTTCCTTGCCTTGATTGCATTGCCTTGTCTTGAAAATCCTTGCATTGCCTTACATTGCCTTGCCCTGCCTAGACAAATCTTGCCTTGCCTTGACTAGCCACGCCTTATATTGCCTAGCCACGCCTTGCCTTTCCTAGCCACGCCTTGCCTTGCCTTTCCTTGCATTGCCTTGTCTTGCCTTGCCTTTCCTAGCCTTGACTTGCCTTATTTTACCTAGCTTTGCCTTGCCTTGCCTTACCTTACCTTGCCTAGCCTTGCCTTGCCTTGCCTTGCCTTGCCAAGCACTGCCCTGCCCTGCCCTGAAAAGCATTGCTTTGCCTTTCCCTGAATTGCCCTGCCTTGCCCTGAAATGCCTTGCCTTGCCCTCCCCTGACCTGCCTTGCCTTGCTTTGCCTTGCCTTGCCTTGCCCTGCCCTGCTCTGCCCTGCCCGGCCCTGCACTGCCCTGCCCCGCTGTACCCCACCCTGCCTTGCTTTGCCATGCCTTGAATTGCCTTGCCTTGCCTTGACTTGCATTGCTTTGCATTGCATTGCCCTTCTTTGCCCCGCCTTGCTTTGCCTTGCCTTGCCCTGCCACGCTTTGCCTTGCATTGCCCTGCCCTGCCTAGATTTGCCTTGATCTGCTTTGCCTTGCCTTGACATGCCTTGCCTTGCCTTGCCTTGCCTTGATCTCTTTGTCTTGCCCTGCCCTTCACCGCCCTGCACTCTCCTGCCCTGCATTATTTAGGCCTATCATGGCTTTCCTTGCCTTGAACTGCCTTGCCCTGAACTGCCGTGCCCTGCCCTGCCCTGCTTTGCCCTGCCCTGCTTTGCCATACCTTGCCTTGCCTTGCCTTACCTTACCTTTACCTGGTTTGCCCTGCCCTGCCTTGCCCTGCCTTGCCTTGCCTTGTCCTCCCCTGACCTGCCTTGCAATGCTTTGCCTTGCCTTGCCTTGCCTTGCCTTGCCCTGCATGCCCTGCCCTGCCCTGTCACGCCCTGTCTTGCCTTGCCCTGCCCGGCCCTGCCCTGCCCTGCCCTGCCCTGCCCGGCCCTGCACTGCCCTGCACCGCCGTACCCCGCCCTGCCTTGCTTTCCCATGCCTTGAATTGCCTTGCCTTGCCTTGACTTGCATTGCCTTGCATTGCATTGCCTTTCTTTGCCCCGCCTTGCTTTGCCTTGCCTTACCCTGCCTTGCCCTGCCACGCCTTGCCTTGTATGCCCTGCCCTGCCCTGCCTAGATTTGCCTTGATCTGCTTTGCCTTGCCTTGCTTTGTCTTGCCTTGCCTTGCCTTGCCTTGCCTTGCCTCTCTTTGTCTTGCCCTGCCCTTCACCGAACTGCACTCTCCTGCCCTGCATTATTTTGGCCTATCATGACTTTCCTTGCCTTGAACTGCCTTGCCCTGAACTGCCGTGCCCTGCCCTGCCTACTTTGCCCTGCCCTGGCTTGCCATGCCTTGCCTTGCCATGCCTTGCCTTGCCATGCCTTAACTTACCTTTACCTGGTTTGCCCTGCCCTGTCCTGCCCTGCCTAGCCTTGCCTTGCCTAGCCTCCCCTTGCCTTTCCTAGCCACGCTTTGCCTTTCCTATCCAAGCCTTGAATTGCCTAGCCACGCCTTGCCTTTCCTAGCCTCGCCTTTCCTTGCCACGCCTTGCCTAGCTACGCCTTGCCTTGCCTGGCCACGACTTTCCTTGCCTAGCCACGCCTTGACTTGTCTTGCCAAGTCAAGACTTGCCTTTCCTAGCCACGCCTTCCCTTGTCTTGCCTAGCTACGCCTTGCTTTGCCTTGCCTTGACTTTTCCTGCCTTGCCTTGTCTGGTCATGTCTTGCCTGGCCTTTCCTTGACTTGTCTCACCTTGCCTTGCCTAGACTTACCTTGCCTTGCCTTAATTGACTTGCCCTGAACTGCCTTGCCTTGCCTTGCCTTGCCTTGTCTTGCTTTGTCTAGCCTTGCCCTGCCTTGCCCTGCCTTGCCCTGCCTTGTCTTGCCTTGCCCTGTTTTGCCCTGCTCTGTCCTGCCTGCCTAGTCTTGCCTTGGCTTGCCTTGACTTGCCTTGCATTGCCCTTCCTTACCCTGCCTTGCCTTGCCTTTGATTTGCCCCTCTTTGTGTTCTATGCTCTGCCCCGCCCGGCCCTCCAATGACCTGATTTGCCTTGCCTTGGCCTTCCTTGCCATACCTTGCCTTGCCCTGCCTTCAATGCCCTGCCCTGCCCTTGGCCTGCCTTGCCTGCCTTGCCTTGCCTTGCCTTGCCCTGCCTTGCTCTGCCCTGACCTGCCTTGCCCTGCCTTGCTCTGCCTTGCCCTGTCTTGCCCTGCCGTGCCCTGCTCTGCTCTGCCCTGCCCTTGCCCTGCCTTGCCCTGCCTAGCCTCTCCTAGCCTTTCTTAGCCACGCCTTGCCTTTCCTATCCACGCCTTGCCTTGCCTAGCCATGCCTTTCTTTGCCTTGCCTAGCCACGCTTTTCCTTGCCTTTCCTAGCCACGTCTTGCCTAGAAACTCCTTGCCTTGCCTAGCCACGACTTTCTTTGCCTAGCCACGCCTTGCCTTGTCTTGCCTTGACACGCCTTCCCTTGCCTAGCCACACCTTGCCTTTCTTTGCCTAGTCACGAATTGCTTTGCCTTGCTTTGCCTGGACTTACCCTGAATTGCCCTGCTTGCCCTGTTTTGCCTTGATTTGCCTTGCTTAGCCACGCCTTGCCTTGCCTTGCCTTGCAACTCACTGCCCTGCCCTGCCCTGCCAAGCATTGCCTTTCCTTTGACTTCCTTGCCCTGCCTTGCCCTGCCTTGCCCTGCCTTGCTTTGCCTTTCCCTGCCCTGCACTGGCATACCCTGCCCTACCCTGACCTGCCCTGCCTGCCTAGCCTTGCCTTGCCTTTCTTTGCCTTGATTGAATTGCCTTAACTTTACTTGTCTTGCCTTGCTTTGCCTTGCCTTGCCTTGCCTAGCCACGCCTTGCCTTGCCTTGAATACCCACGCCTTGCATTACCTAGCCACGCCTTGCCTTTCCTAGCCACGCCTTGCCTTGCCTTTCCTTGCATTGCCTTGTCTTGCCTTACCTTGCCTAGACTTGACTTGTCTTGTTTTGCCTAGCATTGCCTTGCCTTGCCTTACCTTACCTTGCCTAGCCTTGCCTTGCCTTGCCTTGCCTTTCATTGCCTTGCCTTGCCTTGTCTTGCCTTGCCTTGCCTTGCCTTGTCTTGCTTAGCCCCTCCTTGCCTTGCCTTGCTTAACCCACGCCTTGCCTTGCCTTGTCTAGCCACGCCTTGCCTTGTCTTGCCTAGCCTCTCCTTGCCTTACTTAGCCACGCCTTGCATTTCCTAACCACGCCCTGCCCTGCCTTACATTTCCTTGAATGCCATTGCTTGCCTTACCTTACATTGCCTAGCCTTGCCTTGCCTTGCCTTGCCTTTCATTGCCTTGCCTTGCCTTGTCTTGCCTTGCCTTGCCTTGCCTTGTCTTGCTTAGACACTCCTTGCCTTGACTTCCTTACCCACGCCTTGCCTTGCCTTGTCTAGCCACGCCTTGCCTTGCCTTGCCTAGCCTCTCCTTCCCTTTCCTAGCAACTCCTTGCCTTTCCTATCCACGCCTTGCCTTGCCTAGCCACGCCTTTCTTTGCCTTGCCTAGACACGCTTTTCCTTGTCTTGTCTAGCCACGCCTTGCCTTGCCTTGTCTAGCCACGCCTTGCCTTGCCTTGCCTAGCCTCTCCTTGCCTTACCTAGCCACGCCTTGCCTTTCCTAGCCACGCCTTGCCTAGCCACGCCACGCCTTGCCTTGCCTAGCCACGCCTTGCTTTGCCTTGCCACGCCTTGCCTTGTCTTGCCTAGACACGCCTTCCCTTGCCTAGCCACACATTGCATTTCCTTGCCTAGCCACGCCTAGCTTTGCCTTGCCTTGCCTTGCCTTGCCCTGAATTGCCCTGCTTGCCCTGCTTTGCTATGATTTGCCTTGCTTAGCCACGCCTTGCCTTGACAAGCACTGCCCTGCCCTGCCAAGCATTGCCTTGCCTTTCCCTGCCTTGCCCTGCCTTGCTCTGCCTTCCCTTGCGTTGCCCTCCCCTGGCCTGCCTTGCCTTGCCTTGCCTTCCCTTGCACTGCCTTGCCCTGCTCTGCCCTGCCACTCCTTTCCTTGCCCTGAACTGCCCTGCCCTGACCTGCACTAACCTGCCAAGCCCTGCCCTGCTTTGCCTTGCCTTTCCTTGCCTTGACTTGCCTTGGCTTGCCTTGCCTTGACTTGCCTTCACCGCCCTGAACTGCTTTGCTTTGCCTTTCCTTGCCTTCCCTTGCTTTGGCTTGCCTTGTCTTGACTTGCATTGCCTTGCCTTGCATTGCCATTTCTTGCATCTCTTTGTCTTGCCCTGCCCTGCACCGCCCTGCACTCCCCTGCCCGGCCTTGACTTGGCCTACCATGCCTTCCTTTGCCATGCCCTGATTTGCTCTGACTTGCCCTGCCCTGCTTTGCCCTCCCTTACTCTGCCCTGCCCTGCCATGCACTGCCGTGCTGTGCATTGCCTTGCCTTTCGTTGCCTTGCCTTGCCCTGCCCTGTCCAGCCCTGCCCTGTCCTGCCTTGCCTTGGCTTGTCTGGCCTTGCCTTACCTTTCCTTACCTTGCCTTGCCTTGCCTTGCTTTGCCTTGAATTGCCTTGACTTGCGTTGCCTTGCCTTGACTTTCTTTGCCCTGCCCTGCCCTGCACTGCCCTGCCCTGCCCTACCCTGACCTGCCCTGCCTGCCTAGCCTTGCCTTGCCTTTCCTTGCCTTGATTGCATTGCCTTGTCTTGCATTTCCTTGTATTGCCTTACATTGCCTTGCCTTGCCTAACACCTCTTGCCTTGCCTTGCCTAGCCACGCCTTGCATTGCCTAGCCACAACTTGCTTTTGCTAGCCACGCCTTGCCTTGCTTTTCTTTGCATTGCCTTGTCTTGCCTTGCCTTGCCTAGCCTAGACTTAACTTGTTTTGCTTAGCCTTGCCTTGCCTTGCCTTACCTTACCTAGCCTAGCCTTGCCTTGCCTTGCCTTTCATTGCCTTGCCTTGCCTTGTCTTGCCTTGCCTTGCCTTGCCTTGTCTTGCTTAGCCACTCCTTGCCTTGCCTTGCTTACCCACGCCTTGCCTTGCCTTGTCTAGCCATGCCTTGCCTTGCCTTTCCTAGCCTCTCCTTGCCTTACCTAGCCACGCCTTGCCTTTCCTAACCACGCCCCTGCCCTGCCTTACATTTCCTTGCCTTGCCTTGCCTTGCCTTGGCTTACTTTCCCTTGCCTAGCCTTGCCTTGCCTTGCCTTGCCTTTCATTGCCTTGCCTTGCCTTCTCTTGCCTTGCCTTGCCTTGCCTTGCCTTGCCTTTTCTTACTTAGCCACTCCTTGCCTTGCCTTGCTTACCCACAACTTGCCTTGCCTTGTCTAGCCACGCCTTGCCTTGCCTTGCCTAGCCTCTCCTTGCCTTTCCTAGCAACACCTTGCCTTTCCTATCCAGGCCTTGCCTTGCCTAGCCAAGCCTTTCTTTGCCTTGCCTAGCCACGCTTTACCTTGCCTTGTCTAGCCACGCCTTGCGTTGTTTAGCCACGCCTTGCCTTGTCTTGCCTAGACACGCCTTCCCTTTCCTAGCCACACCTTCCATTTCCTTGCCTAGCCACGCCTTGCTTTGCCTTGCCTTGCCTTGCCTTGCCTTGCGTTGCCTTGCCTTCCCTTGCCCTGCCTTGCCCTGCCCTGCCCTGCCACGCTCTGCCTTGCCTTGCTATGCCCTGCCCGGCCCTGCACTGACCTGCCCCGCCGTGCCCCGCCCTGCCTTGCTTTGCCATGCCTTGAATTGCCTTGCCTTGCCTTGACTTGCATTGCTTTGCATTGCATTACCTTTCCTTGACCCGCCTTGCTTTGCCTTGCCTTGCCCTGCCTTACCCTGCCACGCCTTACCTTGCCTTGCCCTGCCCTGCCCTGCCTAGATTTGCCTTGATCTGTTTGCCTTGCCTTGCCTTGCCTTGCTTTGCCTTGCCTCTCTTTGTCTTGCTCTGTCCTTCACCGCCCTGCAATCTCCTGCCCTGCATTATTTTGACCTATCATGCCTTTCCTTGCCTTGAACTGCCTTGCCCTGAACTGCCCTGCCCAGCCTGCCCTGCTCTGCCCTGCAGTGCCATGCCCTGTCTTGCCGTTCCTTGCCTTGACTTGCCTTACCTTTCGTTGCTTTGCCTTGTCCTGTCCTGCCCTGCCTTGCCCTGCCTTGCCCTGCCTTGTCCTGCCTTGCCCTGCCTTGCCCTGCCTTGCCATGCCTTGCGCTGCCTTGCCCTACCTTGCCTTGATTTGCCTTGAATAACCACACCTAGCCTTGCCCTGCCTTCCCTTGCCTTGCCCTCCCCTGGCCTGCCTTGCCTTGCCTTGCCTTCCCTTGCCCTGCCTTGCCCTGCCCTGCCCTGCCACGCCCTACCTTGCCTTGCCTTGCCTTCCCTTGCCCTGCCTTGCCCTGCCCTGCCCTGCCCCGCCGTGCCCCGCCCTGCCTTGCTTTGCCATGCCTTGAATTGCCTTGCCTTGCCTTGACTTGCATTGCTTTGCATTGCATTGCCTTTCCTTGACCCTCCTTGCTTTGCCTTGCCTTGCCTGCCTTACCCTGCCACGCCTTACCTTGCCTTGCCCTGCCCTGCCCTGCCTAGATTTGCCTTGAAATACTTTTAATTGCCTTGCCTTGCCATGCCTCTCTTTGTCTTGCCCTGTCCTTCACCGCCCTGCATTCTCCTGCCCTGCATTATTTTGGCCAATCATGCTTTTCCTTGCCATGAACTGCCTTGCCCTGAACTGCCCTGCCCTGCCCTGCCTGCCCTACTCTGCCCTGTCTTGCCGTTCCTTGCCTTGCCTTGCCTTACCTTTCGTTGCCTTGCCTTGTCCTGTCCTGCCCTGCCTTGCCCTGTTTTGCCCTGCCTTGCCCTGCCTTGCCCTGCCTTGCCCTGCCTTGCCATGCCTTGCGCTGCCTTGCCCTACCTTGCTTTGATTTGCCTTGAAAAGCCACACCTAGCCTTGCAATGCCTAAACACGCCTTATCTTGCCTAGCCACGACTAGTCTTGCCTAGCCACGCCTTGCCTTGCCTAGCCACGCCTTGCCTTGCCTTGTCTGGCCTTGTCTTGCCTGGCCTTTCCTTGCCTTGCCTTACCTTGCCTTGCCTAGATTTGCCTTCCTTTGCCTTGCCTTAACTTGCCTTGAACTGATTTGCCCTGCCCTGCCCTGCCTTTCCTTGCAATGCCTTGCCTTGCCTTGTCTTGCTTTGCCTGGCCTTGCCCTGACTTGCCTTTCCTTGCCTTGCCTTGCCCAGATTTGCCCTGCTCTGTCCTGCCCTGCCTAGCCTTGCCTTGCCTTGCCTTGCCTTGCATTGCCTTGCCTTGCATTGCAATTCTTTACCCTGCGTTGCCTTTCCTTGGCCTTCCTTGCCTTGCCTTGCCTTGCAATGCCTTATATGCCCTGCCCTGCCCTTGCCCTGCCTTGCCCTGCCTAGCCTTGCCTTGCCTTGCCCTGCCTTGTTCTGCCCTGACCTGCTTTACCATGAATTAACTTGCCTTGCATCTCTTTGTCTTACCCTGCTCTGCACCGCCCTGCACTCCCCTGCCCTGCCATGCCTTGGCCTACCATGCATTCCCTTGCCTTGCCCTGATTTGCTCTGCCCTGCTCTGCCCTGCCCTGCACTCCCCTGCCCTGCCTTGCCTTCCTATGGCCTATATTGCCTTGCCTTGACTTGCCCTGCCTTGCCCTCCCTGCCCTGCACTTCCCATCCCTGGCCTGCTCTGCCCTGCCCTGCTCTGACCTACACTGCCCTGCCCTGCCCTGCCCTGCCTTGCCCTGCCTTGCACTGCCTTACCCTGCACTGCTATGCCCTGCCCTGCCCTGCAATGACCTACACTGCCCTGCCCTGCCATGCCTTGCCCTGCCTTGCACTACCATACCCTGCACTGCCATGCCCTGCCCTGTCCTGCCCTGCCAAACCACACCTTGCTTTGCCTTGCCTAGCCACGCCTTGCCTTGCCTTGCCTTGCCTAGCCACCCCTTGCCTTGCCTTGCCTAGTCACGCCTTGCCTTGCCTAGCCACAACTTGCCTTCCTTAACCACGGCTTGCCCTGCCCTGCTCTGCCTTGCCTTGCCTGGCCTTGCCTGGCCTTGCCTAGCCTTGCCTTGCCTTGCCTTTCCTTACTTTCCTTTGCCTTCCCTTGCCTTGCAATGTATTGCGCTGCCTTGCCCTGCACTGCCATGTCCTGACCTACACTGACCTGCACTGCCCTGCCTAGCCTTGCCTTGCTTTGATTGCCTTGCCTGGCACTGCCTTTCCTTGCCCTGCCTTGCCCTGCCTTGCCCTACCTTGCCTTCATTTGCCTTGCCTAGCCACACCTAGACTTGCCATGCCTAAACACGCCT
This sequence comes from Zootermopsis nevadensis, assembly GCF_977971745.1. Taxonomy (NCBI): domain Eukaryota; kingdom Metazoa; phylum Arthropoda; class Insecta; order Blattodea; family Termopsidae; genus Zootermopsis; species Zootermopsis nevadensis. The sequence continues at coordinate 15,587,965 of NW_028259139.1, read as the reverse complement.
TGCCTTGCCTAGCCACGCCTAGTCTTGCCTAGACACACCTTGCCTTGCCTAGCCACGCCTTGCCTTGCTTTGTTTAGCCACGAATAGGCCTTGCCTTGCCTTCAATGCCCTGCACTGCTCTTGCCCTGCCTTGCCCTGCTTTGCCTTGCCTTGCCTTACTTTACCCTCCCTTGCTCTTCCCTGACCTGCCATGCCATGCTCTGCATTGACATGCCCTGCCCTGCCTTGCCCTGCCCTGATTTTTCCTTGCCTTGCCTTGCCTTGCCAGGCCTTGCCTTGCCTTGCCTTGCCTTGCCTTGCCTTGCCATGCCTTGCCTTACCTTGACCTGCCTTGCGTTGCCCTGCCTTTCTTTATTTGTCTTGCCTTGCCGCTTTGCAATGCACTGCCCCGCCTTCCCCGCCCTGCTCTCCACTGCTCTGCTTTGAATTGACTTGCCCTGCCTTTTCCTCCCTGATCCGATCTGCCCTCCCCTGCCCTGCCTTGACTTGCCTTGGCCTGCCTTGCCTTGCCTTGCATTGCCCTGCCCTGCTCTGACCTGCCGTGCCATGCACTGACCTGCCTTGCATTGCCCTGCCTTGTGCTGCCCTGCATTGCCTTTCCTTTCCTTGCCTTGCCTTGCCTTCTTTGCCTTGCCTTGCCTTGCCTTGCCTTGCCTTTCCCTGCTTTGCCCTGCCCTGCCCTGCCTTGCCTTGCCTTGCCTTGCCCTGCCCTCCCCTGCCTTGCCTTGCCCTGCCTTGGCCTGCCCTGATCTGCCTTGCCATGCCTTGCCCTGAATTTCCCTGCCTTGCCCTTAACTGCCCTGCACTCCCCTGCCCTGAACTAAACTGCCCTGCCTTGCCCCGCCCTGCCCTGGCCTGCCCTGACCTACACTGACCTGTCATGCCCTAACCTGCCTCGACCTGCCTTGCAATGCCTTGCCCTGCAATGCCATGCCCTGCCCTGCCCTGCTTTGCCCTGCCCTGAATTGCCATGCCTTGCCTTGCCTTGCCTTGATTTACCTTTACCTGGTTTGCCCTGCCCTGTCCTGCCCTGCCTAGCCTTGCCTTGCCTAGCCTCTCCTTGCCTTTCCTATCGACGCCTTGCCTTTCCTAGCCACGCCTTTTTTGCCACGCCTTGCCTAGCTACGCCTTGGCTTCCCTTGCCTAGCTACGCCTTGCCTTGCCTAGGCACAGCTTGCCTTGCCTAGCCACGCCTTAACGAGTCTTGCCAAGTCAAGCCTTGCCTTTCCTAGCCACGCCTTCCCTTGCCTTGCTTTGCCACGCCTTGCTTTGCCTTGCTTTGCCTTGCCTTTTCCTGCCTTGCCTTGTCTGGAATTGTCTTGCCTGGCCTTTCCTTGCCTTGCCTTACTTTGGCTTGCCTGGACTTGCCTTGCCTTGCCCTGAATTGACTTGCCTTGCACTGATTTTCCTGCCCTGAACTGCCTTGCCTTGCCTTGCCTGTCTTGCTTTGTCTAGCCTTGCCCTGCCTTGCCTTGCCTTGTCTTGCCTTGCCCTGATTTGCCCTGCCCTGTTCTGCCCTGCCTAGTCTTGCCTTGCCTTGCCTTGCCTTCCCTTGCCTTGCATTGCCTTGCCTTGCATTGCCCTTTCTTACCCTGCCTTGCCTTGCCTTTGTTTGCCCCTCTTTGTCTTCTTTGCTCTGCCCCGCCCGGCCCTCCAATGACCTGCCTTGCCTTGCCTTGGCCTTCCTTGCCTTGCCTTGCCTTGCCCTGCCTTCAATGCCCTGCCCTGACCTTGCCCTGCCTTGCCTGCCTTGCCTTGGCTTGCATTGCTTTGCCCTGCATTGCTCTCCCCTGACCTGCGTTGCCCTGCCTTGCTCTGCCTTGCCCTGTTTTGCCCTGCCCTGCCCTGCCCTGCTCTGCCCTGCCCTTGCCCTGCCATGCCCTGCCTAGCCTCTCCTAGCCTTTCCTAGCCACGCCTTGCCTTTCCTATCCACGCCTTGCCTTGCCTAGCCATGCCTTTCGTTGCCTTGTCTCGCCACGCTTTTCCTTGCCTTGTCTAGCCACGCCTTGCTTTCCCTTGCCTAGCCTCTCCTTGCCTTACTTAGCCACGCCTTGCCTTTCCTAGCCACGAATTGCCTAGCGACGCCTTGCCTTGCCTAGCCACGCCTTGCTATGCCTAGCCACGCCTTGCCTTGTCTTGCCTAGACACGCCTTTCCTTGCCTAGCCACACCTTGCCTTTCTTTGCCTAGTCACGAATTGCATTGCCTTGCCTTGCGTTGCCATGCCCTGCCCTGAACTGCCTTGCCTTGCCTTGCCTTTCCTTGTCTTGCTTTGTCTAGCCTTGCCCTGCCTTGCCTTGCCTTGCCTTGCATTGCCCTTCCTTACCCTGCCTTGCCTTTCCTTTGCTTTGCCCCTCTTTGTCTTTTTTGCTCTGCCCCGCCCGGCAATCCAATGACCTGCCTTGAATTGCCTTGGCCTTCCTTGAATTGCCTTGCCTTGCCCTGCCTTCAATGCCCTGCCCTGCCTTCAATGCCCTGCCCTGCCCTTGCCCTGCCTTATCTGCCTTGCCTTGCCTTGCCTTGCATTGCCCTGCCTTGCTCTGCTCTGACCTGCCTTGCCATGCTTTGCACTGCCTTGCCCTGCTTTGACCTGCCCTGCCCTGCCCTGCTGTGCCCTTCCCTTGCCCTGGCATGCCCTGCCTAGCCTCTCCTAGCATTTCCTAGCCACGCCTTGCCTTATCTATCCACGCCTTGCCTTGCCTAGCCATGCCTTTCTTTTCCTTGCCTAGCCACGCTTTTCCTGGCTTTTCTAGCCTCGCCTTGCCTTCCCTTGCCTAGCCTCTCCTTGCCTTACCTAGCCACGCCTTGCCTTTCCTAGCCACGCCTTGCCTAACCACGCCTTGCCTTGCTTAGGAACGCCTGCTTTGAATAGCGACGCCTTGCCTTCTCTTGCCTAGACACGCCTACCCTTGCCTAGCCACACCTTTCCTTTCCTTGCCTAGCCACGCCTTGCCCTGCCTTGCCTTGCCTTGCCTTGCCCTGAATTGCCCTGTATGCCCTGCTTTGCCTTGATTTGCCTTGCTTAGCCACGCCTTGCCTTGCCTTGCCTTGCCACGCACTGCCCTGCCCTGCCCTGCCAAGCATTGCCTTGCCTTTCCCTTCCTTGCCCTGCCTTGAACTGCCTTGCCCTGCCTTTCCTTGCCTTGCCCTGCCCTGGAGTGCCTTGCCTTGCCTTGCCTTGCCTTGCCTTGCCCTGCCTTGCCTTGCCTTGCCTTGAATTGCATTGCCTTGCCTTGCATTGCCCTTACTTACCCTGCCTTGCCTTTCCTTGGCCTTCCTTGCCTTGCCTTGTCCTGCCTTATTAACCCTGCCCTGCCCTTGCCCTGCTTTGCCCTGCCTTGCCTTGAATTGCCTTGCCCTGTCTTGCTCTGCCCTGACCTGCTTTGCCATGCCTTGCTCTGCCTTGCCCTGCCTTGACCTGCCCTGCCCTGCCTGCTCTGCCCTGCCCTGAATTGCCTTGCCTTGCCTTGCTTTGACTTGCCTTGCATTGCCTTGCCTTGCATTGCCCTTCCTTGCCATTCCTTGCCTAGCCTTGTCTTGCCTCTCTATGTTTTTCCCTGCCTTGCACTGCCTTACCCTGCACTGCCATGTCCTGCCTGCCCTGCAATGACCTAAACTACCCTGCCCTGCCCTGCCCTGCCTTGCCCTGCCTTGCACTGCCTTACCCTGCACTGCAATGCCCTGCCCTGCCCTGCCCTGCCAAGCCACACCTTGCCTTGCCTTGCCTAGCCACGCCTTGCCTTACCTTGCCTTGCCTAGCCAACGCTTGCCTTGCCTTGCTTAGCCACGCCTTGCCTTGCCTAGCCACAACATGCCTTCCTTAACCACGTCTTGCCCTGCCCTGCTCTGCCTTGCCTTGCCTGGCCTTGCCTTGCCTTGCCTTTCCTTACTTTCCTTTGCCTTGCCTTGCCCTGCAATGTATTGCGCTGCCTTGCCCTGCCCTGCCCTGCACTGCCATTCCCTGCCCTAACCTGACCAGCCCTGCATTGCCTAACTTTGCCCTGCCTTGCCCTGCCTTTCCCTTCCTTGCCCTGCCTTGCCCTGCCTTGCCCTGCCTTGCCTTGCCTTGCCCTGGCCTGGCCTGCCTTGCCTTGCCTTGCCTTGCCTTGCCTTGCCTTGCATTGCCTTGCCTTGCCTTGCCATGCATTGCCTTGCCTTGCATTGCCCTTACTTACCCTGCCTTTCCTTTCCTTGGCTTCCTTGCCTTGCCTTGCCTTGCCCTGCCTTGCCTTGCCTTGTCCTGGCCTGGCCTGCCTTGCCTTGCCTTGCCTTGCCTTGCCTTGCCTTGCCTTGCCTTGCCCCGCCTTGCTTTGCCATTCCTTGCCCTGCCTTGCCCTGCTCTGCCCTGCCACGCCTTGCCTTGCCTTGCCTTGCCCTGCCCTGCCCTGACAAACACTTCCCTGCCCCGCTCTGCTCTGCTTTGCCTTGCTTTTCTTTGATTTGTCTTGCCTTGGCTTTCCTTGCCTTGACTTGCACTGCGTTGCCTTGCATTGCCATTCCTTGCCCTGCCTTATCTTGCCTTGCATCTTTTTGTCTTGCCCTGCCCTGCACCGCCCTGCACTCCCCTGCCTTGCCTTGCCTTGGCCTACCATGCCTTCCCTTGCTTTGCTCTGATTTGCCCTGACCTGCCCTGCCCTGCCCTGCCCTGCCCTGTCCTCCCTTGATCTGCTCTGCCCTGCCATGCCCTGCCTTGCCGTGCATTAAATTGACTTGCCTTGCCTTTCGTTGCCTTGCCTTGCCCTGCCCTGCCCTGCCCTGCCTTGCTTTGCCTTGTCTGGCCTTGCCTTGACTTGCCTTTCCTTACCTTGCCTTGCCTTGCCTTGCCTTGCCATGCCTTGCGTTGCCTTGCCCTGCCCTGCACTGCCCTGCCCTGCCCTAACGTGACCTTTCCTTCCCTGCCTAGCCTTGCCTTGCGTTGCCTTATCTTGATTGCCTTTGCCTTGCATTGCCTTGCCTTGCATTTCCTTGCCATGCTTTGCTGGCCTTGTCTTGCCTAGACACCTCTTGCCTTGCCTTGCCACGGCTTGCCTTGCCTAGCCACGGCTTGCCTTGCCTAGCCACGCCTTGACTTGTCTTGCCGAGTCAAGCCTTGCCTTTCCTAGTCACGCCTTCCCTTGAATTGCCTAGCCACGCCTTGCGTTGGCTTGCCTTGCCTTGCCTTTTCCTGCCTTGCCTTGTCTGGTCATGTCTTGCCTGGCCTTTCCTTGCCTTGCCTTACCTTGCCTTGGCTAGACATTCCTTGCCTTGCCTTGAATTGACTTGCCATGCACTGATTTGCCCTGCCCTGAACTGCCTTGCCTTGCCTTGCCTTGCCTTGTCTTGCTTTGTCTAGCCTTGCCCTGCCTTGCCTTGCCTTGACTTGCCTTGCCCTGATTTGCCCTGCCCTATCCTGCCCTGCCTATTATTGCCTTGCCTTGCCTTGCCTTGTCTTGCCTTGCCTTGCCTTGCCTTGCCTTGCATTGCCCTTCCTTACCCTGCCTGGCCTTGACATTGCTTTGCCCCTCTTCGTCTTCTTTGCTCTGCCCCGCCCGGCTATCCAATGACCTGACTTGCCTTGCCTTGGCCTTCCTTGCCTTGCCTTGCCTTGCCCTGCCTTCAATGCAATGCCCTGCCCTTGCCCTGACCTGCCTTGCCATGCCTTGCTCTGACTTGCCCTGCCTTACCCTGCCCTGCCCTGCTCTGCCCTTCCCTTGCCCTGGCATGCCCAGCCTAGCCTCTCCTAGCCTTTCCTAGCCACGACTTGCCTTTCCTATCCACGCCTTGCCTTGCCTAGCCATGCCGTTTTTGCCTTGCCTACCCACGCTTTTCCTTACCTTGTCTAGCCACGCCTTGCCTTCCCTTGCCTAGCCTCTCCTTGCCTTACCTAGCCACGCCTTGCCTTTCCTAGCCACGCCTTCCCTAGCAAAGCCTTGCCTTGCTTAGCCACGCCTGCTTTGGCTAGACACGCCTTGCCTTGTCTTGCCTAGATTCGCCTACCCTTGCCTAGCCTCACCTTGCCTTTCCTTGCCTAGCCACGCCTTGCTTTGCCTTGCCTTGCCTTACCTTGCCTTGCCTTGCCTTGCCCTGAATTGCCCTGCTTGCCCTCCTATGCCTTGATTTGCCTTGCTTAGCCACGCCTTGCCTTGCCTTGCCTTGGCACGCACTGCCCTGCCTTGCCCTGCCAAGCATTGCCTTGCCTTTCCCTTTCTTGCCCTGCCCTGCCCTGCCTTGCCCTGCCTTGCCCTGCGTTGCTTTGCCTTGCCCTGCCCTGGCCTGCTTTGTCTTGCCTTGCCTTGCCTTGCCTTGAGATGCCTTGCCTATCCACGCCTTGAATTGTCTAGCCACACTTTGCCTTTCCTTGCCTAGCCACGCCTTGCCTTGCCTTGCCTTGCCTAGCCACGCCTTGCCTTGCCTAGCCACAACTTGCCTTCGTTAGCCGAGTATTGCCCTGCCCTGACCTGCCTTGCCTTGCCTTGCCCTGCCTTGCCCTGCCTTGCCCTTTCCTGCCCTGCTTTGAGATGCCTTGGTCTGACTTGCCTTGCCTTGCATTGCCCTGCCCTGCCCTGACTTGCCCTGCCTTGCCCTGAATTGCCTTGCCTTGCCTTGCCTAGCAACGCTTTACCTTTATTGCCAAGCCACGCCTTGCCTTGCTTTGTCTAGCCACGCCTTGCCTTGCCTTGCCTAGCCTCTCCTTGCCTTGCCTAGCCACGCCTTGCCTTGTTTTACCTTGCCTTTCATTGCATAGAATTGTCTTGCCTTGCCTTGCCTAGCCTTGACTTGCGTTGCCTTGCCTAGCCTTGCCTTGCCTTGCCTTGAATTACCTTACCTTGCCTAGCCTTGCCTTGCCTTGCCTTGCCTTGCATTGCCTTGCCTTGCCTTGTCTTGCCTTGCATTGTCTTGCCTTGCATTGCTTAGCCACGCCTTGCCTTGCCTTGCTTACCCACGCCTAGACTTGCCTTGTCTAGTTACGCCTTGCCTTGCCTTCCTAGCCTCTCCTTGCCTTGCCTAGCCACGACTTGCATTTCCTAACCACGCCTTGCCTAGCCACGAATTGCCTTGCCTAGCTACGCCTTGCCTAGCCTATCCACGCCTTACCTTGCATAGCCACGCCTTGCCTTGACTTGCCTAGTCACGCCTTGCCTTGCCTAGCCACGCCTTGCCTTGCCTTGCCTTGCCTGCTTTGCCCTGCCTTGCTCTGCCTTGACTTGCCTTGCCTTGCCTTACCTTGACTTGCCTTGCCTGTCTTGCAATGTAATGTAATGTAAGGTAACGTAAGGTGATGTAATGTAAGGCAAATCAAGGCATGTGAAGGCAAGTTAAGGCAAGGCAAGGCAAGGCAAGGCAATGTTAGGCAAGGCCAGGCACGGCAAGGCAAGGGAAGGCAATGCAAGGAAATTATAGGAGTTGCAAAAGAAGGCAAGGCAAGGCAAGTCAAGGCAAGGTAAGGCAAGCCAAGGCAAGGTAATTCAAGACATAATATAACAACACTCAAAATTGCATGTAACTTACATAATATTAAACGGACAAAAGTGCTACTTTTAACCATTGAATATCTAAAACCTAACGTATTTGTTTATAATAATTCGAAACAATTCCCTTCAACTTTATGAACCACCAATTGAGGCAATTTTTGGACGACGTGTTATGTAAGGGTAGACTAATGTTTTGAATTTTGCGTACTCGGTCGTGTGACAATAAATACTGTTTATATTATAAAGTTTGTAAGTTCATTTGAAAGGATGACGATGTTCAAAGAATATCATGCATGATTTCCTTAAAGAATAGTGTTTTATATAAAAGGGATTAATATGATATGACTTCTTAAAACAACCGTCAAAACTCATGTCTGTCTTTAGACTACATTGCATTGTATATATTGACACTCATCTTTATAACTTCGATAATCCTCGTCGAAGTCTGTGATAGCTGCACGCCAATATTTTTTGTATTTTAACGTTTGTACGTAATTTTGAAAGGAAAACTGTATTCGAGGTATATCATAATTGATCATCTCAAAAGAATAGTGTTTTTAATTTAATACATGTATATGATAAGACGTCTTCTAACAACTATCAAATCCTATGTCGGTCTGTAAATAAAATTGCATGGTATATATTCACACATATCTTTGTAAATGCGATATTCTTCAACGTAACATATGGTCGCTGTGCGGCGATGTTCATTGATGCAGAATTGTGAGCTAACACTAATTTGCCTGTAACTTAAATAATATTAAACTGATAAACGGTTTACTTGAAAGAAATGAATATCTAACCCTAATGTATATGTTTATAAAAATTGGAAACATTTCCCGTCGACATTACGAAACACCATTTCTGACAGTTTTTGGAAGATCTGAAATATACTGGTGAACTAATGTTTTGAATTTTTCGTTCTGAGCTGTGTCCACAAAATACTGTTTGTATTTTAACATTTGTATGTTATCTTGAAAGGATTACATTGTTCAAGCTACATCATGCTTCTTTACCTTAAATGATTAGTGTTTTTAATATAATACATCAATACGATAAGACGACTTCATACAACCATCTTACGTAAGTCTGTCTGTAAATTACATTGCATCGTATATATTCACATATATCTTTGTTTCTGTGATGTTTTATATTAAGAACACTTTTCATTTGAGGTAATTAAGCATGATGTACGTCGAACAAAGTAATCCTTTTTAAAATACATACAAACGTAAAAATCCATACAGTATTTAGTGGCACACAGATTAGAATGCAAAATTCAATTTTTAAGACCACCCTTAAATCACAAGAGCCCCAAAAACGGTTAAAAAAAGGTGGTTCATAAATTTGTTGGGAAATGTTTCAAATTATAATAAACGTGTAAATTAGGATTAGATATTCATTATTTTAAAGTAGCACATTTGTCCGATTAATATTATTTAAGTACAATTCTTTTATTTTCCGTCGTTTACACAAGCTTATTGTTAAAATCATATAAAATTTCACATAAAATTGTTACATTTTAAAATTGACGACATGTTTCGATATACAATCTTATCATCGTCAGGTCTATCAATATTAAAATTAAAATCTGGTGTATCTGTTGCTCTGCTTATATTGTTTTTGTTTTTACTCGTTTTTATTACATCTCCAGGCTTCTTCGATTTTATATTTGGAGACGCGCCTGGGTGCCTATATCGGGTTGTGTATGAGGTGCGTGCAGATACAGCAAGGCAAGGCAATCCAAGGAAGGGCAGGGCAGGGCAGGGAAATGCAGGGCGCTGCCTGGCCGGGAAAAGCAAGGCAAGGCAAATCTAGGCAAGGCAAAGCAAGGCAAGGCAAGACAAGGCACGTAAAAGCAAGGCAAGGCAAGCCAAAGCTAGGCAAAGCAGTGAAGGGCAAGGCAGGGGAGACCAGAGCAGGACAGGGCAGGGCAGGGCAGATCAGGGCAGGGCAGGACAGGGCAGAGTAAGATAAGGCAGGGTAGGGCAGGGTAAGACAAGGCAGGTCAAGTCTTTGCAAGGCAGGGCACGACAAATCAAGGCAGAGCAGGGCAGAGCAGGGCTGAGCAGGGCAGGGCAAGGCATTTTAGGGCAGGGCAAGTCAAGGCACGGCAAGGCAAGGCAGAGCAAGGCATGGAAGGGCAAGGCAAGGCACAGAAATGCAAGGCAAGACAAGGCAAGGCAGGGTAGGCAAGGCAGAGCAGGGCAGGGCTGGGTAGGTCAGGGCAATGTAAGACTGGGCGGAGCAGGGCAGGGCAGTGCAGGGTAAGGCAAGGCATTGCAAGGTAGGGCAGAGCAAGGCAAGGGAGAGCAGGGAAGGGCAGGGCAGCGCAGGTCAGGACAGGGCACGGCAGGGCAAGGAAGGGAAATCAGGGCAAGGCTGGGCATGGCAGGGCAAGGCGAGGCAAGTAAAGGCAAAGAAAATCAGAGCAGGGCAGGGCAGGGCAGAGCAAGGCAGGCAAAGCAAGGCAGGACAGGGCACGGCAGGGCACGGCAGGGCAGGATAGGGCAGGGCAAGGCAAGGCAGGGAAGGGCAGGTTAGATCACGTCAGGGGAGGGCAGGGAAGGGCAGGGCAATGTAGGACAGGGCAGGGCACTGTAAGTTAAAGCAGGGAAGGTAGAGCAAGGCAGGGCAAGGTAAGGCAAGACAAGGCAGAGCTGGTCAGGGCAAGGCAGGGCAAGGCAAGGCAGGGCAGGGCAAGGCAGGGCAAGGCAATGCAGCTCTGTGCAAGGCAGGGCAGGGTAGGACAGGGCAGGGATTGCAGCGCAAGGCAAAGCAAAGAAATGCAAGGCAATGCGTGGCCTTGCTCTACATAGACCTGCTCCGCCTTACTCTGCCCTGCCCTGCCCTGTGCTGCTCTGCCTTGCCTTTCCTTTCTATTTTGCCTTGCCTTGCCTTGCCTAGACTCTCCTTGCTTACCTAGCCATACCTTGCCTAGCTACGCCTTGCCTTGCTTAGCCACGCTTTGCCTTGCCTAGCCAAGCCTTTCCTTGTCTTGCCTAGTAGGGCCTTGCCTTGCCTAAAAACGCCTTGCCTTGAATTGTCTTTCCTAACCACGCCTTGCCTTGCCTTCCATTGCCTTGCCCTGCCCTGCCTTGCCTTGCCTTGCCTTGCCTTGACTTGCCTTGCATTGCCTTGTCTTGCATTGCCCTTCCTTGCCCTTCCTTGCCTTGCCTTGTCTTGCCTCTCTATGTCTTGCAATGCCTTGCTCCGTCCCACATTCCCCTGCATTGCCTTGTCTTGCAATGGCATACCTTGCCTTACCTTGCCTTGCACTGCCTTGCCCTGCCCTGCACTGACCTACACTGCCCTGCCATGAACTGCTCTGCCTTGCCTTGCCCTGATTTGCCCTACTCTGCCCTGCCCTGCCTTGTTTTGCCTTGCCTAGCCACGCCTTGCCTTGCCTTACCTTGCCTAGCCTCTCCTTGCCTTGCCTAGCCACGCCTTGCTTTGCCTAGCCACGCCTTACCTTGTCTTGCCTAGTCACGCCTTCTCTTGCCTAGCCACACTTTTCCTTGCCTTGCCTAGGCACGGCTTGCTTTGTCTTGCCTTGCCTTGTCTTGCCCTGCCTTGCACTGCTTGCCATGCTTTCCCTTGATTTGCCTTGCTTAGCCACGCCTTGCCTTGCCTTTCCTTGCTTAGCCACGCCCTGTGCTGCCCTGCCCCACCAAGCCTTGCCTTGCCTTGCACTGCCTTGCCCTGCCTTGCTGTGCCTTGCCTGCCCTGTCTTGAATTGCCTTGCTTTGCCTTGCCTTGCCTTGCCTAGTCTCTCCTTGCCTTGCCTAGCCATGCCTTGCTTTGCCTATCCACGCCTTGCTTTGTCTTGCCTAGTCACGCCTTCCCTTTCCTAGCCACACCTTGCCTTGCCTTGCCTAGCCACGTGTTGATTTGCCTTGCCTTGCATTGCTTTGCTTTGATTTGAATTGCTTAGTCACGCCTTGCCTTGCCTTGGCTTGCCTAGCCACGCCCTGTGCTGCACCGCCCCGCCAAGCCTTGCTTTGCCTTGCACTGCCTTGCCCTGCCTTGCCCTGCCCTGCCATGCCCTACCTTGCCTTGCCTTAACTTGCCTTGCCCTGCCTTGCCCTGCCTTGTCCTGCCCTGGCCTGCCACGTCTTGCCTTGCCTTTCATGCCCTGCCCTGACCTGCCGCGCCCTGCACTGCCCTGCCCCGTCGTGCCCTGCCCTGCCTTGCTTTGCCTTGCCTTGCCTTGCCTTGACATGCATTGCCTTGCATTGCATTGCCATTCCTTGCCCCGCCTTGCCTTGCCTTGCCTCTCTTTGTCTTGCCCTGCCCTGCACCGCTCTGCACTATCCTGCCCTGCATTGTTTTGGCCTACCATTCCTTGTCTTGCCTTGCCCTGTCTTGATCTAAACTGCCTTGCCGTGCCCTGCTCTGCCCTGCTCCGCCATGCCATGCTCTGCCCTGCCCTGCCATGCACAGTCTTGCCGTGCCTTGCCTTGCTTGACTTGCCATTCGTTGCCTTCCCTTTTCCTGCCCTGCCCTGCTTTGCCATGCCTTTCCTGGCCTTGCCTTGCCTTTCCTTACCTTCCCTTGCCTTGCCATATCTTGCCTTACCTTGCCTTGCTTTGCCTTGCCTTGCCCTGCCTTGCCCTGCCTTGTCCTGCCCTGCCCTGCACTGCCCTGCCCTGCCCTAACCTGACCTGCACTGCCCTGCCTAGCATTGCCTTGCCTTGCCTTCATTGCCTTGCCTTGCATTGCCTTGCTTGCCGTGCTTTGCCCTGCCTTGCCCTTTCTTGCCCTGCCTTGCCCTTACTTGCCCTAGCTTGCTTTGATTTGCCTTGCCTAGCCACACCTAGCTTTGCCATGCCTAAACACGCCTTGCCTTGCCTAGCCACACCTAGTCTTGCCTAGCCAAGCCCTGCCTTGCCTAGCCAAGCCCTGCCTTGCCTTGCCTTGCCTAGACACGCCTTGCCGTGCCTTTCCTGGCTTTGTCCTACCTGGTCTTTCCTTGACTTGCCTTACCTTGCCTTGCAGAGACTTGCCTTGCCTTGCTTTGCCTTGACTTGCCTTAACCTGATTTACCCTGCCCTGCCCTGCCCTGCCTTGCCTTGCCTTGCCTTGCCTTCCCATGCCTTGCAATGCTCTTACTTACTCTGCCTTGTCTTGCCTTTGCTTTGCCTCTCTTTGTCTTCTTTGAACTGCCCCGCCCGGCAATCCCCTGCACTGCCATGCCTTTCCTTGACCTTCCTTGATTTGACTTCCCTTGCCCTGCCTTCAATGCCCTGCCCTGCCCTGCCCTTGCTCTGCCTTGCCCTGCCTTGCCTTGCCTTGCCTTGCCCTGAATTGCCCTGCCTTGCCCTGCCCTGACCTGCCTTGCCATACCTTGCCCTGCCTTGCTCTGCCTTGGACTGCCCTGCACTGCCCTGTTTTGCCTTGCCTTGCCTTCCCTTGCCTTGCCTTGCCTTGCATTGCCTTGCCTTGCATTGCCCTTCCTTGCACTGCCTTGCTCCGCCCTAAACTCCCCTGCCCTGCCTTGCCCTGCCCTGCCCTGCCCTGACCTACACTTCCCTGCCCTCCCCTGCCTTGCCTTGCCTAGCCTTATCTTACCTTGCCTTGCATTGCCTTGCCATGCCTTGCCCTTGCCTTCCCTTTCCTTTCCTTGCACTGCCCTGACCTGCCTTGCACTGCCTTGCAATGCCTTGCCTTGCCCAGCCTTGCTCTGCCCTGCCTTGCGTTCCCTTGCCAGGTTTTGCCTTGCCTTGCCTTGCCTTTCCTTACCTTGCTATGCCTTGCCTTTCCTTGCCTTGCTTTGCCTTGCTTTATTTGTCTTGCCTTGCCGCCTTGCAATGCACTGCCCTGCCCTGCCCCGCCCTGCACTCCTCTGCTCTGCCTAGCCTGCCTTGCCCTGCCTTGCCGTGCCTTGCCTTGACTTGCCTTGCTTTGCCTAGCCACGTCTTGCCTTCCTTTCCTAGCCACGTCTTGCGTTGCCTTGAATAGGCACGCCTTGCCTTGCCTTGCCTAGGCTCTCCTTGCCTTTCATAGCCACGCCTTGCCTTTGCTATCTACGCCTTGAATTGCCTAGCCACGACTTGCCTTGCCTAGTAACGCCTTGCCTTTTCTTGCCGAGTCTAGCCTTGCCTTGCCTAGCCACGCCATCCCTTGCCTTTCTTAGCCAACTTATATCTTAGCCAAGCCTTGCTTTGCCTTGCCTTGCCTTGCCTTGCCTTGCCATGCCTTGCCCTGATTTGCCCTGCCTTGCCTTGATTTAACTTGCCTAGCCACGCCTAGCCTTGCCTAGCCACGCCTTTCCTTACCTATCGACGACTTGCCCTGCCTAGACACGCCTTGCCTTGCCTAGCCACGCCTTGAATTGCCTAGCCACGCCTTGCCTTGCCTCGCTCTAAACTGCCCTGCCCTGCACTGCCCTTCCTCGCCATGCCCTGCCCTGCCATGCACAGTCTTGCCGTGCCTTGCCTTGCTTGACTTGCCATTCGTTGCCTTCCCTTTTCCTGCCCTGCCCTGCTTTGCCATGCCTTTCCTGGCCTTGCCTTGCCTTTCCTTACCTTCCCTTGCCTTGCCATATCTTGCCTTACCTTGCCTTGCTTTGCCTTGCCTTGCCCTGCCCTGCCCTGCCCTAACCTGACCTGCACTGCCCTGCCTAGCATTGCCTTGCCTTGCCTTCATTGCCTTGCCTTGCATTGCCTTGCTTGCCGTGCTTTGCCCTGCCTTGCCCTTTCTTGCCCTGCCTTGCCCTTACTTGCCCTAGCTTGCTTTGATTTGCCTTGCCTAGCCACACCTAGCTTTGCCATGCCTAAACACGCCTTGCCTTGCCTAGCCACACCTAGTCTTGCCTAGCCAAGCCCTGCCTTGCCTAGCCAAGCCTTGCCTTGGCTTGCCTTGCCTAGACACGCCTTGCCGTGCCTTTCCTGGCTTTGTCCTACCTGGTCTTTCCTTAACTTGCCTTACCTTGCCTTGCAGAGACTTGCCTTGCCTTGCTTTGCCTTGACTTGCCTTAACCTGATTTACCCTGCCCTGCCCTGCCCTGCCTTGCCTTGCCTTGCCTTGCCTTCCCATGCCTTGCAATGCTCTTACTTACTCTGCCTTGTCTTGCCTTTGCTTTGCCTCTCTTTGTCTTCTTTGAACTGCCCCGCCCGGCAATCCCCTGCACTGCCATGCCTTTCCTTGACCTTCCTTGATTTGACTTCCCTTGCCCTGCCTTCAATGCCCTGCCCTGCCCTGCCCTTGCTCTGCCTTGCCCTGCCTTGCCTTGCCTTGCCTTGCCCTGAATTGCCCTGCCTTGCCCTGCCCTGACCTGCCTTGCCATACCTTGCCCTGCCTTGCTCTGCCTTGCCCTGCCCTGCACTGCCCTGTTTTGCCTTGCCTTGCCTTCCCTTGCCTTGCCTTGCCTTGCATTGCCTTGCCTTGCATTGCCCTTCGTTGCACTGCCTTGCTCCGCCCTAAACTCCCCTGCCCTGCCTTGCCCTGCCCTGCCCTGCCCTGACCTACACTTCCCTGCCCTGCCCTGCCTTGCCTTGCCTAGCCTTATCTTACCTTGCCTTGCATTGCCTTGCCATGCCTTGCCCTTGCCTTCCCTTTCCTTTCCTTGCACTGCCCTGACCTGCCTTGCACTGCCTTGCAATGCCTTGCCTTGCCCAGCCTTGCTCTGCCCTGCCTTGCCTTCCCTTGCCAGGTTTTGCCTTGCCTTGCCTTGCCTTTCCTTACCTTGCTATGCCTTGCCTTTCCTTGCCTTGCTTTGCCTTGCTTTATTTGTCTTGCCTTGCCGCCTTGCAATGCACTGCCCTGCCCTGCTCCGCCCTGCACTCCTCTGCTCTGCCTAGCCTGCCTTGCCCTGCCTTGCCGTGCCTTGCCTTGACTTGCCTTGCTTTGCCTAGCCACGTCTTGCCTTCCTTTCCTAGCCACGTCTTGCGTTGCCTTGACTAGGCACGCCTTGCCTTGCCTTGCCTAGGCTCTCCTTGCCTTTCATAGCCACGCCTTGCCTTTGCTATCTACGCCTTGAATTGCCTAGCCACGACTTGCCTTGCCTAGTAACGCCTTGCCTTTTCTTGCCGAGTCAAGCCTTGCCTTGCCTAGCCACGCCTTCCCTTGCCTTTCTTAGCCAACTTATATCTTAGCCAAGCCTTGCTTTGCCTTGCCTTGCCTTGCCTTGCCTTGCCATGCCTTGCCCTGCCTTGCCCTGCCTTGCCTTGATTTAACTTGCCTAGCCACGCCTAGCCTTGCCTAGCCACGCCTTTCCTTACCTATCGACGACTTGCCCTGCCTAGACACGCCTTGCCTTGCCTAGCCACGCCTTGAATTGCCTAGCCACGCCTTGCCTTGCCTCGCTCTAAACTGACCTGCCCTGCACTGCCCTTCCTCGCCATGCCCTGCCCTGCCTTGACTTGCCTTGGCCTGCATTGCCTTGCCTTGCATTGCCCTGCTCTGCCCTGCCTTGCCCTGTCTTGCCCTGCCTTGCCCTTCCTTGCCCTGCCTTGCCTTGCCTTGCCTTGCCTTGCCTTGCCTTGCCTAGCCACGCCTTGCCTTCCTTACCTAGCCACGCCTTGCCTTGCCTTGTCTGGCCACGACTTGAATTGCCCTGCCTAGCCTCTCCTTGCCTTTCCTAGCCACGCCTTACCTCTCCTATCCAGGCCTTGCCTTGCCTAGCAACGCCTTTCTTTGCCTTGCCTAACCACGCTTTGCCTAGCCTTGTCTAGCGACGCCTTGCCTTGCCTTATCTAGACTCTCTTTGCCTTAACTAGCCACGCCTTGCCTTTCCTAGCCACGCCTTGCCTAGCCACGACTTGCCTTGCCTAGCCACGCCTACATTTGCCTATCCACACCTTGCCTTGCCTTGCCTAGCCACACCTTGCCTTCCCGTGCCTACCCACGCCTTGATTTGCCTTGCCTTGCCTTGCCTTGCCTTGCCCCAGAATTGCCCTGCTTGCCCTGCTTTGCCTTTATTTGCCTTGTATAGCCACGCCTTGCCACGCACTGCTCTGCCCTGCCCTGCTAAGCATTGCCTTGCCTTGCCCTGCCTTTTCCTGCCTTGCCCTGCCTTGTGTTG
This sequence comes from Zootermopsis nevadensis, assembly GCF_977971745.1. Lineage (NCBI taxonomy): Eukaryota > Metazoa > Arthropoda > Insecta > Blattodea > Termopsidae > Zootermopsis > Zootermopsis nevadensis. Next base: position 15,571,490 of record NW_028259139.1, on the reverse strand, counting down.
CCTTGAATTGCCTTGAACTGCTCTGCCCTGCCTTGCCTTGCCTTTCCTTGCTTTGCCTTGCCTTGCCTTGCCTTGCCCTGCTTTGACCTGCCCTGTCCTGCCACGCCCTGCCTTGCCTTGCCATGCTTTGCCCTGTCCAGCCCGGCCCGGCCCTGCACTGCCCTGCCCCGCCGTGCCCTGCTCTGCCTTTCTTTGCCTTGCCTTGCCTTGACTTGCATTGCTTTGCCTTTCATTGCCCTTCCTTGCCCCGCCTTGCTTTTCCTTGCCTTGCCCTGCCTTGCCCTGCTCTGCCCTGCCACGACTTGCTTTGCCTTGTCCTGCCCTGCTCTGCCTAGATTTGCTTTGATCTGCCTTTTCTTGCCTTGCATTGCCCTGCCCTACCCTGACTTGCCCTGCCTTGCCCTGCCTTGCCTTGCCTTGCCTTGCCTTGCCTAGCCAAGACTTGCCTTGCCTTGTCTAGCCACGCCATGATTTGCGTTGCCTAGATTCTCCTTGCCTTGCCTATCCACGCCTTGCCTTGCCTTGCCTAGCCTCTCCTTGTCTAGCCACGCCTTGCTTTTCCTTGCCTAGCCACGCCTTGCTTTGCCTTGTCTTGCCTAGTCACGCCTTCCCTTGCCTAGCCACACCTTGCCTTGCCTTGCCTAGCCACGCCTTGCTTTGCCTTGCCTTGCATTACCCTGCCCTGCCCTGCCTTGCCCTGCCCTGCCCTGACCTACACTGCCCTGCCCTACCCTGCCTTGCCCTACCTTGCCTTGCCTTGCCCTGATTTGCCCTACTCTGCCCTGCCCTGCCTTGCTTGCCTTGCCTTGCCTTGCCTTGCCTTATCTTGCCTTGCCTTGCCTTGCCTTTCTTTGTCTTGCCTTGCCTTGCCTTGCCTTGCCTTGCCTTGCCTTGCCTTGCCTGGCCTTGCCTTGCCTTGCCTTTCTTTGCCTTGCCTTGCCTTGCCCTGAACTGCTCTGTCCTGCCCTGCACTGTCCCTGCCAGGCCCTGCCATGACCTGCCCTGCATTGCCCTGCTCTGTGCTGCCCTGCCTTGACTTTCCTTTCCTTGCTTTGCCTTGTCTTGCCTTGCCTTGCCTTTCCCTGCTTTGCCCTGCCCTGCTCTGCTTTGCCTTGCCTTGCCTTGCCTTGCGTAGCCTCAACTTGCCTTACCTAGCCACGCCTTGCCTTTCCTAACCACGCCTTGCCTTGTCTAGCCACGCATTGCCTTTCCTAGCTACGCCTTGCCTAACCACGAATTGCCTTGCCTAGAAACGCCTTGCCTTGGCTAGCCACGCATTGCCTTTCCTAGCCACGCCTTGCCTAGTCACGCCTTGCCTTGCCTAGAAACGTTTTGCCTTGCCTAGACACGCCTTGCCTTGCCTTGCCTTGCCTTGCCATGCCTTGCCTTGCCTTGTCTTGCCTGCTTTGCCCTGCCTTGCCCTGCCTTGACTTGCCTTGCCTTGACTTGACTTGCCTTGCTTGTCTTGCAATGTCATGTAATATAAGGTAACATAAGGTAATGTAATGTAATTCAAATCATGGCATGTGAAGGCAAGCCAAGGCAAGGCAATGTTAGGAAAAGGCAAGGCACGGCAAGGCATAGGAAGGCAATGCAAGGAAATTTTATGCGCGGCAAAAGAAAGCAAGGCAAGGCAAGGCAAGTCAAGTCATGGCAAGGCAAGCCAAAGCAAGGCAATTCAAGACATAATATAACAACACACTAATCTGCATGTAACTTACATAATATTAAACGGAAAAAGTGCTACTTTTAACCATTGAATATCTAAACCTAACGTATATGTTTATTATAATTCGAAACAATTCCCTTCAACTTTATGAACCACCATTTGAGGAAATTTTTGGACGACGTGTTAAGTAAGGGTAGACTAATGTTTTGAATTTTGCGGACTGAGACGTGTGAAAATAAATACTGTTTATATTTTAAAGTTTGTACGTTAATTTGAAAGGATGACGATGTTCAAAGTATATCATGCATGATTTCCGTAAAGAATAGTGTTTTTATATAAGGGATTAATATGATAAGGGAAACATAACAATACACTAATTTGCCTGTAATTTAAATAATATTAAACGGATAAACGGTTTACTTGAAAGAAATGAATAACTAACTCTAATGTATATGTTTATAAAAATTGGAAACATTTCCCGTCAACATTACGAAACACCATTTCTGACAGTTTTTGGAAGATCTGAAATATACTGGTGGACTAATGTTCTGAATTTTTCGTTCTGAGCTGTGTCCACAAAATACTGTTTGTATTTTAACTTTGTAAGTAATCTTGAAAGGATTACATTGTTAAAGGTACATCATGCTTCTTTACCTTAAATGATTAGTGTTTTTAATATAAAACATCAATACGATAAGACGACTTCATACAACCATTTTACGTAAGTCTGTCTGTAAATTACATTGCATCGTATATAGTCACATAAATCTTTGTTCCTGCGATGTTTTATATTAAAAAAACATTTCATTTGAGGTAATGATGCATGATGTACGTCGAACAAAGTAATCCTTTTTAAAATACATACAAACGTAAAAATACATACAGTATTTAGTGGCACACAGATTAGAATGCAAAATTTTATTTTTAAGAAAACCCTTAAATCACAAGATCCCCAAAAACGGTTAAAAAGTGGTGGATTATAAATTTGTTGGGAAATGTTTCAAATTATAATAAACGTGTACATTAGGATTAGATATTCATTATTTTAAAGTAGCACATTTGTCCGATTAATATTATTTAATTTACACGCCGGTTAGTGTGAAGTTATATTAAGCGTTTTGAGCTCTTAAAAGTACACAATTCTGTGTCAAAGAAAATCGGCGTGCAGCGACCACAGACATCGACGAGGATAATCGCAGTTACAAAAATGTGTGTGAATATATACGATGCAATGTTATCTACAGACAGACTTGAGTTTTGACGGTTGTTTGAAGACGACTTATCACATAAATGTCTTTTATAAAAAAAATATTCTTTTAAGTAAATAATGCATGATGTTTTTCGAACATCTTAATAATTTCGAGGATACGTACAAACGTGAAAATACAAACAGTATTTATTGATACACGGCTCAGTACACAAAATTAAAAACATTTTTCTTTCGTACATAACAGGTCGTCCAAAAAGTGTCTTAAAAGTTAGTTCATGAAGTTGAATGGAATTGTTTCGAACTATTATTAACATATACGTTAAGGTTACATAGTCAATGATTTAAAGTAGCACTTATGTTCGATTAATATTGTTTAAGTTACAGGGAGAATGTTGTGTTAACATATTATGCGATTAAGCTCTGAATAGCTCACAATTCAGTATCAACGAACATCGGCGTGCTGCGACCACAGGCAGCGACGAGGATAATCGCAGTTACAAAGATGTGTGTGAATATATACGATGCAATGTTATCTACAGACAGACTTGAGTTTTGAAGGTTGTTTGAAGACGACTTAACACATAAATGTCTTATATAAAAAACATTAATCTTTTAAGTAAATAATTCATGATGTTCTTCGAACTTCTTCATCCTTTCAAAGTTACGAACAAACGTGAAAATACAAACAGTATTTGTTAACACACGGCTCAGTACGCAAAATTCAAAACATTTGTCTTTCGTACATAATTGGTTTTCCAAAAATTATCAGAAATGTTAGATCATAAAGTTGAAGGGAATTGTTTCGAACTATTATAAACATAAACGTTAGGGTTAGATAGTCAATGGTTTAAAGTAGCACTTATTTTCGATTAATATTGTTTAAGTTACAGGGAGAATGTTGTGTTAACTTATTATGCGTTTTAAGCTCTGAATAGCTCACAATTCTGTATGATCGAACATCGGCTCCCAGCAACCACATAGTAAGTTGAAGAATATCGCAGTAATTAAGATATGTGTGATTATATACGATGCAATGAAATTTACAGACTAATTTGAGTTTTGATGTGTGTTTGAAGACTTCTTATCATATATATATTTTATATTAAGAACTCTATTCTTTTGAGGTAATAAAACATGAAGTAACTCTAACAATGTTATTCTTTTAAAATTGCATATAAACGTTAAACTACAAACAGTATTTAGTGGCACACAGTACAGAATTGACAAATCAAAACATTAGACCAACCGTATATTACAGGTCGTAAAAAACTGTTAGAAATACCGGTTCATAAAGTTGAAGGGAAATATTTTCAATTATTATAAACATGTATATTTAAGATAGATATTCATTTCTTTAAAATAGCACTTTTGTCCGATTAATATTATTTAACTAACAGGAAGATAGTGTGTTATCATAACATGCGTTTTCAACACTAAATAGCACACAATACTGTGTCAACGAACTTCGGTTTACTGCTATGTCATAGTTTATGAGGATGTATCGCAACTACAAAGATTTGTGTTAATATATATGATATTTACAGAGAGACTTAGGATTTGTTGGTTGTTTGAAGTGGTCTTATCATATATATATTTTATAGTAAAACACTATTCATTTGAGCAAATCAAGGATGATATACCTCGAACAATGTTATCCTTTCAAAATTAGAAACAAAAATAAAAATACAAAGAGTATTTTATGGTTATAGCTCAGAACGCAAAATTCAATACATTAGTCCACCCGAATATTTCAAGTAGACCAAAAACTGTCAAAAATGGTGTTTCATCATGTTGACGGGAAATGTTAACAATTTTTTATAAACATATACATTAGGTTTAGATATACATTTCTTTTAATTAAAACTTTTTTCCGTTCAATATTATTTAAGATACAGGCAAATTAGTGTGTTGTCATTTTTCTTGTTTTCAGCTATGAAAAGCTCTCAATTCTGTATCAACGTACATCGGCGTGCAGATATAGCAAGGCAAGGCAGACCAAGGAAGGGCAGGGCAGGGCAGGGAATTGCAGGGCGCTGCCTGGCAGGGAAAGGCAAGGCAAAGCAAGACAAGGCACGGCAAAGCAAGGCAAGGCAAGGCAAGGGAAGGCAAGGCAAGGCTAGGCAAGACAAGGCAAGGCAGGGAAGGTCAAGACAGGGGAGAGCAGAGCAGGACAGGGCAGGGCAAAGCAGGGCATGGCAGAGCAGGGCAGGTCAGGGCAGAGTAAGAAAAGGCAGAGCAGGGCAAGGCAAGGCAGGACAGGGCAGGGCAAGGCATTTCAGGGCAGGGCAAGGCAAGGCACGGCAAGGCAAGGCATGGCAAGGAATGGCAGGGCAAGACGAGGCACAGAAAGGCAAGGCAAAGCAGGGTAGGCAAGGCAGGGGAGGGCAGGGCAGGGCAGGGCAAGGTAAGGCAGGACAGGGCAGAATAGGTCAGGGCAGGGAAGTGCTGGGCAGAGTAGGGCAGGTCAGGTCAGGGCAATGTAAGACTGGGCGGGGCAGGGCAGGGCAGTGCAGGGTAAGGCAAGGCAGTGCAAGGTAGGGCAGAGCAAGACAAGGCAGAGCAGGGAAGGGCAGGGCAGCGCAGGACAGGACAGGGCACGGCAGGGCAAGGAAGGGAAGTCAGGGCAAGGCTGGGCATGGCAGTGCAAGGCGAGGCAAGTCAAGGCAAGGAAAATCAGAGCAGGGCAGGGCAGAGTAAGGCAGGGCAGGGCAGGGAAGGGCAGATCAGTGCAGGTCAGGACAGGGCACGGCAGGGCACGGCAGGGCAAGAAAGGGAAGTCAGGGCAAGGCTGGACATGGCAGGGCAAGGCGAGGCAAGTCAAGGCAAGGAAAATCTGAGCAGGGAAGGGCAGGGCAGAGCAAGGCAGGGCATGGCAGGCCAGGACAGGGCAATGCAAAGGCAGAACAAGACAAGGCAAGGCGAGGCAGGGTAGGGCAGAGCAAGGCATGGCAAGGCCTGACAGGGCAGAGCAGGGCAGGACAAGGCAAGGCATGGTAAGACAAGTCAAGTCAAAGCATGGCAAGGCAAGGGATGGCAGTTCAGGGCAGGGCAGGGCAAGTCTAGGCAAGGCAAGGCAATGAAGGCAGTTTAGGGCAGGGCATGGCAGGGCAGGGCAAGTCTATGCAAGGCAAGGCAAAGCAGTTTAGGGCAGGCCAAGGCATGGCAGGGCAAGGCAAGGCATGGTAAGACAAGGCAAGTCGAGGCATAGAAAGGAAAGGGAAGGCAGGGCAAGATAGGCCAAAGCAAGGCAGAACAAGCAGATCAGTTCAGGCAAGGCAAGGCAGGGCAGGGCACGGCAGGGCACGGCATGGCAGGACAGGGCAGGATAAGGCAGGATAAGGCAGGACAAGGCAAGGCTGGGAAGGGCAGGTTAGATCAGGGTAGGGGAGGGCAGGGCAATGTAAGATAGGGCAGGGCAATGTAAGTTAAAGCAGGGAAGGCAGAGCAAGGCAGGGCAAGGCAAGGCAAGACAAAGCAGAGCGGGTCAGGGCAAGGCAGGGCAAGGCAAGGCAGGGCAAGACAAGGCAGGGCAGGGTAAGGCAGGGCAAGGCAATGCAGCTCAGTGCAGGGTAGGTCAGGGCAAGGCAGGGCAAAGAAGGGTTAGACAAGGCAGGGCAGGGCAGGGTAGGACAGGGCAGGGTAGGACAGGGCAGGGATTGCAGCGCAGGGCAAGGCAAAGAAATACAAGGCAAGGCGTGGCCTTGCAATACCTTGTCCTGCTTTGCCTTACTCTGCCCTCCTATGTCCTACCCTGCCCTGACCTCCCCTGCATTGACCTTCCCTGTGCTGCCCTGCCTTGCCTATCGTTTCCTTGCCTTGCCTTGCCTTGCCTTGCCTTTACTTACCTTGCCTTGCCTTGCCCAGCCTTGCCCAGCCTTGCCCTACCCTGCTCTGTCCTGCCCTGCTCTGACCTACCGTGCCCTGCACTGACCTGCCCTGCATTGCCCTGCACTGTGCTGCCCTGCCTTGCTTTTCCTTTCCTTGCCTTGCCTTGCCTTGCCTTTCCCTGCTTTGCCCGGCCCTGCCCTGCCTTGCTTTGCCTTGCCTTCCTTTGCCTTGCCTTGCGTTGCTTCACCTTGCCTTACCTAGCCACGCCTGCATTTCCTAAACACGCCTTGCATTGCCTAGCCACGCATTGCCTTTCCTAGCCACGCCTTGCCTTGCCATGCCTTGCCTGGCCTTGCCCTGCCTTTCCCTGACCTGACCTGCCTTGCCATGCCTAGCCCTGAATTGCCCTGCCTTGCCCTTCTTTGCCCTTCACTCCCCTGCCCTGACCTACACTGCCCTGCCTTGCCCTGCCCTGCCCTGCCTTTCCTTGCCTTGCCTTGACTTGCCTAGCCACAATTTGCCTTGCCATGCCTAGCCACGTTTTGCCTTGCCTTGTCTAGCTACGCCTTGCCTTGCCTTGCCTAGCCACGTCTTGCCTTGCCTTGCCTTGCCTTGCGTTGCCTTGCGTTGCCTTGCCTTGCCCTGCCTTGCCCTGCAATGACATGAACTGCCCTGCCCTGCCCTACCCTGACCTGCCCTGACTTGCCTATCCTTGGCTTGCCTTGCCTTGAATTGATTGCCTTGCCTTGCAAGGCCTTGTATTGCATTTCGTTGCCTTGCCTTACATTGCCTTGCCTTGCTTAGACACCTCTTGCCTTGCCTTGCCTAGCCACGCCTTTCCTTGCCTAAACGCGCCTTGACTTGCCGAGCCAAGCCTTACCTTGCATAGCCACGCCTTGCCTTGCCTAGCCACGCCTTGCCTTTCCTTGCATTGCCTTGTCATGCCTTGCCTTGCCTAGCCTTGAAATTCCTTAGCTTGCCTAGCCTTGCCTTGTCTTGCCTTGCCATACATTACATTGCGTAGCATTGCCTTGCCTTGCCAAGCCTTGCCTTGCCTTGTCTAGCCACGCCTTGCCTTGCCTTGCCTAGCCTCTCCTTGCCTTATCTAGCCACGCCTTGCCTTTCCTAACCACGCCTTGCCTTGCCTAGCCACGACTTGCATTTCCTAGCCACGCCTTGCCTACCCACGAATTGCCTTGCCTAGCTCCGCCTTGCCTTGCCTAGCCACTCCATGCCTTTCCTAGCCACGCCTTGCCTTGTCTTGCCTAGTCACGCCTTGACTTGCCTTACCTTACCTTGCCTCGCCCTTCTTTGCAATGACTTGCCCTGCCTTGCCCTGAATTGCCTTGATTTGCCTTGCCTAGCCAAGTCTAGCCTTGCCTTGCTTAGCGACGACTAGCCCTGCCTTGCCCTGCCTTTCCCTGCCTTGCCATGCCTTGCGCTGCCTTGCCCTACCTTGCCTTGATTTGCCTTGACTAGCCACACCTTGCCTTCCCATGTCTAAACACGCCTTATCTTGCCTAGCCACGACTAGTCTTGCCTTGCCACGCCTTGCCTTGCCTAGCCACGCCTTGCCTTGCTTGTCTGGCCTTGTCTTGCATGGCCTTTACTTGCCTTGCCTTACCTTGCCTTGCCTAGATTTGCCTTGCTTTGCCTTGCCTTAACTTGCCTTGAACTGATTTGCCCTGCCCTGCCCTGCCTTTCCTTGCATTGCCTTGCCTTGCCTTGTCTTGCTTTGCCTAGACTTGCCCTGACTTGCCTTTCGTTGCCTTGCCTTGCCCAAATTTGCCCTGCTCTGTCCTGCCCTGCCTAGCCTTGCCTTGCCTTGCCTTGCCTTGCCTAACCTAATGCCTTGCATTGCCTTGCCTAACCTAATGCCTTGCATTGCCTTGCCTTCCATTGCAATTCCTTACCCTGCGTTGCCTTTCCTTGGCCTTCCTTGCCTTTCCTTGCCTTGCCCTGCTTTATATGCCCTGCCCTGCCCCTGCCCTGCCTTGCCCAGCCTTGCCTTGCCTTGCCTTTCCCTGCCTTGCTCTTCCATGATATGCTTTGCCATGCCTTGCTCTACCGTACCCTGCCTTGCCCTGCAATGACCTGCCTGCTCTGCCCAGCCCTGCCTTGCCTTGCCTTGCATTGCCTTGACTTGCCTTGCATTGCCCTTCCTTGCACTTCCTTGCCTTGCCTTGTCTTGCCTCTCTACGTTTTGCCCTGCCTTGCTCCGCCCCACACTCCCCTGCCCGGCCTTGTCTTGCCATGGCATACCTTGCCTTACCTTGCCTTGCCCTGCCCTGCCCTGACCTACACTGCCCTGACCTGAACTGCACTGCCTTGCCTTGTCTTGCCCTGATTTGCCCTACCCTGCCCTGCCCTGCCTTGCCTTGCCTTGCTTTGCCTTATCTTGCCTTGCCTTGCCATGCCTTGCCTTGCCTTGCCTTGCTTTGCCTTTCATTTCCTTGCCTTGACTTGCCTTGCCCTGCCTTGCCCTACCCTGCTCTGTCCTGACCTGCTCTGACCCGCCGCGCCCTGCACTGACCTGCCCTGCATTGCCCTGCCCTGTGCTGCCTTGCCTTGCTTTTCCTTTTCTTGCCTTACCTTGCCTTGCCTTGCATTGCCTTGCTTTGCCTTGACTTGCCTTGCCTTGCCTTTCCCTGCTTTGCCCTGCAATGCCCTGCCTTGCCTTGCATTGCCTTGGCTTGCCTTGCGTAGCCTCACTTTGAATTACCTAGCCACGCCTTGCCTTTCCTAACCACGCCTTGCCTTGCCTAGCCACATATTGCCTTAACTAGCCACGCCTTGCCTTGCCTTGCCTTGCCTTGCATTGCCTTTCCTTGATCAGCATTGCCTTGCCTTTCCTTGCCTATCATTGTCTTGCCCTGCCGTGCTCCGCCTTGCACTCCCCTGCCTGCCTTGCCTTGCCTTGGCCTACCATGCCTTACCTTGCCTTGCTCTGCCTTGCCTTGCCCTGCTCTGCCCAGCCCTGACCTGCATTGTCCTGCCCTGAATTACACTGCTCTGCCCTGCCCTTCATTGCTTTGCCCTGCCCTGCCCTGCCTTGCAATGCCTTGCCGTGCACTGCTATGAGCTGCCCTGCCACGACTTGCCTTGCCATGTCTAGCCTCCCCTTGCCTTACCTAGCCACGCCTTGCCTTTACTAACCACGCCTTTCCTTGCCTAGCCACGCCATGCCTTTCCTAGCCACGCCTTGACTAGCCACGCTTAGCCTTGCCTTGCCTAGCCATGCCTTGCCTTGCCAAGCCACACCTTGCCTTGCCTTGTTTTGCCTTGCCTTGCCTCACCTTGCCTTGCCTTGCCTTGCCTTCACTTGCCTTGCCTTGCCTAGCCACGCATTGACTTGCCTTGTCTAGCCACGCCTTGCCTTGGCTAGAAACACGTTGCCTTGCCTAGGCACCCCTTGCCTTGCGTAGCCACGCCCTGCCTTGCCTTTCCTTACCTTGCCTTGCCTTGCCTTGCATTGCTTTGCCTTGCCTTGCTTTGTCCTGCGTTGCCCTGCCTTGCCTGCCTTGCCTGCTTTGCCCTGCCTTGCCCTGCTCTGCCCTGCCTTGCTCTGCCCTGCATTGCCCTTCCTTGCCGTGCCTTGCCTTGCCTTTGATTTGCCTCTCTTTGACTTCTTCTCCCTGCACCGAACGGCCCTCCCCTGTCCTGCTTTGCCTTTGCCTTCCTTGCCTTGCCTTGCCTTGCCCTGCCTTCCCTGCACTGCCTTGCCCTGCAATTTCCCTAACCTGCCCTGCCTTGCCTTGACTTGCCTGCCATGCCCTGCCTTGGCCTGCCTTGCCCTGCTCTGCTCTTCCTTGCCCTGCCTTGCCTTGCCTTTGCTTTACCTCACTTTATCATCTTTTTCCTGTACCGCCCGGCCCTCCCCTGTCCTGCCTTGCCTTTGCGTTTCTTGCCTAGCCACACCTTGCCTTACCTAGGCACCCCTTGCCTTGCCTAGCCACGCCCTGCCTTGCCTTGCCTTGCATTGCCTTGCCTTGCCTTGCATTGCTTTGCCTTGCCTTGCTTTGACCTGCGTAGCCCTGCCTTGCCTGCCTTGCCTGCCTTACCTGCCATGCCCTGCCTTGCTCTTCCTTGCCCTGCTCTGGCCTTCCTTGCCCTGCCTTGCCTTGACTTTGCTTTGCCTCTCTTTGTCTTCTTTTCCTGCACCGCCCAGCCCTCCCCTGTCTTGCCTTGCTTTTGCCTTCCTTGCCTTGCCTTGCCTTGCCCTGCTTTTCCCTGCCCTGCAATTTCCCTGCCTTGCCCTGCCTTGCCTTGACTTGCCTTTCTTTGCCTGGCCTTAAACTGCCCTGACCTGCCTTGCCGTGCCTTGCCCTACTCTGCCCTGCACTCCCCTGCCCTGCCTTGCCTTCCCAAGGCCTAAATTGCCTTGCCTTGACTTGCCCTGCCTTGCCCTCCCTGCCCTGCCCTTCCCATGACTGCCCTGCTCTGCCCTGCCCTGCTCTGATCTACACTGCCCTGCACTGCCCTGCCCTGCCCTGCCTTGCTCTGCCTTCCCTTGCCTTGCCTTGCGTAGCCTCACCTTGCCTTACCTAGACACGCCTTGCCTTTCCTAACAACGCCTTGCCTTGCCTAGCCACGCATTGCCTTTCCTAGCCACGCCTTGCCTTACCATGCCTTGCCTTGCCTTGCCCTGCCTTGCCCTGCCCTGATCTGCCTTGCCATGAATTGCCCTGAATTGCCCTGCCTTGCTCTTCCCTGCCCTGCACTCCCCTGCCCTGACCTACACTGCCCTGCTTGCCCTGCCCTGCCCTGCCAAGCCACACCTTGCCTTGATTGCCTTGCCTAGCTACGCCTTGCCTTGCCTTGCCTAGCCCCCGCTTGCCTTGAATTGCCTAGCCACGCCTTGCCTTGCCTAGCCACAACATAACTTCCTTAACCACGTCTTGCCCTGCCCTGCTCTGCCTTGGCTTGCCTGGCCTTGCCTTGCCTTTCCATACTTTCCTTTTCCTTGCATTGCCTTGCAATGTATTGCGCTGCCTTGCCCTGCCCTGCCCTGCACTGCCATGCCCTGCCCTACCCTGACCTGCCCTGCCCTGCCTAGCCTTGCCCTGCCTTGTCCTGCCTTGTCCTGCCTTGCCCTACCTTACCTTCATTTGTCTTGCCTAGCCACACCTAGACTTGCCATGCCTAAACAAGCCTTGCCTTGCCTAGCCACGCCTAGTCTTGCCTAGACACTCCTTACCTTGCCTAGAGACTCCTTGCCTTGCCTTGCCTACACACGAATTGCCTTTCCTTGTCTGGCCTTGAATTGACTGGCCTTTCATTGCCTTGATTTGCCTTGCTCTGATTTGCCCTGCCCTGCTCTGAATTGCCTTGCCTTACCTTGCCTTGCTTTGAATAGCCTTGCCCTGCCTTGCCTTGCCTTGCCTTGAACTGATTTGCCCTGCCCTGTCCTGCTCTGCCTAGCCTTGCCTTGCTTTGCCTTGCCTTGCCTTGCTTTACCTTGCCTTGCCTTGCCTTGCATTGCTTTGCCTTGCCTTGCTTTGACCTGCGTTGCCCTGCCTTGCAAGCCTTGCCTGCCATGCCCTGCCTTGCTCTTCCTTGCCCTGCTCTGCCCTTCCTTGCCCTGCCTTGCCTTGACTTTGCTTTGCCTCTCTTTGTCTTCTTTTCCCTGCACCGCCCAGCCCTCCCCTGTCTTGCCTTGCTTCTGCCTTCCTTGCCTTGCCTTGCCTTGCCCTGCTCTCCCCTGCTCTGCTTTGCCTTGACTTGCACTGCCTTTTCCTAACTGTTCCGCACTGCCCTACCCTGCACTGCCTTGACTTGTCTTGGCCTGCCTTGCCTTGCCTTGCATTGCCCTGCCCTGCTCTGCCTTGCCCTGCCTTGCCTTGCCTTGCCTTGCCTAGAAGAGACTTGCCTTGCTTGCCTAGCCACGCCTTGCCTTGCCTTGTCTAGCCACGACTTGCCTTGCCTTGCCTAGCCTCTCCTTGCCTTTCCTAGCCACGCCATGCCTTTCCTATCCACGCCTTGCCTTGCCTAGCCACGCCTTTCCTAGCTACGCCTTGCCGTGCCTTGTCTTGCCGAGTCAAGACTTGCCTTGCCTAGCCACGACTTCCCTTGCATTGCATAGCCACGCCTTGTCTTGCCTTGCCTTGCCTTGCCCTGCCTTGCCTTGCCTTGCCCTGCCTTGCCTTGAATTGTCTTGCCTAGCCATGCCTAGCCATGCCTAGCCCCGCCTTGCCTTACCTAGCGACGACTTGCTTTTCCTAGCCACGCCTTTCCTTGCCTAGTCACGCCTAGCCTTGCCTAGCCACGAATTACCTTACATAGCGACGACTTGGCTTGTCTAGTCATACCTTGCCTTGCCTAGCCACGATTTGCCTTGCCTTGCCTTGCCTTGAATTGCCTTGCCTAGCCACCACTTGCCTTGCTTAGCCACGCCTTGCCTTGCCTAGGCACGCCTTGGCTTGCCTAGCCACAACTTGTCTTGCATTGCCTTGCGTTGCCCTGCCTTTCCCTGCATTGACCTGCCTTCCCCTGCCCTGCACTCCCCTGCCTCGCCTTGATTGCCTTTGCCTTCCTTGCCTTTCCTTGCCTTGCCCTGCCTTCACTGCTCTTCCCTGCCATTTCCTGCCCTGCCCTGCCTTGCCATGCCTGGCCCTGAATTGCCCTGCTTGCCCTGCAATGCCCTGCACTCCCCTGCCCTGATCTTCACTGCCCTGCCTTGAACTGCCCTGCCCAGCCCTGCCATGCTCTGCCCTGCCTTGCCCTGCCCTGACCTACACTGGCCTGCCTTGCCCGGCCCTGCCCTGCCCTGACGTGCCCTGCATTGCCCTGCCCAGCCGTGCCCTGCCCTTCCTTCCTTTGCTTTGCCTTGCCTTGCCCTGATTTGCCCTACACTGCACTTCCTTGCCTAGACTTGTTTTGCTTTGCCTTGCCTTTCTTTTCCTTGCCTTGCCTTGCCCTGCCTTCCCTACCCTTTTCTGACCTGCCCTGCTCTGATCTGCCTGCCCTGCACTGACCTGCCCTGCATTGCCCTGCCTTGTGCTGCCCTGCATTGCATTTCCTTTCCTTGCCTTGCCTTGCCTTCTTTGCCTTGCCTTGCCTTGCCTTTCCCTGCTTTGCCCTGCCCTGCTCTGCCTTGCCTTGCCTTGTCTTGCCTTCCCTTGCCTTGCCTTGCGTAGCCTCACCTTGCTTTACCTAGACACGTCTTGCCTTTCCTAACCACGCCTTGGCTTGCCTAGCCACGCATTGCCTTTCCTAGCCACGTCTTGCCTTGCCTTGCCATGCCTTGCCTTGCCTTGCCCTGCCTTGCCCTGCCCTGATCTGCCTTGCCACGCCTTGCCCTGAATTGCCCTGCCTTGCCCTTCCCTGCCCTGCACTCACCTGCCCTGACCTACACTGCCCTGCCTTGCCCCGCCCTGCCCTGGCCTGCCTTGACCTACACTGCCCTGTCATGCCCTGAACTTCCTCGCCCTGCTTTGCAATGCCTTGCCCTGCAATGCCCTGCCCTGCCCTGCCCTGCTTAGCCCTGCCCTACCCTGCCTTGCCATGCCTTGCCTTGCCTTGCCTTGCCTTACCTTTACCTGGTTTGCCATGCCCTGTCCTGCCTTGCCTAACCATGCCTTGCCTAGCCTCTCCTTGCCTTTCCTAGCCACGCCTTGCCTTTCCTAGCCACGCCTTTCCTTGCCACACCTTGCCCTAGCTACGCATTGCCTTGCCTTGCCTAGCCACGGCTTGCCTTGCTTAGCCACGCCTTGACTTGTCTTGCCGAGTCAAGCCTTGCCTTTCCTAGCCACGCCTTCCCTTGCCTTGCCTACCCACGCCTTGCTTTGCCTTGCCTTGCCTTAAATTTTCCTGCCTTGCCTTGTCTGGTCATGTCTTGCCTGGCCTTTCCTTGGCTTGCCTTACCTTGCCTTGCCTAGACTTGCCTTGCCTTGCCTTGAATTGGCTTGCCTTGCACTGATTTGCCCTGGCCTGAACTGTCTTGCCTTGTCTTGCTTTGTCTAGCATGCCCTGCCTTGCCTTGCCTTTCCTTGCCTTGCCCTGATTTGCCCTGCCCTGTCCTGCCCTGCCTAGTCTTGCCTTGCCTTGCATTGCCTTTCCTTGCTTTGCATTGCCTTGCCTTGCCTTGCCTTGCCTTGCCTTGCCTTGCCTTGCCTAGCCACGCCTTGCCTTAACTAGGGACGACTTGCTTTGCCTAGCCACGCCTTTCCTTGCCTAGTCACGCCTAGCCACGCCTTGCCTTACATAGCAACGACTTGGCTTGTCTAGCCACACCTTGCCTTGCCTAGCCACGACTTGCCTTGCCTTGCCTTGCCTTGAATTGCCTTGCCTAGGCACCCCTTGCCTTTGCTAGCCACGCCTTAACTTGCCTAGCCACTCCTTGCCTTGCCTAGCCACAACTTGCCTTGCCTTGCCTTGCCTTGCCCTGACTTTCCCTGCTTTACCCTGCCTTGCCCTGCCTTGCCCTGTTTTGTACTCGCCTGCCTTGCATTGCCTTTGCCTTCCTTGCCTTGCCTTGCTTTGCCCTGCCTTCCCTGCCCTTCCCTGACATTTCCTTCCCTGACCTACCCTGCCCTGCCCTGACCTGTTTTGCCATGCCTGGCCCTGAATTGCCCTGCTTGCCCTGCACTGCCTTGCACTCCCCTGCCCTGATCTTCACTGCCCTGCCTTGACCTGCCCTGCCCTGCCATGCTCTGCCCTGCCCTGCCCTGCACTGACCTACACAGCCCTGCCCTGCCCTGCCCTGCCGTACCCTGCACTGCCCTGCCCCGCCGTGCCCTGCCATTTCTTGCTTTGCCTTGCTTTGCCTTGCCTGATTTGCCCTACCCTGCACTGCCCTGCCTTGCCTTATCTTGCCTTGCCTTGCCTTGACTTGCATTGCCTTGCCTTGCCCTGCCGTTTCTTGCCCTGAACCGCCCTACCCTCCCCTGCCCTGCCTTGACTTGCCTTGGCCTGCCTTGCCATGCCTTGCATTGCTCTGCCCTGCTCTGCCATGCCCTGCCTTACCCTGCCCTGCCTTGCCTTGCCTTGCCTAGAAAAGCCTTGCCTTCGTTGCCTAGTCACGGCTTGCCTTGCCTTGTCTAGCCACGACTTGCCTTGCCTAGCCTCTCCTTGCCTTTCCTAGCCACGCCTTGCCTTTCCTATCCACGCCTTGCCTTGCCTAGCCACGCCTTGCCTTTCCTATCCACGCCTTGCCTTGCCTTGTCTTGCCGAGTAAAGCCTTATCTTTCCTTGCCACGACTTCCCTTGCATTGCCTAGCCACGCCTTGCCTTGCCTTGCCTTGCTTTGCCTTGCCTTGCCCTGCCTTGCCCTGCCTTGCCCTGCCTTGCCCTGCCCTGCCCTGCCTTGCCTTGATTTGCCTTGCCTATCCATGCCTAGAATTGAATAGGCACGCCTTGCCTTACCTAGCGACGACTTGCCTTGCCTATCCACGCCTTTAATTGCCTAGTCACGCCTAGCCTTGCCTAACCACGCCTTGCCTTACCTAGCGACAACTTGCCTTGCCTAGCTACGCCTTGCCTAGCCTAGCCACAACTTGCCTTGCCTTGCCATGCCTTCCTCTGCCTTTCCATGCCTTGCCCTGCCTTGCCCAGCCTTGCCCTGAACTGCACTCCCCTGCCTTGCCTTGCCTTGCCTTTGCCTTACTTGCCTTACCTTGCCTTGCCCTGCCTTCCTTGCCCTTTCCTGCCCTGCCCTGCCCTGACCTGCCTTGCCATGCCTTGCCCTGAATTACCCTGCTTGCCCTGCACTGCCCTACACTCCCATGCCCTGATGTTCACTGCCCTGCCTTGACCTGCCCTGCCATGCTCTGCCCTGCTCTACCCTGCCCTGCCCTGCCTTTCCCTGCCTTGCCCTGCCTTGCAATGCCCTGCCCTCCTTTGCCTTGAATTACCTTGCTTTGCCTTGCTTGGCTTTGCCTTGCCTTGCCTTGCCTTGCCTTAAATTACCTTGCCTTGCCTTGCCCTGCCATGCCCTGCCTTGCCCTGCCCTGACCTGCCACGCCTTGCCTTGCCTTTCCCTGCTCTGCTTTGCCCTGCCCTGCCGTGCCCTACACTGCCCTGCCCCGCCGTGCCCTGCCCTGCCTTGCTTTGCCTTGCCTTGCCTTTATTTGCATTGCCTTGCATTGCATTGCCCTTCCTTTCCCCGCCTTGTCTTGCCTTGCCTTGCCTCTCTTTGTTTTGCCCTGCCCTGCACCGCACTGCACTCTCCTGCCCTGCATTGTTTTGGCCTACCATGCCTTGCCTTGCCTTGCCCTGCCTTGCCTTGAACTGCCCTGCCCTGCCCTGCCCTGCTCTGCCCTACCCTGCCATGCCCTGTCTTGCCGTTTCTTGCCTTGCCTTGCCTTACCTTTCGTTGCCTTGCCTTGTCCTGTCCTGCCCTGCACTGCCTTGCCTTGCCTTGCATTGCCTTGCCTTGATCAGTCTTGCCCTGCCTTGCCCTGCCCTGCCTTGCACTGCCATGCCCTGCCCTACCCTGACTTGCCCTGCTCTACCCTGCCTAGCCTTGCCTTGCCTTGCCTTGATAGCCTTGCCTTACATTGCCTTGCCTTTCCTTGCCATGACCTGCCCTGCCCTGCCCTGCCCTCCCTTGCTCTGCCCTGCCCTGCCATGCACTGCCCTGTCCTGCCTTGCCTTGCCTTGTCTGGCCTTGCCTTGCCTTGCCTTTCCTTACCTTTCCTTGCCTTGCCTTGCCTTGCCTTGCCTTGCCTTGTCTTGCGTTGCCTTGCCTTGTACTGCCTTCCCCTTCCTTGCCCTGCCCTGGCCTGCACTGCCCTGTACTGCCCTACCCTGACATGCCCTGCCCTGTTTAGCCATGCCTTGCCTTGCCTTGCCTTGCCTTGCCTTGCCTTGATTGCCTTGCCTTACATTGCCTTGACTTGCATTTCCTTGCCTTGCCTTACATTGCCTTGCCATGCCTAGACACCTCTTGCCTTGCCTTGCCTAGCCACGCCTTGCCTTGCCTAGACGCGCCTTGACTTGCCGAGCCAAGCCTTACCTTGCCTAGCCACGCTTTGCCTTGCCTAGCCACGCCTTGCCTTGCCTAGCCACGCCTTGCCTTGCCTTGGCTTTCCTTGCATTGCCTTGTCTTGCCTTGCCTTGCCTAGCCTTGACTTGCGTTGTCTTGCCTAGCCTTGCCTAGCCTTGCCTTGCCTTACCTTACCTTGCCTAGCCTTGCCTTGCCTTGCCTTGCCTTACATTGCCTTGCCTTGCCTTGTCTTGCCTTGCATTGTCTTGCCTTGCATTGCTTAGCCACGCCTTGCCTTGCCTTGCTTACCCACGCCTAGACTTGCCTTGTCTAGTTACGCCTTGCCTTGCCTTCCTAGCATCTCCTTGCCTTACCTAGCCACGCCTTGCCTTTCCTAACCACGCCTTGCCTTGCCTAGCCTCGACATGCATTTCCTAACCACGCCTTTCCTAGCCACTAATTGCCTTGCCTAGCTACGCCTTGCCTAGCCTAGCCACGCCTTACTTTGCATAGCCACGCCTTGCCTTGTTTTGCCAAGTCACGCCTTGCCTTGCCTAGCCACGACTTGCCTAGCCTTGCCTTGCCTGCTTTGCCCTGCCTTGCTCTGCCTTGACTTGCCTTGCCTTGCCTTGACTTGCCTTGCTAGTTTTGCAATGTAATGTAATGTAAGGTAACGTAAGGTGATGTAATGTAAGGCAAATCAAGGCATATGAAGGCAAGTAAAGGCAAGGCAAGGCAAGGCAAGGCAAGGCAATGTTAGGCAGGGCCAGGCACGGCAAGGCAAGGGAAGGCAATGCAAGGAAATTTTAGGAGCGGCAAAAGAAGGCAATTCAAGGCAAGTCAAGGCATGGTAAGGCAAGCCAAGGCAAGGCAATTCAAGACATAATATAACAACACACAAAATTGCATGTAACTTACATAATATTAAACGGACAAAAGTGCTTTTTTTAACCATTGAATATCTAAAACCTAACGTATATGTTTATAATAATTCGAAACAATTCCCATCAACTTAATGAAACACCATTTGAGGCAATTTTTGGACGACGTGTTATGTAAGGGTAGACTAATGTTTTGAATTTTGCGTACTGAGCCGTGTGACAATAAATACTGTTTATATTTTAAAGTTTGTACGTTCATTTGAAAGGATGACGATGTTCAAAGAATATCATGCATGATTTCCTGAAAGAATAGTTTTTTATATAAAAGGGATTAATATGATAAGACTTCTTAAAACAACCGTCAAAACTCATGTCTGTCTCTAGACAACATTGCATTGTATATATTCACACTCATCTTTGTAACTTCGATAATCCTCGTCGAAGTCTGTGATAGCTGCACGCCAATATTGTTTGTATTTTAACGTTTGTACGTAATTTTGAAAGGAAAACTGTATTCGAGGTATATCATAATTGATCATCTCAAAAGAATAGTGGTTTTAATTTAAAACATGTATATGATAAGACGTCTTCTAACAACTATCAAATCCTATGTCGGTCTGTAAATAAAATTGCATGGTATATATTCACACATATCTTTGTAACTGCGATATTCTTCAACGTAACATATGGTCGCTGTGCGGCGATGTTCATTGATGCAGAATTGTGAGCTTTTTCAGATCTGAAAAAGGGAAAAATATCAACACACTAATTTGCCTGTAACTTAAATAATATTAAACGGATAAACGGTTTACTTGAAAGAAATGAATATCTAACACTAATGTATATGTTTATAAAAATTGGAAACATTTCCCGTCGACATTACGAAACACCATTTCTGACAGTTTTTGGAAGATCTGAAATATACTGGTGAACTAATGTTTTGAATTTTTCGTTCTGAGCTGTGTCCACAAAATACTGTTTGTATTTTAACGTTTGTATGTTATCTTGAAAGGATTACATTGTTCAAGGTACATCATGCTTTTTTACCTTAAATGATTAGTGTTTTTAATATAATACATCAATACGATAAGACGACTTCATACAACCATCTTACGTAAGTCTGTCTGTAAATTACATTGCATCGTATATATTCACATAAATCTTTGTTTCTGTGATGTTTTATATTAAAAACACTTTTCATTTGAGGTAATTAAGCATGATGTACGTCGAACAAAGTAATCCTTTTTAAAATACATACAAACGTAAAAATCCATACAGTATTTAGTGGCACACAGATTAGAATTCAAAATTCAATTTTTAAGACCACCCTTAAATCACAAGAGCCCCAAAAACGGTTAAAAAGGGGTGGTTCATAAATTTGTTGGGAAATGTTTCAAAATATAATAAACGTGTACATTAGGATTGGATATTCATTATTTTAAAATAACACATTTGTCCGATTAATATTATTTAAGTTACACGCCGGTTAGTGTGAAGTTATATTATTCGTTTTGATCACTTAAAAGTAAACAATTCTGTATCTACGAACATCGGCGTGCAGCGACCAAAGACATCGACGAGGATAATCGCAGTTACAAAGATGTGTGTGAATATATACGATGCAATGTTATCTACAGACAGACTTGAGTTTTGACGGTTGTTTGAAGACGACTTATCACATAAATGTCCTATATAAAAAACATTAGTATTTTAAGTAAATAATGCATGATGATCTTCGAACATATTCATCCTTTCAAAGATACATACAAACGTGAAAATACAAACAGTATTTATTGACACACGGCTCAGTACACAAAATTAAAAATATTTGTCTTTCGTACATAACAGGTCGTCCAAAAATTGTCAGAAATGTTAGTTCATGAAGTTGAAGGGAATTGTTTCGAACTATTATAAACATATACGTTATGGTTAGATCTTCAACTTATGTTCGATTAATATTGTTTAAGTTACAGGGAGAATGTTGTGTTAACATATTATGCGTTTAAGCTCTGAATAGCTCCCAATTCAGTATCAACGAACATCGGCGTGCAGCGACCACAGATATCGACGAGGATAATCGCAGTTACAAAGATGTGTGTGAATATATATGATGCAATGTTAATTACAGACAGACTTGAGTTATGACGGTTTTTTGAAGACGACTTATCACATAAATGTCTTATATAAAAAACATTATTCTTTTAAGTAAATAATTCATGATGTTCTTCGAACTTCTTCATCCTTTCAAAGTTACGTACAAACGTGAAAATACAAACAGTATTTGTTGACACACTGCTCAGTACGCAAAATTCAAAACATTTGTCTTTCGTACATAACAGGTCGTCCAAAAATTGTCAGAAATGGTAGTTAATAAAGTTTAAAAAAATTGTTTCGAACTAGATATTCAATGGTTTAAAGTAGCACTTATGTTCGAATACTATTGTTTAAGTTACAGGGAGAATGTTGTGTTAACATATTATAAGTTTTAAGGTCTGATTGGCACACAATTATGTATCAACGACCATCGGCGCACAGCAATCACATAGTATTTTGAAGAATATCGAAGTAATAGAGATATGTGTGATTATATACAATGCAATGAAATTTAAAGACTAATTTGAGTTTTGATGTTTGTTTGGAGACGTCTTAACATATATATATTGTATATTAGAAACAGTATTCTTTTGAGGTAATAAAATATGATGTTCCTCTAACAATGTTATCCCTTCAAAATTACATACAAACGTTAAAATACAAATAGTTTTTAGTGGCACATAGTTCAGAATTAACATATGAAAGCATTAAAACATCCGTATATTACAGGTCGTAAAAAACTGTTAGAAGTAGTGGTTCATAAATTTGAAGGGAAATGTTTCCAATTATCATAAACATGTATATTTAAGATAAATATTCATTCCTTTAAAGTAGCACTTTTGTCCGAATAATATTATTTAAGTAACAGATAGATATTGTGTAATCATATCTTGCGTTTTCAACTGTGAATATGACACAATTCTGTGACAACGAACATCGGCCTACTGCTATAACATAGTATATGAGGGTCTATAGCAACTACAAAGATTTGTGTTATTATATATGATATTTACAGAGAGACTTTGGATTTGTTGGTTGTTTCAAGTCGTCTTATCATATACATGTTTTATATTAAAACACTATTCATTTGAGCAAATCAATAATGATATACCTCGAACAATGTTATCCTTTCAAAATTAGAAACAAAAATAAAAATACAAAGAGTGTTTTATGGTTATAGCTCAGAACGCAAAATTCAATACATTAGTCCACCCGAATATTTCAGGTAGTCCAAAAACTGTCAGAAATGGTGTTTCATAATGTTGACGGGAAATGTTAACAATTTTTATAAACATATACATTAGGTTTAGATATACATTTCTTTTAATTAAAACTTTTTTCCGTTCAATATAATTTAAGATACAATCAAATTAGTGTGCTGTCATTTTTCTTGTTTTCAGCTATGAAAAGATCTCAATTCTGTATCAACGTACATCGGCGTGCAGATATAGCAAGGCAAGGCAGACCAAGGAAGGGCAGGGCAGGGCAGCGAAATGCAGGGCGCTGCCTGGCAAGGAAAGGCAAGGCAAGGCAAGACAAGGCACGGCAAAGCAAGGCAAGGCAAGGCAAGGCAAGGCAAGGCAAGGCTAGGCAAGACAAGGCAAGGCAGGGAAGGGCAAGGCAGGGGCGAACAGAGCAGGACAGGTCAGGGCAAAGCAGGGCATGGCAGAGCAGGGCAGGTCAGGGCAGAGTAAGAAAAAGCAGGGCAGGGCAGGGTAAGTCAAGGCAGGGCACGACAAAACAAGGCAGAGCAGGGCAGGGCAGGGCAGCGCAGGGCAGGGCAAGGCATTTCAGGGCATGGCAAGGCAAGGCACGGCAAGGCAAGGCAGGGCAAGGAATGGCAGGGCAAGACGAGGCACAGAAAGGCTAGGCAAAGCAGGGTAGGCAAGGCAGGGGAGGGCAGGGCAGGGCAGGGCAAGGCAAGGCAGGACAGGGCAGAATAGGGCAGGGCAGGGAAGTGCTGGGCAGAGTAGGGCAGGTCAGGTCAGGGCAATGTAAGACTGGGCAGGGCAGGGCAGGGCAGTGCAGGGTAAGGCAAGGCAGTGCAAGGTAGGGCAGAGCAATGCAAGGCAGAGCAGGGAAGGGCAGGGCAGCGGAGGACAGGACAGGGCACGGCAGGGCACGGCAGGGCAAGGAAGGGAAGTCAGGGCAAGGCTGGGCATGAAAGGGCAAGGCGAGGCAAGACAAGGCAAGGAAAATCAGAGCTGGGTAGGGCAGGGCAGAGCAAGGCAGGGCAGGGCAGGGATGGGCAGGGCAGTGCAGGTCAAGACAGGGCACTGCAGGGCACGGCAGGGCACGGCAGGGCAAGGAAGGGAAGTCAGGGCAAAGCTGGGCATGGCAGGGCAAGGCGAGGCAAGTCAAGGCAAGGAAAATCAGAGCATGGAAGGGCAGGGAAGGGCAGGCCAGGTCAGGGCAAAGCAAGGCAGAGCAAGACAAGGCAAGGCGAGGCAGGTTAGGTCAGGGCAAGGCATGGCAAAGCCTGGCAGGGCAGAGCAGGGCAGGACAAGGCAAGGCATGGTAAGACAAGTCAAGTCAAAGCATGGCAAAGCAAGGGATGGCAGTTCAGGGCAGGGCACTGCAAGTCTAGGCAAGGCAAGGCAATGCAGGGCAGTTTAGGGCATAGCATGGCAGGGCAGGGCAAGTCTATGCAAGGCAAGGCAAGGCAAGTCAGGGCAGTTTAGGGAAGGCCAAGGCATGGCAGGGCAGGGCAAGGCATGGCAGGGCAGGGCAAATCTGGGCAATTCAGGGCAAGGCAAGGCTAGGCTTGGCAGGGCAGGGCAGGGCGTGGCTAGGCAAGGCAAGGCAAGGCGTGGCTAAGCAAGGTAAATTAAGGCAAAGCAGGGCAAGCAGGGCAAGTCAGGGCAAGGCAAGGCAAGGCAAGGCAAAGCAAGGCGTGGCTAAGCAAGGCGAGGCAAGGTGTGGCTAGGCAAGGGAATGCGTGTCTAGGCAAGACAAGGCAAGGCGTGGCTAGGGAAGGCAAGGCTTGACTAGGCAAGGCAAGGCGTGGCTAGGCAAGGCAAGGCGTGGATAGGAAAAGCAAGGCATGGCTAGCAAATGCAAGGCATGGCTAGCAAAGGCAAGGCTTGGCTCGGGAAGGCAAGGCGCGTCTAGGCAAGGCAAGGCGTGGCTAGGCAAGGCAAGGCAAGAGGTGTCTAGGCAAGGCAAGGAAAGGCAAGGAAATGCAAGGCAATTCAATGCAAGGCAAGGCAATCAAGGCAAGGCAAGGCAAGGCAAGGCTAGGCAGGGCAGGGCAGGTCAGGGTAGGGCAGGGCAAGGCAGTGCAGGGCAGGGCAGGGCAAGGCTGTGCAAGGCAGGGCAAGGCAAGGCAACGCAATTCAAGGCAAAGCAAGGCAAGGCAAGGTAAGGAAAGGCAATTCAAGGCAAGGCCACACAAGGCAAGACAAGGCAGGGCAGGGCAGGGCAAGGCAAGGCAACGAAAGGCAAGGCAAGGCGTGGCTAGACAAGGCAAGGCAAAGCGTGGCTAGGCAAGTCAAGGCAAGGCAAGGCAAGGCAGGGCAGGGCAGGGCAAGGCAGGGCAGTGTAGGTCAGGGCAGGGGAGTGAAGGGCAAAGAAGGGCAAGGCAGGGCAATTCAGGGCAAGGCATGGCAAGGCAGGTCAGGGCAGGGCAAGGCAGGGCAAGGCAAGGCAAGTCATGGCAAGGCAAGGCGTGACTAGGAAAGGCAATGCGTGGCTAGGCAAGGCAAGGCGTGTTTAGGAAATGCAGGCGTGGCTAGGTAAGGCAAGGTGAAGCAACGCAAGGCAAGGCAAAGCAAGGCAGGGCAAAGCAAGGCAGGGCAGGGCAGGGCAAAGCAGGGAAAGGCAAGGCAAGGTAAGGAAAGGATGGCAAGGCAGGGCTGCACAGGGCAGGGCAATGCAGGGCAGGTCAGTGCAGGGCACGGCAGGTCAGAGCAGGGCAGGACAGAGCAGGGTAGTTCAAGGCAGGGCAAGGCAAGGCAAATCAAGGCAAGGCAAGGCAAGGAAAGGCCAGGCAAGGCAAGGCAAGGCAAGGCAATTCAAGATAAGGCAAGGCAAGTCAAGGAAGGCAAGGTAGGGTAGGTCAGGGTAGGGCAAATTAGGGCAAAGCAAGGCAAGGCAGGGCAGGGCAGGGCAGTGTAGGTCAGGTCAGGGTAGGGCAAGGCAGAGCAAGGCAAGATAAGACAAGGTATGCCATGGCAAGGCAAGGAAGGGCAGGGGAGTGTGGGGCGGAGCAAGGCAAGGTAAGGAAGGGCAAGGAAGGGCAATGCAAGGCATGACAATGCAAGGCAAGACAAGGCAAGGCAAGGCAAGGCAAGGCAGTGTAGGGCAGAGCTGGGCAGGGCAGGGCAGGTCAAGGCAGAGCAGGGCAGAGCAAGGCATGGCATGACATTTCAGGGAAGAGCAAGGCAGGGCCAAGCAATGCAAGGCAATTCAAGGCAGGGTAAGGCAGGGCAAGGGCAGTGCAGGGCATTGAAGGCAAGGCAAGGCAAACCAAGGCAATTAAGGCCAAGGCAAGGGAAGGCAGGGCAGGGGAGGGCAATGCAAGGCAAGGCAATGCAAGGCAAGGCAAGGCAAAGCAAGGCAGGGCAAGGCTAGGCAAAGCAAGGCAAGGCAAGGCATGGCAAGGCAAGGCTGGGCAGGGCAGGGCAGGATAGGGCAGGGCAATGTAGGTCAGGGCAGGGCAAGGCAGAGCAGGGCTGGGCAGGGCAGGGCAAAGCATGGCAGGGCAAGGCAAGGCAAGACAAAGTAGGCCATGCCAACGCAAGGCAGGGCAGGGGAGTGCAGGGTGGAGAAAGTCTGGGCAAGGCAAAGAGAGGCAAGGCAAGGCAAATCAAGAAATTGCAATGCAAGGCAAGACAAGGAAAGGAAAGGCAAGGCAGGTCAGGGCTGGGCAGAGCAGGGCAGGGCACAGCAGGGCAGGGCAGGGCAGGTCTTGGCAAGGCAGGGCAGTGTAGATCAGGAATGGCAGGTCAGGGCAAACAGGCAAGGCAGGGCAATGTAAGGCAAGGCAATGCAAGGCAAAGTAAGGCAAGGAAAGGCAAGGCAGAGCACGGCTGGGCAGAGCAGGGCAGGGCAATGCACGGCTAGGCATGTCAGGGCAGTTCAAGGCAGGACAAGGCAAGGCAAGTCAAGGCAAGGCAGGGCAGGGTAGGTCAATTGCAGGCCAGGGAAGGGCAGGGAAGGGCAGTGCAGGGAAGGCAGGGCAAGGCAAGGCGTGGTTAGGAAAGGCAAGGCGTGGCTAGGTAAGTCAAGGTGAGGCTAGGCAAGGCATGGCAAGGCGTGGCTAGAGAAGGAAAGGCAAGACGTGACTAGGCAAGGAAAGTCAAATCAAGGCAAGGCAAGGTAGGGCAAGGAAGGGCAAAGCAGGGCAAGGCAAGGCAAAGTAAGGCAAGGGAAGGCAAATCAAGGGAAGGCAAGGCAAGTAAAGGCAAGGAAAGGAAAGACAAGGCAGAGCAGCACATTGCAGGACAATGCAGGGAAGGGCACGGCATGGCAGAGCAGGGCAGGATAGAGCAGGGCAGGGCAAGGCAGAGCAAGGCATGATAAGGAAGGCAATGTAAGGCAAGGCAAGGCAGGGCAGGCAGGAAAGGGCAGGGCAGGGCATTGTATGTCAGGGCAGGTCAGGGCAGGGCATGGCAGGGCAGGCCTGTTCAGGGCAAGACAAGGCATGGCAAGGTAGGCCATGGGAAGGCAAGGCAGGGCAGGGGAGTGTGGGCGGAGCAAGGCAGGGTAAGGCAAAGCAAGGCAAGGCAAGGAAAGGAAAGGCAAGGCAGGGAAGCACAGGGAAGGTCAATGCAGGGGAGGTCACGGCAAAGCAGGACAAGGTAGGGAAAGGCCACGCCTTGCCTTGCATTTCTTTGCCTTGCCCTGCGCTGCAATTCCTGCCCTGTCCTAAACTGCCCTGATCTGCCTTGTCTAACCCTTCTTTGCCCTGAATTGCTCTGCCTTGCCCAGACCTACCCTGCACTGAGCTGCATTGCCTTGCCCTGCCTTACCCTGCCCTGCCTTGTCTTGCCCTGCCTTCCCTTGCCCTGCCGTGCCCTGACGCGCTCTGCTTTGTATTTCCTTGCCTTGCCCTGCCTTGCTCTGCCTTCCCTGCTTTAACTTACATTGCCCTGCCCTGTCTTACATTGCCCTGCCCTGCCCTGCCCTCCCCTACCCTGATCTAACCTGCCTTTAACAGCCTTGCCTTTCCCTGCCTTATCCTGCCTTATCTTGCCCTGTCCTGCCATGCCGTGCCCTGCCGTGCCCTGCCCTGCCTTGCCTTGCCTACCCTGATCTGCTTGTTCTGACTTGCTTTGGCCTAACTTGCCCTGCCCTGCTCTGCCCTGCCTTCCCTTTCCTTTCTATGCCTCGACTTGCCTTGTCTTACCATGCCTTGCCTTGCCCTTCCATGCCTTGCCCTGCCCTGCCATGCCTTGGCCTGCCCTAAACTGCCCTGCCTTGCCTTGCCTTGCCTTGCCTAGACTTGCCCTGCCCTGCCATGCCTTAGCCTGCCCTAAACTGCTTTGCCTTGCCTTGCCTTGCCTTGCCTTGCATTGACTTGCCCTGCCCTGCCATGCCCTGCCCTAAACTGCCCTGTATTGCCTTGCCTTGCCATGCTTTGACTTGACTTGTCTTACCATGCCTTGCTTTGTCCTGCCCTGCTCTGCCCTGAAAGGCCTTGCCATGCCTTGCCCTGCCCTACCCAGCCTCGCCTTGCCTTGTTTTGCTCTGCCTTGCTTTGCCCTGTCCTGGCCTGCCCTGCCCTGCCTTGCTCTGCCCTGCCCTGCCCTGCTCTGATTTTCCTTGCCTTGACTTGCCTCGCCTTGCCCTGCCATGCCCAGCCTTGCCCTGACTTCCCTTCCTTGCCCTGCCGTGCCCTGTCCTGACCTGCGCTGCCCTGCCCTTCCCTGCCCTGCCTTGCTCTGCCCTGCCCTACCCTGCTCTGATTTTCCTTGCCTTGACTTGCCTCACCTTGCCCTGCCATGCCCAGCCTTGCCCTGACTTCCCTTCCTTGCCCTGCCGTGCCCTGTCCTGTCCTGCGCTGCCCTGCCCTTCCCTGCTCTGCCTTGCCTTGCTCTGCCCTACCTTTCACTGCCTTGCCTTACCCTGCACTGCCCTGCCCTGCCCTACTCTGCCCAGCACTTCCCTGCCCTGCCCTATTCTGCCCTGTCCTACCTTGCCTTGCCCTGCCCTGCCCTGCCCTGCTTCCCCCCTTGCCTACCCTGCTTTGCCTTGCCTTTCTGTGCCTCGTCTTGCCCTGCCATTCCTTGCCCTGCCTTGCCTTGCCGTGCCTTGCCTTGCCCTGCCCTGAAATGCTTTGCCCTGCCCTGCCCTACTCTGCCTTGTTTTGTCGTGCCCTGCCTTGACTTACCCTGCCCTGCCCTGCCTTTTCTTACTCTGCCCTGACCTGCCCAGCTCTGCCATGCCCTGCTTTGCCCTGCCCTGTCCTGCTCTGCTCTCCCCTGCCTTGTCCTTCCCTGCCTTGCCTTGTCTTGCCTAGCCTTGCCTTGCCTTGCCTTGCCTTGCCTTGCCTTGCTTTGCTGTGCCTTGTCTTGCCTTGCCTTGCCTTTCCCTGCCAGGCAGCGCCCTGCATTTCCCTGCCCTCCCCTGCCCTTCCTTGGTCTGCCTTGCCTTGCTATATCTGCACGCCGATATACGTTGATACAGAATTGAGAGCTTTTCATAGCTGAAAACAAGAAAAATGACAACACACTAATTTACCTGTATCTTAAATAATATTGAACGGAAAAAACTTTTAATTAAAAGAAATGTATATATAAACCTAATGTATATGTTTATAAAAATTGTTAACATTTCCCGTCAACATTATGAAACACCATTTCTGACAGATTTTGGACTACCTGAAATATTCGGGTGGACTTATGTATTGAATTTTGCGTTCTGAGCTATAACCATAAAATACTCTTTGTATTTTTATTTTTGTTTCTAATTTTGAAAGGATAACATTGTTAGAGGTATATCTTCCTTGATTTGCTAAAATGAATAGTGTTTTAATATAAAACATGTATATGATAAGACGACTTGAAACAACCAACAAATGCTAAGTCTCTCTGTAAATATCATATATAATAACACAAATCTTTTTTAGTTGCTGTAGACCCTCACATACTATGTTATAGCAGTACGCCGATGTTCGTTGTCACAGAATTGTGTCATATTCACAGTTGAAAACGCAAGATATGATTACACAATATCTATCTGTTACTTAAATAATATTATTCGGACAAAAGTGCTACTTTAAAGGAATGAATATTTATCTTAAATATACATGTTTATGATAATTGGAAACATTTCCCTTCAACTTTATGAACCACTACTTCTAACAGTTTTTTACGACCTGTAATATACGGATGTTCTAATGCTTTCATATGTTAATTCTGAAATGTGTGCCACTAAAAACTATTTGTATTTTAACGTTTGTATGTAATTTAGAAGGGATAACATTGTTAGAGGAACATCATATTTTATTACCTCAAAAGAATACTGTTTCTAATATAAAATATATATATGTTAAGACGTCTCCAAACAAACATCAAAACTCAAATTAGTCTTTAAATTTCATTGCATTGTATATAATCACACATATCTTTATTACTTCGATATTCTTCAAAATACTATGTGATTGTGTGCGCCGATGGTCGTTGATACAGAATTGTGTGCCAATCATACCTTAAAACACATAATATGTTAACAAAAACATTCTCCCTGTAACTTAAACAATAGTAATCGAACATAAGTGCTACATAAACCATTGACTATCTAGTTTGAAACAATTACCTTCAACTTTATGAACTACCATTTCTGACAATTTTTGGAATACCTGTTATGTACGAAAGACAAATGTTTTGAATTTTTCGTACTGAGCCGTGTGTCAACAAATACTGTTTGTATTTTCACGTTTGTAAGTTACTTTGAAAGGATGAAGAAGTTCGAAGAACATCATGAATTATTTACTTAAAAGAATAATGTTTTTTATATAAGACATTTATGTGATAAGTCGTCTTCAAAGAACCGTCATAACTCAAGTCTGTCTGTAATTAACATTGCATCATATATATTCACACACATCTTTGTATCTGCGATTATCCTCGTCGATATCTGTGGTCGCTGCACGCCGATGTTCGTTGATACTGAATTGTGAGCTATTCAGAGCTTAAACGCATAATATGTTAACACAACTTTCTCCCTGTAACTTAAACAATATTAATCGAACATAAGTGCTACTTTAAACCATTGACTATGTAACCCTAACGTATATGTTTATAATAGTTCGAAAAAATTCCCTTCAACTTCATGAACTAACTTTTCTGACAATTTTTGGACGACCTGTTATGTACGAAAGACAAATGTTTTTAATTTTGTGTACTGAGCCGTGTGTCAACATATTCTTTTTGTATTTTCACGTTTGTATGTATCTTTGAAAGGATGAATATGTTCGAAGATCATCATACATTATTTACTTAAAATAATAATGTTTTTATATAAGACATTTATGTGATAAGTCGTCTCCAAACAACCGTCAAAACTCAAGTCTGTCTGTAGATAACATTGCATCGTATATATTCACACACATCTTTGTAACTGCGATTATCCTCGTCGATGTCTGTGGTCGCTGCACGCCGATGTTCGTTGATTCATAATTGTTTACTTTTAAGAGCTCAAAACGCATAATATAACTTCACACTAACCGGCGTGTAACTTAAATAATATTAATCGGACAAATGTGCTATTTTAAAATAATGAACATCCAATCCTAATTTTCACGTTTATTATATTTTGAAACATTTCCCAACAAATTTAAGAACCACCACTTTTTAACCGTTTTTAAGAGACTTGTGATTTACGTATGGTATTAAAAATTGAATTATGCATTCTAATCTGTGTGCCACTAAATACTGTATGAATTTTTACGTTTGTATGTATTTTAAAAAGGATTACTTTGTTCTACGTACATCATGCTTCATTACCTCAAATGATTAGTGTTTTTAATATAAAATCATATATACAATAAGACGACTTCATACATCCATCAAAACCTAAAACTGTCTGCAAATTATATTACATCTTATATATTCACATAAATCTATGTTGCTGCGATAGACCCTTACATACTATGTAGTGGCTGTTAGCCGATGTTTGATTATACAGATTTGTGTGCTATACAGAAAGAGCTGAAAACGATTAATATTATTACACACTAAGCTGCCTGTATCTGAAATAATATTAATCGGACATAAGTAGTACTGTGAAGCAATAAATATCTAACCGTAATGTATGTGTTTATAATAATTATCGGGAAATGTTTCCAATTTTTAGAAACATATACATTAGGTTTAGATATACATTTCTTTTATGTAAAACCTTTTTCGTTTAATATCATTTAAGTTAAAGGAAAATGTGTATGTTGACATTTTACTGATTTTCAGCTCTGAAAAGTTCACAATTCTGTATCAAAGAACGTCGCCGCATAGCGACCACATGTTACGTTGGAGAATATCGCTGTTACAAAGATATGTGTGAATATATACGATGAAATGTTATTTACAGAGAGACATAGTTTTGATAGTTGTTATATGTCATCTTATCTTACACATGTTTTATATTAAAAACAATATTCTTTTGAGATAATCAAGAATGATATACCTCGAATATAGTTTTCCTTTCAAGATTAAGTTCAAACGTTAAGATACAAACAGTATTTAGTGGCACACGGCTCAGAAAGCAAAAATCTATTCATTAGTCCAACCGCACTTTACAGGTCGTACAAAAACTGTCAGAAATGGAGGTAGTTAAAGTTGAAGGGAAATGTTCCAATTACTTTAAACACATACATTACGGTTAGATATTCATTGCTTCACAGTACTACTTATGTCCGATTAATATTATTTCAGATACAGGCAGCTTAGTATGTAATAATATTAATCGTTTTCAGCTCTTTCTGTATAGCACACAAATCTGTATAAACAAACATCGGCTAACAGCCACTACTTAGTATGTAAGGGTCTATCGCAGCAACATAGATTTATGTGAATATATAAGATGTAATATAATTTGCAGACAGATTTAGGTTTTGATGGTTGTATGAAGTCGTCTTATCGTATACATGATTTTATATTAAAAACACTAATCATTTGAGGTAATGAAGCATGATGTACGTAGAACAAAGTAATCCTTTTTAAAATACATACAAACGTAAAAATTCATACAGTATTTAGTGGCACACAGATTAGAATGCATAATTCAATTTTTAATACCATCCGTAAATCACAAGTCTCTTAAAAACGGTTAAAAAGTGGTGGTTCTTAAATTTGTTGGGAAATTTTTCAAAATATAATAAACGTGAAAATTAGGATTGGATGTTCATTATTTTAAAATAGCACATTTGTCCGATTAATATTATTTAAGTTACACGCCGGTTAGTGTGAAGTTATATTATGCGTTTTGAGCTCTCAAAAGTAAACAATTCTGAATCAACGAACATCGGCGTGCAGCGACCACAGATATCGACGAGGATAATCGCAGTTACAAAGATGTGTGTGAATATATACGATGCAATGTTATCTACAGACAGACTTGAGTTTTGACGGTTGTTTGGAGACGACTTATCACATAAATGTATAATATAAAAAACATTATTATTTTAAGTAAATAATGCATGATGATCTTCGAACATATTCATCCTTTCAAAGATACATACAAACGTGAAAATACAAAAAGAATATATTGACACACGGCTCAGTACACAAAATTAAAAACATTTGTCTTTCGTACATAACAGGTCGTCCAAAAATTGTCAGAAAAGTTAGTTCATGAAGTTGAAGGAAATTTTTTCGAACTATTATAAACATATACGTTAGGGTTACATAGTCAATGGTTTAAAGTAGCACTTATGTTCGATTAATATTGTTTAAGTTACAGGGAGAATGTTGTGTTAACATATTATGCGTTTAAGCTCTGAATAGCTCACAATTCACTATCAACGAACATCGGCGTGCATCGACCACAGGCATCGACGAGGATAATCGCAGTTACAAAGATGTGTTTGAATATATATGATGCAATGTTAATTACAGACAGAATGAGTTATGACGGTTGTTTGAAGACGACTTATCACATAAATGTCTTATATAAAAAACATTATTCTTTTAAGTAAATAATGCATGTTGATCTTCGAACTTCTTCATCCTGTCAAAGTAACATACAAACGTGAAAATACAAACAGTATTTGTTGACACACGGCTCAGTACGCAAAATTCAAAACATTTGTCTTTCGTACATAACAGGTCGTCCAAAAATTGTCAGAAATGGTAGTTCATAAAGTTGAAGGGAATTGTTTCAAACTAGATAGTCAATGGTTTAAAGTAGAAATATGTTCGATTACTATTGTTTAAGTTACAGGGAGAATGTTTTTGTTAACATATTATGTGTTTTAAGGTCTGATTGGCACACAATTCTGTATCAACGACCATCGGCGCACACAATCACATAGTATTTTGAAGAATACCGAAGTAATAAAGATATGTGTGATTATATACGATGCAATGAAATTTAAAGACTAATTTGAGTTTTGATGTTTGTTTGGAGACGTCTTAACATATATATATATTTTATATTATAAACAGTATTCATTTGAGGTAATAAAATATGATGTTCCTCTAACAATGTTATCCCTTCAAAATTACATACAAACGTTAAAATACAAATAGTTTTTAGTGGCACACAGTTCAGAATTAACATATTAAAGCATTAGAACATCCGTATATTACAGGTCGTAAAAAACTGTTAGAAGTAGTGGTTCATAAAGTTGAAGGGAAATGTTTCCAATTATCATAAACATGTATATTTAAGATAAATATTTATTCCTTTAAAGTAGCACTTTTGTCCGAATAATATTATT
The DNA here is from genome assembly GCF_977971745.1 of Zootermopsis nevadensis. Taxonomy (NCBI): domain Eukaryota; kingdom Metazoa; phylum Arthropoda; class Insecta; order Blattodea; family Termopsidae; genus Zootermopsis; species Zootermopsis nevadensis. Next base: position 15,538,004 of record NW_028259139.1, on the reverse strand, counting down.
TAAGTAACAGATAGATATTGTGTAATCATATCTTGCGTTTTCAACTGTGAATATGACACAATTCTGTGACAACGAACATCGGCCTACTGCTATAACATTGTATGTGAGGGTCTATAGCAACTACAAAGATTTGTGTTATTATATATGATATTTACAGAGAGACTTAGGATTTGTTGGTTGTTTCAAGTCGTCTTATCATACACATGTTTTATATTAAAACACTATTCATTTGAGCAAATCAAGGATGATATACCTCGAACAATGTTATCCTTTCAAAATTAGAACCAAAAATAAAAATACAAAGAGTATTTTATGATTATAGATCAGAACGCAAAATTCAATACATTAGTCCACCCGAATATTTCAGGTAGTCCAAAAACTGTCAGAAATGGTGTTTCATAATGTTGACGGGAAATGTTAACAATTTTTATAAACATATACATTAGGTTTAGATATACAATTCTTTTAATTAAAACTTTTTTCCGTTCAATATTATTTAAGATACAGGCAAATTAGTGTGTTGTCATTTTTCTTGTTTTCAGCTATGAAAAGCTCTCAATTCTATATCAACGTACATCGGCGTGCAGATATAGCAAGGCAAGGCAGACCAAGGAAGGACAGGGCAGGGCAGGGCAGGGAAATGCAGGGCGCTGCCTGACAGGGAAAGGCAAGGCAAGGCAAGACAAGGCACGGCAAAGCAAGGCAAGGCAAGGCAAGGCAAGGCAAGGCTAGGCAAGACAAGGCAAGGCAGGGAAGGGCAAGGCAGGGGAGAGCAGAGCAGGACATGGCAGGGCAAATCAGGGCATGGCAGAGCAGGGCAGATCAGGGCAGAGTAAGGAAAGGCAGGGCAGGGCAGGGTAAGTCAAGGCAGGGCACGACAAAACAAGGCAGAGCAGGGCAGGGCAGGGCAGGGCAGGGCAAGGCAAGGCACGGCAAGGCAAGGCAGGGCAAGGAATGGCAGGGCAAGACGAAGCACAAAAAGGCAAGGCAAAGCAGGGTAGGCAAGGCAGGGGAGGGCAGGGCAGGGCAAGGCAAGGCAGGAAAGGTCAGAATAGGGCAGGGCAGGGAACTGCTGGGCAGAGTAGGGCAAGGCAGGGAAGTGCAGGGTAAGGCAAGGCAGTGCAAGGTAGGGCAGAGCAAGGCAAGGCAGAGCAGGGAAGGGCAGGACAGCGCCGGACAGGACAGGGCATGGCAGGGCACGGCAAGGCAAGGAAGGGAAGTCAGGGCGAGGCTGGGCATGGCAGGGCAAGGCGAGGCAAGTCAAGGCAAGGAAAATCAGAGCAGGGCAGGGCAGGGCAGAGCAAGGCAGGGCAGGGCAGGGAAGGGCAGGGCAGTGCAGGTCAGGACAGGGCACGGCAGGGCACGGCAGGGCAAGGAAGGGAAGTCAGGGCAAGGCTGGGCATGGCAGGGCAAGGCGAGGCAAGTCAAGGCAAGGTAAATCAGAGCAGGGCAGGTCAGGGCAGAGCAAGGCAGGGCAGGGCAGGCCAGGACAGGGCAAAGCAAGGCAGAGCAAGACAAGGAAAGGCGAGGCAGGGTAGGGCAGGGCAAGGCATGGCAAGGCCTGGCAGGGAAGAGCAGGGCAGGACAAGAAAAGGCATGGTAAGACAAGTCAAGTCAAAGCATGGCAAGGCAAGGGATGGCAGTTCAGGGCAGGGCAGGGCAAGTCTAGGCAAGGCAAGGCAATGCAGGGCAGTTTAGGGGAGGGCATGGCAGGGCAGGGCAAGTCTATGCAAGGCAAGGCAAGGCAAGGAAAAGCAGTTTAGTGCAGGCCAAGGCATGGCAGGGCAGGGCAAGTCTAGGCAAGGCAAGGCAAGGCAAGGCAGGGCAGTTTAGGGCAGGCCAAGGCATGGCAGGGCAGGGCAAGGCATGGCAGGGCAAGGCAAGTTATGGTAAGACCAGGCAAGTCGAGGCATAGAAAGGAAAGTTAAGGCAGGGCAGAGCAGGGCAGGGCAAGGTAGGCCATAGCAAGGCAGAACAAACAGATCAGGGCAGGCAAGGCAAGGCAGGGCAGGGCACGGCAGGGCACGGCATGGCAGGACAGGGCAGGATAATGCAGGATAAGGCAGGGCAAGGCAAGGCTGGGAAGGGCAGGTTAGATCAGGGTAGGGGAGGGCAGGGCAAGGCAATGTAAGACAGGGCAGGGCAATGTAAGTTAAAGCAGGGAAGGCAGAGCAAGGCAGGGCAAGGCAAGGCAAGACAAAGCAGAGCGGGTCAGGACAAGGCAGGGCAAGGCAAGGCAGGGCAAGACAAGGCAGGGCAGGGTAAGGCAGGGCAAGGCAATGCAGCTCAAAGCAGGGTAGGTCTGGGCAAGGCAATGCAAAGAAGGGTTAGACAAGGCAGGGCAGTTCAGGGTAGGACAGGGCAGGGATTGCAGCGCAGGGCAAGGCAAAGAAATGCAAGGCAAGGCGTGGCCTTGCCCTACCTTGTCCTGCTTTGCCTTACTCTGCTTTTCTCTGTCCTGCCCTGCCCTGACCTCCCCTGCATTGACCTTCCCTATGCTGCCCTGCTTTGCCTTTCCTATCCTTGCCTTGCCTTGCCTTGCCTTGCCCTGCCTTGCTCCGCCCACACTCCCCTGCCCTGCCTTGCCATCCCATGGCCTACCTTGCCATGCCTTGTCTTGCCCTGCCCAGCCCTGCCCTGCCATGCCGTGCCCTGACCTGCCCTGACCTACAATGCCCTACCCTGCCCTTTCCTGCCTGCCCTGCCTTGCCTTTCCTTGCATTGCCTTGCCTTATCTTGCCTTGCATTGTCTTGCCTTGCCTTTCCTTTCCTTACCTTGCCTTGCCTTGCTCTACCTTGCCCTGCCCTGCTCTATCCTGCTCTGCTCTGCCCTGCCGTGCCCTTCCCTGCATTGTCCTGCAATGTGCTGCTCTGCCTTGTTTTTCCTTTACTTGCCTTGCCTTGCCCTGCTTTGCCCTTCCTTGCCCTGCCTTGCGTTGCCTTGCTTTGAGTTTCCTTGCCTAGTCACGTCTTGACTTTCCTTCTCTAGCCACGCCTTGCCATGCCTTGCCTAGACTCACCTTGACTTACCTAGCCACGCCTTGCCTTTCCTAACCACGCCTTGCCTTGCCCTGCCTTCGCTGCACTGCCCTGCCCTGCCCTTCCCTGGCCTGCAATTGACCTACCCTGCCCTGCCTTGCCTTGACTTGCCTTGCCTTGTCCTGCCTTGAACTGCCCTGACATGCCTAGCCGTGCATTGGCCTGCCCTGCTCTGCCCAGCCGTGCTCTGCCTTGCCTTTCCTTGCCTTACCTTGCCTTGCATTGCCTTGCTTTGCATTGCCCTGCCTTGGCTGTTTGCCCTGACCTGCCCTTCCTGACCTACACTGCCCTGCCTTGCCAAGACCTGCCCTGCCCTGCCCTGCTCTGCCCTGCCCTGCTCTGCCCAGACCTGCCCTGCCTTGCCTTTCCTTTCCTTGCCTTGCCTTGCATTGCCCTTTCTTTATTTGCCTTGCCTTGCCTTGCCTTGCCTCTCTTTGCCTTGCTCAGACTTGCTCCGCCCTGCACTGCCCTGCCCTGCCTTGCGTTGGCATGGCCTACTTTGCCTTGCCTTGCCTTGCCCTGTCTTGCTTTGCCCTGCCCTGCCCAGCCCTGAACTGCCCTAGTCTGCCATGACCTACACTGCCCTGCCCTACCCTGCCCTGAACTGCCCAGCCTTGCCTTGCCATGCCTTGCCTTGCCTTGCTTTGCCTAGCTTTGCCCTGCCTTGCTTTGACTTGCCTTGCCTTGCCCTGATTTGCCCTGCCCTGTCCTGCTCTGCCTAGCCTTGATTTGCCTTGCCTTGCCTTGCCTTGCCTTGCATTGCCTTGCCTTGCATTGCCCTCCACTGCCTTGCCTTTTCTTGCCTTGGCCTTAATTGCCTTGTTTGCCTTGCCTTGCCTTCAATGCCCTGCAATGCTCTTGCCCTGACTTGCCCTGCCTTGAATTGCCTTCCCTTGCTTGGCCCTGCCTTGCTCTTCCCTGACCTGTCATGCCATGCCTTGCTCTGCCCTGCTCTGCCTTGACCTGCCCTGCCCTGCCCTGCTCTGCCCTACCCAGCCTTGCCTTGCCTTGCCTTGTCTTGCCTTGCATTGCCATGCCTTGCATTGCCCTTCTTTGCCCTACCTTACCTTGCCTTGCTCCGCCCCACACTCCCCTGACTTTCCTTGCCTTGCCATGGCATACCTTGTCTTATCTTGCCTTGCTCTGCCTTGCCCTACCCTGACCTGACATACACTGCCCTGCCCTGCCCTGCCTTGCCTTGCTTTGCCCTAATTTGCCCTACCCTGACCTACCCTACCTTGCCTTCCTTGCCTGGCCTTGCCTTATCTTGAATTGCCTTGCCTTGTCTTGCCTTTCCTTACCTTGCCTTGCCTTGCCCTGCCTTGCCCTACCATGCTCTGTCCTGTTCTGCTCTGACCTGCCGTGCCCTGCACTGACCTGCCCTGCATTGCCCTGCCCTGTGCTGCCCTGCCTTGCTTTTCCTTTCCTTGCCTTGCCTTGCCTTGCCTTTCCCTACTTTGCCATGCCCTACCCTGCCTTGCTTTGCCTTGCCTTGCTTTGCCTTGCCTTGCGTTGCTTCACCTTGCCTTACCTAGCCACGACTGCATTTCCTAAACACGCCTTGCCTTGCCTAGCCACGCATTGCCTTTCCTAGCCACGCCTTGCCTTGCCATGCCTTGCCATGCCTTGCCATGCCTTGCCTTGCCTTGCCCTGCCTTGCCCTGCCTTGCCCTGCCCTTACCTGCCTTGCCATGCCTTGCCCTGAATTGCCCTGCCTTGCCCTTCTTTGCCCTTCACTCCCCTGCCCTGACCTACACTGCCCTGCCTTGCCCTGCCCTGCCCTGCCCTGCCTTGCCTTGCCTTGCCTTGAGTTGCCTAGCCACGCTTTGCCTTGCCTTGCCTAGCCACGCCTTGCCTTGCCTTGTCTAGCTACGCCTTGCCTTACCTAGTCACGCCTTGCCATGCATTGCGTTGCCTTGCGTTGCCTTGCCTTGCCCTGCCTTGCCCTGCAATGAAATGCACTGCCCTGCCCTGCCCTACCCTGACCTGCCTAGCCTTGCCTATCCTTGCCTTGCCTTGCCTTGCCTTGATTGCCTTGCCTTACATTGCCTTGTCTTGCATTTCCTTGCCTTGCCTTACATTGCCTTGCCTTGCTTAGAGACCTCTTGCCTTGCCTTGCATAGCCACGTCTTGCCTTGCCTAAACGCACCTTGTTTGCCGAGCCAAGCCTTACCTTGCATAGCCACGCCTTACCTTGCCTTGCCTAGCCTCTCCATCCCTTACCTAGCCACGCCTTGCCTTTCCTAACCACGCATTGCCTTGCCTAGCCACGCCTTGCCTTGCCTAGCCACGCCTTGCCTTGTTTTGCCTAGACACGCCTTGCCTTTCTTAGCCACGTCTTGCCTTGCCTAGCCTCGCCTTGCCTTACCTAGCCACGCCTAGCCTTGCCTAGAAACGCCTTGCCTTGACTAGCGACGACATGCCTTGCCTAGCCACGCCTTGCCTTTCCTAGACACGCCTTGCCTTGTCTTGATTAGTCACGCCATGCCTTGGCTAGTGACGCATTGCCTTGCCTTCACTTGCCCTGTCTTGCCCTGCCTTTTCATGAATTGCCCTGCCCTTCCCTGCCTTGCCTTGCCTTGCTTTGCCTAGCCACGCTTTGCCTTGCCTTGCCTAGCCACGCCTTGCCTTGCATTGCCTTTCCTTGCCTTGCCTTGTCTTGCCTTGCCTTGCCTAGCATTGTCTTGCCTTGACTTGCCTTACTTTTCCTTGCCTAGCCTTGCCTTGCCTTGCATTGCCTTGCCTAGCATTGCCTTGAATTGCCGTGCCTTTACTTGCCTTGCCATGCCTTGCATTACCTTGCCTTACCTTGTTTTGCCCTGCCTTGCCCTGCCTTCCCTGACCTGCCCTGCCCTGCCCTGCCCTTGCCCTGCTTTGCCTTGCCTTGACTTGTCTTACCTTGCCATGCCTTCCCTGCCTTGCCATGCCCTGCCCTGCCTTGCCTTAGCTTGCCTTGCTTTGCCTTGTATAGCCACGCCTTGCCTTGCCTTGTCTAGCCTCTCATTGCTTTTCCTAGCCACGCCTTGCCTTTCCTTTCCACGCCTTTCCTTGCCTAGCCAAGCCTTGCCTTTGCTAGCCACTCCTTGCCTAGCAACTCTTAGCCTTGCCTTGCCTTGCCTAGCCACGCCTTGCCTTGCCTAGAAACGCCTTGCCTTGCCTTGCCTTGTCTTGACTCACCTTGCCTTGCTCTGCCTTGCCTTTGCCTTCCTTGCCTTGCTTGCCTTGCCCTGCCTTCCCTGCACTGCCTTGCCCTGCCCTGCAATTGCCCTGCCCTGCCCTTCCTTGCCCTGCCCTGCCCAGCTTTGCCCTCTCCAGCCCTGCCCTGACCTAAACATCCCTGCCCTCCCATGCCCTGCCCTGCCCTGCCCTGCCCTGCCCAGCCTTCCTTGCCCTGCCTTGCACTGCCTTGCCCTGCACTGTCATTCCCTGCTCTGTCCTGCCTTGCCCTGCCCAGCCTTGCCTTGCCTTGCCTTGCCATGCCTTGCCTTGCCTTGCCTTGCTTTGCCTTGCCTTGCCTTATCTTGCCCTGCCTTGCCTTGCCTTGCCTTGCCTTTCCTTGCCTTGCTTTATTTGTCTTGCCTTGCCGCCTGCCCTGCACTGCCCTGCCCTGCCACGCCCTGGTCGCTCCTTCTCTGCCTTGCCTTGCCTTGCCCTGCTTTTTTCTGCCCTGTCCCGCCCTGCCATCCCCTGTCCTAATTAGCCTTGCCTTTGCCTGTCTTTTCTTGCCTTGCATTGCCCTGCCCTACCCTGCCTTGCCCTACCTTGCCCTGACTTGCCCTGCCTTGCCTCTCCTTGCCTTGCCTAGTCACGATTTGCCTTCCTTGCCTAGCCACGCCTTGCCTTGCCTTGTCTAGCCACGCCTTGCATTGCGTTGCCTAGCCTCTCCTTGCCTTTGCTAGCCACGCCTTGTTTTTCCTATCCACGCCTTGCCTTGCCTAGCCACGCCTTTCCTAGCCACGCCTTGCCATGCCTTGCCTTGCCTTGCCTTGCCTTGCAATTAATTGCCTTGCATTTCCTTGCCTTGCAATTAATTGCCTTGCCTAGACACCTCTTGCCTTGCCTTGCCTAGCCAAGCCTTGCCTTGCCTAGACGTGCCTTGCTTTGCCGAGCCAAGCCTTACATTGCCTAGCCACGCCTTGCTTTGCCTAGCCACGCCTTGCCTTGCCTAGCCACGAATTGCCTTGCCTTTCCTTTCCTTGCCTTGCCTTGTCTTGCCTTGCCTTGATTTGCTTTGACTTGCCTTGCCTTGCCTAGCCTTTCCTTGCCTTGCCTTGCCTTACCTTATCTTGCCTAGCCTTGCCTTGCCTTGCATTACCTTGAGTTGCCTTGTCTTGCCTTGCTTTGCCTTGCCTTGCCTTGTCTAGCCACGCCTTGCCTTGCCTTGCCTAGCCTCTCCTTCCCTTACCTAGCCACGCCTTGCTTTTCCTAACCACGCCTTGAGATGCCTAGCCACGACTTGCATTTCCTACCCACGCCTTGCCTTGCCTAGCCACGCCTTGCCTTGCCTAGCCACGCCTTGCCTTGTCTTGCCTAGACACGCCTTGCCTTTCCTAGCCACGTCTTGCCTTGCCTAGCCTCGCCTTGCCTTGCCTTGCCTAGCCACGCTTTGCCTTGCCTTGCCTTACCTTGCCTTGCCCTGCCTTGCACTGCCTTGCCCTGAATTGCCTTGCTTTGCCTTGCCTAGCCACGCCTAGCCTTGCCTAGAAACGCCTTGCCTTGCCTAGCGACGACATGCCTTGCCTAGCCACACCTTGCCTTGAATAGGCACCCCTTACCTTGCCTAGCCACGCCCTGCCTTGCCTTGCCTTAACTTGCCTTGACTTGCCTTGCATTGCCTTGCCTTGCCTTGCTTTGCCTGCGTTGCCCTGAGTTGCCTGCTTTGCCCTCCTTTGCCCTGCCTTGACCTGCTCTGCCATGCCCTGCCCTGACCTGCCTTGTCTTCCTTGCCCTGCCTTGCCTTGCCTTTGCTTTGCCACTCTTTGTCTTCTTTTCCCTGAACTGCCCGGCACTTTCCTGTCCTGTCTTGCCTTTGCCTTCCTTGCTTTGCCTTGCTCTGGATTCCCTGCACTGCCCTGCCCTGCAATTGCCCTGCCCTGCTCTGCCTTGCCTTGCCTTGCCTTGACTTGCATTGGTTTGCATTGCATTGCAGTTCCTTGCCCCGCTTGCTTTGCCTTGCCTTGCCCTGCCATGCCCTGCTCTGACCTGCCACGCCTTGCCTTGACTTGCCCTGCCCTGCCCTGCCCTGCCCTGCCTAGATTTGCCTTGATCTGCCTTGCCTTGCCTTGCCTTGACTTGCATTGCTTTGCATTGCCCTTTTGCCCCGCTTTGCCTTGCCTTCCTTTGCCTTGCCTTGATTTGCATTGCTTTGCATTGCCCATTTGCCCCGCTTTGCCTTGCCTTGCCTTACCTCTCTTTGTCTTGCCCTGCCCTGCACCGCCCTGCACTCTCCTGCCCTGCATTTTTGGCCTACCATGCCTTGAATTGCCTTGCCATGCCTTGTTTTGAACTGCCCTGCCCTGCCCTGCCCTGCCCTGCTCTGCCCTGACATGCCCTGTCTTGCTGTTCTTTGCCTTGCCTTGCTTTACCTTTCGTTGCCTTGACTTGTCCTGTCCTGCCCTGACCTACCTTGCCTTGCTTTGCCCGGCCTTGCCTTTCCTTACCTTCCTTTGCATTACTTTGCATTGCCTTGCCTTGCCTTGCGTTGCCTTGCCTCGCCCTGTCTTGCCCTGCCTTGCCCTGTCTTTCCCTGCACTGCCATGCCCTGCCCTACACTGACATGCCCTGCCCTGCCTTGCCTTGCCTTGCTTTGCCTTAATTGCCTTGCATTGCCTTGCTTTGCCCTGCCTTACCCTAACTTGCCCTGCTTTCCCCTGCCTTGCCCTGCCTTGCCCTGTTTTGCCCTGACTTGCCCTACCTTGCCTTGAATTGCCTTGACTAGCCACACCTAGCCTTGCCATGCCTACACGCCTTGCCTTGCCTAGCCACGTCAAGTCTTGCCTAGCCACGCCTTGCCTTGCCTTGCCTTACCTTGCCTTGCCTAGACTAGCCTTGCCTTGCCTTGACTTCCCTTGAACTGACTTGCCCTGCCATGCTTTGCCTTGCCATGCCTTGCCTAGCCTTGTCTTGCTTTGCCTAGCCTTGCCGTACCTGGCCTTGTCTTGCCTTGACTTGCCCTGATTTGCCCAGCCCTGTCCTGCCCTGCCTAGCCTTGCCTTGCCTTGCTTTGCCTAGCCTTGCCTTGCCTTGCATTACCTTGCCTTGCATTGCCCTTCCTAATCCTGCCTTGCCTTTCCTTGGCCTTCCTTGCCTTGCCATGACTTGCCTTGCCCTGCCTTGCTCTGCCTTACACTGCCTTGTTCTGCCCTGCCCTTCTCAGCCCTGTCCTGCCCTGCCTGGCCTTGCCTTGCCTTGCCTTGCCTAGCCTTGCCTTGACTTGCTTTGCATTGCCTTGCCCTGCATTGCCCTTCCTTATCAAGCCTTGCTTTTCCTTGGCCTTCCTTGCCTTGCCTTGCCTTGCCCTGCTTTATATGTCCTGCCATGCCCTTGCACTGCCTAGCCTTGCTTGCCTTACTTACCAACGCCTTGACTTGCCTTGGATAGCCACACCTTGCCTTGCCTAGGCACCCCTTGCTTTGCCTAGCCACGCCCTACCTTTCCTTGCCTTGACTTGCCTTGACTTGCCTTGTATTACCTTGCCTTGCCTTGCTTTGCCTGCGTTGCCCTGCTTTGCCTGCCTTATCCTGTCTTGCCTTGCCTTGCCCTGCTCTGCTCTGACCTACACTGCCATGACTGGCCCTGCCCTGCCCTGCCCTGACCTACATTACCCTGCCTTGCCCTACACTGCCCTGCTCTGCCTTGCCCTGAACTGCCTTGCCTTGCCTTGACTTACCTAGCCTTGCCTTGCTTTGAATTGCCTTGCTTTGCATTGCTTTGCCTTGCATTGCCCTTCCTTAATCAGCCTTGCCTTGCCTTTCCTTGCCTCTCTTTGTCATGCCCTGCCTTGCTCCGTCCTGCACTACACTGCCCTGCCTTGCCTTGCCATGGTCTACATTGCCTTGTCTGGCCTTGCCCTGCCTTGCCTTGCCTTGCCTTGCCTTGCCCTGTCCTGCCTAGCCCTGCTCTGCCCTGCCCTGCCCTGCCCTGCCCTGACCTACACTGCCCTGCCCTGCCCTGACCTGCCCTGCCTTGCCCTGCCTTGCAATGCCTTGCCCTGCAATGCAATGCCCTGCACTGCCCTGCCTTTCCCTGCCCTGCCTTGCCTTGCTTTGCCTTATCTTGCCTTGCTTTGCCTTGCCTTACCTTGACCTGCCTTGCCTTGCCTTGCCTTTCTTTATTTGTCTTGCCTTGCCGCATTGCAATGCACTGCCCTGCCCTGCACCGTCATTCCTTCCCCTGCTCTGACTTGCCTTGACCTGCCATGAGTTTTCCTGCCCTCTTCCGCCCTGCCCTCCCCTGCCCTGTCTTGATTGCCCTTGGCCTGCCTTGCCTTGGTTTGCATTGCCCTGCCCTGCACACCCCTGCCCTGATCACCACTGCCCTTCTTTACATGCCCTGCCCTGCCCTGCCTAGCTCTGCCCTGCCCTGCCCTGACCTACAGTGCCTTGAATGCTCTGCCCTGCCCTGCTCTGCCCTGCCCTGCACTGCCTTGCCTTGTAATGCCCTTCTTTGCTCTGCCTTGCCTTGCCTCGCCTTGCCTCTCTTTGTCTTGCCCTGACTTGCTCCGCCCTGCACTCCCCTGCACTGACTTGACTTGCCATGGCCTAACTTGCCTTTCCTTGCCTTGCCCTGCCCTGCCCTGCCCTTCCCAGCCCTGCCCTGCCCTGACCTGCACTTACCTGTCATGCCCTGCCCAGCCTTTCCCTGCCTTGCAATGCCGTCCCTGCACTACCAAGCCCTGCCCTGCCCTGAATTGCCCTGCCCTGCCTTCACATGACATGCCTTGCCAGCCTTTGCCTTGCCTTGCTTTGAATTGCCTTACCTTGCCCTGCCTTACCTTGCCTTGCTTTATTTGTCTTGTCTTGCCGCCTTGCAATGCACTTCCCTGCCCTGCCCCGCGCCGCTCTCCCCTGCTCTGCCTTGCCTTGCCTTGCCCTGCATTTTCCTGCCATGTCCCGCCCTGCTCTCCCCTGCCCTGCCTTGCCTTGCCTTGGCCTGTCTTGCCTTGCTTTGCATTGCCCTGCACTGCCCTGCACTGCCCTGTCTTGCCCTGCCTTGCCCTGCCATGCCATGCCCTGCCATGCCTTGATTTGCCTTGCCTAGCCACGCCTTCCCTTGCCTTGCCTACCCACACCTTGCCTTGCTTTGCGTTGACTTGACCTTCTTTGCCCTGCCTTGCATTGATTTGCCTTGCCTAGCCACACCTAGCCTTGCCTAGCCAGGCCTTGTTTTACCTAGCGACGACTTGCCTTGCCTAGCCACGCCTTGCCTTGGTTAGCCACGCCTTGCCCTGCCTTGCCTAGCCACGCCTTTCCATGCCTAGCTACGCCCAGCTTTGTCAAGGCACGCCTTACCTTACCTAGCGATGACTTGCGTTGCGTAACCACGCCTTGACTTGCCTATCCACGCCTTGCCTTGCCTTGCCACGCCTTTCCTTGCCTAGCCACGCTTTGCCTTGCCTAGACACGCCTTGCCTTGCCTATCCAAGCCTTGCCTTTTCTAGCCAAACCTTACCTTGCCTTGCCTAGCCACGCCTTGCCTTGCCTTGCCCTGCCTAGCCACCCCTTGCCTTGCCTTGCCTAGACACGCCATGCCATGCCGAGCCACGCCTTGCCTTGAATAGCCACAACTTGCCTTAATTAACCGAGTCTTGCCCTGCCCTGCCCTGCCTTGCCTTGCCTTGCCTTGACATGATCTGCCCTGTCTTGCCCTTCCCTACCCTGCCTAGATTTGCCTTGGTTTGCCTTACCTTGACTTGCCTTGCGTTGCCTGGCCTTGCCCTGTCTTGCCCTGCCTTGCCCTGCCCTGCCCTGCCCTGCCATGCCCTGCCCTAGCCTGAACTGCCCTGCCCTGCCTAGCCTTGCCTTGCCTTGTCTTGCCTTGCCTTGATTGCCTTGCCTTGCATTGCTTTGCTTTGCCCTGCCTTGACCTGCCTTGCCCTACCTTGCGCTGCCTTGCCCTGACTTGCCCTGCCTTGCCCTACCTTGCCTTGATTTGCCTTGCCTAGCCACACCTAGCCTTGCCATGCCTATACACGCCTTGCCTTGCCTTGCCTTGACCTGCCTTGCTATGCCCTGCCCTGCTCATCCCTGCCTTTCCCTGCCTTGCAATTCTTTGCCCTGCACTGCCATGCCCTGCCCTTCCCTGCCTTGCCCTGCCCTGCTTTGCCCTGCCTTGCCTTGCCAGGCCATGCCTTGCCTTGCCTTGCCTTGCCTTGCCTTGCCTTGCCTTACCTTGACCTGCCTTGCATTGCCTTGCCTTGCCTTGCCTTTCTTTATTTGTCTTGCGTTGCCGCTTTGCAATGCACTGCCCTGCCCTGCATCGCCATGCTCTCCCCTGCTCCGCCTTGACTGCCTTGCCCTAACTTGCCCTGAATTACCTTGATTTGCCTTGCCAAGCCACGCCTAGCCTTGCCTAGAAACGTCTTGCTTTGCCTAGCGACGACTTGCCTTGCCTAGCCACACCTTGCCTTGCCAAGACACGCCTTGCCTTGTCTTGCCTATCCACGCTTTGCCTTGGCTAGTCACGCCTAGCCTTGCCTTGGCTTGCCCTGCCTTGCCCTGCCTTGCCCTGCACTGCCCTGCCTTGCCTTGCCTTGCCTAGCCACGCTTTGCCTTGCCTTGTCTAGCCACGCCTTGCATTGCCTTGTCTAGCTACGCCTTGCTTTGCCTAGCCACGCCTTGCCTTGCCTTGCGTTTCCTTGCCTTGCCTTGTCTTGCCTTGCCTTGCCTAGATTTGCCTTGTCTTGCCTAGTTACCACTTGCCTTGCTTAGCCACGTCTTGCCCTGCCCTGCCTTGCCTTGCCTTGCCTTGCCTTGCCCTGATTTTGCCTGTCCTGCCCTGCCTTCCCTCGCTTTGCCTTGCCTTGCCTTGCCTTGCCTTGCCTTGACTTGCCCTTTCTTGCTTTTCCATGCCCTATCTTGCCTTGCCTTGCCTTGCCTTGCCTAGCCACGCCTTGCCTTGAATTGTCTAGCCACGCCTTGCCTTGCATTGCCTACCTTCTCCTTACCTTACCTAGCGACGCCTTGCATAGCAACGCCTTGCCTTGCCTAACCACGCCTTGCTTTGCCTAGCCACAACTTGCCTTGCCTTGCTTAGACACGCCTTCCCTTGCCTAGCCACACCTTCCCTTGCCTTGCCCTGACTTGCCCTGCTTGCCATGCTTTGCCTTGATTTGCCTTGCTTAGCCACGCCTTGCCTTGCCTTGCCTTGCCTTGCCTTCTCTAGCCACGCCTTGCCTTGCCTAGCCTCACCTTGCCTTTCCTAACCACGCCTTGCCTTGCCCTGCCTTCCCTGCACTGCCCTGCCCTGCCCTTCCCTGGCCTGCAACTGACCTACCCTGCCCTGCCTTGCCTTGAATTGCATTGCCTTGTCCTGCCTTGAACTGCCCTGACATGCCTAGCCGTGCATTGCCCTGCCCTGCTCTGCCCAGCCGTGCTCTGCCTTGCCTTTCCTTGCCTTACCTTGCCTTGCATTGCCTTGCCTTGCATTGCCCTGCCTTGCCTGTTTGCCCTGACCTGCCCTTCTGGACCTACACTGCCCTGCCTTGCCAAGACCTGCACTGCCCTGCCCTGCTCTGAACTGCCCTGCTCTGCCCAGCCCTGCCCTGCCTTGCCTTTCCTTTTCTTGCCTTGCCTTGCATTGCCCTTTCTTGATTTGCCTTGCCTTGCCTTGCCTCTCTTTACCTTGCCCAGACTTGCTCTGCCCTGCACTCCCCTGCCCTGCCTTGCGTTGGCATGGCCTACTTTGCCTTGCCTTGCCTTGCCCTGCCTTGCTTTGCCCTGCCCTGCCCAGCCCTCCGCTGCCCTGAACTGCCCTGCCCTGCCCTGACCTACATTGCCCTGCCCTACCCTGCCCTGAACTTCCCAGCCTTGCCTTGCCATGCCTTGCCTTACCTTGGTTTGCCTAGCCTTGCCCTGCCTTGCTTTGCCTTTACTTGCCTTGCCCTGATTTGCCCTGCCCTGTCCTGCTCTGCCTAGCCTTGATTTGCCATGCCTTGCCTTGCCTTGCCTAGCATTGCCTTGCTTTGCATTGCCCTCCCCTGCCCTGCCTTCCCTTGCCTTGGCCTTAATTGCTTTGCTTTGCCTTGCCTTGCCTTCAATGCCCTGCACTGCCCTTGCCCTGCCTTGCCCTGCCTTGAATTGCCTTGATTTGCTTGGCCCTGCCTTGCTCTTCCCTGACCTGTCATGCCATGCCTTGCTCAGCCCTGCTCTGCCTTGACCTGCCCTGCCCTGCCCTGCTCTGCCCTACCCTGCCTTGCCTTGCCTTGCCTTGTCTTGCCTAGCATTGCCATGCCTTGCATTGCCCTTCCTTGCCCTTCCTTACCTTGCCTTGCTCCGCAACACACTCCCTTGCCCTTCCTTGCCTTGCCATGGCATACCTTGTCTTATCTTGCCTAGCTCTGCCTTGCCCTACCATGACCTGACCTACACTGCCCTGCCCTGCCTGCCTTGCCTTGCTTTGCCCTAATTTGCCCTACCCTGACCTACCCTACCTTGCCTTCTTTGCCTGGACTTGCCTTATCTTGAATTGCCTAGCCTTGCTTTGCCTGGCCTGAACTTGCCTTGCCTTGCCTTGCCTTGCCTTACCTTGCCTTGCCTTGCCTTTCCTTACCTTGCCTTGCCTTGCCCTGCCTTGCCCTACCATGCTCTGTCCTGCCTGCTCTGACCTGCCGTGCCCTGCACTGACCTGACCTGCATTGCCCTGCCCTGTGCTGCCCTGCCTTGCCTTTCCTTTCCTTGCTTTGCCTTGCCTTTCCTTTCCCTGCTTTGCCCTGCCCTGCCCTGCCTTGCTTTGCCTTGCCTTGCTTTGCCTTGCCTTGCTTTGTCTTGCCTTGCGTTGTTTCACCTTGCCTTACCTAGCCAGGCCTGCATTTCCTAAACACACCTTGCCTTGCCTAGCCACGCATTGCCTTTCCTAGCCACGCCTTGCCTTGCCATGCCTTGCCATGCCTTGCCTTGCCTTGTCCTGCCTTGCCCTGCCTTACCTGCCTTGCCATGCCTTGCCCTGAATTGCCCTGCCTTGCCCTTCTTTGCCCTTCACTCCCTGCCCTGACCTACACTGCCCTGCCTTGCCCTGCCCTGCCCTGCCTTGCCTTGCCTTGCCTTGACTTGCCTAGCCACGCTTTGCCTTGCCTTGCCTAGCCACGCCTTGCCTTGCCTTGTTTAGCTACGCCTTGCCTTGCCTAGCCACGCCTTGCCTTGCCTTGCGTTGCCTTGCCTTGCCCTGCCTTGCCCTGCAATGCCATGCACTGCCCTGCCCTACCCTACCCTGTCCTGCCCAGCCTTGCCTATCCTTGCCTTGCCTTGCCTTGCCTTGATTGCCTTGCCTTGCATTGCCTTTTCTTGCATTTCCTTGCCTTGCCTTACATTGCCTTGCCTTGCTTAGACCCCTCTTGCCTTGCCTTGCCTAGCCACGCCTTGCCTTGCCTAAACGCGCCTTGACTTGCCGAGCCAAGCCTTTCATTGCATAGCCACGCCTTGCCTTGCCTTGCCTTTTTTTGCATTGCCTTGTCATGCCTTTCCTTGCCTAACCTTGAATTTCCTTACCTTACCTTGCCTTGCCTTGCCTTGCTTTGCCTAGAAACGCCTTGCCTTGCCTTGCGTACCCAAGCGCTGCCTTGTCTAGCCACGCCTTGCCTTGCCTTGCCTAGCCTTTCCTTCCCTTACCTAGCCACGCCTTCCCTTTCCTAACCACGCCTTCAGTTGCCTAGCCACGACTTGCATTTCCTACCAACGCCTTGCCTAGCCACGAATTGCCTTCCCTAGCTACGCCTTGCCTTGCCTAGCCACGCCATGCCTTGCCTAGCCTCGCCTTGCATTGTCTTGCCTAGACACGCCTTGCCTTGCCTAGCCACGTCTTGTCTTGCCTAGCCTCGCCTTGCCTTGCCTTGCCTAGCCACGCCTTGACTTGCCTTGCCTTACCTTGCCTTGCCCTCCCTTGCCCTGCCTTGCCCTGAATTGCCTTGATTTGCCTTGCCTAGCCACGCCTAGCCTTCCCTAGAAACGCCTTGCCTTGCCTAGCGACGACATGCCTTGCCTAGCCACGCCTTGCCTTTTCTAGACACGCCTTGCCTTGTCTTGCTCAGTCACGCCATGCCTTGGCTAGTGACGCATTGCCTTGCATTGCCATGCCCTGTCTTGCCCTGCCCTTCCCTGCCTTGCCTTGCCTTGGCTTGCCTAGCCACGCTTTGCTTTGCCTTGCCTAGCCACGCCTTGCCTTGCATTGTCTTTCCTTGCCTTGCCTTGTCTTGCCTTGCCTTTCCTAGCCTTGTCTTGCCTTGACTTGCCTTACCTTACCTTGCCTAGCCTTGCCTTCCTTGCCTTACCTTAAATTGCCTAGACTAGCCTTGCCTTGCCTTGACTTCCCTTGAACTGACTTGCCCTGCCTTGCCCTGCCATGCTTTACCTTGCCTTGCCTTGCCTGGCCTTGTCTTTCTTTGCCTAGCCTTGCCGTGCCTGGCCTTGCCTTGCCTTGCCTTGCCCTGATTTGCCCAGCCTTGTCCTGCCCTGCCTAGCCTTGCCTTGCCTTGCTTTGCCTTGCATTACCTTGCCTTGCATTGCCCTTCCTAATCCTGCCTTGCCTTTCCTTGGCCTTCCTTGCCTTGCCTTGCCTTGCCCTTCCTTATGTCCCTGCCCTTCCCTGCCCTTGCCCTGCCTTGAACTGCCTTGCCTTGCCTTGCCTTGCCCTGCCTTGCTCTGCCTTACACTGCTTTGTTCTGCCCTGCCCTTCTCAGCCCTGTCCTGCCCTGCCTGGTCTTGCCTTGCCTTGCCTTGCCTAGCCTTGCTTTGACTTGCTTTGCATTGCCTTGCCTTGCATTGCCCTTCCTTAACAAGCCTTGCCTTTCCTTGGCCTTCCTTGCCTTGCCTTGACTTGCCCTGCTTTATATGCCCTGCCATGCCCTTGCACTGCCTAGCCTTGCCTTGCCTTGTCTTGCCTTGCTTACCAACGCCTTGACTTGCCTTGGCTAGCCACACCTTGCCTTGCCTAGGCACCCCTTGCTTTGCCTAGCCACGCCCTGCCTTGCCTTGCCTTAACTTGCCTTGACTTGCCTTGCATTACCTTGCCTTGCCTTGCTTTGCCTGCTTTGCCCTGCGTTGCCTGCCTTGTCCTGCCTTGCCTTGCCTTGCTCTGCCCTGCCCTGACCTACATTACCCTGCCTTGCCCTACACTGCCCTGCTCTGCCTTGCAATGAACTGCCTTGCCTTGCCTTGACTTACCTTGCCTTGCTTTGCTTTGCCTTGCCTTGCCTTGCATTGCTTTGCCTTGCATTGCCCTTCCTTAATCAGCCTTGCCTTGCCTTTCCTTGCCTCTCTTTGTCATGCCCTGCCTTGCTCCGTCCTGCACTACACTGCCCTGCCTTGCCTTGCCATGGCCTACCTTGCCTTGTCTTACCTTGCCCTGCCTTGCCTTGCCCTGCCTTGCCTTGCCCTGCCCTGATATAGCCCTGCTCTGCCCTGCCCTGTCCTGCCCTGCCCTGACCTACACTGCCCTGCCCTGCCCTGCCCTGCCCTGCCCTGCCTTGCCCTGCCTTGCAATGCCTTGCCCTGCACTGCAATGACCTGCCCTGCCCTACCTTTCCCTGCCCTGCCTTGCATTGCCTTGCCTTGCCAGGCTTTGCCATGCCTTGCCTTGCCTTTCTTTATTTGTCTTGCCTTGCCGCATTGCAATGCACTGCCCTGCCCTGCCCCGTCCTTCCTTGCCTTGCCTTGACTTGCCCTGAGTTTTACTGCCCTGTTCCGCCCTGCCCTCCCCTGCCCTACCTTGACTGCCCTTGGCCTGTCTTGCCTTGGTTTGCATTGCCCTGCCCTGCCCTGCACACCCCTGCCCTGATCACCACTGCCCTGCTTTACATTCCCTGCCCTGCCCTGCTCTGCCCTACCCTGCCCTGCCTTGCCTTGTAATGCCCTTCCTTGCTCTGCCTTTCCTTGCCTTGCCTTGCCCCTCTTTGTCTTGCCCTGATTTGCTCCGCCCTGCACTCCCCTGCACTGACTTGACTTGCCATGGCCTAACCTGCCTTTCCTTGCCTTGCCCTGACCTGCCCTGCCCTGCCCTTCCCAGCCCTGCCCTGCCCTGACCTGCACTTACCTGTCATGCCCTGCCCTGCCTTTCCCAGCCCTGCCCTGCCCTGACCTGCACTTACCTGTCATGCCCTGCCCAGCCTTTCCCTGCCTTGCAATGCCGTCCCTGCACTGCCAAGAACTGCCCTGCCCTGAATTGCCCTGCCCTGCCTTGCCATGCCTTGCCTTGCCAGCCCTTGCCTTGCCTTGCTTTGAATTGCCTTACCTTGCCATGCCTTGCCTTGCCTTGCTTCATTTATCTTGTCTTGCCGCCTTGCAATGCACTGCCTGAACTGCCCCGCCCTGCTCTCCCCTGCTCTGCCTTGCCTTGCCATGCCCTGCATTTTCCTGCCATGTCCCGCCCTGCTCTCCCCTGCCCTGCCTTGCCATGCCTTAGCATGTCTTGCCTTGCCCTGCACTGCCCTGCCTTGCCCTGCCTTGCCCTGCCAAGCCATGCCCTGCCATGCCTTGATTTGCCTTGCCTAGCCACGCCTTCCCTTGCCTTGCCTAGCCACACCTTGCCATGCCTTGCGTTGCCTTGCCCTTCTTTGCCCTGCCTTGCATTGATTTGCCTTGCCTAGCCACGCCTAGCCTTGCCTAGCCAGGCCTTGTTTTACCTAGCGACGACTTGCCTTGCATAGCCACGCCTTGCCTTGGTTAGCCACGCCTTGCCCTCCCTTGCCTAGCCACGCTTCTCCTTACCTAGCTACGCCTAACCTTGTCTAGCCACGCTTTACCTTACCTAGCGATGACTTGCGTTGCTTAACCACGCCTTGACTTGCCTATCCACGCCTTGCCTTGCCTTGCCACGCCTTTCCTTGCCTAGCCACGCTTTGCGTTGCCTAGCCACGCCTTGCCTTGCCTATCCACGCCTTGCCTTTTCTAGCTAAACCTTGCCTTGCCTTGCCTAGCCACGCCTTGCCACGCCTTGCCTTGCCTAGCCACCCCTTGCCTTGCCTTGCCTAGCCACGCCATGCCTTGCCTAGCCACGCCTTGCCTTGCCTAGCCACAACTTGCATTCCTTAACCGAGTCTTGCCCTTCCCTGCCCTGCCTTGCCTTGCCTTGCCTTGCCTTGTCCTTATTTGCCCTGCCCTGCCTTGCCTTGCTTTGCCTTAACTTTCCCTGCCCTGTCTTGCCCTTCCCTACCCTGCATAGATTTGCCTTGGTTTGCCCTGCCTTGCCCTGCCCTGCCCTGCCCTGCCATGCCCTGCCCTAGCCTGAACTGCCCTGCCCTGCCTAGCCTTGCCTTGCCTTGCCTTGCCTTGATTGCCTTGCCTTGCATTGCTTTGCTTTGCCCTGCCTTGCCCTACCTTGCCCTACCTTGCTCTGCCTTGCCCTGACTTGCTCTGTCTTGCCCTACCTTGTCTTTATTTGCCTTGCCTAGCCACACCAAGCCTTGCCATGCCTAAACACGCCTTGCCTTGCCTTGCCTTGCCCTGCCTTGCTTTGCCCTGCCCTGCTCATACCTGCCTTACCCTGAATTGCAATGCTTTGCCCTGCACTGCCATGCCCTGCCCTTCCCTGCCTTGCCCTGCCCTGCCTTGCCCTGCCTTGCCTTGCCAGGCCTTGCCTTGCCTTGCCTTGCCTTACCTTGACCTGCCTTGCATTGCCTTGCCTTGCCTTGCCTTTCTTTATTTGTCTTGCGTTGCCGCTTTGCAATGTACTGCCCTGCCCTGCATCGCCTTGCTCTCCCCTGCTCCGCCTTGCCCTACCTTGCCCTGAATTACCTTGATTTGCCTTGCCAAGCCACGCCTAGCCTTGCCTAGAAACGCCTTGCTTTGACTAGCGACGACTTGCCTTGCCTAGCCACACTTTGCCTTGCCAAGATACGCCTTGCCTTGTCTTGCCTATTCACGCTTTGCCTTGGCTAGTCACGCCTAACCTTGCCTTGGCTTGCCCTGCCTTGCCCTGCCTTGCCCTGCACTGCCCTTCCTTGCCTTGCCTTGCCTAGCCACGCTTTGCCTTTCCTTGTCTAGCCACGCCTTGCCTTGCCTTGTCTAGCTACGCCTTGCTTTGCCTAGCCACGCCTTGCCTTGCCTTGCGTTTCCTTGCCTTGTCTTGCCTTGCCTTGCCTAGCTTTGCCTTGTCTTGCCTTGCTTAGCCACGTCTTGCCCTGCCCTGCCTTGCCTTGCCTTGCCTTGCCTTGCCTTGCCCTGATTTGGACTGTCCTGCCCTGCCTTTCCTTGCTTTGCCTTGCCTTGCCTTGCCTTGCCTTGCCTTGACATGCCCTTTCTTGCTCTTCCATGCCCTACTTTGCCTTGACTTGCCTAGCCACGCCTTGCCTTGAATTGTCTAGCCACGCCTTGCCTTGCATTGCCTACCTTAACCTTACCTAACCTAGCGAAGCCTTGCATAGCAACGCCTTGCCTTGAGTAACCACGCCTTGCTTTGCCTAGCTACGCCTTGCCTTGCCTTGCTTAGACACGCCTTCCCTTGCCTAGCCACACCTTGCCTTGCCTTGCCCTGACTTGCCCTGCTTGCCCTGCTTTGCCTTGATTTGCCTTGCTTAGCCACGCCTTGCCTTGCCTTGCCTTGCCTTGCCTTGCCTTGCCTAGCATTGTCTTGCCTTGCCTTCCCTTACCTTACCTTGCCTAGCCTTGCCTTGCCTTGCCTTGCCTTGCATTGCCTTCCCTTGAAGTGACTTGCCTTGCCTTGCCTTGCCTTGCCTTGCCTTGCCTTGCCTTGCCTTGCCTTGCCTTGCCTTGCCTTGCCATGCCTTGCCTTCCCTTGCCTTAACTTGTTTTGCCCTGACTTGCCCTGCCTTCCATGACCTTTGCTGCCCTGCGCTGAACTCCCCTGCCCTTGCCCTGCCTTGACTTGCCTTACTTTGCCTTCCCTTGCCGTACCTTACCCTTCGCTGCCCTGCCTTGCCTTAATTTGCCTTGCCTTGCTTTGTCTAACCTCTCCTTGCCTTACCTAGCCACGCCTTGCCTTTCCTATCCACGCCTTTCCTTGCCTAGCCACGCCTTGCCTTTCCTAGAAACGCCTTGCCTAGCCACGCTTAGCCTTCCCTTGCCTAGCCACGCTTTGCCTTGCCTATCCACGCCTTGCCTTGCCTTGACTTGCCTTGCCTCACCTTGCCTTGCCTTGGCTCATCTTGCCTTGCCTTGCCTTTCCTTTCCTTGCTTTGCCTTGCCTAGCCACGCCTTGCCTTGCCTAGAAACGCCTTGCCTTGCCTAGGCAACCCTTGCCTTTCCTAGCCACGACCTGCCTTGCCTTGTCAGGCCTTAAATTGATTTGATTGCCTTGCCTTGCCTTGCTTTTCCCTGCGTTGCCTGCCTTGCCCTGCCTTGCCCTGCCTTGCCCTGCTCTGCCCTGTCCTGCCCTGCCGTGCCTTGCCTTGCATAGCCACATATTGCCTTGCCTTGCCTAGCCACGCCTTGCCTTGCCTTTTCGAGCCACGCCTGCCTTGCCTTGCCTTGCCTAGACTCTCCTTGCCTTACCTAGCAAGGCCTTGCCTTACCTAGCCACGCCTTGCCTAGCCACGCCTTGCCTTGATTAGCCACGCCTTGCTATGCCTAGCCACGCCTTCCCTTGTCTTGCCTACTCACGCCTTCCCTTGCCTAGCCACACCTTGTCTTGCCTTGCCTAGCCACGCCTTGCTTTACCTGGCCTTGCCTTGCCTTGCCTTAACCTGCCTTGCTCAGCTTGCCCTGCTTTGCCTTGATTTGCCTTGCATAGCCACGTCTTGCCTTGCCTTGACACGCCCTGCCCTGCCCTGCATTTCCACGACTTGCCTTGATTGCCCTGCCTTGCCCTGCATGCCCTGACTTGCCCAGACCTGCCCTGACCTGCCTTGCCTTGCTTTGCCTTGCTTTGCTTTGCCTTGCCTTGCCTTGCCTAGCCTTTCCTTGAATTGCCTAGACACGCCTTGCTTTGCCTAGCCACGCCTTGCCTTGTCTTGCCTAGTCACGCCTTCCCTTGCCTAGCCACACCTTGCCTTGCCTTGCCTAGCCAAGTGTTGATTTGCCTTGCCTTGCCTTGCCTTGCCCCGCTTTGCCTTGCTTGAACTGCCTTGCCTTGCCTTGCCCTGCCCTGCCACGCCTTGCCTTGCCTTTCCCTGCCCTGCCCTGCTCTGCCCTGCCGTGCCCTGCACTGCCCTGCCCCGCCGTGCCCTGCCCTGCCATGCTTTGCCTTGACTTGCATTGCCTTGCATTGCATTGCCCTTCCTTCCCCCGCCTTGCCTTGCCTTGCCTTGCCTTGCCTTGCCTCTCTTTGTCTTGCACTGCCCTGCACCGCTCTGCACTCTCCTGCCCTGCAATGTTTTGGCCTAACATGCCTTGCCTTGCCTTGCCCTGCCTTGCCTTGAACTGCCCTGCCCTGCCCTGCCCTGCTCTGCCATGCCCTGCTCTGCCCTGCCCTGACATGCACTGTCTTGCCGTGCCTTGCTTTGCTTGCCTTGCCTTTCGTTGCCTTGCCTTGCCCTGCCTTGCCTTGAACTGCCTTGCCTTACCTTACCCTGCACTACCCCGCCCTGCCTTGCCTTGCCATGGACTATCTAGCCTTGCCTTGCCTTGCCCTGCCCTGCCTTGCCCTGCCTTGCCTTGCCCTGCCCTGCCCTGCACTGCCCTGACCTACACTGCCCTGCCCTGACCTGCCCTGCCTTGCCCTGCCTTGCAATGCCTTACCTGCACTGCAAAGACCTGACCTGCTCTGCCTTTCACTGCCCTGCCTTGCCTTGCCTTGCCTTGCCAGGCTTTGCCTTGCCTTGCCGCGCTTTGCCTTGCCTTACCTTGACCTACCTTGCCTTGCCTTGCCTTTCTTTATTTGTCTTGCCTTGCCGCTTTACAATGCACTGCCCTGCCCTGCACCGTCCTTCCTTCACCTGCTCTTCCTTGCCCTACCTTGCCTTGATTTGTTTGCCTAGCCACACCTAGCATTGCCATGCCTAAACACGCCTTGCCTTGCCTAGCCACACCTAGTCTTGCCTAGCCAATCCCTGCCTTGCCTAGCGAAGCCTTGCCTTGCCTTGCCTTGCCTTCCCTTGCGTTGCCTTGCCTAGCCACGCATTGACATGCCTTGTCTAGCCACGCATTGCCTTGCCTTACCTAGTCACGCCTTGCCTTGCCTAGCCACACCTTGCCTTGCCTAGGCACCCCTTTCCTTGCCTAGCCACGCCCTGCCTTGCCTTACCTTAACTTGCCTTGACTTGCCTTGCATTGCCTTGCCTTGCCTTGCTTTGCCTGCGTTGCCCTGACTTGCCTGCCTTGCCCTGCCTTGCCCTGACCTGCCCTGCCTTGCCCTTCCTTGCCCTGCATTGCCTTTGCTTTGCCTCTCTTTGTCTTCTTTTCCCTGCAACGTCCGGCCCTTCCCTGTCCTGCCTTGAATTTGCCTTCCTTGCCTTGCCTTGCCTTGCCCTGCCTTGCCTTGCCCTGCCTTGCCTTGCAATGCCTTGCCTTGCCCTGCCCTGCCTAGCCTTGCCCTGCCCTGCCCTGCCCTTCCCTGACCTACACTACCCTGCCCTGCCCTGCTTTGCCCTGCCTTTCAATGCCTTGCCCTGCATTGCCATGCCCTGCCCTGCCCTGCCTTTCCCAGCTCTGCCTTGCCTTGCCTTTCCTAGCCACGCCTTGCCTTGCCTTGCCTAGCCACGACTTCCCTTGCTTTCCCTAACCACGCCTTTCCTTGCCTTGCCTTGCCCTGCCTTGCCCTGCCTTGCCTTCCCTTGCCCTCCCTTACCCTGCCTAGCCTTGCCTAGCCACGCCTTGCCTTTTCTAGCGACGACCTGCCTTGCCTAGCCACGCCTTTCCTTGCCTAGTCACGCCTAGCCTTGCCTAGCCACGCCTTGCCTTACCTAGCGTCGAATTGCCTTGTCTAGCCACACTTTGTCTTGCCTAGCCACGTCTTGCCTTGCCTTGCCTTGCACTGCCTTGCCTACCCACCCCCTGCCTTGCCTAGCCACGCCTTGCCTTGCCTAGCCACATCTTGCCTTGCCTTGCCTTGCCTTGCCCTGCCTTTCCCTGCCTTTCCCTGCCTTGCCCTGCCTTGACCTGCCCTGCACTCCCCTGCTTTGCCTTTCCTTGCCTTTGAATTCCTTGCCTTGCCCTGCCTTCCCTGCCCTGCTCTGCCCTGCCCTGCCCTGCCCTGCCTTGCCTTGCTTTGCCTTGCCCTGATTTGCCCTACCCTGCCCTGAACTGCCTTGCCTTGCCTTCCCTTGCCTTGCCTTATCTTGCCTTGCCTTGCCTTGCCTTTCCCTGCTTTGCCCTGCCCTGCCCTGCTTTGCCTTGCGTTGCTATGCGTAGCCTCAACTTGCCTTACCTAGCCACGCCTTGCCTTTCCTAACCACGCCTTGCTTTGCCTAGCAACGCATTGCTTTTCATACCCACGCCTTACCTAGACACGTTTTGCCTTGCCTTGACTTGCCTTGCCTGCTTTGCCCTGCCTTGCCCTGCCTTGACTTGCCTTGCCTTGACTTGCCTTGCTTGTCTTTCAATGTAATGAAATGTAAGGTAACGTAAGTTAATGTAATGTAAGGCAAATCAAGGCATTTGAAGGCAAGTGAAGGCAAGGCAAGGCAAGACAAGGCAATGTTAGACAAGGCAAGGCACGGCAAGGCAAGGGAAGGCAATGCAAGGAAATATTAGGCGCGGCAAATGATGGCAAGGCAAGGCAAGGTAAGGCAAGGCAAGCCAAGGCATGGCAATTCAAGACATAATTTAACAACACACTAATCTGCATGTAACTTACATAATATTAAACGGACAAAAGTGCTACTTTTAAAAATTGAATATCTAAACCTAACGTATATGTTTATAATAATTCGAAACAATTCCCTTCAACTGTATGAACCACCATTTGAGGCAATTTTTGGACGACGTGTTATGTAAGGGTA
The DNA here is from genome assembly GCF_977971745.1 of Zootermopsis nevadensis. Lineage (NCBI taxonomy): Eukaryota > Metazoa > Arthropoda > Insecta > Blattodea > Termopsidae > Zootermopsis > Zootermopsis nevadensis. The sequence continues at coordinate 15,512,920 of NW_028259139.1, read as the reverse complement.
GACTAATGTTTTGAATTTTGCGTTCTGAGCCGTGTGACAATAAATACTGTTTATATTTTAAAGTTTGTACTTTAATTTGAAAGGATGACGTTGTTCATAGAATATCATGCATGATTTCCTTAAAGAATAGTGTTTTTTATATACGGGATTAATATGATAAGACGTCTTAAAACAACCGTCAAAACTCAAGTCTGTCTCTAGATAACATTTCATCGAATATATTCACTTTTATCTTTTTAACTTCGATAATCCTCGTCGAAGTCTGTGATAGCTACACGACGATATTGTTTGTATTTTAACGTTTGTACGTAATTTTGAAAGGAAAACTATATTCGAGGTTTATCATACTTGATCATCTCAAAATAAGAAGTGTTTTTAATTTAAAACATGTATATGATAAGACGACTTCTAACAACTATCAAATCCTATGTCGGTCTGTAAATAAAATTGCATGGTATATATTCACACATATCTTTGTAACTGCGATATTCTTCAACGTAACATATGGTCGCTGTGCGGCGATGTTCATTGATGCAGAATTATGAGCTTTTCAGAGCTGTTAAAGGGAAAAATAACAACACATTAATTTGCCTGTAACTTAAATAATATTAAACGGACAAACGGTTTACTTGAAAGAAATGAATATCTAATCCTAATGTATATGTTTATAAAAATTGGAAACATTTCCCGTCAATATTACGAAACACCATTTCTGACAGTTTTTGGAAGATATGAAATATACTGGTGGACTAATGTTTTGAATTTTTCGTTCTGAGCTGTGTCCACAAAATACTGTTTGTATTTTAACGTTTGTATGTAATCTTGAAAGGATTACATTGTTCAAGGTATATCATTCTTTTTTACCTTAAATGATTAGTGTTTTTAATATAAAACATCAATATGATAAGACGACTTCATACAACCATCTTACGTAAGTCTGTCTGTAAATTACATTGCATCGTATATATTCACATAAATCTTTGTTCCTGCGATGTTTTATATTAAAAACACTTTTCATTTGAGGTAATTAAGCATGATGTACGTCGAACAAAGTAATCCCTTTTAAAATACATGCAAACGTAAAAATACATACAGTATTTAGTGACACACAGATTAGAATGCAAAATTCAATTTTTAAGACCACCCTTAAATCACAAGAGACCCAAAAACGGTTAAAAAGTGGTGGTTCATAAATTTATTGGGAAATGTATCAAATTATAATAAACGTGTACATTAGGATAAGATATTCATTATTTTAAAGTAACACATTTGTCCGATTAATATTATTTAAGTTACACGCCAGTTAGTGTGAAGTTATATTATGCGTTTTAAGCTCTTAAAAGTACACAATTCTGTATCAACGAAAACCGGCGTGCAGCGACCACAGACATTGACGAGGATAATTGCAGTTACAAAAATGTGTGTGAATATATACGATGCAATGTTATCTACATACAGACTTGAGTTTTGACGGTTGTTTGAAGACGACTTATCACATAAATGTGTTATATAAAAAACATTATTCTTTTAAGTAAATAATGCATGATGTTCTTCGAACATCTTCATCCTTTCAAAGATACTTACAAACGTGAAAATACAAACAGTATTTATTGATAGACGGCTCAGTACACAAAATTAAAAACATTTTTCTTTCGTACATAACAGGTCGTCCAAAAATTGTCAGAAAAGTTAGTTCATGAAGTTGAATGGAAAAGTTTCGAACTATTATTAACATATTCGTTAGGGTTAGATAGTCAATGATTTAAAGTAGCACTTATGTTCGATTAATATTGTTTAAGTTACAGGGAGAATGTTGTGTTAACATATTATGCGTTTAAGTTCTGAATAACTCACAATTCAGTATCAACGAACATCGGCGTGCAGCGACTACAGGCAGAGACGAGGATAATCGCAGTTACAAAGATGTGTGTGAATTATACGATGCAATGTTAGATACAGACAGACTTGAGATTTGACGGTTGTTTGAAGATGACTTATCACATATATGTTTTATATAATAAACATTATTCTTTTAAGTAAATAATGCATGATGTTGTTCGAACTTCTTCATCCTTTCAAAGTTACGTACAAACGTGAAAATACTAACAGTATTTGTTGACACACGGCTCAGTACACAAAATTCAAAATATTTGTCTTTCGTACATAACAGGGCGTCCAAAAATTTTCAGAAATGGTAGTTCATAAAGTTGAAGGGAATTGTTTTGAACTAGATAGTCAATGGTTTAAAGTAGCACTTATGTTCGATTACTATTGTTTAAGTTACAGGGAGAATGTTGTGTTAACATATTATGCGTTTTAAGGTCTGATTGGCACACAATTCTGTATCAACGACCATCGGCGCACAGCATTCACATAGTATTTTGAAGAATATCGATGTAAACAAGATATATGTGATTATATACGATGCAATGATATTTAAAGTCTAATTTGATTTATGATGTTTGTTTGGAGACGTCTTATCATATACATATTTTATATTAAAAACACTATTCTTTTATGTTAATAAAAATGAGGTACCTCGAACAAAGTTATTTTTTTAAAATTATATTTAAACGTTAAAATACAAACAGTGTTTTGTGGACACTGCTCAGAACGCAAAATTCAAAACATTAGTCCACACGAATATTTTAGGTCTTACAAAAATTTCGGAAATGGTGTTTCATAATGCCTACGGGAAATGTTTCCAATTTTTATAAACATATACATTAAAGTTAGATATACATTTATTTTAAGTAAAACTTTTCTCCGTTTAATATTATTTAAGTTACAGGCAAATTAGTGTGTTGTCATTTTACTGGTTTTTAGCTCTGAAAAGCACACAATTCTGTATCAACGTACATCGGCGTGCAGATATAGAAAGGCAAGGCAGACCAAGGAAAGGCAGGGCAGGGCAGGGAAATGCAGGGCGCTGCCTGGCAGGGAAAGGCAAGGCAAGGCAAGACATATCTAGGCAAGGCAAGGCAAGGCAAGACAAGGCAAGGCAAGACAAGGCACGGCAAAGCAAGGCAAGGAAAGGCAAGGCAAGGCAAGGCTAGGCAAGACAAGGCAAGGCAGGGAAGGGCAAGCCAGGGGAGAGCAGAGCAGGACAGGGCAGGGCAAAGCAGGGCATGGCAGGGCAGGGCAGGTCAGGGCTGAGTAAGAAAAGGCAGGGCAGGGCTGGGTAAATCAAGGCAGGGCACGACAAAACAAGGCAGAGCAGGGCAGGGTAGGGTAGGGCAAGGCATTTCAGAGCAAGGCAAGGCACAGAAAGGCAAGGCAAAGTATGTAAGGCAAGGCAAGGCACGGGAGGGCAGGGCAGGCCAACGCAAGGAAAGGCAAGGCAAGACAAGGCAAGGCAGGGCAGTAAAGGGCAGGGCAGGGCAGGGCTGGGCAGGGCAGATCAGGACAGGTCAGGGCAGGGCATGGTAAGGAATTGCAGGACAGTCAGGGCAAGGCAGGGCAGAGCACGGCAGAGTACTTCAAGGCAGGGCAAGGCAGTGAAGGGTAGGGAAGGGCATTTCAGGGTAGGGCACCGCAAGGCAAGGCTAGGCAGGGCAATGAAAGCCACGGCAAGGCAAGGCAAGACAAGGTAAGGCAGGGCAGGCAGTACAGGGAAGAGCAACGCAAGGAAAGGCAAGGCAGAGCAGTGCAGGGCACAGCATGGCATTTCAGGGCAGGGTGGTGCAGGGCAGGGCAATCAAGCCAAAACTAGCAAGGCAAGGCAAAGCAAGTCAGGGCAGAGCAGGGCAGGGAAGGGCAGGGCAGGGAAGGGCAGGGCAGTGCAAAGGAGGATAGGGCAGGACAGAAAAGGGCAGGCAGGGCAGAGCAAGGCAAGGCAGAGCAGGGAAAGGCAGGGCAGCGCAGGTCAGGACAGGGCACGGCAGGGCACGGCAGGTCAAGGAAGGGAAGTCAGGGCAAGCCTGTGCATGGCAGGGCAAGGCGAGGCAAGTCAAGGCAAGGAAAATCAGAGCAGGGCAGGGCAGGGCAGGACAGGCCAGGGCAGGGCAGAGCAAGGCACGGCAAGGCAAAGCAGGGTAGGGCAGGGCACGGCATGGCAAGGCCTGGCAGGGCAGAGCAGGGCAGGACAAGGCAAGGCATGGTAAGACAAGTCAAGTCAAGGCATGGCAAGGCAAGGGATGGCAGTTCAAGGCAGGGAAGAGCAAGTCTAGTCAAGGCAAGGCAAGGCAAGGCAAGGCAAGGCAAAGCAGGGCAGTTTAGGGCAGGGCATGGCAGGGCAGGGCAAGTCTAGGCAAAATAAAGCAAGGCAGGGAAGCTTAGGGCAGGACAAGGCATGGCAGGGCAGGGCAAGTCTAGGCAAGGCAATACAAGGCAAGGCAGGGCAGTTTAGGGCAGGCCAACGCATGGCAGGGCAGGGCAAGGCAAGGCATGGTAAGACAAGGCAAATCGAAGCAAAGCAAGGATAGGGAAGGCAGAGCAGAACAGGGCAGGGCAAGGCAGGACAAGGCAAGGCAGGACAAGGTAGATCAGGGCAGGCAAGGCAAGGCAGGGCAGGGCAGGGCAAGGCAAGGCAGGGAATTGCAAGTTTGATCAGGGTAGGGGAGGGCTAACCAGGGCAGGGCAATGTAGGACAGGGCACTGTAAGTTAAAGCAGTTAAGGCAGAGCAAGGCCGGGCAAGGCAAGGCAGGAAAAGGCAGAGCAGGTCAGGGCAAGGTAGGGCAAGGCAAGGCAGGGCAAGGCAAGGCAGGGCAGGGCAAGGCAGGGAAAGGCAATGCAGCTCAGTGCAGGGCAGGTAAGGGCAAGGCAGGGCATGGAAGGGCTAGACAAGGCAGGGAAGGGCAGGGTATAACATGGCAGGGATTGCTGCGCAGGGCAAGGCAAATAAAGGCAAGGCAAGGCGTGGCCTTATTCTGCCTAGCCCTGCTCTGCCTTACTTTGCTCTGCTTTGCCCTGCCCTACCCTGACATCCTCTGCAATGACCTGCACTGTTCTGCCCTGACTTGCCTTTCCTTTAATTTCCTTGCCTTGCCTTGCCTTGCCTAGACTCTAATTAACTTACCTAACCACGCTTTGCCTAGCTACGCCTTGCCTTGCTTAGCCACGCCTTGCCTTGCCTAGCCACGCCTTGCCTTGTCTAGTCTAGTAGGGCCTTGCCTAGCCTAGACACGCCTTGCCTTGCCTTGTATTGCCTACCCACGCCTTGCCTTGCTTTGCATTGCCTTGCCCTGCCTTGCCCTGACTGGCCCTTCTTTGCCTTGATTTGCCTTGCCTAGCCACGCCTTGCCTAGTCACACCCTGCCCTGCCCGGCCCTGCCTTGCCTTCCCTTGCCCTGCTATGGCCTGCCTTGCCTTGTTTTGCTTTGCCTTGACTTGCTTTGCCTTGCCTTGACTTGCCTTGCCTTGCCTTGCCCTGCCTTGCCCTGCCCTGACTTGCCACGCCCTTCCTTGCCTTGCCCTGCCCTACCCTGTCCTACCCTGCCCTGCCCGGCCCTGCACTGCCCTGCTCCGCCGTGTCCTCCCCTTCCTTGCTTTGCCTTGCCTTGCCTTTCCTTGCCTTGCCTTGACTTGCATTGCTTTGCATTGCATTGCCCTTCCTGGCCCCGCCTTGCTTTGCCTTGCCTTGCCCTGCCTTGCCCTGCTCTGCCCTGCCACGCCTTGCCTTGCTTTACCCTGCCCTGCCCTGCCTAGATTTGCCTTGATCTGCCTTGCCTTGCCTTGCCTTGAACTGCCCTGCCCTGTCGTGCCCTGCTCTGCCCTGCCCTGACATGCCCTGTCTTGCCGTTCCTTGCCTTGTCATGCCTTAAATTTCGTTGCCTTGACTTGTCCTGTCCTGGCCTGCCCTGACTTGCCTTGCATTGCCTTGCCTGGCCTTTCCTTTTTTTTGCCTTTCCTTACCTTCCTTTGCCTTACATTGCCTTGCCTTGCCTTGCCGTATTTTTCGTTGCCTTGCCTTGCCCTGTCTTGCCCTGCCTTGCCCTGCCCTTCCCTGCACTGCCATGCCCTGCTCTACTATGACATGCCCTGCCTTGCCTTGCCTTGCCTTGCCTTGCCTTGCCTTGCCTTAATTGCCTTGCCTTGCATTGCCTTGCTTTGCCCTGCCTTGCCCTGCCTTGCCCTGCCATGCCCTGCCTTGCCCTGCCTTGCCCTGCCTTGCCCTACCTTGCCTTGAATTGCCTTGACTAGCCACAACTAGTCTTGCCATGAATTAACACGCCTTGCCTTTCCTAGCCACGACTAATCTTGCCTAGCCACGCCTTGCCTTGCCTAGCCACGCCTAGCCTTGCCTTGTCTGGCCTTGTCTTGCCTGGCTTTTCCTTGCCTTGCCTTACCTTGCCTTGCCTAGACTAGCCTTGCCTTGCCGTGCCCTGACTTGCCTTGAACTGATTTGCCCTGCCCTGCCCTGCCCTGCCTTGCCTTGCCTGGCCTTGCCTTGCCTTGTCTTGTTTTGCCTAGCCTTGATGTGCCTGGCCTTGCCTTGCCTTGATTGCCCTGATTTGCCCTGCCCTGTCCTGCCCTGCCTAGCCTTGCCTTGCCTTGCCTTGCCTAGCCTTGCCTTGCCTTGGCTTGCATTGCCTTGCCTTGCATTGACCTTCCTTATCCTGCCTTGACTTTCATTGGCCTTCCTTGCCTTGCCATGCCTTGCCCTGCCTTGTCTTACCTTGCCTTGCCCTGCCTTGCTCTGCCCTGACCTGCCTTGCCATGCCATGCTCTGCCTTACTCTGCCTTGTTCTGCCCTGCCCTGCCCTTCTCTACCCTGCCTGCCTTGCCTTGCCTTGCCTTGACTTGCTTTGCATTGCCTTGTCTTGCATTGCCCTTCCTTGCCCTTCCTTGCCTTCCCTTGTCTTGCCTCTCTATGTCTTGCAATGCCTTGCTCCGTCCCACACTCCCCTGCCCTGTCTTGTCTTGCCATGGCATACCTTGCCTTACCTTGCCTTGCACTGCCTTGCCCTGCCCTGCCCTGCCCTGACCTACACTGCCCTGCCCTGAAATGCTCTGCCTTGCCTTGCCTTGCCCTGATTTGCCCTACGCTGCCATGCCCTGCCTTGCTTTGCCTTGATTTGCTCTGCCTTGCCTTGCCTTATCTTGCCTTGCCTTGCCTTGCCTTTCCTTGCCTTGCCTTGCCCTGCTTTGCCCTACCCTGCTTTGTCCTGCCCTGCTCTGACCTGCCGTGCCCTGCACTGACCTGCCCTGCATTGCCCTGACCTGTGCTGCCATGCCTTGCGTTTTCTTTCCTTGCCTTACCTTGAGTTGCCTTGCCTTGCCTAGCCTTGCTTTGCCTTGCCTTGCCTTTCCCTGCTTTGCCCTGCCCTGCCCTGCCTTGCCTTGCCTTGCATTGCTTTGCCTTGCATTTCCCTTCCTTGATCTGCATTGCCTTGCCTTTCCTTTCCTCTCTTTGTCTTGCCCTGCCTTGCTCCACCATGCACTCCCCTGCCTGCCTTGCCTTGCCATGGCCTACCTTGCTTTTCCTTGCATTGCCTAGCCGTGCCTTGCGTTGACTTGCCTTGCCTTACCTTACCTTACCTAGACTTGCCTTGCCTTGCCTTGCTTAGCAACGCCTTGACTTGCCTTGTCTAGACACGCCTTGCCTTGCCTTGCCTAGCCTCACCTTGCTTTACCTAGCCACGCCTTGCCTATCCTAACCACGCCTTGCCTTGCCTAGCCACGACTTGCATTTCCTAGCCACGCCTTGCCTAGCCACGAATTGCCTTGCCTAGCTACGCCTTGTCTTGCCTAGTCACGCCTTGCCTTGCCTAGCCACGCCATGCCTTGTCTTGCCAATGACGCCTTGCCTTGCCTAGCCACGCCATGCCTTGCATTGCCTAGCCACGCCAAGACTTGCCTTGCCTTACATTGCCTTGCCCTGCCTTGCCCTGCTTTGCCCTGCCTTGCCCTGCATTGCCCTTCCTTGCCCTGAATTGCCTGGATTTGCCTTGCCTAGCCTAGCCACGCCTAGCCTTGACTAGAAACGCCTTGCCTAGCCTAGCGACGACTAGCCATGCCTAGCCACACCTTGTTTTGCCTAGCCATGCCTTGTCTTGCGTAGACACGCCTTGCCTTGGCTAGTCACACCTAGCCTTACCTTGGCTTGCCTTGCCTTATCCTGCCTTGCGCTGCCTTGCCCTGCCTTGCCCTACAGTGCCCTGCCTTGCCCTGCCTTGCTCTGTCTTGCCCTGCCCTGTACTCCCCTGCTTTGCTTTCCTTGCCTTTGAATTCCTTGCCTTGCCCTGCCTTCCCTGCCCTGACCTGCCTTGCCATGCCTGGCTCTGAATTGCCCTGCCTTGCCCTGACCTGCCCTGCACTCCACTGCCCTGATCTACACTGTCCTGCCTTGACCTGCCCTGCCCTTCCCTGCCATGCTCTGCCCTGCCATGCCCTTCCCTGACCTACACTGCCTTGTCTTGCCCTGCCCTGCCCTGCCCTGCTCTGCCCTGCCCTGCCCTGCCCTGCCTTGCTTTGCCTTGCCTTGCCTTGCCTTGCCTTGCCTTGCCTTGCCTTGCCTTGCCTTGCCTTGCATTGCCTTGCCTTGTATGGCCCTTCCTTGCTCTGCCTTCCCTTGCCTTGTCTCCCTTTCTCTTGCCCTGACTTGCTCCGCCCTGCACTCCCCTGTCCTGATTTGCCTTGCCATGGCCTACCTTGCCTTGCCTTGCCTTGCCTTGTCTTGCCCTGCCCTGCCTGAGCTGCCCTGCCCTGCCCAGCCCTGCCCAGCCCTGCCCTGCCCTGCCCTGCCCTGACCTACACTGACCTGCGAAGCCCTGCCCTGCCTTGCCCTGCCTTGCAAATTCTTGCCCTGCACTGCCATACCCTGCCCTGCCCTGCCTTGCCCTTCCTTGCCCTGCTTTGCCTTGCCTTTTCTTTGCCTCTCTTTGTCTTCTTTTCCCTGCACCGCCCGGCCCTTCCCTGTCCTGCCTTGCCTTTGCCTTCCTTGCCTTGCCTTGCCCTGCCTTCCCTGCACTGCCCTGACCTACACTGCCCTGCCCTGCCCTGCCCCGCCCTTTCTTGCCTTGCCTTGCCCTGATTTGCCCTATCCTGCCCTGCCCTGCCTTGCCTTGCCTTGCCTTGACTTGCCTTGCCTTATCTTGCCTTGCCTTGCCTTCCCTTGCCTTGCCTTGCCTTACCTTGCCTTGCCTTGCCTTGCCTTTTTTTGCCTTGCCTTGCCTTGTCCTGCCTTGCCCTACCCTGCTCTGTAATGCCCTGCTCTGCCCAGCCGTGCCCTGCACTGACCTGCCCTGCATTGCCGTGCCCTGTGCTGCCCTTCCTTGAGTTTCCTTTCCTTGCCTCACCTAGTCACGCCTTGCATTGCCTTGCCTTGCCTTACCTTGCTTATCCTTGCCTTGCCTAGCCAAGATTTGAATTGCCTTGCCTAGCCACATCTTCCCTTGCCTTGTCTAGCCATGCTTTGCCTTGCCTTGCCTTGCCTTGCTTTGCCTTGCTTTGATTTGAATTGCCTTTCCCTGCTTTGCCTTGCGTAGCATCACCTTGCCTAACCTAGCCACGCCTTGCCTTTCTTAACCACTCCTTGCATTTCCTAGCCACGCATTGTCTTTCCTAGCCACGCCTTGCCTTGCCATGCCTTGCCTTGCCTAATCCTGCCTTGCCCTACCCTGACCTACATTGCCCTGCCTTGCTTTGCCTTGAACTGCTCTGCCCTGCCCTGCCCTGCCCTGCCCTGCGTTGCCTTGCCTTGACTTACCTTACCTTGCCTTGCCTTGCCTTGCATTGCTTTGCCTTGCATTGCCCTTCTTTATCTGCCTTGCCTTGCCTTTCCTTGCCTCTCTAGTGTCTTGCCCTGCCTTGCTCCGTCCTGTACTGCCCTGCCCTGCTTTGCCTTGCCATGGCCTACCTTGCTTTGCCTTGCCCTGCCCTGCCTAGACCTGCCCTTCCCTGAAATGCAATGCCCTGACCTACACTGCCCTGCCCTGCCCTGACCTACACTGCTCTGACTTGCAATGCCTTGCCCTGCACTGCCATGCAATGCCATGTTCTGCAGTGTCCTGCCTTTCCCTGCCCTGCCTTGCCTTGCCTTGCCTTGCCAGGCCTTGCCTTACTTTACCTTGCCTTGCCTTGCCTTACATTGACCTGCCTTGCCTTTCTTTATTTGTCTTGCATTGCTGCTTTGCAATGCACTGCCCTGCCCTGCCCCGTCCTTCTCTCCCCTGCTCTGCCTTGCCTTGACTTGCCCTGAGTTTTCCTGCTCTGTCCCGCCCTGCCCTCCCCTGCCCTGAATTGAATTCCCTTGGCCTTCCTTGCCTTGGTTTGCATTGCCCTGCCCTGCCCTGCCTTGCCCTGTCTTGACCTGCCTTGCCCTGCTTTGCCTTGCCTAGCCACGCCTTGCTTTTCTTGCCAAGCCACTCCTTGCCTTGCCTTGTCTAGCCATGACTAGCCTTGCCTTGCCTAGCCTCTCCTTGCCTTTCCTAGCAACGCCTTGCCTTTACTATCCACGCCTTGCTTTGCCTAGCCACGCCTTGCCTTTCCTAGCCACACATTTCTTAGCCACGCCTTGCCTTTTCTTGTCTTGCCGAGTCAAACCTTGCCTTGCCTAGCCACGACTTTCCAAGCCTTGTCTAGCCACGCCTTGCCTTGCCTTGCCTTGCCTTGCCTTGCCCTGCCTTGCACTGCCTTGCCCTGCCTTGCCCTGCCTTCCCCTGCCTTGCCTTGATTTGCTTTGCCTAGCCATGCCTAGCCTTGCCTAGCCAAGCCTTGCCTTACCTAGCAACGACTTGCCTTGCCTAGTCACGCCTAGCCTTGCCTAGCCACGCCTTGTCTTACCTAGCGACGAATTTCTTTGTCTAGCCACACCTTGCCTTGCCTAGCCACGTCTTGCCTTGCCTTGCCTTGCCTTGCCTAGCCACCCCTTGCCTTGCCTAGCCACGCCTTGACTTGCCTAGCCACAACATGCCTTGCCTTGATTTGCCCTGCCTTTCACTTCCTTGCCCTGCCCTGCACCCCCAGCTTTGCCTTTCCTTGCCTTTGAATTCCTTGCCTTGCCCTGCCTTCCCTGCCCTGTTCTACACTGCCCTGCCTTGACCTGTCATGTCCTGCCATTCCATGCTCTGCCCTACCCTGCCCTGCCCTGACCTACACTGCCTTGCCTTGCCCTGCCCTGCTCTGCCCTGCCCTGCTCTGCTCTGCCCTGCCCTGCCCTGCCTTGCCTTGCCTTGCCCTTGCTTGCTCTGCCTTGCCTTGAATCTCTTTGTCTTGCCCTGAATTGCTCCGCCCTGCTCTCCCCTGCCCTGCCCTGCCCTGCCCTGCACTGCCCTGCTCTGCCCTGCTCTGCCCTGCCCTGCTCTGCCTTGCCTTGCCCTGCCTTTTCCTGCCATGTCCCGCCCTGCTCTCCCCTGCCCTACCCTGAATTGCCTTGGCCTGTCTTGCCTTGCCTTGCCTTGCATTGCCCTGCACTGCCCTGCCTTGCCCTGCTTTGCCCTGCCATGCCTTGCCCTGCCATGCCTTGATTTGCCTTGCCTAGCCACGCCTTCCCTTTCCTTGCCTAGCCACACCTTGCCTTGCATTGCATTGCGTTGCCCTTCCTTGCCATGCCTTGCCTTGATTTGCCTTGCCTAGTTACGCCTAGCTTTGCCTAGCCACGCCTTGCCTTACATAGCGACGACTTGCCTTGCCTAACCTCTCCTTGCCTTACCTAGCCACGCTTTGCATTGTATTGCCTAGCCTCTCCTTGCCTTGCCTATCCACGCCTTCCTTTGCCGAGCCACGCCTTGCTTTGTCTTGCCTAGTCACGCCTTCCCTTGCCTAGCCACACCTTGCCTTGCCTTGCCTAGCCACGCCTTGTTTGCCCTGCTTTGCCTTGATTTGCCTTACTTAGCTACGCCTTGCCTTGCCTTGCCTTGCCTTGCACTGCCTTGCAGTGCCTTGCCATACCTTGCCCTGCCCTGCACTGCCCTGCCTTGCCTTGCCTTGCTTTGCCTTGCCTAGCTTTGCCTTGCCTTGCCTTGCCTTGCATTGCTTTGCCCTGCCTTGCCTGCCCTGCCCTGCCACGCCTTGCATTGTCTTGCCCTGCCCTGCCCTGCCCTGGCCCGACGTGCCCTGCCTTGCTTTGCCTTGCCTTGCCTTGCCTTGCCTTGCCTTGCTTTGCCTTGCCTTGCTTTGCCTTGCCTTGCCCTGCCTTGCCCTGCCCTGCCCAAATACATCTTTATTTGTCTTTCCCTGCCCTGCCCTGCCCAGCCCTGCCCTGCCCTGAACTTCCCTGCCATGACCTACACTACCCTGCCCTGCCCTTCCCTGCCTTGCCCTACCCTGCCCTGCCCTGCCTTGCCCTGCCTTGCAATGCCTTGCTCTCACTGCCTTGCCTTGCCTTACCTTTCTTTATATGTCTTGCCTTTCCGCTTTGCAATGCACTTCCCTGCTCAGACCCGCCCTTCTCTCCCCTGCTCTGCCTTGCCTTGCCTTGCCCTGCCTTTTCCTGCCCTTTCCTCCCCTGCCCTCCCCTGCCCTGCCTTGACTTGCCTTGGCCTGCCTTGCCTTGCCTTGCATTGCCCTGCTCTGCCCTGCCTTGCCCTTCATTGCCCTGCCTTGCCCTGTCTTGCCTACCTTACCTAGCGACGCCTTGCCTTGCTTTGTCTAGCCACGCCTTGCTTTGCCCTGCCTAGCCTCTCCTTGCCTTTCCTAGCCACGCCTTGCCGTTCCTATCCACGCCTTGCCTTGCCTAGCCACGCCTTGCTTTGCCTTGCTTAGCCATGCTTTGCCTTGCCTTGTCTAGCCACGCCTTGCCTTGCCTTCCCTAGCCTGTCCTTGCCTTACCTAGCCACGCCTTGACTTTCCTAGCCACGCTTTGCCTTTCCTAGCCACGCCTTCCCTTGCCTAGCCACACCTTGCCTTGCCTTGCCTAGCCACGCCTTGATTCGCCTTGCCTTGCCTTGCCTTGCCTTGCCCTGAATTGCCCTGCTTGCCCTTCTTTGCCTTGATTTGCCTTGTTTAGTCACGCCTTGCCTTGCCACGCACTGCCCTGCCCTTATGAACCATCATTTGAGGCAATTTTTGGACGACGTGTTATGTAAGTGTAGACTAATGTTTTGAATTTTGCGTACTGAGCCGTGTGACAATAAATACTGTTTATATTTTAAAGTTTATACGTTAATTTGAAAGGATGACGATGTTCAAAGAATATCATGCATGATTTCCTTATAAGGGATTATTATGATAAGACTTCTTAAAACATCCGTCAAAACTCAAGTCTGTCTCTAGGCAACATTGCATTGTATATATTCACACTCATCTTTGTAACTTCGATAATCCTCGTCGAAGTCTGTGATAGCTGCACGCCGATATTGTTTGTATTTTAACGTTTGTACGTAATTTTGAAAGGAAAACTATATTCGAGGAATATCATAATTGATCATCTCAAAAGAATAGTGTTTTAATTTAAAACATGTATATGATCAGACGTCTTCTAACAACTATCAAATCCTATGTCGGTCTGTAAATAAAATTGCATGGTATATATTCACACATATCTTTGTAACTGCGATATTCTTCAACGTAACATATGGTCGCTGTGCGGCGATGTTCATTGATGCAGAATTGTGAGCTTTTCAGAGCTGAAAAAGGGAAAAATAACACACTAATTTGCCTGTAACTTAAATAATATTAAAAGGATAAACGGTTTACTTGAAAGAAATGAATTTCTAACCCTAATGTATATGTTTATAAAAATTGGAAACATTTCCCGTCAATATTACGAAACACCATTTCTGACAGTTTTTGGAAGATCTGAAATATACTGGTGGACTAATGTTTTGAATTTTTCGTTCTGAGCTGTGTCCACAAAATACTGTTTGTATTTTAACGTTTGTATGTAATCTTGAAAGGATTACATTGTTCAAGGTACATCATACTTCTTTACATTAAATGATTTGTGTTTTTAATATAAATCATCAATACGATAAGACGACTTCATACAACCATCTTACGTAAGTCTGTCTGTAAATTACATTGCCTCGTATATATTCTCATAAATCTTTGTTCCTGCGATGTTTTATATTAAAAACACTTTTCATTTGAGGTAATTAAGCATGATGTACGTCGAACAAAGTAATACTTTTTGAAATAAATGCAAACGTAAAAATACATTCAGTATTTAGTGGCACACACATTGGAATGCAAAATTCAATTTTTAAGACCACCCTTAAATCACAAGAGCCCCAAAAACGGTTAAAAAGTGGTGGTTCATAAATTTGTTGGGAAATGTATCAAATTACAATTACCGTGTAAATTAGGATTAGATATTAATTATTTTAAAGTAGCACATTTGTCCGATTAATATTATTTAAGTTACACGCCGGTTAGTGTGAAGTTATATTATGCGTTTTGAGCTCTTAAAAGTACACAATTCTGTATCAACGAAAATCGGCGTCCAGCGACCATAGACATCGACAAGGATAATCGCGGTTACAAAAATGTGTGTGAATATATACGATGCAATGTTATCTACAGACAGACTTGTGTTTTGACGGTTGTTTGAAGACGACTTATCACATAAATGTCTTTTATAAAAAACATTATTCTTTTAAGTAAATAATGCATGATGTTCTAAGAACATCTTCATCCTTTCGAGGATACGTACAAACGTGAAAATACAAACAGTATTTATTGATACACGGCTCAGGACACAAAATTAAAAACATTTTTCTTTCGTACATAACAGGTAGTCCAAAAACTGTCAGAAAAGTTAGTTCATGAAGTTGAATGGAATTGTTTCGAACTATTATTAACATATACGTTAGGGTTAAATAGTCAATGGTTTAAAGTAGCACTTAAGTTCGATTAATATTGTTTAAGTTACAGGGAAAATGTTGTGTTAACATATTATGCGTTTAAGCTCTGAATAGCTCACAATTCAGTATCTATGAACATCTGCGTGCGGCGACCACAGGCAGCGACGAGGATGATCGCAGTTACAATGATGTGTGTGAATATATACGATGCAGTGTTAGATACTGACAGACTTGAGTTTTGGCGGTTGTTTGAAGACGACTTATCACATAAATGTCTTATATAAAAAACATTATTCTTTTAAGTAAATAATTCATGATGTTCTTCGAACTTCTTCATCCTCACAAAGTTACGTACAAACGTGAAAATACAAACAGAATTTGTTGACTAACGGCTCAGTACGATAAATTCAATACATTTGTCTTTCGTACATAACAGGTCTTCCAAAAATTGTCAGCAATGTTAGATCATAAAGTTCAAGGGAATTGTTTCGAACTATTATTAACATATATGTTAGGGTTAGATAGTAAATGGTTTAAAGTAGCACTTCATGTTCGATTAATATTGTTTAAGTTACAGGGAAAATGTTGTGTTAACATATTATGCGTTTTAAGCTCTGAATAGCTCACAATTCTGTATGGTCGAACACCTAGTATGTTGAGAATATCGCAGTAATAAAGATATGTGTGATTATTACGATGCAATGAAATTTACAGACTAATTTGAGTTTTGATGTGTGTTTGAAGACGTCTTATCATATATATATTTTATATTAAGATCTTTATTCTTTTGAGGTAATAAAACATAAAGTAACTCTAACAATGTTATCCTTTAAAAATAGCATATAAACGTTAAACTACAAACAGTATTTAGTGGCACACAGTACAGAATTGACAAATCAAAATATTAGACCAACCGTAAATTACAGGTTGTAAAAAACTGTTAGAAGTACCGGTTCATAAAGTTGAAAGGAAATATTTCCAATTATTATAAACATGTATATTTAAGATAGATATTCATTTCTTTAAAATAGCACTTTTGTCCGATTAATATTATTTAAGTAACAGGAAGATAGTGTGTTATCATAACATGCGTTTTCAACACTGAATAGCACACAATTCTGTGTCAACGAACATCGGTTTACTCCTATGACATAGTTTGTGAGGGTGTATTGCTACTACAAAGATTTGTATTAATATATATGATATTTACAGAGAGACTTAGGATTTGTTGGTTGTTAAGAAGTGGTCTTATCATATATATATTTTATAGTAAAACATTATTCATTTGAGCAAATCAAGAAAGATATACCCCGAACATTGTTACCTTTCAAAATTTCAAACAAAAGTTAAAATACAAAGAGTATTTTGTGGATACAGTTAAGAACGCAAAATTCAATACATTAGTCCCCCCGAATATTTCAGTTAGTCCAAAATCTGTCAGAAATGGTGTTTCATAATGTTGACGGGAAATGTTAATAATTTATATAAACATATACATTAGGGTTAGAAATACATTTCTTTTAATTAAAACTTTTTTCGTTTAATATTATTTAAGTTACATGCAAATTAGAGTGTTTTTTTTTCGTTTTTAACTATGAAAAGCTCACAATTTTGTATCAACGAACTTCGTCGCACAGCGACCACATGTTACGTTTCAAAATATAGCTGTTACAAAGATATGTGTGATTATATACGATGCAATGAAATTTACAGACCAATTTGAGTTTTGAGGTTTGTTTGAAGACGTCTTATCATATGCATATTTTATATTAAAAACACTATTCTTTTAAGTTAATAAAAATTATGTACCTCAAACAATGGTATCCTTCAAAAATTACATACAAACGTTAAAATATAAACAGTATTTAGTGGACACAGTTCGAACGCAAAATTCAGCACATTGGACCTCCTGTATATTTCAGGTCTTCGATAATATGTCAGATATTGTGTTTCATAATGTTATCGGGAAATGTTTTCAATTTTTATAAATATATACATTAGGTTCAGAAATACATTTCTTTTATGTAAAACTTGTTTCGTTTAATATCTTTTAAGTTAAAGGAAAATGTGTATGTTGACATTTTACAGATTTTCAGCTCTGAAAAGCTCACAATTCTGTATCAAAGAACGTCGCCGCACAGCGACCACATGTTATGTTGGAGAATATCGTTGTTACAAAGATATGTGTGAATATATACGATGCAATGTTATTTACAGACAGACATACTTTTGATAGTTATTATATGTCATCTTATCATACACATGTGTTATATTAAAAACAATATTCTTTTGAGATAATCAAGAATGATATACCTCGAATATAGTTTTCCTTTCAAGATTACGTTCAAACGTTAAGATACAAACAGTATTTAGTGGCACACGGCTCAGAAAGCAAAAATCTATTTATTAGTCCAACCGGACTTTACAGGTCGTACAAAAACTGTCAGAAATGGAGGTAGTTAAAGTTGAAGGGAAATGTTGCAATTATTATAATCACATACATTACGGTTAGATATACATTGCTTCACAGTACTATTTATATCCGATTAATATTATTTCAGATACAGGCAGCTTAGTTTGTAGTAATATTAATCGTTTTCAGCTCTGTCTGTATAGCACACAATTCTGTATCATCAAACATCGGATTGCAGCCACTACTTAGTATATAAGGGTCTGTCGCAGAAACATAAATTTATGTGAATATATAAGATGTAATATAATTTACAGAGAGACTTAGGTTTTGATGGTTGTATGAAGTCGTCTTATCGTATACATGTTTTATATTAAAAACACTAATCATTTGAGTTTAGGGCAGGCCAAGACATGGCAGGGTAGGGCAAGGCAAGGCATAGTAAGACAAGGCAAGTCGAGGCATAGCAAGGAAAGGGAAGGCAGGGCAGAACAGGGCAGGGCAAGGCAGGCCAAGGCAAGGCAGGACAAGGCAGACCAGGGCAGGCAAGGCAAGGCAGGGCAGGGCACGGCAGGGCACGGCAGGGCTGGGCAGGATAAGGCAGGGCAAGGCAAGGCAGGGAAGGGCAGGTTAGATCAGGGCAAAGGAGGGCAGTACAGGGCAGGGCAATGTAGGACAGGGCAGGGCACTGTAAGATAAAGCAGGTAAGGCAGAGCAAGGCAGGGCAACGCAAGGCAAGACAAGGCAGAGTAGGTCAGGGTAAGGTAGGGCAAGGCAAGGCAGGGCAAGGCAAGGCAAGGCAGGGAAAGGCAGGGCAAGGCAATGCAGCTCAATGCAGGGCAGGGCAGGGAAGACAGGGCAAGGAAGGGCTAGGCAAGGCAGGGCAGGCAGTGTAGGACAGGGCAGGGAATTGCAGCGCAGGGCAAAGCAAAGAAAGGCAAGGCAGGCGTGGCCTTGCCCTGCCTAGACCTGCTCTGCCTAACTCTGCCCTGCTCTGCCCTGCCCTGCCCTGACCTCCCCTGCATTGACCTGCCCTGTGCTGCCCTGCCTTGCCTTTCCTTTCCTTTCCATGCTTTGCCATGCCTTGCCTAGACTCTCCTTGCCTTACCTAGCCACGCCTTGGTTAGCTACGCCTTGACTTGCCTAGGCACGCCTTGCATTCTCTTGCCTAGAAGGGCCTTGCCTTGCCTAGCTTCGCCTTGCCTTGCCTTGTATTGCCTAGCCACGCCTTGCCTTGCCTTGCCTTGCCTTGCTTTGAATTGCCTTGCTCTACCTTGCTTTGCCTTGCCTTGCCCTGCCTTGCCCTGCTCTCCCCTGCCACGCCTTGCCTTGCCTTGCCCTGCCCTGCCCTGCCTAGATTTGCCTTGATCTGCCTTGCCTTGCCTTGCCTTAACTTGCTTTGCTTTGCATTGCATTGCCCTTCCTTGCCACGCCTTGCATTGCCTTGCCTCTCTCTGTCTTGCCCTGCCCTGCACCGCCCTGCACTCTCCTGCCCTGCATTGTTTTGGACTACCATGCCTTGCCTTGCCTTGCCCTGCCTTGCCTTGAACTGCCCTGCCCTGCCCTATTCTGCCCTGCCCTGCCATGCCCTGTCTTCCCGTTCCTTGACTTGCCTTGTTTTACTTTTCGTTGCCGTGAGTTGTCCTGTCCGGCCTTGCCCTGCCTTGCCTTGCCTTGCCTGGCCTTGCCTTGCCTTTCCTTACCTTCCTTTGCCTTGCCTTGCCTTGCCTTGCCCTGCCCTACCCTGACATGCCCTGCCCTGCCTTGCCTTGCCTTGCCTTAATTGCCTTGCCTTGCATTGCCTTGATTTGCCCTGCCTTGCCATGCCTTGCCCTACCTTGCCCTGCCTTGCCCTGCCTTGCCCTACCTAGCCCTGCCATGACCTGCCTTGCCCTACCTTGCCTTGAATTGCCTTGACTAGCCACACCTAGCCTTGCCATGCCTAAACACGCCTTGCCTTGCCTAGCCACGACTAGTCTTGTCTAGCCACGCCTTGCCTTGCCTAGCCACGACTTGTCTTGCCATGTCTGCCTTGTCTTGCCTGGACTTTCATTGCCTTGCCTTACCTTGCCTTTCCTAAACTAGCCTAGCCTTGCCTTGCCTTGAATTGCCTTGAACTGATTTGCCCTGCCCTGCCCTGCCATGCCTTGCCTTGCCTTGTCTTGCTTTGCATAGCCTTGACGTACCTGGCCTTGCCTTGCCTTGCCCTGATTTGCCCAGCTCTGTCCTGCCCTGCCTAGCCTTGCCTTGCCTTGCCTTGCCTAGACTTGCCTTGCCTTGCCTTGCATTGCCTTGCCTTGCATTGCCCTTCCTTATTCTGCCTTGCCTTTCCTTGGCCTTAATTGCCTTGCCTTGCCTTGCCCTTCCTTATATGCCCTGCCCTGAACTTGCCCTGCCTTGCCATGCCTTGCCTTGCCTTGCCTTGCCCTTCCTTGCTTTGCCCTGACCTGCCTTGCCATGCCTTGCTCGGCCTTACCCTGCCTTGTGCTGCCCTGCCCTGCCTTTCTCTGCCCTGCCCTGCCTTGCCTTGCCTTGCCTTACCTTGCATTGCCTTGCCTTGCATTGACCTTCCTTGCCCTTCCTTGCCTTGCCTTGCCTTGCCTCTCTATGTCTTGCAATGCCTTGCTCCGTCCCAAACTCCCCTGCCCTGCCTTGTCTTGCCATGGCACACCTTGCTTTACCTTGCTTTGCACTGCCTTGCCCTGCCCTGCCCTTACCTACACTGCCCTACCCTGAACAGCTCTGCCTTGCCTTGCCTTGCCCTGATTTGCATAAAACCCTGCACTGTCCTGACTTGCCTTGCCTTGCCTTGCGATATCTTGCCTTGCCTTGCCTTGCCTTGCCTTGCCTTGCCTTGCCTTGCCTTGCCTTGCGTAGCCTCACCTTGCTTTACCTAGCCACGCCTTGCCTTTCCTAACCACGCTTTTCCATGCCTTGCATTGCTTAGCCTTGCATTGCCCTTCCTTCATCTGCATTGCCTTGACTTTCCATGCCTCTCTTTGTCTTGCCCTGCCTTGCTCCGACCTTCACTCCCCTGCCTGCCTTGACTTGCCATGGCCTACCTTGCCTTGCTTTGCATTGCCTTACCTTACCTTGCCTAGCCTTGCCTTGCCTTGCCTTGCCTTGCTTACCAACGCATTGACTTGCCTTGTCTAGCCACGCCTTGCCTTGCCTTGCCTAGCCTCTCCTTGCCTTACTTAGCCACGCCTTGCATTTCCTAGCCACGCCTTGCCTAGCCACGAATTGCCTTGCCTAGCTACGCCTTGCCTTGCCTAGCCACGCCTTGCCTTACCTAGCCAAGCCTTGCCTTGTCTTGCCTAGTTACGCCTTGCCTTGCCTAGCCACGCTTTGCCTTGCCTTGCCTAGCCACGCCTTGACTTGCCTTGCCTTACCTTGCCTTGTCCTGAATTGCCCTAACTTGCCCTGCCTTGCCCTGAATTGCCATGATTTGCCTTGCCTAGCCTAGCCACACCTTGCCTTGACTAGAAACGCATTGCCTTGGCTAGCGACGACTAGCCATGCCTAGCCAAACCTTGCCTTGCCTAGTCATCCCTTGCCTTGTCTTGCCTAATAACGCCATGCCTTTGCAAGTCACACCTAGCCTTGCCTTGGCTTGCCCTGCCTTGCCCTGCCTTGCCCTGCCTTGCCCTGCCTAGCCCTGCCCTGCCCTGCCTTCCCTTGCCTTGCATTGCCTTGACTTGCCTAGCCACGCTTTGCCTTGCCTTGCCTAGCCACACCTTATTATGACTTGTCTAGCTACGCCTTGCCTTGTCTAGCCACGCCTTGCCTTGCCTTGCCTTTCCTTGACTTGCCATGTCTTGCCTTGCCTTGCCTATCCTAGCCTTGCCTTGCCTTGCCTAGCCTTGGCTTGACTTGCCTTGCCTTATCTTACCTTGCCTAGCTTTGCTTTGCCTTGCCTTGTCTTGCCTTGACTTAATTTGCCTTGCCATGCCTTCCCATGCCTTGCCATGCCTTGCCATGCCTTGCCTTACCTTGTTTTCCCTGCCTTGCCCTGCCCTGCCCTGCCCTGCATTGACTTACATTGCCTTGCTTTGCATTTCCTAGCCAAGCCTTGTCTTGTCTTGCCTAGCCACGTCTTGCCTTGCCTTTCCTAGCCACGTCTTGCCTTGCTTTGTCTAGCATCTCCTTGCCTTACCTAGCCACGCCTTGCCTTTTTTAGCCACGCCTTGCTTAGCCACGCTTAGCCTTGCCTTGCCTAGCCACGCCTTGCCTTGCCTAGACACGCCTTGCCTTGCCTTGCCTTGCCTTGCCTCACCTTGACTTGCCTTGGCCTACCATGCCTTCCCTTGCCTTGCCCTGATTTGCAATGAACTGCCCTATACTGCCCTGCCCTGCCCTTCTCTGCCCTGACCTGCCTTGCCTTGCCTTGCTTTGCTTTGACTTGCCTTGCATTGCCTTGCCTTGCATTGCCCTTCCTTGCCCTTCCTTGCCTTGAATTGTCTTGCCTCTCTATGTCTTGCAATGTCTTGCTCCGTCCCACATTCCCCTGCCCCGCCTTGCCCTGCCTTGCCTTGCCTTGCCTTGCCTTGCCTAGCCACGCCCTGCCTTACTTGCCTAGCCACGTCTTGCGTTGCCTTGAATAGCCACGCCTTGCCTTGCCTTGCCTACACTCTCCTTGCCTTTCCTAGCCACGCCTTGCCTTTGCTATCCACGCCTTGCCTAGCTTAGCCACGCCTTGCCTTTCCTAGCCACGCCTTTCGTTGCCACGCATTGCCTAGCTACGTCTTGCCTTGCCTAGTTACGCCTTTCAATGCCTAGCCACGCCTTGCCTTGCCTAACAACGCCTTGCCTTGTCTTGCCGAGTCAAGCCTTGCCTTGACTAGCCACACCTTCCCTTGCCTTGCCTAGCCAAGCCTTGCTTTGCCTTCCCTTGCCTTGCCTTGCCTTGCCTTGCCCTGACTTGGCCTGCCTTGCCTTGATTTGCCTTGCCTAGCCACGCCTTGAATTGCCTAGCCCGCCTTGCCTTGCCTTGCCTTGCCTTACCCTGCCCTCTCCTGCCCTGCCCTGCATTGCCCTGCCCCGCCGTGCCCTGCCCTGCCTTTATTTGCCATGCCTTGCCTTGACTTGCCTTGCCTTGCCTTGACTTGCATTGCCTTGCCTTGCATTGCCCTTCCTTGCCCCGCTTTGCCTTGCCTAGCCACGCCTTGCCTTGAATTGCCTAGCCTCTCCTTGCCTTGCTTAGCCACGCCTTGCTTTGTCTTTCCTAGTCACGCCTTCCCTTGCCTAGCCACACTTTGCCTTGCCTAGCCACGCCCTGTGCTGCCCTGCACCGCCAAGCTTTACCTTGCCTTGCACTGCCTTGCAATGCCTTGCCTGCCTTGCCCTGCTTTGCCCTGCCCTGCCCTGCCCTGCCTTGCCTTGCCTTGCTTTGCCTTTACTTGTTTGCCTTCCCTTGTCTTGCCTGGCTTATCCTTGCCTTGACTAGCCACGCCTTGCTTTGCCCAGCCTCGCCTTGCCTTGTCTTGCCTAGTCACACCTTCCCTTGCCTAGCCACACCTTGCCATGCTTGCCTAGCAACGCCTTACTTTGCCTTGACTTGCCTTGCCTTGCCTTGCTTGCCCTGCTTTGCCTTGATTTGCCTTGCTTAGCCACGCCTTGCCTTGCCTAGCCTTTCATAGCCACGCCCTGTGCTGCCTTGCCCCGCCAAGCCTTGTCTTGCCTTGCATTGCCTTGCCCTGCCTTGCCCTGCCATTCCTGCCTTGCCTTGCCTTGCCTTGCCCTGCCTTGCCCTGCCTTGCCCTGCCTTGCTCTGCCCTGCCCTGCCACGCCTTGCCTTGCCTTGCCTTTTTCAGCCCTGCCCTGCCCTGCCCTGTCCCGCCGTGCCCTGCCCTGCCTTGCTTTGCCTTGCCTTGCTTTGCCTTGCCTTGCATTGCCTTGCATTGCATTGCCCTTAATTGCAATGCCTTGCCTTGCCTTGCCTTGCCTCTCTTTGTCTTGCCCTGTCCTTCACCGCTCTGCACTCTCCTGCCCTGCATTGTTTTGGCCTACCATGCCTTGCTTTGCCTTGACCTACCTTGCCCTGCCTTGCCCTGAACTGCCCTGCCCTGCCCTGCCCTATTCTGCCCTACTCTGCCATGCACTGTCTTGCCGTTCCTTGCATTGCCTTGCCTTACCTTTCGTTGCCTTGCCTTGTCCTGTCCTCCATGCCTTCCCTTGCCTTGCCTTGCCTGGCCTTGGCTTGCCTTGCCTTTCCTTACCTTCCATTGCCTTGCCTTGCCTTGCGTTACCTTGCCTTGCCCTGTCTTGCCCTGCTTTGCCCTGCCCTGCCCTGCACTGCAATGCCCTGCCGTACAATGACCTGCCCTGCCCTGCAGAGCCTTGCCTTGCCTTGCCTTGATTGCCTTGCCTTGAATTGCCATGCTTTGCCCTGCTTTGCCCTGCCTTATCCTGCCTTGCCCTGCCTTGCTCTGCCTTGCCCTGCCTTGCCCTACTTTGCCTTGATTTGCCTTGCCTAGCCACAACTAGCCTTGCCATGCCTAAACACGCCTAGCCTAACCACGCCTTGTCTTGCCTTGCCTAGTCACGCCTTGCCTTGCCTTGTCTGGCCTTGTCATGCCTGGCATTTCCTTGCCTTGCCTTACCTTGCCTTGAGTAGACTTGCCTTGCCTTGCCTTGCCTTGCCTTGACTTGCCTTGCACTGATTTGCCCTGCCCTGCCCTGATTTGCCTTGCCTTGAATTGCCTTGCCTTGTCTTGCTTTGCCTAGCCTTGCCCTGCCTTGCCTTGCCTTGCCTTGCCTTGCCCTGATTTGCCCTGCCCTGTCCTGGACTGCATAGCCTTGCCTTTCCTTGCCTTGCCTTGCCTTGTCTTGCCTTGCATTGCCTTGCCTTGCATTGCCCTTCTTTACCCTGCCTTACTTGCAATTTCTTTGCCCCTCTTTGTCTTCTTTGCTCTGCCACATCCCGGCCCTCCAATGCCCTGCCTTGCCTTGCCTTGGCCTTCCTTGCCTTGCCTTGCCCTACGTTCAATGTCCTGCTCTGCCCTTGCCCTGCCTTGCGTTGCCTTGCCTTGCCTTGCCCTACGTTCAATGTCCTGCCCTGAACTTGCCCTGCCTTGCGTTGCCTTGCCTTTCTTTGCCATGATTTGCCTTGCCTAGCCACGCCTTGCCTAGCCACGCCCTGCCCTGACCTGCCCTGCCTTGCCTTGCCTTGCCCTGCCCTGGCCTGCCTTGCCATGCCTTGCTTTGCCTTGCCTTGCTTGACTTGCATTGCTTTGCATTGCATTGCCCTTCCTTGCCCCGCCTGGCTTTGCCTTGCCTTGCCCTGCCTTGCCCTGCTCTGCCTTGCCACGTCTTGCCTTGCCTTGCCCTGCCCTGCCCTGCCTAGATTTGCCTTGATCTGCCTTGCCTTGCCTTGCCTTGACTTGCTTTGCTTTGCATTGCATTGCCCTTCCTTGCCACGCCTTGCCTTGCCTTGCCTCTCTTTGTCTTGCCCTGCAATGCACCGCCCTGCACTCTCCTGCCCTGCATTGTTTTGGCCTACCATGCCTTGAATTGCCTTGCCCTGCCTTGCCTTGAACTGCTGCCCTGCCCTGCCCTGCCCTGCCATGCCCTGTCTTGCCTTTTTTTGCCTTGCCTTGCTTTACTTTTCGTTGCCTTGACTTGTCCTGTCCTGTCCTGCCCTGCCTTACCGTGCCTTGCCTGGCCTTGCCTTGCCTTGCCTTTCATTACCTTCCTTTGCCTTGCCTTGCCTTGCCTTGCCCTGTCTTGCCCTGCATTGCCCTGCCCTTCCATGCACTGCCATGCCCTGCCTTACCCTGATGCGCCCTGCCCTGCCTTGCCTTGCCTTGCCTTAATTGCCTTGCATTGCCTTGATTTGCCCTGCCTTGCCCTGCCTTGCACTGCCTTGCCCTGCCTTGCCCTGCCTTGCCCTACATTGCCTTGAATTGCCTTGACAATGCCACACCTAGCCTTGCCATGCCTAAACACGCCTTGCCTTGCTTAGATACGACTAGTCTTGCTTAGCCACGCCTTGCCTTGCCTAGCCACGCCTTGCCTTGCCATGTCTGACCTTGTCTTGCCTGGCCTTTACTTGCCTTGCCTTACCTTGCCTTGCCTAGACTAGCCTTGCCTTGCCTTGCCATGACTTGCCTTTAACTGATTTGCCCTGCCCTGCCCTGCCATGCCTTGCCTTGCCTTGTCTTGCTTTGCCTAGCCTTGCCGTGCCTGGCCTTGCCTCGCCTTGCCTTGCCTTGCCTTGCCTAACCTTGCCTTGCCTTGCCTTGCAATGCCTTGCCTTGCATTGCCCTTCCTTATCCAGCCTTGCCTTTCCTTGGCCTTAATTGCCTTGCCTTGCCTTGCCCTTCCTTATATGCCCTGCCCTGCCCTTGCTCTGCCTTGCCATGCTTTGCCTTGCCATGCCTTGCTCTTCCTTGCTCTGCCCTGACCTGCCTTGCCATGCCTTGCTCTGCCTTACCCTGCCTTGTTCTGCCCTGCCCTGCCTTTCTCTGCCCTGCCCTGCCTTGCCTTGCCTTGCCTTGCCTTGCATTGCCCTTCCTTGCCCTTCCTTGCCTTGCCTTGTCTTGCCTCCCTATGTCTTGCAATGCCTTGCTCCGTCCCACACTCCCCTGCCCTGCCTTGTCATGCCATGGCACAAATTGCCTTACCTTGCCTTGATTTACCTTGCCCTGCCTTGCCCTGCCCTGCCCAGACCTGCCTTGCCCAGCCCTGTCCTGCCTTTACCTACAATACCCTGCCCTGCCCAGCCCTGCCCTGCCTTGCCTTGCCTTGCCCTAATTTGCCCTACCCTGCCCTGCACTGCCTTGCCTTGACTTGCCTTGCCTTATCTTACCTTGCCTTGCCTTGCTTTGCCTTGCCTTGCCTTGCCTTGAATTGCCTGGCCTTGCATTACCTTTCCTTGTCTTGTCTTGCCCTGCCTTGCCCTACCCTGCTCTGTCCTGCCCTGCTCAGCCCTGCCGTGCCCTGCCCTGTCCTGCCCTGCATTGCCCTGCCCTGTGCTGCCCTGCCTTGCCTTTCCTTGCCTTGCCTTGCCTTGTTTTGCCTTGCATTGCCTTGCCTTTCATTGCCCTTCTTTACCCTGCCTTGACTTGCATTTGCTTTGCCTCTCTTTGTCTTCTTTGCCCTGCCCCGCCCGGCCCTCCAATGCCCTGCCTTGCCTTGCCTTGGCCTTCCTTGCCTTGCCTTGCCTTGCCCTACGTTCTATGTCTTGCCCTGCCCTTGCCCTGCCTTGCGTTGCCTTGCCTTGCCTTGTCTTGCCCTGCCTTGCTCTGCCCTGACCTGCCTTGCCATGCCTTGCTCTGCCTAGCCCTGCCTTGCCCTGCCCTGCCCTGCCCTGCTCTGCCCTGCCCTGCCTTGCCTTGCCTTGCCTTTCCTTGACTTGCCTTTGCCTTGCCCTGCCCTGAACTGCCTAGATTTGCCTAGGTCTGCCTTGCCTTGCCTTGCATTGCAATGCCCTGCTTTGACTTGCCCTGCCTTGCCCTGCCTTGCCTTGCCTTGGCTAGCCACTCTTTGCCTTCCTTGCCTAGCCACGACTTGCCTTGCCTTGTCTAGCCACGCCTTGCCTTGCCTTGCCTAGCCTCTCTTTGCCTTGCCAAGCCATGCCTTGCCTTTCCTTGCCTAGCCTCTCCTTGCCTTGCCTAGCCACGCCTTGCTTTGCCTTGTCTTGCCTAGACACGCCTTCCCTTGCATAGTCACACCTTGCCTTTCCTTGCCTAGCCACGCCTTCCTTTTCCTTGCCTTGCCTTGTTTTGCATTGCCCTGCCATGCCTGCCCTGACCTAAACTGACCTGCCCTGCACTACCCTGCCTTGCCTTGCCCTGATTTGCCCTACCCTGCCCTGCCCTGTCTTGCCTTGCCTTGCCTTACCTTGCCTTGCATTGCCTTGCCTTATCTTGCCTTGCCTTGCCTTGCCTTGCCTTTCCCTGCTTTGCCCTGCCCTGCCCTGCTTTGCCTTGCCTTGCCTTGCCTTGCGTAGCCTCACCTTGCCTTACCTAGCCACGCCTTGCCTTTCCTAACCACGCCTTGAATTGCTTATCCACGCATTGCCTTTCCTAGCCACGCCTTGCCTAGCCACGAATTGCCTTGCCTAGAAACGCCTTGCCTTGCCTAGCCACGCATTGCCTTTCCTAGCCACGCCTTGCCTAGTCACGCCTTGCCTTGCCTAGAAACGTTTTGCCTTGCCTTGCCTTGCCTTGCCTACTTTGCTCTACCTTGCCCTGCCATGACTTGCCTTGCCTTGCCTTTGACTTGCCTTGCTTGTCTTGCAATGTAATGTAATGTAAGGTAACGTAAGATAATATAATGTAAGGCAAATCAAGGCATGTGAAGGCAAGTGAAGGCAAGGCAAGGCAAGGCAAGGCAAGGCAATGTTAAGCAAGGCAAGGAACGGCAAGGCAAGGGAAGGCAATGCAAGGAAATTTTAGGCGCGGCATAAGAAGGCAAGGCAAGGCAAGGCGTGGCTATTCAAGGCAACGCAAGACGTGGCTAGGCAAGGAAGGCAGGGCGTGGCTAGGTAAGGCAAGGCATGGCAAGGCAGGGCAAGGCAGGGCAAGGCAGGGCAAAGCAGGCAAGGCAGGACAGGGCAGGGCAATGCAAGGAAAGACAAGGCAGGCCAACTCAAGTCAAGGCAGGGCAGGGGAAGGCAGGGCGAGACAGGGCAGAAAAAGGCAGGGCAAGGCAGGGAAAGGCAATGCAATGCAGAGCAGAAGAGAGCAGGGCGTGGCAGGGCAGTGCACGCATTGGAAGGCGGCAAGGCAAGACAAATAAAGCAAGGCAAAGCAAGGCAAGGCAAGGTAAGGCATAGCAAGGTAAGACAAGGCAAGGCAAGGCAAGGCAAAACCTGGCAAGGCAGAGCAAGGCAGGGCAGGGCAGGGCATGGCAGTGCAGGACAAGGCATTGCAAGGCAGGGCAGGGCAGGGCAAGGAAAGGAAAGGCAAGGCAGGGCAGCACAGGGCAGGGCAATGCAGGGCAGGTCAGGGCAGGGTACGGCACGGCTGAGCAGGGCAGGACAGAGCAGGGTAGGGCAAGGCAGGGCAAGACAAGGCAAAGAAAGGTAATGCAAGGCCAGGCAAGGCAAGGCAAGGCAAAGCAAGGCAAGGCAAGGTAAGATAAGGCAAGGCAAGACAAGGCAAGGCAAGTCAAGGCAAGGCAATGCAGGGCAGAGTAGGGCAAATCAGGGCAAGGCAAGGCAAGTCAGTGCAGGGCAGGGCAGGGCAGGGAAGTGTAGGTAAGGGCAGGGCAGGTCTGGGCAAGACAGGTCTGGGCAGGGCAGGGCAAGGCAGGGCAAGGTAAATCAAGGCAAGGTAAGGCAAGGTGTGCCATGGCAAGACAAGGCAGGGCAGAGGAGTGTGGGACGGAGCAAGGCATTGCAAGACATAGAGAGGCAAGACAAGGCAAGGCAAGGAAGGGCAGGGAAGGGCAATGCAAGGCAAGGCAATGCAAGGCAAGGCAAGGCAAGGCAGGGCAGGGCAGAGAAAGGCAGGGCAGGGCAGAACAAGGCAGGGTAAGGCAGAGCAAGGCATGGCAAGGCAGGTCAGGGCAGAGCAAGGAAGGGCAAGGCATGGCAAGGCAAAGCATGGCAAGGCAGAGCAAGGGCAGGGCAGGGCATATAAGGAAGGGCAAGGCAAGGCAAGGCAATTAAGGCCAAGGAAAGGCAAGGCAGGATAAGGAAGGGCAATGCAAGGCAAGGCATTGCAAGGCAAGGCAAGGCAAGTCTAGGCAAGGCAAGGCAAGGCAAGGCTAGGCAGGGCAGGACAGAGCTGGGCAAATCAGGGCAAGACAAGGCAAGGCCAGGCACGGCAAGGCTAGGCGAAGCAAGAAAAGGCAAGAAAAGGCATGGCAGGGTAGGGCAGGGCAAATCAGTTAAAGGCAAGGCAAGGTAAGGCAAGGAAAGGAAAGGCCAGGCAAGACAATGTCAGACATGGCAAGGCAAGGCGTGGCTAGGCAAGGCAAGGCGTGGCTAGGCAAGACTAGTCGTGGCTAAGCAAGGCAAGGCGTGTTTAAGCATGGCAAGGCTAGGTGTGGCTTGTCAAGGCAATTCAAGGCAAGGTAGGGCAAGGCAGGGCAAGGCAGTTCAAGGCAGTGCAAGGCGGGGCAAGGCAGGGCAAGGCAGGGCAAATCAAGGCAATGCAAGGCAATTAAGGCAAGGCAAGGCAAGGCAGGGCAGGGCATGTCATGGTAGGGAAGGGCATGGCAGTGCAATGAAGGGCAGGGCAATGCAGGGCAAGACAGAGCAAGGCAAGGCAAGGCAAGGCAGGGCAAGGCAAAGGAAGGTAAGGAAAGGCAAGTCAAGGCAAGGCCAGGCAAGGCAAGGTAAGGCAGGGCAGGGCAGGACAGGACAAGTCAAGGCAACGAAAAGTAAAGCAAGGCAAGGCAAGGAAAGGCAAGACAGGGCAGGGCAGGGCACAGCAGTTCAGGGCAGGGCTGGGCAGTTCAAGGCAAGGCAGGGCAAGGCAAGGCAAGGCATGGTAGGCCAAAACAATGCAGGGCAGGAGAGTGCAGGTCGGTGCAGGGCAGGGAAAGACAAAGAGAGGCAAGGCAAGGCAAGGTAAGGCGTGGCAAGGAAGGGCAATGCAATGCAAAGCAAAGCAAGTCAAGGCAAGGCAAGGCAAGGCACATCAAGGCAAATCTAGGCAGAGCAGGGCTGGGCAAGTTAAGGCAAGGCGTGGCAAGGCAGAGCAGGGCAAGGCAGGGCAAGGCAAGGCAAAGCAATGCAAGTCAAGGCAAGGCAAGGCAAGGCAAAGCAAGGCAAGGCAAAGCAAGGCAAGGCAAGTCAGGCCAGGGCAGGGCAAGGCAAGGCAAGGCAGGGCAGGTCAGGGCAGGTCGTGGCTAGGCAAGGCGTGGCTAGGCAAGGCATTGCAATGCAGTGCAAGGCAAAGTAAAACTTGGCGGTGCAAGGCAGCACAGGGCGTGGCTAGGCAAGGCAAGGCAAAGTGTGGCTAGGCAAGGGAAGGCGTGACTAGGCAAGACAAAGCAAGGCGTGGCTAAGCAAGGCAAGGAGAGACTAGGCAAGGGAAGGCAAGGCGTGGTTAGGCAAGGCAAAGCGGGGCAAGGAAGGGCAATGCAAAGCAAGGCAATGCAAGTCAAGGCAAGGCTAGGCATGTCAAGGCAAGGCATGGCAAATAAAGGCAGGGCAGGGCACGGCGGGGCAGGGCAGTGTAGGGCAGGGCAGGGCAGGGCAGGACAGGGCAGGGCATGGCAATTCGTAGCTAGGCAATTCAAGGCGTGGCTAGGCAAGGCAAATCAAGGCAAGGCAGGGCAAGGCAGGGCAAGGCAAGGCAAGGCAAAGCAAGGCGTGGCTAGGCAAGGTAAGGGAAGGCGTGGCTAGTCAAGGCAAGGCGTGGTTTGGCAAGGCAAGGCGTGGCTATTCAATGAAAGGCGTAACTAGGCAAGGCAAGACGTAGCTAGCCAATGCGTGGCAACGAAAGGCGTGGCTAGGAAAGGAAAGGCGTGGCTAGGCTAGGCAAGGCGTGGATAGCAAAGGCAAGGCGTGGCTAGGAAAGGCAAGGAGAGTCTAGGCAAGGCAAGGCAAGGCGTGGCTATTTAAGGCAACGCAAGACGTGGCTAGGCAAGGAAGGCAGGGCGTGGCTAGGCAAGGCAAGGCAAGGCAAGGCAGGGCAAGGCAGGGCAAGGCAGGGCAAAGCAGGCAAGGCAGGGCAGGGCAGGGCAATGCAATGCAAGGCAAGGCAGGCCAACGCAAGTCAAGGCAGGGCAGGTGAAGGCAGGGCGGGACAAGGCAATAAATGGCAGGGCAAGGCAGGGCAAGGCAAGGCAATGCAGAGCAGAAGAGAGCAGGGCGTGACAGGGCAGGGCAGTGCATTGGAAGGCGGCAAGGCAAGACAAATAAAGCAAGGCAAAGCAAGGCAAGGCAAGGTAAGGCATAGCAAGGTAAGACAAGGCAAGGCAAGGCAAAACCTGGCAAGGGAAGGCAAGGCATGGCAGAGCAAGGCAGGGCAGGGCAGGGCATGGCAAGGCATTGTAAGGTAGGGCAGGGCAGGGCAGCACAGGGCAGGGCAATGCAGGGCAGGTCAGGGCAGGGCACAGCAGGGCTGAGCAGTTCAGGACAGAGCAGGGTAAAGCAAGGCAGAGCAAGACAAGGCAAAGAAAGGTAATGCAAGGCCAGGCAAGGCAAGGCAAGGCAAGGCAAGGCAAAGCAAGGCAAGGCAAGGTAAGATAAGGCAAGGCAAGACAAGGCAAGGCAAGTCAAGGCAAGGCAGTGCAGGGCAGGGTAGGACAAATCAGGGCAAGTAAAGGCAAGGCAGGGCAGGGCAGAGCAGGGAAGTGTAGGTAAGGGCAGGGCAGAGCTGGGCAAGACAGGTCTGGGCAGGGCAGGGCAAGGCAGGGCAAGGTAAATCAAGGCAAGGTCGGCCATGGCAAGGCAAGGCAGGGCAGGGGAGTGTAGGGCGGAGCAAGGCAGGGCAAGACAAAGAGAGGCAAGGCAAGGCAAGGCAGGGCAAGGAAGGGCAATGCAAGGCAAGGCAATGCAAGGCAAGTCAAGGCAAGGCAAGGCAAGTCAGAGCAAGGCAGAGCAAGGTATGGCAAGGCAGGTCAGGGCAGATCAAGGCAGGACAAGGCAAGGCATGGCAAGGCAAGGCAGGGCAAGTAAGGGCAAGGGCAGGGCAGGGCAGGGCATTGAAGGCAGGGCAAGGGAAGGCAAGGCAAGGAAGGCCAAGTCAAGGCAAGGCAAGGCAAGGCAGGGCAGTGCAGGGCAGGGCAAGGCAGGGCAAGGCAGGCAAGGCAGTGCAAGGCAAAACAATGCTTGGCGGGTCAGGGCTGCAAAGGGCGTGGCTAAGCAAGCCAAGGCAAAGCAAGGCGTGGCTAAGCAAGGCAAATCAAAGCAAAGCAGGGCAAGCAAGGCAAGGCAGGGCAAGGCAAGGCAAGGCAAATCAACACGTGGCTAGGCAAGGCAAGGCAAGGTGTGGCTATGCAAGGGAAGGCGTGACTAGGCAAGACAAGGCAAGGCATGACTAGGCAAAGCAAGATTTGGCTAGGCAAGGTAAGGAGAGGCTAGGCAAGGCAAGGCAAGGCAAAGCAAAGCAAGGCAACGCAAGGCAGGGCAGAGCAGGGCAGGGCAAGGCACAGCAAGGCAGGGCAAGGCAGTGCAAGGCAAGGCAAGGCTTGGCGGGGCAGGGCAGCACAGGGCGTGGCTAGGCAAGGAAAGGCAAGGCAAGGCGTGGCTAAGCAAGGCAAATCAAGGCAAATCAGGGCAAGCAAGGCAAGGCAGGGCAAGGCAAGGCATAGCAAGGCAAAACAAGACATGCAAGGGGTTTCTAGGCAAGCCAATTAAAGGTGTGGCTAGGCAAGGGGAGACGTGACTAGGCAAGACAAGGCAAGTCGTGGCTAGGAAAAGCAAGGCGTAGCTAGGCAAGGCAAGGAGAGGCTAGGCAAGGCAATGCAAGGCGTGGCTAGGCAAGGCAAAGCGGGGCAAGGAAGGGCAATGCAAGGCAAGGCAATGCAAGTCAAGGCAAGGCAAGGCAAGGTAAAGCATGGCAAATAAAGGCAGTGCATTGCAAGGCATCAAGGCAAGACAAATAAAGCAAGGCAAGGTAAGGCAAGGCAGGGCAAGGTAAGGCAATTCAAAGCAAGGCATGGCAAGGCCTGGCAAGTCAAGGCATGGCAAGGCAGGGCAGGGCAGGGCATGGCAGGGCAGGGCAAGGCATTGCAAGGCAGACAAGGCAGGGCAGTGCATGACAAGTCAGTAAAGGTCAGGGCAGGGCATGGCAGGGCAGTTCAGGGCTGGGAAGGGCAGGACAGGGCAGGGCAGGGCAAGGCAAGGCAAGGCAAGGCAAGGCAAGGTAGGCTATGACAAGGCAAGGCAGGGCTGAAGAGTGCAGGGCGGAGCAAGTCAGGGCAAGGCAAAGAGAGGCAAGGCAAGGCAGGGCAAGAAAGGGCAATACAAGGCAAGGCAATGCAAGGCAAGGCAAGGCAAGGCAAGGCAGGGCAGGTTAGGGCAGAGCAGGGCAGAGTAGAGCAGGGCAAGGCAAGGCAGTGTATGTCAGGGCAGGGCAGGGCAGGGCAGAGCATGGCAGGACAGGGCAGGTCAAGGCAGGGCAGTGTAGATCAGGGCAGGATAGTGCAGGGCAGGGCAGGGCAAGGCAGGGCAATTCAGGCCCAGGCATGGCAAGGCAGGTCAGGGCAGAGCAGGGCAGGGAATGCAGGGCAAGTCAAGGAATTCAAAGGCAAGGAAAGGCAAAGCAGGGGAGTGCAGGGCAGGGCAAGGCAGGGCAAGGCAGGTCAAGGCAGGGCAAGGCAGGGCAAAGCAGGTAAAAACAGGTCAAGGCAAGGCAAGGCAAGTTGTGGCTAGTCAAGGCAAGGCGTGGCTATGCAAGGCAAGGCGTGGCTAGGCAAGGCAACGGGTTGCTAGGCAAGGCAAGACGTGGTTAAGCAAGGAAAGGTGTGGCTAGACAAGGCAATTTGTCGCTAGGTAAGGCAAGGCGTGGCTAATGTGCTATTTTAAAATAAAGAACATCCAATCCTAATGTTCAAGTTTATTATATTTTTCCCAACAAATTTAAGAACCACCACTTTTTAACCGTTTTTAAGAGACTTGTGATTTAAGGGTGGTCTTAAAAATTGAATTTTGATTTCTAATCTGTGTGCCACTAAATACTGTATGGATTTTTACGTTTGTATGTATTTTAAAGAGGATTACTTTGTTCGACGTACATCATGCTTAATTACCTCAAATGAAAAGTGTTTTTAATATAAAACATCACAGGAATGCAATGTAATTTAGAGACAGACTTACGTAAGATGGTTGTATGAAGTCGTCTTATCGTATTGATGTATTATATTAAAAACACTAATCATTTAAGGTAAAGAAGCATGATGTACCTTTAACAATATAATCCTTTCAAGATAACATACAAACGTTAAAATACAAACAGTATTTTGTGGACACAGCTCAGAACGAAAAATTCAAAACATTAGTTCACCAGTATATTTCAGATCTTCCAAAAACTGTCAGAAATGGTGTTTCGTAATGTCGACGGGAAAAGTTTTCAATTTTTATAAACATATACATTAGGTCTACATATACATTTCTTTTATCTAAAACCTTTTTCGTTTAATATCATTTTCAGTTAAAGAAAAATGTGTATGTTGACATTTTACTGATTTTCAGCTCTGAAAAGCTCACAATTCTGTATCAAAGAACGTCGCCGCACAGCGACCACATGTTACGTTGAAGAATATCGCTGTTATAAAGATATGTGTGAATATATACGATGCAATGTTATTTACAGACAGACATAGTTTTGATAGTTGTTATATGTCATCTTATCATATACATGTTTTATATTAAAAACAATATTCTTATGAGGTAATCAAGAATGATACACCTCGAATATAGTTTTCCTTTCAAGATTACGTTCAAACGTTAAGATACGACCGAATATAGTGGCACACGGCTCAGAAAGCAAAAATCTATTCATTAGTCCAACCGCACTTTACAGGTCGTACAAAAACTGTCAGAAATGGAGGTAGTTAAAGTTGAATGGAAATGTTCCAATTATTATAAACACATACATAATGGTTAGATATTCAATGCTTCACAGTACTACTTATGTCCGATTAATATTATTTCAGATACAGGCAGCTTAGTATGTAGTAATAATAATCGTTTTCAGCTCTGTCTGCATAGCACACAATTCTGTATCATCAAACATCGGCTTGCAGCCACTACACAGTATGTAAAGGGTCTATCGCAGCAACATAGATTTATGTGAATATATAAGATGTAATATAATTTACAGACAGACTTAGGTTTTGATGGTTGTATGAAGTCGTCTTATCGTATACATGTTTTATATTAAAAACACTAATCATTTGAGGTAATGAAGCATGATGTACGTAGAACAAAGTAATCCTTTTTAAAATACATACAAACGTAAAAATACATACAGTATTTAGTGGCACACAGATTAGAATGCAAAATTCAATTTTTAATACCACCCGTAAATCACAAGTCTCTTAAAAACGGTTAAAAAGTGGTGGTTCTTAAATTTGTTGGGAAATGTTTCAAAATATAATAAACGTGTAGATTACGATTGGATGTTAATTATTTTAAAGTAGCACATTTGTCCGATTAATATTATTTAAGTTACACGCCGGTTAGTGTGAAGTTATATTATGTGTTCTGAGCTCTTAAAAGTAAACAATTCTGTATCAACGAACATCGGCATGCAGCGACCACAGACATCGACGAGGATAATCGCAGTTACAAAGATGGGTGTGAATATATACGATGCAATGTTATCTACAGACAGACTTGAGTTTTGACGGTTGTTTGAAGACGACTTATCACATAAATGTCTTATATAAAAAACATTATTATTTTAAGTAAATAATGCGTTATGATCTTGGAACATATTCATTATTTCAAAGATACTTTCAAACGTGAAAATACAAACAGAATTTATTGACACACGGATAAGTACACAAAATTAAAAACATTTGTCTTTCATACATTACAGGTCGTCCAAAAATTGTCAGAAAAGTTAGTTCATGAAGTTGAAGGGAATTTTTTCGAACTATTATAAACATATACGTTAAGGTTACATAGTCAATGGTTTAAAGTAGCACTTATGTTCGATTAATATTGTTTAAGTTACAGGGAGAATGTTGTGTTAACAAATTATGCGTTTAAGCTCTGAATAGCTCCCAATTCAGTATCAACGAACATCGGCGTGCAGCGACCACAGCCATCGACGTGGATAATCGCAGTTACAAAGATGTGTGTGAATATATATGAACAATGTTAATTACAGACAGACTTGAGTTTTGACGGTTGTTTGAAGACGACTTATCACATAAATGTCTTATATAAAAAACATTATTCTTTTAAGTAAATAGTGCATGATGTTCTTCGAAATTCTTCATCCTTTCAAAGTTACGTACAAACGTGAAAATACAAACAGTATTTGTTGACACACGGGTCAGTAAGCAAAATTCAAAACATTTGTCTTTCGTACATAACAGGTCGTCCAAAAATTTTCAGAAATGGTAGTTCATAAAGTTAAAGGGAATTGTTTCGAACTAGATAGTCAATGGTTTAAACTAGCACTTATGTTCGATTACTATTGTTTAAGTTACAGGGAGAATGTTGTGTTAACATATGCGTTTTAAGGTCTGATTGGCAAACAATTAGGTATCAACGACCATCGGCGCACAGCAATCACATTG
Source organism: Zootermopsis nevadensis (assembly GCF_977971745.1). Classification (NCBI taxonomy): domain Eukaryota; kingdom Metazoa; phylum Arthropoda; class Insecta; order Blattodea; family Termopsidae; genus Zootermopsis; species Zootermopsis nevadensis. The sequence continues at coordinate 15,476,667 of NW_028259139.1, read as the reverse complement.
TATTTTGAAGAATATCGAAGTAATAAAGATATGTGTGATTATATACGATGCAATGATATTTAAGAACAAATTTGAATTTTGATGTTTGTTTGGAAACGTCTTATCATATATATATTTTATATTAGAAACAGTATTCCTTTTAATTAATAAAATATGATATTCCTCTAACAATGTTATCCTTTAAAAATTACATACAAACGTTAAAAAACAAACAGTTTTTAATGGCACACATTTCAGAATTCACAAATGAAAACATTGGAACATCCGTACATTACAGGTCGTAAAAAACTGTTAGAAGTAGAGGTTTAAAAAGTTGAAGGGAAATGTTTCCAATTATCATAAACATGTATATTTAAGAAAAATATTCATTCCTTTAAAGTAGCACTTTTGTCCGAATAAAATTATTTAAGTAACAGGTAGATATTGTGTTATCATATCTTACGTTTTCAACTGTGAATATGACACAATTCTGTGACAACGAACATCGGCCTACTGCTATAACAAAGTATGTGAGGGTCTATAGCAACTACAAAGATTTGTGTTATTATATATGATATTTACAGAGAGACTTAGGATTTGTTGGTTGTTTCAAATTGTCTTATCATATACATGTTTTATATTAAAACACTATTCATTTGAGCAAATCATGGATGATATACCTCGAACAATGTTATCCTTTCAAAATTACAAACAAAAATAAAAATACAAAGAGTATTTTATGGTTATAGCTCAGAACGCAAAATTCAATACAATAGTCCACCCGAATATTTCAGGTAGTCCAAAAACTGTCAGAAATGGTGTTTCATAATGTTGACGGGAAATGTTATCAATTTTTATAAACATATACATTAGGGTTAGATATACATTTCTTTTAATAAAAACTTTTTTCCGTTTAATATTATTATGTTACAGGCAAATTAGTGTGTTGTCATTTTTCTCGTTTTCAGCTATCAAAAGCTCTCAATTCTGAATCAACGAACAAGGCAACACTGCGACCACATGTTACGTTGGAGAATATAGCTGTTACAAAGATATGTGTGATTATTTATGATGCATTGAAATTTACAGACTAATTTGAGTAATGATGTTTGTTTGAAGACGTCTTTTCATATAAATATTTTATATTAAAAACACTATTCTTTTAAGTTAATAAAAATGACGTACCTCGAACAAAGTTATTCTTTTAAAATTATATTTAAACATTAAAATACAAACAGTGTTTTGTGGACACTGCTCAGAACGCAAAATTCAAAATATTAGTCGACCCGAATATTTTGGGTCATCCATAAATTTCGGAAATGTTGTTTCATAATGTTTACGGGGAATGTTTCCAATCTTTATAAACATAAACATTAAGGTTAGATATACATTTATTTTAAGTAAAACTTTTCTCCGTTTAATATTATTTAAGTTACAAGCAAATTAGTGTGTTGACATTTTACTGGTTTTCAGCTCTGAAAAGCACACAATTTTGTATCAACGTACATCGGCGTGAAGATATAGCAAGGCAAGGCAGACCTAGGAAGGGCAGGGCAGGGCAGGCAAATGCAGGGCGCTGCCTGGGAGAGAAAGGCAAGGCAAGGCAAGACAAATCTAGGCAAGGCAAGGCAAGGCAAGGCAATGCAAAAGAAGGCACTGCAAAGCAAGGCAAGGCAAGGCTTGGCAAGGCAAGGCTTGGCAAGGCAAGGCAAGGCAGGGAAAGGCAAGGCAGGGGAGAGCAGAGCAGCACAGGGCAGGGCAAAGCAGGGCATGGCAGGGCAGGGCAGGTCAGGGCAGAGTAAGAAAAGGAAGGGCAGGGCAGGTTAAGTCAAGGCAGGGCACGACAAAACAAGGCAGAGCAGGGCAGGGCTAGGCACAGCAGGGCATGGAAGGGTAGTGCAGGGCAGGCCAAGGCAAGGAAAGGCAAGGCAGGGCAGTGAAGGACAGAGCAGGTCAGGGCAGGGCATGGTAAGGAATTGCAGGACAGTCAGGGCAAGGCAGGGCAGAGCACGGCAGAGTACTTCAAGGAAGGGCAAGGCAGGGCAACGCAGTGAAGTGGAGGGAAGGGCATGGCAGGGCAGGGCACAGCAAGGCAATTCTAGGCCAGGCAATGAAAGCCACGGCAAGGCAAGGCAAGACAAGGCAAGGCAGGTCAGGGCAGGCAGTACAGGGCAGGTCAGGGCAGGGCAGTGCAGGGAAGGGCAACGCAAGAAAAGGCAAGGCAAGGCAGGGCATGCAGGGCAAAGCATGGCAATTCAGGGCAGGGTGGGGAAGGGCAGGGCAATCAAGGCAAAACTAGGCAAGGCAAGGCAAAGCAGGTCAGGGCAGAGCAGGGCAGGGCAGGGCAGGGCAGTGCAAAGCAGGATAGGGCAGAGCAGGGAGGAGCAGGGCAGGGCAGGCAGCGCAGAGCAGGTTAGGGCAGGGCAGTTCAGGGCAGGGCAGGGCAAGGTAAGGCAAGGCAGGGCAGGGCAGGGCAGGGCAGGTCAGGGCATTGCAAGGCAAGGCAGGATAGGGCAGGATAGTGCAGGGAAGGGAAGTGCTGGGTAGAGCAGGGCAGGTTAGGGCAGCTCAGGGCAATGTAAGACTGGGCGGGGCAGGGCAGGGCAGTGCAGATTAAGGCAAGGCAGTGCAAGGTAGGGCAGAGCACGGCAAGGCAGAGCAGGGAAGGGCAGGGCAGCGCAGATCAGGTTAAGGCACGGCAGGGCACGGCAGGGCAAGGAAGGGAAGTCAGGGTAAGTCTAGGCATGGCAGGGGAAGGCGAGGCAAATCGAGGCAAGGAAAATCAGAGCAGGGCAGGGCAGGGCAGAGCAATTCAGGGCAGGGCAGTTCAGGGCAGAGCAGAGCAAGGCAGAGCAAGGCAATTCAGGTCAAGGCAGGGTAGGGCAGGTCAAGGCATGGCAAGGCCTGGCAGGGCAGAGCAGGTCATGTCAAGGCAAGGCATGGTAAGACAAGTCAAGTGAAGGCATGGCAAGGCAAGGAATGGCAGTTCAGGGCAGGGAAGGGCAAGTCTAGGCAAGGTATGGCAAGGCAAGGCAAGGCAAGGCAGGGCAGTTTAGGGCAGGAAATGGCAAGGCAGGGCATGTCTAGGCAAGGCAAGGCAAGGCAGGGCAGTTTAAGGCAGGCCAAGGCATGGCAGGGCAGGGCAAGTTTAGGCAAGGCAAGGCAAGGAAAGGCAGGGCAGTTTAGGGCAGGCCAAGGCATGGCAGGGCAGGGCAAGGCAAGGCATGGTAAGACAAGGCAAGTCGAGGCATAGCAAGGAAAGGGAAGGCAGGGCAGAACAGGGCATTGCAAGGCAGGCCAAGGCAAGGCAGTACAAGGCAGATCAGCGCAGGCAAGGCACGGCAGGGCACGGCAGGGAACGGCAGGGCACGGCAGGGCACGGCAGGGCACGGCAGGGAACGGCAGGGCAGGGCACGGCAGGGCACGGCAGGGCAGGGCAGGGCAGGGCAGGGCAGGGCAGGATAGGGCAGAGCAAGGCAAGGCAGGGAAGGGCAGGTTAGATCAGGGCAGGGAAGGGCAGGACAGGGCAGGGCAATGTAGGACAGGGCAGGGCACTGTAAGTTAAAGCAGGTAAGGCAGAGCAAGGCAGGGCAAGGCAAGACAAGGCAGAGCAGGTCAGGGCAAGGTAGGGCAAGGCAAGGCAGGGCATTGCAAGGCAGGGCAGGGCAAGGCAGGGCAAGGCAATGCAGCTAAGAGCAGGGCAGGGCAGGGCAAGGCAGGGCAAGGAAGGGCTAGGCAAGGAAGGGCAGGGCAGTGTAGGACATTGCAAGGATTGCAGCGCAGGGCAAGGCAAAGAAAGTCAAGGCAAGGCGTTGCCTTGCCATGCATAGACCAGCTCTGCCCTGCCCTGCCCTGACCTCCCCTGCATTGACCTGCCCTGTGCTGCCCTGCCTTGCCTTTCCTTTCCTTTCTTTGCCTTACCTTGCCTTCTTTAGACATTCCTTGCCTTACCTAGCCACGCTTTGCCTAGCTACGCCTTACCTTGCTTAGCCACGTCTTGCCTTGCCTAGCCACGCCTTGCATTCTCTTGCCTAGTAGGGCCTTGCCATGCCTAGCCACGCCTTGCCTTGCCTTGTATTGCCTAGGCAAGCTCGCCTTGCCTTGCTTTGCCTTGCCTTGCTCTGCCTTGCCCTGCCTTGCCCTTCTTTGCCTTGATTTGCGTTGCCTAGCCACGCCTTGCCTAGCCACGCCTTGCCTATCCACGCCCTGCCCTGACCTACCCTGCCTTGCCTTGCCTTGCCCTGAACTGGACTGCCTTGCCTAACCTTGCTTTGCCTTGCCTTGCTTTGCCTTGCCTTGCTCTGCCTTGCCTTGACTTGCCCTGCCTTGCCTTACACTAACCTGCCACGCCCTGCCTTGCCTTGCCCTGCCCTACCCTGCCCTGTCCGGCTCCGCACTGCCCTGTCCCGCCGTGCCCTGCCCTGCCTTGCTTTGCCTTTCCTTGCCTTGCCTTGCCTTGACTTGACTTGAATTGCTTTGCATTGCATTGCCCTTCCTTGCCCCGCATTGCTTTGCCTTGCCTTGCCCTGCCATGCCCTACTCTGCCCTGCCACGCCTTGCCTTGCCTTGCCCTGCCCTGCCTAGATTTGCCTTGATCTGCCTTGCCTTGACCCGCCTTGCCTTGCCTTGCCTCTTTTGTCTTGCCCTGCCCTGCACCGCCCTGCACTCTCCTGCCCCGCATTTTTTGGCCTACCATGCCTTGCCTTGCCTTGCCATGCCTTGTTTTGAACTGCCCTGCCCTGCCCTGCCCTGCTCTGCTCTGCCCTGCCATGCCCTGTCTTGCCGTTTTTTGCCTTGCCTTGCTTTAATTTTCGTTGCCTTGCCTGGCCTTGCATTGCCCTGCCTTTCCTTACCTTCCTTTGCCTTGCCTTGCCTTTCCTTGCGTTGCCTTGCCTTGCCCTTTCTTGCCCTGCCTTGCCCTGCCCTTCCCTGCACTGCCATGCCCTGCCGTACACTGACATGCCCTGCCCTGCCTTGCCTTGACTTGCCTTGCCTTAATTTCCTTGCCTTGCATTGCCTTGCTTTGCCCCGCCTTGCCCTGCCTTGCCCAGCCTTGCCCTGCCTTGCCCTGCCTTGCCCTGCCTTGCCCTGCCTTGTCCTGCCTTGCCCTGCCTTGCCCTGCTTTGCCCTACCATGCCTTAAATTGCCTTGACTAGCCAAACCTAGTCTTGCCATGCCTAAACACGCGTTGCCTTACCTAGCTACTTCTAGTCTTGCCTAGCCACGCCTTGCCTTGCCTAGCCACGCCTTGCCTTGCCTTGTCTGGCCTTGTCTTGCCTGGCCTTTCCTTGCCTTGCCTTACCTTGCCTTGCCTAGACTAGCCTTGCCTTGCCTTGCCTTGCCTTGAACTGATTTGCCCTGCCCTGCCCTGCCCTGCCATGCCTTGCCTTGCCTTGCCTTGCCTTGTCTTGCTTTGCCTAACCTTGCCGTGCGTGACATTGGCTTGCCTTGCCTTGCCCTGATTTGCCCAGCCCTGTCCTGCCCTGCCTAGCCTTGCCTTGCCTTGCCTTGCCTAGCCTTGCCTTGCCTTGCCTTGCATTGCCTTGCCTTGCATTGCCCTTCTTTATCCTGCCTTGCCTTTACTTGGCCATCCTTGCCTTGCCTTGTCTTGCCCTGCTTTATATGCCCTGCCCTGCCCTTGCCCTAGCTATCACTGCCTTGCCTTGCCTTGCCTTGCCCTGCCTTCCTCTGCCCTGACCTGCCTTGCCATGCCTTGCTCTGCCTTACCCTGCCTTGTTCTGCACTGCCCTGCCCTTCTCTGCCCTGCCCTGCCTTGCTTTGCCTTGCCTTGCCTTGACTTGCCTTCCATTGCTTTGCCTAGCATTGCCCTTCCTTGCCCTTCCTTCCCTTGCCTTGTCTTGCTTCTCTATGTCTTGCAATGCCATGCTCCGTCCCTCACTCTCCTGCCCTGCCTTGTCTTGAAATGGCACACCTTGCCTTGCCCTGCCTTGCCCTGACTTGCTCTGAATTGCCTTGAATTGCCTTCCCTAGCCTAGCCACGCCTAGACTTGACTAGAAACGCCTTGCCTTGCCTAGCGACGACTAGCCTTGCCTAGCCACACCTTGCCTTGCCTAGACATGCCTTGCCTTATCTTGCCTAATTACGCCTTGCCTTGGCTAGTCACACCTAGCCTTGCCTTGGATTTCCCTGCCTTGCCCTGCCTTGCCCTGCCTTCCCAGCCCTGCCCTGCCTTCCCTTGCCTTGCCTTGACTTACCTAGCCACGCTTTGCCTTGCCTTGCCTAGCCACACCTTGCCTTACCTTGTCTAGCTACGCCTTGCCTTTTCTAGCCACGCCTTGCCTTGCCTTGCCTTTCCTTGCCTTGCTTTGTCTTGCCTTGCCTTGCCTAGCCTTGCCTTGCCCTGCCTTGCCTAGCCCTGCCTTGACTTGCCTTGCCTTACGTTACTTTGCCTAAATTTGCTTTACTTTGCCTTGCCCTGCACTGCCTTGCCTTGCCTTGCCTTGACAGGCCTTCCCTTGCCTTGCCTTGACTTGCCTAGCCACGCTTTGCCTTGCCTTGCATAGCCACAACTTGCCTTGCCTTGCCTTGCCTTGCCTAGCCTCTCCTTGCCTTGACTAGCCACGGTTTGTTTTGCCTAGCCACGCCTTGCCTTGTCTTGCCTAGTCACGCCTCACCTTGCCTAGCCACACCTTGCCTTGCCTTGCCTAGCCACGCCCTGATTTGCCTTGCCTTGCCTTGTCTTGCCTTGCCCTGCCTTGCCTTGCTTGCCCTGCTTTGCCTTGGTTTGACTTGCTTATCCACGCCTTGCCTTGCCTTGCGTTGCCTAGCCACGCCATGTGCTACCGTGCCCTTGCCAAGCCTTGCTTTGATTTGCACTGCCTTGCCCTGCCTTGCCATGCCTTGCCCTGCCCGGCCCTGCCTTGCCTTGCCTTGTTTTGACTTGCCTTGCTTTGCCTTGCCTTGCCTTACCTTGCCTTGCCTTGCCCTGCCTTGACCTGCCTTGCCTGCCCTGCCCTGCCACGCCTTGCCTTGCCTTTCCCTGCCCTGCCGTGCCCTGCACTGCCCTTCCCGCCGTGCCCTGCCCTGCCTTGCTTTGCCTTGCCTTGCCTTGCCTTGCCTTGACTTGCATTGCATAGAATTGCATTGCCCTTCCTTGCCCCGCCTTGCCTTGCCTTCCCTTGCCTCTCTTTGTCTTGCCCTGCCATGCATCGCCCTGCACTCTCCTGCCCTGCATTGTTTTGGCCTACCATGCTTTGCCTTGCCTTGCCCTGCCTCGGCCTGGACTGCCCTGCCCTGCACTGCCCTGCTCTGCCCTGCCCTGACATGCCCTGTCTTGCTGTTCCTTGCCTTACCTCCCTTGCCTAGCCTTGCCTTGCCTTGAATTGCCTTGCTTACCAACGCCTTGACTTGCATTGTCTAGCCACGCCTTGCCTTGCCTTGCCTAGCCTCTCCTTCCCTTACCTAGCCACGCCTTGCATTTCCTATCCACGCCTTGCCTTGCCTAGCCACGACTTGCATTTCCTAGCCACGCCCTGCCTAGCCACGAATTGCCTTGCCTAGCTACGCCTTGCCTTGCCTAGCCACGCCTTGCCTTACCTAGCCACGTCTTGCCTTGTCTTGCCTCGTTACGCCTTGACTTAACTAGCTACGCCTTGCCTTGCCTTGCGTAGCAACGTCTTGATTTGCCTTGCCTTACTTTGCCTTGCACTGCCTTGCCCTGCCTTGCCCTGCCTTGCCCTGAATTTCCTTTATTTGCCTTGCCTAGCCTAGCAACGCCTAGCCTTGACTAGAAACGCCTTGCCTTGCCTAGCGACGACTAGCCTTGCCTAGCCACACCTTGCCTTGCCTAGCCATGCCTTGCCTTGTCTTGCCTAATTACGCCTTGCCTTGGCTAGTCACACCTAGTCTTGCCTTGGATTGCCCTGCCTTGCCCTGCCTTGCCCTGCCTTGCCCTGCCTTGCCCTGCCTTGCCCTGCCTTGCCCTGCCTTACCCTGCCTTCCCTGCCGTGCCCTGTCTTCCCTTGCCTTGCCTTGACTTGCCTAGCCACGCTTTGCCTTGCCTTGCCTAGCCACACCTTGCCTTGCCTTGTCTATCTACGCCTTGCCTTGTCAAGCCACGCCTTGCCTTGCCTTGCCTTTCCTTGCCTTGCCTTGTCTTGCCTTGCCTTGCCTAGCCTTGCCTTGCCTTGCCTTCCCTAGCCTTGCCTTGACTTGCCTTGCCTTACTTTAGCTTGCCTAGCTTTCTTTACCTTGCCTTGCCTTGCCTTGACTTGCCTTGCCTTGCCATGCCTTGCCTTGCCTTGACTTGTCTTACCTTGTTTGCCCTGCCTTTCCCTGCCCTGCCCTGCAATGCCCTGCCTTGCCTTACCTTGCCTTGCTTTGCCTTTCCTAGCCAAGCCTTGCCTTGAATAGCCACGCCTTGCCTTGCCTTTTCGAGGCACGCCTTGTCTTGCTTTGTCTAGCATCTCCTTGCCTTACCTAACCAATCCTTGCCTTTCCTAACCACGCCTTTCCTTGCCTAGCCACGCCTTGCCTTTCCTAGCCACGCCTTGCTTAGCCACGCTTAGCCTTGCCTTGCCTAGCCACGCCTTGCATTGCCTAGACACACCTTGCCTTGCCCTGCCTTGCCTTGCTTGCCCTGCTTTAACTTGATTTGCCTTGCTTAGACACGCCTTGCCTTGCTTTTCCTTGCCTAGCCACGCTCTGTGCTGCCCTGCCCCGCCAAGCCTTCCTTGCACTGCCTTGCCCTGCCTTGCTGTGATTGCCCTGCCCTGCCCTGCCTTGCCCTGCCCTGAACTGTCCTGCCCTGGTCTGCCCTGCCCTGCCTTGCCTTGCCTTGCCTTTCCTTGACTTGCCTTGCATTGCCTTGCCTTGTATTGCCCTTCCTTGCCCTTCCTTGCCTTGTCTTGTCTTGCCTCTCTATGTCTTGCCCTGCCTTGCTCCGCCCCACACTACACTGCCCTGCCTTGCCCTGCCCTGGACTGACCTACACTGCCCTGCCCTGAACTGCCCTGCCTTGCCTTGCCTTGCCCTGATTTGCCCTATCCTGCCCTGCCCTGCCTTGCCTTGCCTTATCTTGCCTTGCCTTTCCTTACCTTGCCTTGCCTTCCCTTCCCTTGCCTTGCCTTTCCTTGCCTTGCCTAGCATTACCCTGCCTTGCCCTACCCTGTTCTGTCTTGCCCTGCTCTGACCTGCCGTGCCCTGCACTGACCTGACGTGCATTGCCCTGCCCTGTGCTGCCCTGCCTTGCCTTTCTTTTCCTTGCCTTGCCTTGCTTTGCCTTGCCTTGCCTTGCCTTTCCTTGCCTTGCTTTGCCTTGCCTTGCCTTGCCTTTCCCTGCTTTGCCCTGCCCTGCCCTGCCTTGCCTTGCCTTGCCTTGCCTTGCGTAGTCTCACCTTGCCTTACCTAGCCACGCCTTGCCTTTCCTAACCACGCCTTGCCTTGCCTAGCCACGCATTGCCTTTCCTAGCCACGCCTTGCCTTGCCTTGCCTTGCAGTGCCTTGCCTTGCATTGCCCTTCCTTGATCTGCTTTGCTTTGCCTTTCCTTGCCTCTCTTTGTCTTGCCCTGCCTTGCTCCGCCCTGCATTCCCCTGCCTACCTTGCCTTGCCTTCCTTGCCTTGCCTTGCCTTGCCCTGCCTTGACTTGCCCTGCCCTGCCCAGCCCTTCCCTGCGCTGCCCAGCCCTGCCATGCCCTGCCCTGCCTAGATTTGCCTTGGTATGCCTTGCCTTGCCTAGCATTGCCCTGCCCTGCCCTGACTTGCCCTGCCTTGCCTAGCCACTCTTTGCCAGCTTGCCTAGCCACGACTTGCCTTTCCTTGCCTAGCCTCTCCTTTCCTTGCCTTGCCTAGCCTCTCCTTGCCTTGCCTAGCCACACCTTTCTTTGCCTTGCCTAGCCACGCCTTGCTTTGCCATGTCTTGCCTAGTCACGCCTTCCCTTGTATAGCCACGCCTTGCTTTGCCTTGCGTTGCCTTGCATTGCCCTGCCCTGCCCTGCCCTGCCCTGCCCTGACCTACACGGCCCTGCCCTGCCCTGCCGTTCTCTGCTTTGCCCTGCCGTGCCTTGCCTTGCCTTGCTTTGCCCTGATTTGCCCTACCCTGCCCTGAACTGCCTTGCCATGCCTTGCCTTGCCTTGCCGTGCCTTGCCTAATATTGCCTTGCCTTTCGTAGCCTCACTTTGCCTTACCTAGCCACGCCGTGCCTTTCCTAACCACGCTTTGCTTTGCCTAGCAACGCATTGCCTTTCCTAGTCACGCCTTGCCTAGCCACGAATTTCCTTGCCTAGAAACGCCTTGCCTTGCCTAGCCACGCATTGCCTTTCCTAGTCACTCCTTGACTAGTCACGCCTTGCCTTGCCTAGAAACGTTTTGCCTTGCCTATACACGCCTTGCCTTGCCTTGCCTTGCCTTGCCTTGCCTTGCCTTGCCTTGCCTGCTTTGCCCTGCCTTGCCCTGCCTTGACTTGCCTTGCCTTGCCTTGACTTGCCTTGCTTGTCTTGCAATGTAATTTAATGTAAGGTAACGTAAGGTAATGTAATGTAAGGCAAATCAAGGCTTTTGAAGGCAACTGAAGGCAAGGCAAGGCAAGACAAAGCAATATTAGGCAAGGCACGGCAAGGCAAGGCAAGCCAAGGCAAGGCAATTCAAGACATAATATAACAACACACTAATCTGCATGTAACTTACATAATATTAAACGGACAAAAGTGCTATTTTAACCATTGAATATCTAAACCTAACGTATATGTTTATAATAATTCGAAACAATTCCCTTCAACTTTATGAATCACCATTTGAGGCAATTTTTGGACGACGTGTTACGTAAGGGTAGACTAATGTTTTGAATTTTGCGTACTGAGCCGTGTGACAATAAATACTGTTTATATTTTAAAGTTTGTACGTTAATTTGAAAGGATGACGATGTTCAAAGAATATCATGCATAATTTCCTTAACCCGTCAGCTGGGGTGTTTAAATGCCGCAGTCGAGCTCGTACAGTGGGGGTTTTTTCGATGTCCATTTAAATTTTGCTCTAAAACACTTTTTTATCATAACTTTTAAACTATATGGGACATAATAATGAAATTTCACTGAAATCCTTTTAAAAGATGGTTTTATAATCTTACCTTATAAGATGAGCACTCTGTGTGAGGAATGGAAGCAGGTGGATTAGAATTTCAAAGTTGGTTTTGTAATCTTATCTTATATGATGAACACTGTGTATGTTAGCAATGGAAGATGTTGAGTTTTGTATGTAGTTCTTGAAAGGTCACCACACTACACTACACAAATAAAGAGATTCTATTCTTTTCTGGTGTTTCCTGCATAACACGCAATGAGGCCTGTGTCAGGAATAAGGGGGAGGAAATGTTGCAGCCTCACCCCATCATCTGACCCTGAACTGAAGGCAAAATATATGCATCATACATAACAGTTATAACCTGTCTTTTTCTAGGAAGGCTTCTTTCCTTACCCTTGTAAATATAGGGGTGGTAAAATGTTGTTATTAAGCCACACCGAAACATGAAAACGGCATATATTATAGATAAATTATGGAGTCCCTGACCGTTTCAGAAACTTTTTTTCCCCTCTGTCCCTCACAGCATTAGGTAAGATTGTAAAATAAACTTTTTTGGGATAACAGGCACGTTTCTTCCCTTCACAAACAATCACCACAGTGAAGATTCCGTAAACTCTTAGGTCACGCATTCATACACGGACTTTGCCATGACAGATCCCAAAATGCGACGTTGCCACAACATGAACAGAAAGAGCATTTTTTCCACGACAAATCAACTACAAACATCGTATATCAGTCGTTATTATTTCCATACTTATGGGCATTTGAAATTAGGCTTACAGCCGCACGTCATTGAACGTTGTTCCGAAGACCTAAATTTAAATGCCAGCACGTCTGGAGACGACTTCCCTCAGCGAGGGGTTAAAGAATAGTGTTTTTTATATACGGGATTAATATGATAAGACGTCTTAAAGCAACCGTCAAAACTCAAGTCTGTCTCTAGATAACATTGCATCGTATATATTCACACTCATCTTTTTAACTTCGATAATCCTCGTCGAAGTCTGTGATAGCTGCAAGCCGATATTGTTTGTATTTTAATGTTTGTACGTAATTTTGAAAGGAAAACTATATTCGAGGTATATCATAGTGTTTTTAATTTAAAACATGTATATGATAAGACGACTTCTAACAACTATCAAATCCTATGTCGGTCTGTAAATAAAATTGCATCGTATATATTCACACATATCTTTGTAACTGCGATATTCTTCAACGTAACATATGGTCGCTGTGCGGCGATGTTCATTGATGCAAAATTGTGAGCTTCTCAGAGCTGAAAAAGGGAAAAATAACAACACACTAATTTGCCTGTAACTTAAATAATATTAAACGGATAAACGGTTTACTTGAAAGAAATGAATATCTATTCCTAATGTATATGTTTATAAAAATTGGAAACATTTCCCGTCAATATTACGAAACACCATTTCTGACAGTTTTTGGAAGATCTGAAATATACTGGTAGACTAATGTTTTGAATTTTTCGTTCTGAGCTGTGTCCACAAAATACTGTTTGTATTTTAACGTTTGTATGTAATCTTGAAAGGATTACATTGTTCAAGGTACATCATTCTTTTTTACCTTAAATGATTAGTGTTTTTAGTATAAAACATCAATATGATAAGACGACTTCATACAACCATCTTACGTAAGTCTGTCTGTAAATTACATTGCATCGTATATATTCACATAAATCTTTGTTCCTGCGATGTTTTATATTAAAAACACTTTTCATTTGAGGTAATTAAGCATGATGTACGTCGAACAAAGTAATCCTTTTTAAAATACATGCAAACGTAAAAATACGTACAGTATTTAGTGGCACAGAATTTAGAATGCAAAATTCAATTTTTAAGACCACCCTTAAATCACAAGAGCCCCAAAAACGGTTAAAAAGTGGTGGTTCATAAATTTGTTGGGAAATGTTTCAAATTATAATAAACGTGTACATTAGGATTAGATATTCATTATTTTAAAGTAGCACATTTGTCCGATTAATATTATTTAAGTTACACGCCGGTTAGTGTGAAGTTATATTATGCGTTTTGAGCTCTTAAAACTACACAATTCTGTATCAACGAAAATCGGCGTGCAGCGACCACAGACATCGACGAGAATAATCGCAGTTACAAAAATGTGTGTGAATATATACGATGCAATGTTATCTACAGACAGACTTGAGTTTTGACGGTTGTTAGAAGACGACTTATCACATAAATGTCTCTTATAAAAAACATTATTCTTTTAAGTAAATAATGCATGATGTTCTTCGAACATCTTCATCCTTTCAAAGATACGTACAAACGTAGAATACAAACTGTATTTATTGATACACGGCTCAGTACACAAAATTAAAAACATTTTTCTTTCGTACATAACAGGTCGTCCAAAAAGTGTCAGAAAAGTTAGTTCATGAAGTTGAATGGAATAGTTTCGAACTATTATTAACATATACGTTAGGGTCAGATAGTCAATTATTTAGAGTAGCACTTATGTTCGATTAATATTGTTTAAGTTACAGGAAGAATGTTGTGTTAACATATTATGCGTTTAAGCTCTGAATAGCTCACAATTCAGTATCAACGAACATCGGCGTGCAGCGACCACAGGCAGCGACGAGGATAATCGCAGTTACAAAGATGTGTGTGAATATATACGATGCAATGTTAGATACAGACAGACTTGAGTTTTGACGGTTGTTTGAAGACGACTTATCACATAAATGTCTTATATAAAAAACATTATTCTTTTAAGTAAATAATGCATCATGTTCTTCGAACTTCTTCATCCTTTCAAAGTTACGTACAAACGTGAAAATACAAACAGTATTTGTTGACACACGGCTCAGTACACAAAATTCAAAACATTTGTCTTTCGTACATAACAGGTCGTCCAAAAATTTTCAGAAATGGTAGTTCATAAAGTTTGAAGGGAATTGTTTTGAACTAGATAGTCATTTGTTTAAAGTAGCACTTATGTTCGATTAATATTGTTTAACTTACAGGGAGAATGTTGTCTTAACATATTATGCGTTTCAAGGTCTGATTGGCACACAATTCTGTATCAATGACCATCGGTGCACAGCAATCACATAGTATTTTGAAGAATATCGAAGTAATAAAGATATGTGTGATTATATACGATGCAATGAAATTTAAAGACTAATTTGAGTTATGATGTTTGTTTGGAGACGTCTTATCATATATATATTTTATATTAGAAACAGTATTCCTTTGAGGTAATAAAATATGATGTTCCTCTAACAATGTTATCCTTTCAAAATTACATACAAACGTTAAAATACAAACAGTTTTTAGTAGCACACAGTTCAGAATTCACAAATGAAAACATTAGAACATCCGTAGATTACAGGTCGTAAAAAATTGTTAGAAGTAGTGGTTCATAAATTTGAAGGGAAATGTTTCCAATTATCATAAACATGTATATTTAAGATAAATATTCATTCCTTTAAAGTAACACTTTTGTCCGAATAATATTATTTATGTAACAGGTAGATATTGTGTTATCATATCTTGCGTTTTCAACTGTGAATATGACACAATTCTGTGACAACGAACATCGGCCTACTGCTATAACATAGTATGTGAGGGTCTATAGCAACTACAAAGATTTGTGTTATTATATATGATATTTACAGAGAGACTTAGGATTTGTTGGTTGTTTCAAATCGTCTTATCATATACATGTTTTATATTAAAACACTATTCATTTGAGAAAATCAAGGATGATATATCTCGAACAATGTTATCCTTTCAAAATTACAAACAAAAATAAAAATACAAAGAGTATTTTATGGTTATAGCTCAGAACGCAAAATTCAATACATTAGTTCACCCGAATATTTCAGGTAGTCCAAAAACTGTCAGAAATGGTGTTTCATAATGTTGACGGGAAATGTTAACAATTTTTATAAACATATACATTAGGGTTAGATATACATTTCTTTTAATTAAAACTTTTTTCCGTTTAATATTATTTAAGTTACAGGCAAATTAGTGTGTTGTCATTTTTCTCGTTTTCAGCTATGAAAAGCTCTCAATTCTGAATCAACGAACAAGGCAACACTGCGAACACATTTTACGTTGGAGAATATAGATGTTACAAAGATATGTGTGATTATTTATAATGCATTGAAATTTTCAGACTAATTTTAGTTTTCATGTTTGTTTGAAGACATCTTGTCATATACATATTTCATGTTAAAAACACTATTTTTTAAGTTAATAAAAATGACGTACCTCGAACAAAGTTATTCTTTTAAAATTATATTTAAACGTTAAAATAAAAACAGTGTTTTGTGGACACTGCTCAAAACGCAAAATTCAAAACATTAGTCCACCCGAATATTTTAGGTCGTCCAAAAATTTCGGAAATGGTGTTCCATAATGTTTACGGGAAATGTTTCCAATTTTAATAAACATATACATTAAGGTTAGATATACATTTACTTTAAGTAAAACTTTTCTCCGTTTAATATTATTTAAGTTACAGGCAAATTTGTGTGTTGTCATTTTATTGGTTTTCAGCTCTGAAAAGCACACAATTCATTACCAACGTACATCGGCGTGCAGATATAGCAAGGCAAGGCAGACAAAGGAAGGGCAGGGCAGGGCAGGGAAATGCAGGGCGCTGCCTGGCAGGGAAAGGCAAGGCAAGGCAAGACAAATCTAGGCAAGGCAAGGCAAGACAAGGCAAGACAAGGCACGGCAAATCAAGGCAAGGCAAGGCAATTCCAGGCAAGGCAAGGCAAGGCAGGGAAGGGCAAGGCAGGGGAGAGCAGAGCAGGACAGGGCAGGGCAAAGCAGGGCATGGCAGAGCAGGGCAAGTCAGGGTAGAGTAAGAAAAGACAGGGCAGGGCAGGGCAGGGTAAGTCAATGCAGGGCACGACAAAACAAGGCAGAGCAGGGAAGGGCAGGGCAGGGCAAAGAATTTCAGGGCAAGGCAAGGCACAGAAAGGCAAGGCAAAGCAGGGTAGGCAAGGCAGGGGAGGGCAGGGCAGGGCACAGCAGAGCATGGAAGGGCAGTGCAGGGCAGGCCAAAGCAAGGAAAGAAAATGCAAGACAAGGCAAGGCTGGGAAGTGAAGGGCAGGGCTGGGCATGGCACGGCTCGGGCAAGTCAGGGCAGGGCATGGTAAGGAATTGCAGGACAGTCAGGGCAAGGCAAGGCAGAGCACGGCAGAGTACTTCAAGGCAGGGCAAGGCAGGGCAGGCAGGGCAAGGCAGTGAAGGGGAGGGAAGGGCATGGCAGAGCAGGGCACCGCAAGACAAGGCTAGGCAGTGCAATGAAAGCCACGGTGAGGCAAGGCAAGACAAGGCAATTCAGGGCAGGTAGTACAGGGCATGTCAGGGCAGGGCAGTGCAGGGAAGGGCAACGCAAGGAAAGGCAAGGCAAGGCAAGGCAGGGCAGTGCAGGGCAAAGCATGGCATTTCAGGGCAGGGTGGGGCAGGGCAGGGCAATCAAGGCAAAACTAGGCAAAGCAAGGCAAAGCAGGGCAGGGCAGAGCAGGGCAGGGCAGGGCAGGGCAGTGCAAAGCGGGATAGGGCAGGGCAGGGAAGGGCAGGGCAGGGCAATCAGGGCAGAGCAGGTTAGGGCAGGGCAGTTCAGAGCAGGGCACGGCAAGGTAAGGCAAGACAGTGCAAGATAGGGCAGAGCAAGGCAAGGCAGAGCAGGGAAGGGCAGGGCACGGCAGGGCAAGGAAGGGAAGTCAGGGCAAGGCTGGGCATAGCAGGGCAAGGCGAGGCAAGTCAAGGCAGGGAAAATCAGAGCAGAGCAGGGCAGGGCAAAACAAGGCAGGGCAGGCCAGGCCAAGGCAGGGCAGAGCAAGGCAGAGCAAGGCAAGGCAAGGCAAGAGAGGGTAGGGCAGGGCAAGGCATGGCAAGGCCTGGCAGGGCAGAGCAGGGCAGGGAAGGGCACGTCTAGGCAAGGCAAGGCAAGGCAAGGCTAGGCAAGGCAAGGCAGGGCAGTTTAGGGCAGGGCATGGCACGGCAGGGCAAGTCTAGGCAAGGCAAGACAAGGCAGGGCAGTTTAGGGCAGGCCAAGACATGGCAGGGCAGGGCAAGTATAGGCAAGGCAAGGCAAGGCAGGGCAGTTTAGGGCAGGCCAAGGCATGGCAGGGCATTGCAAGGCAAGGCATTGTAAGACAAGGCAAGTCGAGGCATAGCAAGGAAAGGGAAGGCAGGGCAGAACAGGGCAGGGCAAGACAGGCCAAGGCAAGGTAGAACAGGGCAGATCAGGGCAGGCAAGGCAAGGCAGGGCAGGGCACGGTAGGGCACGGCAGGGCGGGGCAAGTCAGGGCACGATAGGGCAGGCCAAGTCAAGGCTGGGAAGGGCAGGTTAATTCAGGGCAGGGGACGGCAGGGCAGGGCAGGGCAGTGTAGGACAGGACAGGGCACTGTAAGTTAAAGCAGGGTAGGCAGAGCAAGGCAGGGCAAGGAAAGGCAAGACAAGGCAGAGCAGGTCAGGGAAAGGTAGGTCAAGGCAAAGCAGGGCAAGGCAAGGCAGGGCAGGGCAAGGCAGTTCAAGGCAATGCAGCTTAGTGCAGGGCAGGGCAGGGCAAGGCAGGGCAAGGAAGGGCTAGGCAATGAAGGTATGGGAAGGGTAGGACAGGGCAGGGATTGCAGCGCAGGGCAAGGCAAAGAAAGGCAAAGCAAGGCGCGGCCTTGCCCTGCCTAGCCCTGCTCTGCCTTATTCTGCCCTGCTCTGTCCTGCCCTGACCTGACCTACCCTGCATTGACCTGCCCTGTGCTGCCCTGCCTCGCCTTTCCTTTCCTTCCCTTGCCTTGCCTTGCCTTGCCAAGACTCTCCTTGATTTGCTTAGTCACGCCTTGCCTTGTCTTGCCTAGTAGGGCCTTGCCTTGCTTTGCCTTGCCTTGCCCTGCCTGGCCTACGTTGCCTTGTTTTGATTTGCCTTGCCTTGCTTTGCCTTGCCTTGCTTTGCCTTGCCTTGCCTTGCCCTGCCCTGCCCTGCCCTGCCCTGCACTGCCATTCCCTGCCCTACCCTGACCTGCCCTGCATTGCCTAGCCTTGCCTTGCCTTGCCTTGATTGCCTTGCATTGCATTGCCTTGCTTTGCCCTGCCTTGCCCTACTTTGAGTTGATTTGCCTTGCATAGCCACACCTAGCCTTGCCATGCCTAAACACGCCTAGCCTACCCACGCTTAGTCTACCCACGCCTTGTCTTGCCTTGCCTAGCCACGCCTTGCTTTGCCCTGACTGGCCTTGTCTTGCCTGGACTATCCTTGCTTTGCCTTACCTTGCCTTTAGTAGACTTGCCTTGCCTTGCCTTGCCTTGATTTGCCTTGCAATGATTTGCCCTGCCCTGCGCTGACTTGCCTTAATTTGCCTTGCCTTGTCTTGCTTTGCCTAGCCTTGCCCTGCCTTGCCTTGCCTTAAATTGTCTTGCCCTGATTTGCCCTGCGCTCTCCTGCGCTGCCTAGCCTTGCCTTGACTTGGCTTGCCTTGTCTTGCCTTGCTTTGCCTTGCCTTGCATTGCCCTTCCTTACCCTGCCTTGCCTTGCCTTTTCTTTGCCTCTCTTTGTCTTCTTTGCCCTGCCCCGCCCGGCCCTCAAATGCCCTAAATTGCCTTGCCTTGGCCTTTCTTGCCTTGCCTTGCCTTGCCCTGCCTTCAATGCCCTGCCTTCAATGCCCTGCCCTGACCTTGCCCTGCCTTGCCTTGACTTGCCTTGCCTTGCCTTGCCTTGCCTTGCCGCGCCTTGCTCTGCCCTGACCTGCCTTGCCATGCCTTGCTCTGCCTAGCCCTGCCTTGCCCTGCCCTACCCTGCCCTGCTCTGCCGTGCCCTGCCTTGCCTTGCCTTGCCTTTCCTTGACTTGCTTTGCATTGCCTTGCCTTGCATTGCCCTTCCTTGCCCTTCCTTTCCTTGCCTTGTCTTGCCTTGCCTGGCCTTGCATTGCCTTGCCTTGCATTGCCCTTCCTTGATCTGCCTTGCCTTGCCTTTCCTTGCCTCTCTTTGTCTTGCCCTGCCTTGCTCCGCCCTGCATTCCCCTGCCTACCTTGCCTTGCCATGGCCTACCTTGCTTCCCTTGCCTTGCCCTGTCTTGCCCTGCCTTGAATTGCCCTGCACTGCAGTGCCCTGCCCTGCCCTGCCCTGACCTACACTGCCCTACCCTGCCTTGCCTTGCCTTGTCTTGCCTAGCCACGCCTTGCCTTGCCTAGAAACGCCTTGCCTTGCTTTGTCTGGCCTTGTTTTTCCTGGTCTTTCCTTGCCTTGCCTTACTTTGCCTTGCCTAGACTAGCCTTGACTTGCCTTGCCTTGACTTGCCTTGAACTGATTTGAACTGCCCTGCCCTGCCATGCCTTGCTTTGCCTTGCCTTGCCTTGTCTTGCTTTGCCTAGCCTTGCCGTGCCTGAACTTGCCTTGCCTTGCCTTGCCCTGATTTGCCCAGCCCTGTACTGCCCTGCCTAGCCTTGCCTTGCCTTGCCTTGCCTAGCCTTGCCTTGAATTGCCTTGCATTGCCCTTCTTTATCCTGCCTTGCCTTTCCGTGCCCTGCCTTGCCTTGCCATGCCTTGCTTTGCCTTGCCTTGCCTTGACTTGCCTTGCATTGCCTTGCCTAGCATTGCCCTTCCTTGCCATTCCTTGCCTTGCCTTTACTTGCCTCTCTATGTCTTGCAATGCCTTGCTCCGTCCCACACTCTCCTGCCCTGACTTGTCTTGCCATGGCACACCTTGCCTTACATTGCCTTGCCATGCCTTGCCCTGACCTGCCCTGACGTACACTGCCCTGCCCTGAACTGCTCTGCCTTGCCTTGCCTTGCCCTGATTTGCCCTACTCTGCCCTGACCTGACTTGCCTTGCCTTGCCTTGTCTTGCCTTGCCTTATCTTGCCTTGCCTTGCCTTGCCTTGCCTTGCCTTGCCTTTCCTTGCCTTGCCTTGCCTTGAACTGCCTTGCCCTACCCTCCTCTGTCCTGCCCTGCTCTGACCTGCCGTGCCCTGCACTGACCTTCCCTGCATTGCCCTGCCCTGTGAGCCCTGCCTTGCCTTTTCTTTCCTTGCCTTGCCTTGCATTGCCTTGCCTTGCCTTGCGTTGTATTGCTTTGCCTTGCCTTGCCTTGCTTTGCCTTTCCCTGCTTTGCCCTGCCCTGCCCTGCCTTGCCTTGCCTTGCCTTGCCTTGCGTAGCCTCACCTTGCCTTACCTAGCCACGACTTGCCTTTCCTAAACACGCCTTGCCATGCCTTGCCTTGCCTTGCCTTGCATTGCCTTGCATTTCCTTTCCTTGATCTGCATTGCCTTGCCTTTCCTTAACTCTATTTGTCTAGCCCTGCCTTGATCCGCACTGCACTTCCCTGCATGACTTGCCTTACCATGGCCTACCTTGCCTTGCCTTGCCTAGCCTAGCCTTGCCTTGACTTGCCTTGCCTTACCTCCCTTGCCTAGCCTTGCCTTCCCTTGCCTTGCCTTGCTTATCAACGTCTTGACATGCATTGTCTAGCCACGCCTTGCCTTGCCTTGCCTAGCCTCTCCTTGCCTTACCTAGCCACGCCTTGCTTTTCCTAACCACGCCTTGCCTTGCCTAGCCACGACTTGCATTTCCTAGCCACGCTCTGCATAGCCACGAATTGCCTTGCCTAGCTACGCCTTGCCTTGCCTAGCCACGCCTTGCCTTACCTAGCCACGTCTTGCCTTGTCTTCCCTCGTTACGCCTTGCCTTAACTAGCCACGCCTTGCCTTGCCTTGCCTAGCAACGTCTTGACTTGCCTTGCCTTACTTTGCCTTGCCCTGCCTTGCCCTGCCTTGCCCTGAATTGCCTTTATATGCCTTGCCTAGCCTAGCCACGCCTAGCCTTGACTAGAAACGCCTTGCCTTGCCTAGCGACGACTAGAATTGCCTAGCCACACCTTGCCTTGCCTAGCCATGCCTTGCCTTGTCTTGCCTAATTACGCCTTGATTTGGCTAGTCACACCTAGCCTTGCCTTGGATTGCCTGCCTTGCCCTGCCTTGCCCTACCTTGCCTTGCCTTACCCTGCCTTCCCTGCCGTGCCCTGTCTTCCCTTGCCTTGCCTTGACTTGCCTAGCCACGCTTTGCCTTGCCTTGCCTAGCCAAACCTTGCCTTGCCTTGTCTATCTACGCCTTGCCTTGTTTAGCCACGCCTTGCCTTGCCTTGCCTTTCCTTGCCTTGCCTTGTCTTGCCTTGCCTTGTAGAGCCTTGCCTTGCCTTGCCTTGCCTTGCCTAGCCTTGCCTTGACTTGCCTTGCCTTACTTTACCTTGCCTAGCTTTGCTTTACCTTGCCTTGCCTTGCCTTGACTTGCCTTGCATTGCCATGCCTTGCCTTGACTTGTCTTACCTTGTTTGCCCTGCCTTGCCCTGCAATGCCCTGCCTTGCCTTACCTTGCCTTGCTTTGCCTTTCCTAGCCAAGCCTTGCCTTGAATAGCCACGCCATGCCTTCCCTTTTCTAGGCACGCCTTGTCTTGCTTTGTCTAGCATCTCCTTGCCTTACCTAGCCACTCCTTGCCTTTCCTAACCACGCCTTTCCTTGCCTAGCCACGCCTTGCCTTTCCTAGCCACGCCTTGCTTAGCCACGCTTAGCCTTGCCTTGCCTAGCCACGCCTTACATTGCCTAGATACACCTTGGCTTGCCTTGCCTTGCCTTGCCTCACCTTGCCTTGCCTTTAAATACCATGAATTCTCTTGCCTTGCCCTGATTTGCCCTGACCTGCCGTGAACTGCCCTGCCCTCCCCTGCTCTGCCCTGCCCTGCCATGCCCTGCCTTGCCGTGCATTGCCTTGCCTTGCCTTTCGTTGACTTGCCTTCCCTGCCCTGCCCTGCCTTGCCTTGCCTTGCCTGGATTTGTCTTGCCTTGCCATTCCTTACCTTGCCTTTCCTTGCCTTGCCTTGCGTTGCTTTGTCTTTCCCAGCTTTGCCCTGCCTTGCCCTGCCTTGCCCTGCCCTGCCCTGCCCTGCCCTGCTCTGCACTGCCCTGCCCTACCCTGACCTGCCCTGACCTGCCTAGCCTTGCCTTGCCTTGCCTTCCCTTGATTGCCTTGCCTTGCCTTGCATTTCCTTGCCTTGCATTTCCTAGCCTTGCCTTGCCTTGCCTTGCTTTGCCTTGCCTTGCCTTGCCTAGACAACTTTGCCTTGACTTGCCTAGCCTTGCCTTGCCTTGCCTAGACGTGCCTTGCCTTGCCTTGCTTTGCCTTGCCTTGCCTTGCCTTACCTTGCCTTGCCTAGACATGACTTGCCTTGCCTTGCCTTACTTTGTTTTGCCCTGCCTTGCCCTGCAATCCTTGTTCTGCCCTGCCCTTGCCCTGCCCTGCCCTGCCCTTGCCCTGCCTTGTCCTGCCTTGACATGCCTTACGTTGCCTTGCCTTGCCCTAAATTGCACTGCCCTGCCCTGCCTTTCCTTACCTTGCCTTGCCTTGCCTAGCCAAGAATTGCCTTGCATTGCCTAGCCACGCCCTGCCTTCCCTTGTCTAGCCACGCCTTGCCTTGCCTTGTCTAGCCTCTCCTTGCCTTACCTAGCCACGCCTTGCGTTTCCTAACCACGCCTTTCCTTGCCTAGCCAAGCCATGCATTTCCTAGAAACGCTTTAACTAGCCACGCTTAGCCTTGCCTTGCCTAGCCAAGCCACGCCTTGCCTTGCCTTGCCTTGCCTCACCTTGCCTTGCCTTGCCTTGCCTCACCTTCCCTTGCCTTGCCTTGCCTTCCCTTGCCTTGCCATGCCTAGAAACGCATTGACATGCCTTGTCTAGCCACGCATTGCATTGCCTTGCCTAGTCACGCCTTGTCTTCCCTAGCCATAACTTGCCTTGCTTAGGCACCACTTCCCTTGCCTATCCACGCCCTGCCTTGCCTTACCTTAACTTGCGTTGACTTGCCTTTCATTGCCTTGCCTTGTCTTGCTTTGCCTGCGTTGCCCTGCTTTGCCTGTCTTGCCCTGCCTTGCCCTTCCTTGCCCTGCCATGCCTTGCCTTTGTTTGCCTCTCTTTGTCTTCTTATCTCTGCACCGCCAAGCCCTTCCCTGTCCTGCCTTACCTTTGCCTTCCTTGCCTTGCCTTGCCTTGCCCTGCCTTCCCTTCACTGCCCTACCCTGCCCTTTCCTGCCCTGCAATTGCCCTGCCCTGCTCTGCCTTGCCTTGCCTTGCCTTGCCTTGCCTTGCCTTATCTTGCCTTTCCTTGCCTTGCCTTGCCTTGCGTTGCCTTAACTTGCCTTGCCTTGCCTTGCCTTGCCTTGCCTTGCCTTGCCTTGCCTTGCCTTTCCTTGCCTTGCCTTGCCTTGCCCTGCCTTGACCTACCCTGCTTTGTCCTGCCCTGCTCTGAGCTGCCGTGCCCTGCACTGACTTGCTCTGCATTGCCCTTCCCTGTGCTGCCCTTCCTTGCCTTTCCTTTCCTTGCCTTGCCTTGCCTTGTCATGCATTGCCTTGAATTGCCTTGCCTTGCTTTGCCTTGCCTTGCCTTGACTTGAATTTCCTTGCTTTACCCTGTCCTGCCCTGCCTTGCCTTGCCTTGCCTTGCCTTGCCTTGCGTAGCCTCACCTTGCCTTACCTAGCCATGCCTTGCCTTTCCTAACCACGCCTTGCCTTTCCTTGCCACGCATTGTCTTTCCTAGCCACGCCATGCCTTGCCATGCTTTGCTTTGCCTTGCCCTGCCTTGCCCTGCCCTGACCTGACTTGCCATGCCTTGCCCTGAATTGCCCTGCCTTGCCCTTCCCTGCCCTGCACTCCCCTGCCCTGACCTACACTGCCCTGCCCTGCCCTGACAAGCCTTGCCTTGCCCTGCCCTGCCCTGACATGCCCTGTCGTGCTGTTCCTTGCCTTGCCTTATCCTTCGTTGCTTTGCCTTGTCCTGTCCTGCCCTGCCCTGCCTTGCCTTGCCTTGCCTGGCCTTGCCTTGCCTAGCTTTTCCTTAACTTCCTTTGCCTTGCCTTTCCTTGCCTTGCCTTGCCTTGCCTTGACTTGCGTTGCCTTGCCTTGCCCTGCCCTACCCTGCCCTGCCCTGCCCTGCCTAGCCTTGCCTTGCCTTGCCTTGCCATGATTGCCTTGTCTTGCATTGCCTTGCTTTGCTTTGCCTTGCCTTGCCGTGCCTTGCCTTGCTTTGCCTTGCCTTGACTTGCCTTGCCCTGCCTTCCCTGCCCTGCCCTGCCACGCCTTGCCTTGGCTTACCCTGCTCTGCCCTGACCTGCCCTGCCCTGCCGTGCCCTGCACTGCCCTCCCCGCCGTGCCCTGCCCTGCCTTGCTTTGTTTGAGTTGCATGCCTTGCCTTGCCTTGCCTTGCCTTGCCTTGCTTTGCCTTGCCTTGCCTTCCCTTGCCCTGCCTTGCCCTGCCACGCCTTTACTTGCCTTTCCCTGCCCTGCCCTGCCGTGCCGTGCCCTGCACTGCCCTGCCCCGCCGTGCCCTGCCCTGCCTTGCTTTGCCTTGCCTTGCCTTGCCTTGCCTTGCCTTGACTTGCATTGCCTTGCATTGCATTGCCATTCCATGAACAGCCTTGCCTTGCCTTTCCTTGCCTCTCTTTTTCTTGCCCTGCCATGCACCGCCCTGCACTCTCCTGCCCTGCATTGTTTTGGCCTACCATGCCTTGCCTTGCCTTGCCCTGCCTTGGTCTGGACTGCCATTCCCTGCACTGGCCTGCTCTTCCCTGACCTGACATGCCCTGTCTTGCTGTTCCTTGCCTTGTCTTGCCTTATCTTTCGTTGCTTTGCCTTGTCCTGTCCTACCCTGCCCTGCCTTGCCTTTCCTAGCCACGCCTTGCCTAGCAACGCCTTTCCTTGACTAGCCACGCCTTCCCTTGCCTAGCCACACCTTGCCTTGCCATGCCTAGCCAAGCCTTGATTTGCCTTGCGTAGCCTTGCCTTGCCTTGCCCTGAATTGTCCTGCTTGCCCTGCTTTGCCTTGATTTGCCTTGTTTAGCTACGCCTTGCCTTGCCTTGCCGCTCCTTGCCTTGCCTAGCTACGCCTTGCTTTGCCTATCCACGCCTTCCATTGTCTTGCCTAGTCAAGCCTTCCCTTGCCTAGCCACACCTTTCCTTGCCTTGCCTAGCCACGCCTTGCTTTGTCTTGCCTTGCCTTGCCTTGCCTTGCCTTGCCCTGCCTTGCCTTGCTTGCCCTCCTTTAACTTGATTTGCCTTGCTTAGACACGCCTTCCCTTGCTTTTCCTTGCCTAGCCACGCTCTGCGCTGCCCTGCCCCGCCAAGCCTTGCCTTGCCTTGCACTGCCTTGCCCTGCCTTGCTGTGCCTTGCCATGCCCTGCCTTGCCTTGCCTTGCCTTGCTTTGCCTTGCCTTGCCTTGCCTAGCCTCTCCTTGCCTTGCCTAGCCACGCCTTGCTTTGTCTTGCCTTGCCTTGACTTGCCTTGCCTTGTCCTGCCTTGCTTTGCTTGCCCTGCTTTAACTTGATTTGCCTTGCTTAGATCCGCCTTGCCTTGCTTTTCCTTGCCTAGCCACGCTCTGTGCTGCCCTGCCCCGCCAAGCCTTCCCCTGCTTTGCCCTGCCCTGCCCTGTTCTGCCCTGCTCTGCCCTGCCCTGCATTGCCTTGCTTTGCCTTTCCTTGACTTGCCTTGCCTTGCATTGCCCTTCCTTAAACTTCCTTGCCCTTCCTTGCCTTGCCTTGTCTTGCCTCTCTATGTCTTGCTCTGACTTGCTCCGCCCCACACTCCACTGCCCTGCCTTGTCTTGCCATGGCATACCTTGAATTATCTTGCCATGCCCTGACTTGCCCTGCCCTGGACTGACCTACACTGCCCTGCCCTGCCCTGCCCTGCCTTGCCTTGCCTTGCCTTGCCTTATCTTGCCTTGCCTTTCCTTGCCTTGCCTTGCCTTCCCTTCCCTTGACTTGCCTTTCCTTGCCTTGCCTAGCCTTGCCCTGCCTTGCCCTACCCTGTTCTGTCCTTCCCTGCTCTGACCTGCCGTGCCCTGCACTGACCTGCCCTGCATTGCCCTGCCCTGTGCTGCCCTGCCTTGCCTTTCTTTTCCTTGCCTTGCCTTGCTTTGCCTTGCCTTGCCTTGCCTTGCCTTGCCTTGCTTTGCCTTGCCTTGCCTTGCCTTGCCTTGCCTTTCCCTGCTTTGCCCTGCCCTGCCCTGCCTTGCCTTGCCTTGCCTTGCCTTGCGTAGTCTCACCTTGCCTTACCTAGCCACGCCTTGCCTTTCCTAACCACGCCTTGCCTTGCCTAGCCACGCATTGCCTTTCCTAGCCACGCCTTGCCTTGCCTTGCCTTGACTAGCAGTGCCTTGCCTTGCATTGCCCTTCCTTGATCTGCTTTGCCTTGCCTTTCCTTGCCTCTCTTTGTCTTGCCCTGCCTTCCTCCGCCCTGCATTCCCCTGCCTACCTTGCCGTGCCTTCCGTGCCTTGCCTTGCCTTGCCCTGCCTTGACTTGCCCTGCCCTGCCCAGCCCTTCCCTGCGCTGCCCAGCCCTGCCCTGCCCTGCCCTGCCCTGCCCTGAACTACACTGCCCTGAACTGCCCTGCCCTGCCTTGCAATGCCTTCAATGCCTTGCCCTGCACTGCCATGCCCTGCCCTGCCCTTCCTTGCCCTGCCCTGATTTGCCTGCCCTGCCTTGCCTTGCCTTGCCTTGCCAGGCCTTGACTTGCCTTGCCATGACTTGCCTTGCCTTACCTTGACCTGCCTTGCCTTGCTTTGCCTTGCCTTGCCTTTCATTATTTGTCTTGCCTTTCGGCTTTACAATGCACTGCCCTGCCCTGACCCGCCCTGCTCTCCTCTGCTCTGCCTTGCCTTACCTTGCCCTGCCTTTTCCTGCCCTGTCCCGCCCTGCCCTCCCCTGCCCTGCCTTGACTTGCCTTGGCCTGCCTTGCCTTGCCATGCAATGCCCTGCTCTTCTCTCCCTTGCCCTGCCTTTCCCTGATTTGCCCTGCCTTGCCTAGCCACGCCTTGCGTTTCTTACCTAGCCACGCCTTGCCTTGCCCTATCTAGACACGCCTTGCCTGCCCTGCCTAACCTCTCCTTGCCTTTCCTAGCCACGCCTTGCCTTTCCTATCCACGCCTTGCCTTGCCTAGCCACGCCTTGCTTTGCCTTGCCTAGCCACACTTTGCCTTGCCTTGTCTAGCCACGCCTTGCCTTGCCTTGCCGTGCCTAACCTCTCCTTGCCCTACCTAGCCACGCCTTGCCTTTCCTAGCCACGCCTTGCCTAGCAACGCCTTGCCTTGCCTATCCACGCTTTCCCTTGCTTAGTCACACCTTGCCTTGCCATGCCTAGGCACGCCTTGATTTGCCTTGCCTTGCCTTCCCTTGCTTTGCCCTGAATTGCCCTGCTTGCCCTGCTTTGCCTTGATTTGTCTTGTTAACCAAGCATTGCCTTGCCTTGCCCTGCCTTGCCCTGCCTTGCCCTGCCTTCCCTGCCTTGCCCTACCTTGCCTTGCCTTGAATTGCCCTCCCTGCCTTGCCTTGCCTTGCTTTGCCTTGCCTTGCTTTGACTTGCCTTGCCTTGCCTTGCCTTGCCCTGCCCTGCATTGCCCTGCCCAGCCGTGCCCTGCCCTGCCTTGCTTTGCCTTGCCTTGCCTTGCCTTGCCTTGCCTTGCCTTGACTTGCATTGCTTTGCATTGCATTGCCCTTCCTTGCCCAGCCTTGCTTTTAAATGCCTTGCCTTGCCTTGACCTGCTCTGCCCTGCCACGCCTTGCCTTGCCTTGCCATGCCCTGCCCTGCCTAGATTTGCCTTGGTATGCCTTGCCTTGCCTTGCATTTGCCTGCCCTGCCCTGACATGCCCTGCCTTGCCCTGCCTTGCCTAGCCACTCTTTGCCAGCTTGCCTAGCAACGACTTGCCTTTCCTTGCCTAGCCTCTCCTTTCCTTGCCTTGCCACACCTTGCCTTGCCTAGCCTCTCCATGCCTTGCCTAGCCACACCTTGCTTTGCCTTGCCTAGCCACGCCTTGCTTTGCCATGTCTTGCCTAGTCACGCCTTCCCTTGTATAGTCACGCCTTGCTTTGCCTTGCGTTGTCTTGCATTGCCCTGCCCTGCCCTG
Source organism: Zootermopsis nevadensis (assembly GCF_977971745.1). Classification (NCBI taxonomy): domain Eukaryota; kingdom Metazoa; phylum Arthropoda; class Insecta; order Blattodea; family Termopsidae; genus Zootermopsis; species Zootermopsis nevadensis. The sequence continues at coordinate 15,448,695 of NW_028259139.1, read as the reverse complement.
CCCTGCCCTGCCCTGCCCTGCCCTGACCTACACGGCCCTGCCCTGCCCTGCCGTGCCCTGCCCTGCCCTGCCCTGCCTTGCCTTGCCTTGCCTTGCCCTGATTTGCCTTACCTTGCCCTGAACTGCCTTGCCTTGCCTTGCCTTGCCTTCCCTTGCCTTGCCTTGCCTTGCGTAGCCTCACCTTGCCTTACCTAGCCACGCCGTGCCTTTACTAACCACGCTTTGCTTTGCCTAGCAACGCATTGCCTTTCCTAGCCACGCCTTGCCTAGCCACGAATTTCCTTGCCTAGAAACGCCTTGCCTTGCCTAGCCACGCATTGCATTTCCTAGTCACTCCTTGACTAGTCACGCCTTGCTTTGCCTAGAAACGTTTTGCCTTGCCTAGACACGCCTTGCCTTGCCTTGCCTTGCCTTGCCTTGCCTTGCCTTGCCTGCTTTGCCCTGCCTTGCCCTGCCTTGACTTGCCTTGCCTTGCCTTGACTTGCCTTGCTTGTCTTGCAATGTAATTTAATGTAAGGTAACGTTAGGTAATGTAATGTAAGGCAAATCAAGGCTTTTGAAGGCAAGTGAAGACAAGGCTAGGCAAGACAAGGCAATATTACGCAAGGCACGGCAAGGCAAGGCAAGGCAAGGCAAGACAAATCTAGGCAAGGCAAGGCAAGGCAAGGCAAGACAAGGCAGGGCAAAGCAAGGCAAGGCAAGGCAAGGCAAGGCAAAGCAAGGCAAGGCTAGGCAAGGCAAGGCAAGGCAGGGAAGGGCAAGGCAGGGGAGAGCAGAGCAGGACAGGGCAGGGCAATGCAGTTCATGGCAGAGCAGGGCAAGTCAGGGCAGAGTAAGAAAAGGCAGGGCAGGTCAGGGCAGGGCAGGGCAGGGCAGGGTAAGTCAACGCAGGGCACGACAAAACAAGGCAGAGCAGGGCAGGGCAGAGCAGGGCAGGGCAGGGCAGGGCAAGGCATTTCAGGGCAAGGCAAAGCACAGAAAGGCAAGGCAAAGCAGTGTAGGCAAGGCAGTGGAGGGCAGGGCAGGGCACAGCAGGGCATGGTAGGGCAGTGCAGGGCAGACCAAGGCAAGGAAAGGCAAGGCAAGACAAGGCAAGGCAGGGAAGTGAAGGGCAGGGCTGGGCAGGGCACGGCACGGGCAGGTCAGGGCAGGGCATGATAAGGAATTGCAGGACAGTCAGGGCAAGGCAAGGCAGAGCACGGCAGATTACTTCAAGGCAGGGCAAGGCAGGGCAAGGCAGGGCAGCCAGGGCAAGGCAGTGAAGGGGAGGGAAGGGCATGGCAGGGCAGTACACCGCAAGCCAAGGCTAGGCAGGCAATGAAAGCCACGGTGAGGCAAGGCAGGGCAGGTAGTACAGGGCATGTCAGGGCAGGGCAATGCAGGGAAGTTCAACGCAAGGAAAGGCAAGGCAAGGCAAGGCATAGCAGTGCAGGGCAAAGCATGGCATTTCAGGGCAGGGTGGGGTAGGGCAGGGCAATCAAGGCAAAACTAGGCAAAGCAAGGAAAAGCAGGTCAGGGCAGAGCAAGGCAGGGCAGGGCAGGGCAGTGCAAAGCAGGATAGGGCAGGGCAGGGAAGGGCAGGGCAGGCAGGGCAGAGCAGGTTAGGGCAGGGCAGTTCAGAGCAGTTCAGGGCAAGTTAAGGCAAGGCAAGGCAAGGCAGGGCAGAACAGGGCAAGGCAACGCAGGACAGGGCAGGATAGGGCAGGGTAGGGAAGTGCTGGGCAGAGCAGGGCAGGGTAGGGCAGGTCAGGGCAATGTAAGACTGGGCGGGGCAGAGCAGGGCAGTACAGGGTAAGGCAAGGCAGTGCAAGGTAGGGCAGAGCAAGGCAAGGCAAAGCAGGGAAGGGCAGGGCAGCGTTGGTCAGGACAGGGCACGGCAGGGCAAGGAAGAGAAGTCAGGGCAAGGCTGGGCATGGCAGGGCAAGGCGAGGCAAGTCAAGGCAAGGAAAATCAGAGCAGGGCAGGGCAGGGCAAAACAAGGCAGGGCAGGGCAGGCCGGGGCAGGGCAGAACAAGGCAGAGCAAGACAAGGCAAGGCAAGGCAGGGTAGGGAAGGGCAAGGCATGGCAAGGCCTGGCAGGGCAGAGCAGGGCAGGACAAAGCAAGGCATGGTAAGACAAGTCAATTCAAGAAAAGACAAGGCAAGGGATGGCATTCAGAGCATTGAAGGGCAAGTCTAGGCAAGGCAAGGCAAGGCAAGGCAAGGCAAGGCAGGGCAGTTTAGGGCAGGGCATGGCACGGCAGGGCAAGTCTAGGCAAGGCAAGGCAAGGCAGGGCAGTTTAGGACAGGCCAAGGCATAACAGGGCAGGGCAAGGCAAGGCATGGTAAGACAAGGCAAGTCGAAGCATAGCAAGGAAAGGGAAGGCAGGGCAGATCAGAGCAGGTCAAGGCAGGCCAAGGCAAGGCAGGACAAGGCAGATCAGGGCAGGCAAGGCAAGGCAGGGCAGGGCACGGTAGGGCACGGCAGGGCAGGGCAGGGCAGGATAGGGCAGGGCAAATCAAGGCTGGGAAGGGCAGGTTAGATCAGGGCAGAGGAGGGCAGGGCAGGGCAGGGTAGAGTAGGACAGGGCAGGGAACTGTAAGTTAAAGCAGGAGAGGCAGAGGAAGGCAGGGCAAGGCAAGGCAAGACAAGGCAGAGCAGGTCAGGGCAAGGTAGGGCAAATTAAAGCAGGGCAAGGCAAGGCAGGGCAGGGCAAGTCAGGGCAAGGCAATGCAGCTCAGTGCAGGGCAGGGCAGGGCATGGCAGGGCAAGGAAGGGCTATTCAATGCAGGTCTGGGCAGGGTAAAACAGGGCAGGGATTGCAGCGCAGGGCAAGGCAAAGAAAGGCAAGGCGTGGCCTTGCCCTGCCTAGCCCTGCTCTGCCTTATTCTGCCCTGCTCTGCCCTGCCCTACCCTGACCTACCCTGCATTGACCTGCCCTGTGCTGCCCTGCCTCGCCTGTCCTTTCTTTTCCTTGCCTTGCCTTGCCTTGCCTAGACACTCCTTGCCTAACCTAGCCACGCCTTGCCTAGCTACGCCTTGCCTTGCTTAGCCACGCCTTGCCTTGTCTTGCCCAGTAGGTCCTTGCCTAGGCTAGCCACGCATTGCCTTGCCCTGCCCTGGCCTGCCTTGCCTTGCCTTGCTTTGCCTTGCCTTGCTTTGCCTTGCTTTCCTTTGCTTTGCCTTGCCTTGCCTTGCCTTGCCTTGCCTTGCCTTGCCTTGCCCTGCCTTGCCGTACCCTGACCTGCCACGCCCTGCCTTGCCTTGCCCTGCCCTACCCTGCCCTGCCCTGCCCTGCCCGGCCCTGTTCTGCCCTGCCACGCCGTGCTCTGCCCTGCCTTGCTTTGCCATGCCTTGGCTTGCCTTGAATTGTATTGCTTTCCATTGCATTGCCCTTCCTTGCCCCGCCTTGCTTTGCCTTACCTTGCCTTGCCTTGCCCTGCCTTGCCCTGCTCTGCCCTGCCACGCCTTGCCTTGCCTTGCCCTGTATTTCCCTGCCTAGATTTGCCTAGATCTGAATTGCCTTGCCTTGCCTTGCTTTGACTTGCAATGCTTTGCATTGCGTTACCCTTCCTTGCTTTGCCTTGCCTTGCCTTGACTTGCCTCTCTTTGTCTTGCCCTGCCCTGCACCGCCCTGCAGTCTCCTGCCCTGCATTATTTTGGCCTAATATGCCTTGGCTTGCCTTGCCCAGCCTTGCCTTGAACTGCCCTGCCCTGCCCTGCCCTGCCCTGCTCTGCCCTGCCCTGCCATGCAATGTCTTGCCGTTCATTGCCTTGCCTTGCCTTACCTTTCGTTGCCTTGACTTGTCCTGTCCTGCCCTGCCCTGCCTTGCCTTGCCTTGCCTTTCCTTACCTTCCTTTGCCTTACCTTGCCTTGCCTTGCCTTGCCATGCGTTGCCTTGCCATGCCCTGTCTTGCCCTGCCTTGCCCTGCCCTTCACTGCACTGCCATTCCCTGCCCTACAATGACATGCTCTGCCCTGCCCAGCCTTGCCTTGCCTTGCCTTGCCTTAATTGCCTTGCCTTGCATTGCCTTGCTTTGCCCTGCCTTGCCCTAAATTGCCGGCCTTGCCCTGCCTTGCCCTGCCTTGCCCTGCCTTGCCCTGCCTTGCCCTGCCTTGACCTACATTGCCTTGAATTGCCTTGACTAGCCACACCTAGTCTTGCCATGCCTAAACACGCCTTGCCTTGCCTAGCCACGACTAGTCTTGCCTAGACACTCCTTGCCTTACCTAGCCACGCCTTGCCTAGCTACGCCTTGCCTTGCTTAGCCACGCCTTGCCTTGTCTTGCCTAGTAGGGCCTAGACTTGCCTATCCACAACTTGCCTTGACTTGCTTTGCCCTGCATTCACTGCCTTTCCCTGCCTTGCCCTGCCCTGTACTCCCCTGCTTTGCCTTTCCTTGCCTTTGAATTCCTTGCCATGCCCTGACTTCCCTGCCCTGCTCTGACCTGACCTGCCTTGCCATGCCTGGTCCTGAATTGGCATGCCTTGCCCTGCCCTGCCCTGCAATCCCCTGCCCTGATCTACACTGCCCTGCCGTGATTTGCCCTGCCCTCCCCTCCCTTTGACTTGCTCTGACTTGCTCCACCCTGCACTCCCCTGTCCTGCCTTGCCTTGCCATGGCCTACCTTGCCTTGCCTTCCCTTGCCCTGCCCTGCCCTGAACTGCCCTGCCCTGCCCTGCCCTGCCTTGCTCTGCCCTGCCTAGCCATGCCTTGCCTTGCCAGGCCTTGCCTTGCCAGGCCTTGCATTGCCTTGCTTTGAATTGCCTTACCTTGCCCTGCCTTGCCTTGCTTTGCCTTGCTTTATTTGTCTTGCCTTGCCGCCTTGCAATGCACTGCCCTGCCCTGCCCCGCCCTGCTCTCCCCTGCTCTGCCTTGCCTTGCCTTGCCCTGCCTTTTCCTGCCATGTCCCGCCCTGCTCTCCCCTGCCCTGCCAAGCCTTGCCTTGGCCTGTCTTGCCTTGCCTTGCATTGCCCTATACTGCCCTGCCTTGCCCTGCCATGCCTTGACCTGCCATGCCTTGATTTGCCTTGCCTAGCCACGCCTTCCCTTGCCTTGCCTAGCCACACCTTGCCCTGCTATGCTCAGCCCTGCCCTGCCCTGCCCTGCCCTGCCCTGCCCTGCCCTGCCCTGCCTTGACCTACACTGCCCTGCCCTGCCCTGCCCTGCCCTGCCCTGCCCTGCCCTGCCCTGCCCTGCCCTGCCCTGCCCTGCCCTGCACTGCCTTGCCCTGCCTAGCAATGCTTTGCCTTGCCTTGCCTTGTCCTGCCTTTCCCTGCCTTGCCCTGCCTTGCCATGCCCTGCAACCCCTGCTTTGCCTTCCCTTACCTTTGAATTCCTTGCCTTGCCCTGCCTTCCCTGCCCTGACTTCCCTTGCCATGAATGGCCCTGAATTGCCCTGCCTTGCTCTGCCCTGCTCTGCACTTTCCAGCCCTGATCTAAACTGCCCTGCCTTGACCTGCCCTGACCTGCCCTGCCCTGACCTACACTGCCTTGCCTTGCCCTGCCTTGCCCTGCTCTGCCCTGCTCTGCCCTGCTCTGCCCTGCTCTGCCCTGCCTTGAATTGCCTTGCCTTGCCTTGCTTTGCCTTACATTGCCTTGCCTTGTATTGCCCTTCCTTGCTCTGCCTTGCCTTGCCTTGCCTTGACTCTCTTTGTCTTGCCCTGACTTGCTCCGCCCTGCACCCCCCGCTTTGCCTTGCCTTGCCATGGTCTAACTTGCCTTGCCTTGCCTTGCCTTGCCTTGCCTTGCCCTGCCCTGCCCTGCCCTGCCCTGCCCTGTCCTGCCCTTCCCTGCCCTGCCCTGCCCTGCCCTGACATGCCCTGCCCTGACCTACACTGATTTGTCATGCCCTGCCCTGCCTTGCCCTGCCTTGCAATGCCTTGCCCTGCACTGCCATGCTCTGCTCTGCCCTGCCTTGCCTTGCCCTGCCTTGCCATGCCTTGCCTTGCCAGGCCTTGCCTTGCCTTGCTTTGAAATGCCTTACCTTGCCCTGCCTTGCCTTGCCTTGCCTTGCTTTATTTGTCTTGCCTTCCCGCCTTGCAATGCACTGCCTTGCCCTGCCCCGCCCTGATCTCCCCTGCTCTACCTTGCTTTGCCTTGCCCTGCCTTTTACTGCCATGTCCCGCCCTGCTCTCCCCTGCCCTGCCTTGCCTTCCCTTGGCCTGTCTTGCCTTGACTTGCATTGCCCCGCACTGCCCTGCCTTGCCCTGCCTTGCCCTGCCTTGCCCTGCCATTCCTTGCCCTGCCATGCCTTGATTTGAATTGCCTAGCCACGCCTTCCCTTGCCTTGCCTAGCCACACCTTGCCTTGCCTTGCGTTGCCTTGCTCTTCCTTGCCCTGCCTTGCCTTGATTTGCCTTGCAAGTTACGCCTAGCATTGTCTAGCTACGCCTTGCCTTGCTTAGCCACGCCTTGATTGCCTTCCCATGCTACGCCTTTCCTTGCCTAGCTACGCCTAGCCTTGTCTAGCCACGCCTTGCCTTACATAGGGACGACTTGCGTTGCCTAACCACGCCTTGCCTTGCCTAGCTACGCCTTGCCTTGCCTTGCAACGCCTTGCCTTGCGTACCCTCACCTTGCCTTACCTAGCCACGCCTTTCCTTTCCTAACCACGCCTTGCCTTGCCTAGCCACGCATTGCCTTTCCTAGCCACGCCTTGCCTAATCACGCCTTGCCTTCCCAAGAAACGTTTTGCCTTGCCTAGACACGCCTTGCCTTGCCTTGCCTTGCCTTGCCTTGCCTGCTTTGCTCTGCCTTGCCCTGCCTTGACTTGCCTTGCCTTGCCTTGACTTGCCAAGCTTGTCTTGCAATGTAATGTAATGTAAGGTAACGTAAGGTAATGTAATGTAAGGCAAATCAAGGCATGTGAAAGCAAGTGAAGGCAAGGCAAGGCAAGGCAATGTTAGGCAAGGCAAGGCACGGCAAGGCAAGGGAAGGGAATGCAAGGAAATTTTAAGCGCGGCAAAAGAAGGCAAGGCAATGTTAGGCAAAGGCAAGGGAAGGCAATGCAAGGAAATTCAAGACATAATATCACAACACACTAATCTGCATGTAACTTACATAATATTAAACGGACAAAAGTGCTACTTTTAACCATTGAATATCTAAACCTAACGTATATGTTTATTATAATTCGAAACAATTCCCTTCAACTTTATGAACCACCATTTGAGGCAATTTTTGGACGACGTGTTATGTAAGGGTAAACTAATGTTTTGAATTTTGCGTACTGAGCCATGTGACAATAAATACTGTTGATATTTTAAAGTTTGTACGTTAATTTGAAAGGATGACGATGTTCAAAGAATATCATGCATGATTTCCTTAAAGAATAGTGTTTTTTAAATAAGGGATTAATATGACAAGACTTCTTAAAACAACCGTCAAAACTCAAGTCTGTCTCTAGACAACATTGCATTGTATATATTCACACTCATAATTTGTAACTTCGATAATCCACGTCGAAGTCTGTGGTAGCTACACGCCGATATTGTTTGTATTTTAACGTTTGTAAGTAATTTTGAAAGGAAAACTATATTCGAGGAATATCATAATTGATCATCTCAAAAGAATAGTGTTTTTAATTTAAAACATGTATATGATAAGACGTCTTCTAACAACTATCAAATCCTATGTCGGTCTGTAAATAAAATTGCATGGTATATATTCACACATATCTTTATAACTGCGATATTCTTCAACGTAACATATGGTCGCTGTGCGGCAATGTTCATTGATGCAGAATTGTGAGCTTTTCAGAGCTGAAAAAGGGAAAAATAACAACACACTAATTTGCCTGTAACTTAAATAATATTAAACGGATAAACGATTTACTTGAAAGAAATGAATATCTAAACCTAATGTATATGTTTATAAAAATTGGAATCATTTCCCGTCAATATTACGAAACACCATTTCTGACAGTTTTTGGAAGATCTGAAATATACTGGTGGACTAACGTTTTGAATTTTTCGTTCTGAGCTGTGTCCACAAAATACTGTTTGTATTTTAACGTTTGTATGTAATCTTGAGTTTTGACGGTTGTTTGAAGACGACTTATCACATAAATGTCTTTTATAAAAAACATTATTCTTTTAAGTAAAAAATGCATGATGTTTTTCGAACATTTTCATCCTTTCAAAGATACGTACAAACGTGAAAATACAAACAGTATTTATTGATACACGTCTCAGTACACAAAATTAAAAACATTTTTCTTTCGTACATAACAGGTCGTCCAAAAAGTGTCAGAAAAGTTAGTTCATGAAGTTGAATGGAATTGTTTCGAACTATTATTAACATATACGTTAGGGTTAGATAGTCAATGATTTAAAGTAGCACTTATGTTCGATTAATATTGTTTAAGTTACAGGGAGAAAGTTGTGTTAACATATTATGCGTTTAAGCTCTGAATAGTTCACAATTCAGTATCAACGAACATCGGCGTGCAGCGACAACAGGCAGCGACGAGGATAATCGCAGTTACAAAGATGTGTGTGAATATATACGATGCAATGTTATCAACAGACAGACTTGAGTTTTGACGGTTGTTTGATGATGACTTATCACATAAATATATTATATAACAAACATTATTCTTTTAAGTAAATAATTCATGATGTTCTTCGAACTTCTTCATCCTTTCAAAGTTACGTACAAACGTGAAAATACTAACAGAATTTATTGACACACGGCTCAGTACGCAAAATTCAAAACATTTGTCTTTCGTACATAACAGGTCTTCCAAAAATTGTCAGAAATGGTAGTTCATAAAGTTGAAGGGAATTAATTCGAACTATTATAAACATATACGTTAGGGTTAGATAGTCAATGGTTTAAAGTAGCACTTATGTTCGATTAATATTGTTTAAGTTACAGGGAGAATGTTGTGTTAACATATTATGCGTTTTAAGCTCTGAATAGCTCCCAATTCTGTATGATCGAACATTGGCGGACAGCAATCTCATAGTATTTTGAAGAATAACGAAGTAATAAAGATATGTGTGATTATATACGATGCAATGAAATTTAAAGACTAATTTGAGTTTTGATGTTTGTTTGGAGACGTCTTATCATATATATATTTTATATTAGAAACAGTATTCCTTTGAGATAATATAATATGATGTTCCTCTAACAATGTTATCCTAAAAAATTACATACAAACGTTAAAATACAAACAGTTTTTAGTGGCACACAGTTCAGAATTCACAAATGAAAACATTAGAACATCCGTATATTACAGGTGGTAAAAAACTGTTAGAAGTAGTGGTTCATATAGTTGAAGGGAAATATTTCCAATTATTATAAACATGTATATTTAAGATAGATATTAATTTCTTTAAAATAGCACTTTTGTCCGATTAATATTATTTAAGTAACAGGAAGTTAGTGTGTTATCATAACATGCTTTTTCAACACTGAATAGCACACAATTCTGTGTCAACGAACTTCGGTTTACTGCTATGACATAGTTTGTGAGGGTGTATCGCAACTACAAAGATTTGTGTTAATATATATGATATTTACAGAGAGACTTGGGATTTGTTGTTTTATTCAAATCGTCTTATCATATACATGTTTTATATTAGAACACTATTCATTTGAGCAAATCAAGGATGATAGTCCTAAAACTGTCAGAAATGGTGTTTCATAATGTTGACGGGAAATGTTAACAATTTTTATAAACATATACATTAGGGTTAGATATACATTTCTTTTAATTAAAACCTTTTTCCGTTTAATATTATTTAAGTTACAGGCAAATTAGTGTGTTGTCAGTTTTCTCGTTTTCAGCTATGAAAAGCTATCAATTCTGAATCAACGAACGAGGCAACACTGCGAACACATGTTACGTTGGACAATATTGATGTTATAAAGAGATGTGTGATTATTTATGATGCATTGAAATTTACACACTAATTTTAGTTTTGATGTTTGTTTGAAGACATCTTGTCATATACACATTTTATATTAAAAACACTATTCTTTTAAGTTAATAAAAATGACGTACCTCGAACAAAGTTATTCTTTTAAAATTATATTTAAACGTTAAAATACAAACAGTGTTTTGTGGACACTGCTCAGAACGCAAAATTCAAAACATTAGTCCACCCGAATATTTTAGGTCGTCCAAAAATTTCGGAAATTGTGTTCCGTAATGTTTACGGGAAATGATTCCAATTTTCATAAACATATACATTAAGGTTAGATATACATTTATTTTAAGTAAAACTTTTCTCCGTTTAATATTATTTAAGTTACAGGCAAATTAGTGTGTTGTCATTTTACTGGTTTTCAGCTCTGAAAAGCACACAATTCGGTACCAACGTACATCGGCGTGCAGATATAGCAAGGCAAGGCAGACCAAGGAAGGGCAGGGCAGGGCAGGGAAATGCAGGGCGCTGCCTGGCAGGGAAAGGCAAGGCAAGGCAAGACAAATCTAAGCAAAGCAAGGAAAGGCAAGGCAAGACAAGGCACGGCAAAGCAAGGCAATGCAAGGCAAGGAAAGGCAAGATAAGGCTAGGCAAGGCAAGTCAAGGCAGGGAAGGTTAATTCAGGGGAGAGCAGAGCAGGACAGGGCAGGGCAAAGCAGGGCATGGCAGAGCAGGACAAGTCAGGTCAGAGTAAGAAAAGACAGGGCATGGCAGGGTTAGTCAAGGCAGGGCACGACAAAACAAGGCAGAGCAGGGCAGGGCAGGGCAGGGCAAGGCATTTCAGGGCAAGGCAAGGCACAGAAAGGCAAGGCAAAGCAGAGTAGGCAAGGCAGGGGAGGGCAGGGCAGGGCACAGCAGGGCATGGAAGGGCAGTGCAGTTCACTCCAAGGCAAGGAAAGGCAAGGAAGGGAAGTGAAGGGCAGGGCTGGGCAGGGCACGGCACGGGCAGGTCAGGGCAGGGCATGGTAAGAATTGCAGGACAGTCAGGGTAAGGCAAGGCAGAGCACGGAAGATTACTTCAAGGCAGGGCAAGGCAGGGCAAGGCAGTGAAGAGGAGGGAAGGGAATGGCAGGGTAGGGCACCGCAAGGCAAGGCTAGGCAGGGCAATGAAAGCCATGGTGAGGCAAGGCAAGACAAGGCAAGGCAGGGCAGGTAGAATAGGGCATGTCAGGGCAGGGCAGTGCAGGAAAGGGTAACTCAAGGAAAGGCAAGGCAAGGCAAGGCAGTGCAGGGCAAAGCATGGCATTTCAGGGCAGGGTGGGGCAGGGCAATCAAGGCAAAACTAGGCAAAGCAAGGCAAAGCAGGTCAGGGCAGAGCAAGGCAGGGCAGGGCAGGGTAGTGCAAAGCAGGATAGGGCAGGGCAGGAAAGGGCAGGATAGGGCAGGGCAAATCATGGCTGGGAAGGGCAGGTTAGAACAGGGCAGGTGAGGGCAGGGCAGGGCAGGGCAGGGCACTGTAAGTTAAAGCAGGAGAGGCAGAGCAAGGCAAGGCAAGGCAAGGCAGGGCAGGGCAAGGCAGGGCAAGGCAATGAAGCTCAGTGCAGGGCAGAGCAGGGCAAGGCAGGGCAAGGAAGGGCTAGGCAAGGCAGGTCTGGGCAGGGTAGGACAGGGCAGGGATGGCAGCGCAGGGCAAGACAAAGAAAGGCAAGGCAAGGCGTGGACTGCCCTGCCTTCCCCTACCTTGCCCTGCCTTCCTTGCCTTGCCCTGCCTTCCCTGCACTGCCCTGTCCTGCCCTTCCTTGCTCTGCAATTGCCCTGCCCTGCCCTGCCTTGCCTTGACTTGCCTTGCCTTGCCCTGCCTTGAACCGCCCTGACCTGCCTTGCCGTGCCTTGCCCTGCCCTGCCCTACACTCCCCTGCCCTGCCTTGCCTTGCCTTGCCTTGATTGCCTTGCCTTGCCTTGCATTGCCTTGCCTTGCAATTCCTTGCCTTGCCTTGTTTTGCCTTGCCTTGCCTAGACACCTTTGCCTTGCCTTGCCTAGCCACGCCTTGCCTCGCCTAGACGCGCCTTGCCTTGCCTTGCCTTGCTTTGCCTTGCCTTGCCTTGCCTTACCTTGCCTTGCCTTGCCGTGTCTTGCCCTGCCCTGCCCTACACTCCCCTGCGCTGCCTTGCTTTGCCATGGCCTACATTGCCATGCCTTGACTTGCCCTGCATTGCCCTGCCTGCCCTGCCCTCCCTGACCTACACATCCTTGCCTTGCCAAGACCTGCCCTGCCCTGCCCAGCTCTGCCCAGCCCTGACATGAATTGCCTTTCCTTGCCTTGCCTTGCCTTGCATTGCCTTGCCTTGCATTGCCCATTCTTGCTCTGCCTTGCCTTAATTTGCCCTGAGTTTTCCTGGCTGTCCCGCCCTGCCCTCCCCTGCCCTGCCTTGACTAGCCTTGGCCTGCCTTGCCTTGCCTTGCATTGCCCTGCCCTGCCCTGCCTTGCCCTGCCTTGCCCTGCCCTGCCCTGCCTTGCCTTGCCTTGAATTGCTTTGCCTTGCCTTACCTTGTCCTGCCTTGCCTTGCATTGCTTTGCCTTGCATTGCCTTTCCTTTATCTGCCTTGTCTTACCTTGCCTCTCTTTGTCTTGCCCTGCCTTGCTCTGTCCTGCACTACCCTGCCCGGCATTGCCTTGCCATGGCCTAACTTGACTTGCCTTGTCTTGCCCTGCCTTGCCTTTCCCTGCCTTGCATTGCCCTGGCCTGCTTAGCCCTGCCTTCCCTTGCCCTGCCCTGCCCTGCCCTGCCCTGCCCTGCCCTGCCTGCCCTGCCCTGCCCTGCTCTGCCCTGCCCTGCCCTGCCCTGACCTACAATGCCCTGCCTTTCCCTGCCCTGCCTTGCCTTGCCTTGCCAGGCGTTGCTTTGCCTTCCCTTACCTTGACCTCCCTTGCCTTGCCTTTCTTTATTTGTCTTGCCTTGCCGCTTTGCAATGCACTGCCCTGCCCTGCCCCGTCCTTCTCTCCCCTGCTCTGCCTTGCCTTGACTTGCCCTAAGTTTTCCTACCCTGTCCCTCCCTGCCCTCCCCTGCCCTACCTTTACTTCCCTAGGCCTGCCTTGCCTTGGTTTGCATTGAACTGCCCTGCCCTGCCCTGCCTGCCTTGCCCTTCCTTGTCCTGCCTTGCCTTGCCTTGCCTTGCCTAGTCACGCTTTGCCTTCCTTGCCTATCCACGCCTTGCCTTGCCTTGTCTAGCCACGCCTTGCCATGCCTTGCCTAACCTCTCCTTGCCTTGCCTAGCCACGCCTTGCTTTGCCTTACCTAGCCTCTCCTTGCGTTGCCCAGCCACGCCTTGCTTTGCCTAGCCACGCCTTGCCTTGTCTTGCCTGGTCACGCCTTCCCTTGCCTAGCCACACCTTGCCTTGCCTAGCCACGCCTTACTTTGCCTTGCCTTGCCTTGCCCTGCCTTGCCTTGCTTGCCCTGCTTTGCCTTGATTTGCCTTGCTTAGCCACGCCTTGCCTTGCCTTACCTTGACTAGCCACGCCCTGTGCTGCCCTGCCCTGCCAAGCCTTGCCTTGCACTGCCTTGCCCTGCCTTGCCATGCCTTGCCCTGCCCCGCCCTGCCCTGCCTTGCCTTGCCTTGCCTTGCTTTGCCTTGCTTTGCTTTGCCTTGCCCTGCCCCGCCTTGCCTTGCATTGCATTTCCATTTCTTGCCCCGTCTTGCCTAGCCTTCCCTTGCCTGTCTTTGTCTTGCCCTGCCCTGCACCGCCCTGCACTCTCCTGCCCTGCGTTGTTTTGGCCTACCATGCCTTGCCTTAACTTGCCCTGCCTTGGCCTGGACTGCCCTGCCATGCCCTGCCCTGCTCTGTCCTGCCTGCCCTGCCTTGCCTTGCCTTGCCTGGCCTTTCGTTGCCTAGCCTTTCCTTAATTTCCTTTGCTTTGCCTTGCCTTGCCTTGCCTTGCCTTGCGTTGCCTGGCCTTGCACTGCCTTGCAATGCCATGCCCTGCCTTGCCCTGCCTTACCCTGCCTTGCCCTGCCCTGCCCTGCCCTGCTTTGCCTTGCCTTGCTTTGCCTTGATTGCTTTGCCTTGCCTTGCCTTGCCTAGCTTCTCCTTGCCTTGCCTAGCCTCGCCAGGCTTTGCCTAGCCACACCTTGAATTGCCTTGCCTAACCACGACTTGATTTTCCTTGCCTTGCCTTGCCTTGCCTGTTTTGCCTTGCTTGATGTGCTTTGCCTTACCTTGCCTTGCCTAGCCACGCACTGTGCTGCCCTTCCCCTCCAAGCCTTGTCTTGTCTTGCACTGCCTTGCCCTGCCTTGCCATGCTCTGCCCGGCAACGCCATGCCTTACCTTTCCCTGCCCTGCCCTGTCCTTGCCTTGACTTGCATTGCCTTAAATTGTATTGCCCTTCCTTGCCCTGCCTTCCCTTGCCTTGCCTTGCCTCTCTTTGTCTTGCCCTGCCCTGCACCGCTCTGCACTATCCTGCCCTGCATTGTTTTGGCCTAACATGCCTTACCATGCCTTGCCCTGCTATGCCCTGAACTGCCCTGCCCTGCCCTGCCCTGCTCATCTCTGCCCTGCCATGCATTGTCTTGCCGATCCTTGCCTTGCCTTGCCTTACCTTTCGTTGCCTTGTCTTGTCCTGTCCTGCCCTGCCTTTCCTTGCCTTGTCTTGTCTGGCCTTGTCTTGCCTGGCCTTTCCTTGCCTTGCCTTACCTTGCCTTGATTAGACTTGCCTTGCCTTGCCTTGCCTTGACTTGCCTTGCATTGATTTGCCCTGCCCTGCACTGCCTTGCCTTGCCTTACCTTGCCCTGATTTGCCCTGCCTGGTCCTGCCCTGCCTAGCCTTGACTTGCCTTGCCTTGCCTTGCCTTGCATTGCTTTGCCTTGCATTGCCCTTCCTTACCCTGCCTTGCCTTGCCTTTGCTTTGCCTCTCTTTGTCTTCTTTGCCCTGCTCGCCCGGCCCTCCAATGCCCTGCCTTGCCTTGCCTTGGACTTCCTTGCCTTGACTTGCCTTGCCTTGCCCTGCCTTCAATGCCCTGTCCTGCTCTTGCCCTGCCTTGCCCTGCCTTGCCTTGACATGCCTTGCCTTGCCTTGCCCTGCCTTGTTCTGCCCTGACCTGCCTTGCCATGCCTTGCTCTGCCTAGCCCTGCCTTGCCCTGCCCTGCCCTGCCCTGCCCTGCTCTGCCCTGCCCTTACTTGCCTTGCCTTGCCTTTCCTTGACTTGCCTTGCATTGCCTTGCCTTGCATTGCCCTTCCTTGCCCTTCCTTGCCTTGCCTTGTCTTGCCTCTCTATGTCTTGCCCTGCCTTGCTCCGCCTCACACTCCAATGCCCTGCCTTGCCTTACCATGGCATACCTTGAATTTCCTTGCCTTACCCTGCCTTGCCCTGCCCTGGAAAGACCTACACTGCCCTGCCCTGAACTGCACTGCCTTGCCTTGCCTTGCCCTGATTTGCCCTACCCTGCCCTGCCCTGCCTTGCTTTGCCTTGCCTTGCCTTGCCTTATCTTGCCTTGCCTTGCCTTGGGTTGCCTTGCCTTGCCTTGCCTTGCCTTGCCTTGCCTTGCCTTGCCTTGCCTTGCCTTGCCTTGCCTTGCCTTGCCTTGCCTTGCCTAGCCTTTCCTTGCCTTGCCTAGCCTTGCCTTGCCTTGCCCTACCCTGTTCTGTCCTGCCCTGCTCTAACCTGCCGGCCCTGCACTGACCTGCACTGCATTGCCCTGCCCTGTGCTGCCCTGCCTTGCCTTTCCTTTCTTGCCTTGCCTTGCCTTGCCTTGCCTTGCTTTGCCTTGCCTTGCTTTGCCTTCCCTTGCCTTGCCTTGCCTTGCCTTGCCTTGCCTTGCCTCTCCTTGCCTTGCCTAGCCACGTCTTGCTTTGCCTAGCCACGCCTTGCCTTGTCTTGCCTAGTTAAGCCTTCCCTTGCCTAGCCACACCTTGCCTTGCCTTGCCTAGCCACGTGTTGATTAGCCTTGCCTTGCCTTGCCCTGCCTTGCCTTGCTTGCCCTGCTTTGCTTTGATTTGCCTTGCTTAGCCACGCCTTATCTTGCCTTGCCTTGCCTTGCCTTGCCTTGCCTTGCCTTGCCTTGCCTTGCCTTGCCTTGCCTTGCCTTTCCCTGCTTTGTCCTGCCCTGCCCTGCCCTGCTTTGCCTTGCCTTGCCTTGCCTTGCGTAGCCTCACCTTGCCTTACCTAGTCACACTTTGCCTTCCTTGAATAGCCACGACTAGCCTTGCCTTGTCTAGCCACGCCTTGCCTTGCCTTGCCTAGCCTCTCCTTGCCTTGCCTAGCCACGCCTTGCCTTGCCTTGCCTTGCCTAGCCTCCCCTTGCCTTGCCTAGCCGCGCCTTGCTTTGCCTTGCCTAGCCACACCTTGCTTTGCCTTGTCTTGCCTAGTCACGCCTTCCCTTGCCTAGCCACACGTTGCCTTGCCTTGCCTAGCCACGCTTTGGTTTGCCATGCCTTGCCTTACATTGCCCTGCCCTGCCCTGCCTTGCCTTGCCTTGCCTTGCCCTGATTTGCCCTACCCTGCCCGGCCCAGCCTTGCCTTGCCTTGCCTTGCACTGCCTTGTCTTGCCTTGCCTTGCCTTGCCTTTTCCTGCTTTGCCCTGCACTGCCCTGCTTTGCCTTGCCTTGCCTTGCCTTGCCTTGCGTACCCTCACCTTGCCTTACCTAGCCACGCCTTGCCTTTCCTAACCACGAGTTGCCTTGCCTAGCCACGCATTGCCTTTCCTAGCCACGCCTTGAATAGCCAAGAATTGCCTTGCCTAGAAACGCCTTGCCTTGCCTAGCCACGCATTGCCTTTCCTAGCCACGCCTTGCCTAATCATGCCTTGCCTTCCCAAGAAACGTTTTGCCTTGCCTAGACACGCCTTGCCTTGCCTTGCCTGCTTTGTCCTGCCTTGCCCTGCCTTGACTTGCCTTGCCTTGCCTTGACTTGCCTTGCTTGTCTTGCAATGTAATGTAATGTAAGGTAACGTAAGGTAATGTAATGTAAAGAAAATCAAGGCATGTGAAGGCAAGTGAAGGCAAGGCAAGGCAAGGCAATGTTAGGCAAGGCAAGGCACGGCAAGGCAAGGGAAGGCAATGCAAGGAATTTTAGGCGCGGCAAAAGAAGGCAAGGCAAGGCAAGCCAAGCCAAGGCAAGGCAATTCAAGACATAATATAACAACACACTAATCTGCATGTAACTTACAAAATATAAAACGGACAAAAGTGCTACTTTTAACCACTGAATATCTAAACCTAACGTATATGTTTATAATAAATCGAAACAATTCCCTTCAACTTTATGAACCACCATTTGAGGCAATTTTTGGACGACGTGTTATGTAAGGGTAGACTAATTTTTGAATTTTGCGTACTGAGCCGTGTGACAAAAAATACTGTTTATATTTTAAAGTTTGTACGTTAATTTGAAAGGATGACGATGTTCAAAAAATATCATGCATGATTTCCTTAAAGAATAGTGTTTTTTATATATCGGATTAATTTGATAAGACTTCTTAAAACAACCGTCAAAACTCAAGTCTGTCTCTAGACAACATTGCATTGTATATATTCACACTCATCTTTGTAACTTCGATAATCCTCGTCGAAGTCTGTGATAGCTGCACGCTGATATTGTTTGTATTTTAAAGTTTGTACGTAATTTTGAAAGGAAAACTATATTCGAGGAATATCATAATTGATCATCTCAAAAGATAAGTGTTTTTAATTTAAAACATGTATATGATAAGACAACTATCAAATCCTATGTCGGTCTGTAAATAAATTTGCATGGTATATATTCACACATATCTTTGTAACTGCGATATTCTTCAACGTAACATATGGTCGCTGTGCGGCGATGATCATTGATGCAGAATTGTGAGCTTTTCAGAGCTGAAAAAGGGAAAAATAACAACACACTAATTTGCTGTAACTTAAATAATATTAAACGGATAAACGGTTTACTTGAAAGAAATGAATATCTAACTCTAATGTATATGTTTATAAAAATTGGAAACATTTCCCGTCAATATTACCAAACACCATTTCTGACAGTTTTTGGAAGATCTGAAATATACTGGTGGACTAATGTTTTGAATTTTTCGTTCTGAGCTGTGTCCACAAAATACTGTTTGTATTTTAACGTTTGTATGTAATCTTGAGATTTGACGGTTGTTTGAAGACGACTTATCACATAAATGTCTTATATAAAAAACATTATTCTTTTAAGTAAATAATGCATGATGTTCTTCGAACTTCTTCATCCTTTCAAAGATACGTACAAACGTAAAAATACAAACAGTATTTATTGATACACGGTTCAGTACACAAAATTAAAAATATTTTTCTTTCGTACATAACAGGTCGTCCAAAAAGTGTCAGAAAAGTTAGTTCATGAAATTGAATGGAATTGTTTCGAACTATTATTAACATATACGTTAGGGTTAGATAGTCAATGATTTAAAGTAGCACTTATGTTCGATTAATATTGTTTAAGTTACAGGGAGAATGTTGTGTTAACATATTATGCGTTTAAGCTCTGAATAGCTCACAATTCAGTATCAACGAACATCGGCGTGCAGCGACAACAGGCAGCGACGAGGATAATCGCAGTTACAAAGATGTGTGTGAATATATACGATGCAATGTTATCTACAGACAGACTTGTGTTTTGACGGTTGTTTGAAGATGACTTATCACATAAATGTCTTATATAAAAAACATTATTCTTTTAAGTAAATGATTCATGATGTTCTTTGAACTTCTTCATCCTTTCAAAGTTACGTATAAACGTGAAAATACAAACAGTAATTGTTGACACACGGCTCTGTACGCAAAATTCAAAACATTTGTCTTTCGTACATAACAGGTCTTCCAAAAATTGTCAGAAATGTTAGATCATAAAGTTGAAGGTAATGGTTTCGAACTATTATAAACATATACGTTAGGGTTAGATAGTCAATGGTTTAAAGTAGCACTTATGTTCGATTAATGTTGTTTAAGTTACAGGGAGAATGTCGTTTTAACATATTATGCGTTTTAAGCTCTGAATAGCTCACAATTCTGTATGATCAAACATCGGCTCACAGCAACCACATAGTATGTTGAAGAATATCGCAGTAATAAAGATATGTGTGATTATATACGATGCAATGAAATTTACAGACAAATTTGAGTTTTGATGTGTGTTTGAAGACGTCTTATCATATATATATTTTATATTAAGCACTCTATTCTTTTGAGGTAATAAAACATGAAGTAACTCAAACAATGTTATCCTTTTAAAATTGCATATAAACGTTAAACTACAAAGAGTATTTAGTGGCACACAGTACAGAATTAACAAATCAACACATTAGACCAACCGTACATTACAGGTCGTAAAAAACTGTTAGAAGTACCGGTTCATAGAGTTGAAGGGAAATATTTCCAATTATTATAAACATGTATATTTATGATAGATATTCATTTCTTTAAAATAGCACTTTTGTCCGATTAATATTATTTAAGTAACAGGAAGATAGTGTGTTATCATAACATGCGTTTTCAACACTGAATATTCAAACACTAATCATTTGAGCAAATCAAGGATGATATACCTCGAACAATGTTATCCTTTCAAAATTACAAACAAAAATAAAAATACAAAGAGTATTTTATGGTTATAACTCAGAACGCAAAATTCAATACATTAGTCCACCCGAATATTTCAGGTGGTCCAAAAACTGTCAGAAATGTTGTGTCATTATGTTGACGGGAATGTTAACAATTTTTATAAACATATACATTAGGGTTAGATATACATTTCTTTTAATTAAAACTTTTTTCCGTTTAATATTATTTAAGTTACAGGCAAATTAGCGTGTTGTCATTTTTCTCGTTTTCAGCTATGAAAACTCTCAATTCTGAATCAACGAACAAGGCAACACTGCGACCACATGTTACGTTGGAGAATATAGCTGTTACAAAGATATGTGTGATTATTTATGATGCATTGAAATTTACAGATTAATTTGAGTTTTGATGTTTGTTTTAGGACGTCTTATCATATACATATTTTATATTAAAAACACTATTCTTTTAAGTTATTAAAAATGACGTACCTCGTACAAAGTTATCTTTTAAAATTATATTTAAAATTTAAAATACAAACAGTGCTTTGTGGACAATGCTCAGAACGCAAAATTCAAAACATTAGTACACCCGAATATTTTAGGTCGTCCAAAAATTTCGGAACTGGTGTTTCGTAATGTTTACGGGAAATGTTTCCAATTTTTATAAACATATACATTAAGGTTAGATATACATTTATTTTAAGTAAAACTTTTCTCTGTTTAATATTATTTAAGTTACAGGCAAATTAGTATGTTGTCATTTTACTGGTTTTCAGGTCTGAAAAGCACACAATTCTGTATCAACGTACATCGGCGTGCAGATATAGCAAGGCAAGGCAAACCAAGGAAGCGCAGGGCAGGGCAGGGAAATGCAGGGCGCTGCCTGGCAGGGAAAGTCAAGGCAAGGCAAGACAAATTTAGGCAAGGCAAGGCAAGACAGGGCACGGCAAAGCAAGGCAAGGCAAGGCAAGGCAAGGCAAGGCAAGGCAAGGCAAGGCAAGGCAAGGCTAGGCAAGGCAAGGCAGGGAAGGGCAGGGCAGGGCAGGGCTGGGCAGGGCAGAGCAGGGCAGGTCAGGGCAGGGCATGGTAAGGAATTGCAGGACAGTCAGGGCAAGGCAGGGCATAGAACGGCAGAGTACTTCAAGGCAGGGCAAGGCAGGGCAATGCAGGGCAAGGCAGTGAAGGGGAGGGAAGGGCATGGCAGCGCAGGGCACCGCATGGCAAGGCTAGGCAGGGCAGGCAGTACAGGGAAGGGCAACGGAAGGAAAGGCAAGGCAAGTCAAGGCAAGGCAGGGCAAAGCATGGCATATCAGGGCAGGGTGGGGCAGGGCAGGGCAATCAAGGCAAAACAAGGCAAGGCAAGACAAAGCAGGTCAGGTCAGAGCAGGGAAGGGCAGGGCAGGGCAGTGCAAAGCAGGATAGGACTGGGCAGGCAGGTCAGAGCAGGTTAGGGCAGGGCAGTTCAGGGCAGGGCAAGGCAAGGTAAGGCAAGCCAAGGCAAGGCAGGGCAAAGCATGGCATTTCAGGGCAGGGTGGGGCAGGGCAGGGCAATCAAGGCAAAACAAGGCAAGGCAAGGCAAAGCAGGTCAGGGCAGAGCAGGGAAGGGCAGGGCTGGGCAGTCCAAAGCAGGATACGGCAGGGCAGGGAAGGGCAGGGCAGGGCAGGCAGGGCAGAGCAGGTTAGGGCAGGGCAGTTCAGGGCAGGGCAGGGCAAGGCAAGGCAAGGCAAGGCAGGGCAACGCAAGGCAGGACAGGGCAGGATAGGGCAGGGCAGGGAAGTGCTGGGCAGAGCAGGGCAGGGTAGGGCAGGTCAGGGCAATGTAAGACTGGGCGGGGCTGGGCAGGGCAGTGCAGGGTAAAGCAAGGCAGTGCAAGGTAGGGCAGAGCAAGTCAAGGCAGATCAGGGAAGGGCAGGGCAGCGCAGGTCAGGACAGGGCACGGCAGGGCACGGCAGGGCAAGGAAGGGAAGTCAGGGCAAGGCTGGGAATGGCAGGGCAAGGCGAGGCAAGTCAAGGCAAGAAAAATCAGAGCAGGCCAGGGCAGGGCAGAGCAAGGCAGAGCAAGGCAAGGTAAGGCAAGGCAGGGTAGGGCAGGGCACGGCATAGCAAGGCCTGGCAGGGCAGAGCAGGGCAGGACAAGGCAAGGCATGGTAAGACAAGTCAAGTCAAGGCATGGCAAGGCAAGGGATGGCAGTTCACGGCAGGGAAGAGCAAGTCTAGACAAGGAAAGGCAAGGTAAGGCAAGGAAAGGCAAGGCAGGGCAGTTTATGGCAGGTCATGGCAGGGCAGGGCAAGTCTAGGCAAGGCAAGGCAGGGCAGGGCAGTTTAGGGCAGGCCAAGGCAAGGCAGGGCAGGGCAAGTCAAGGCAAGGCAAGGCAGGGAAGTATAGGGCAGGCCAAGGCATGGCAGGGCAGGGCATGGCAAGGAATGGTAAGACAAGGCAAGTTGAGGCATAGCAAGGAAAGGGAAGGCAGGGCAGAACAGGGCAGGGCAAGGCAGGCCAAGGCAAGGCAGGACAGGGCAGATCAGGGCAGGCAAGGCAACGCAGAGCAGGGCACGGCAGGGCAGGGCAGGGCAGGGCAAGACAAGGCAGTGAATTGCAGGTTAGATCAGGGTATTGGAGGGCAGGGCAGCGCAGGGCAATGTAGGACAAGGCACTGTAAGTTAAAGCAGGGAAAGCAGAGCAAGGCAGGGCAAGGCAAGGCAAGACAAGGCAGAGCAGGTCAGGGCAAGGTAGGGCAAGGCAAGGCAGGGCAAGGCAAGGCAGGGCAAGGCAATGCAGCTCAGTGCAGAGCAGGGCAAGGCAGGGCAAGGAAGGGCTAGGCAAGGCAGGGCAGGGTAGGACAGGGCAGGGATTGCAGCGCAGGGCATGGCAAAGAAAGGCAAGGCAAGGCGTGGCCTTTCCCTGCCTAGCCCTGCTCTGCCTTACTTTGCTCTGCTCTGCCCTGCCCTGCCCTGACCTCCCTTGCATTGACCTGCCCTGTGCTGCCTGGCTTGCCTTTCCTTTACTTGCCTTGCCTTGCCTTGCCTAGACTCTCCTTGCCTTACCTAGCCACGCCTTGCCTAGCTACGCCTTGCCTTGCTTAGCCACGCCTTGCCTTGCCTAGCCACGCCTTGTCTTGTCTTGCCTAGTAGGGCCTTGCCTTGCCTAGCCACGCCTTGCCTTGCCTTGTATTGCCTAGCCACGCCTTGACTTGCTTTGCCTTGCCTTGCCCAGCCTTGCCTTGCCTTGCCATTCTTTGCCTTGATTTGCATTGCCTAGCCACGTCTTGCCTAGCCACGTCCTGCCCTGCCCGGTCCTGCCTTGCCTTGCCTTGCCCTGCTTTGGCCTGCCTTGCCTTGCCTTGCTTTGCCTTGCCTTGCTTTGCCTTGCCTTGACTTGCCTTGCCTTGCCTTGCCTTGCCTTGCTTTGCATTGCATTGACCTTCCTTGCCCCGCCTTGCTTTGCCTTGCCTTGCCAGGCCTTGCCCTGCTCTGCCCTGCCACGCCTTGCCTTGCCTTGCCCTGCCCTGCCCTGCCCTGCCTAGATTTGCCTTGATCTGCCTTGCCTTGCCTTGCCTTGCCTTGCCTTGAATTACATTGCTTTGCATTGCATTGCCCTTCCTTGCCCCGTCTTGCCTTGCCTTGCCGTGCCTCTCTTTGTCTTGCCCTGCCCTGCACCGCCCTGCTCTCTCCTGCCCTGCATTGTTTTGGCCTACCATGCCTTGCCTTGCCTTGCCCTGCCTTGCCCGGCCTTGCCCTGCCCTGCCCTGCCCTGCCCTGCCCTGCCCTGCCCTGCCCTGCCCTGCCCTGCCTTGCGTTGCATTGCCTTTCCATGCCTTGCTTTGCCTTTCCTTGCCCTGCCGTGCCCTGCCTTGCCCTGCCCTGACCTGCCTTGCTTTGTCTTGCCCTGCCTTTCCCTGCCTTGCCCTGCTTTGCCCTGCCTTGCCCTGCCCTGTCTTCCCCTGCCAGCCTTACCTTGATTTTACATTCCTTGCCTTGCCTTGCCGTGCCTTCCCTGAACTGCTCTGCCCTGCCCTGCCCTGCCCAGCCCTTGCCCTGTCTTGCCTTTCCTTGCCTTGCCTTGCCTTGCCTTGCCTTGCCCTGCATTGCAGTGCCCTGACCTGCCTTGCCATGTTTTGCCCTGAATTGTCCTGCCTTGCCCTGTCCTGCCCTGCACTGCCCTGCCCTGACCTACACTACCCTGCCTTGCCCTGCCCTGCCCTGCACTGCCCTGCTCTCACTGCCTTGCCCTGCCTTCCCTTGCCTTGCATTGCATTGCCTTGCCTTGCATTGCCCTTCCTTGCTCTGTCTTGCCTTGCCTTGTCTCTCTTTGTCTTACCCTGCCTTACTCCTCCCTGCACTCCCCTGCCCTGCCTTGCCTTGCCATGGCCTACCTTGCCTTGCCTTGATTGCCCTGCCTTGTCCTGCCCTGCCCTGACCAGCCCTGCCCTGCACTGCCGTTCCCTGACCTACACTGTCTTGCCCTGCCCTGCCTTGCCTGCCTTGCCCTGCACTGCCATGCCCTGCCCTGCCCTGCCTTGCCTTATCACATAAATGTCTTATATAAAAACATTATTCTTTTAAGTAAATAAATCATGATGTTCTTCGAACTTCTTCATCCTTTCAAAGTTACGTACAAACGTGAAAATACAAACAGTATTTAGTGGCACACAGTACAGAATTGACAAATCAAAATATTAGACCAACCGTACATTACAGGTCGTAAAAAACTGTTAGAAGTACCGGTTCATAAAGTTGAAGGGAAATATTACCAATTATTATAAACATGTATATTTAAGATAGATATTCATTGCTTTAAAATAGCACTTTTGACCGATTAATATTATTTAAGTAACAGGAAGATAGTGTGTTATCATAACATGCGTTTTCAACACTGAATAACACACAATTCTGTGTCAACGAACCTCGGTTTACTGCTATGACATAGTTTGTGAGGGTGTATCGCAACTACAAAGATTTGTGTTAATATATATGATATTTACAGAGAGACTTAGGATTTGTTGGTTGTTTGAAGTGGTCTTATCATATATATATTTTATAGTAAACACTATTCATTTGAGCAAATCAAGTAACATATACCCCGAACAATGTTAATTTTCAAAATTACAAACAAAAGTTAAAATACAAATAGTATTTTGTAAATACAGTTAAGAACGCAAAATTCAATACATTAGTCCCCCCGAATATTTCAGTTAGTCCAAAAACTGTCAGAAATGGTGTTTCATAATGTTGACGGGAAATGTTAATAATTTTTATAAACATATACATTAGGATTAGATATACATTTCCTTTCATTAAAACTTTTTACCGTTTAATATTATTTAAGTTACATGCAAATTAGAGTGTTGTCATTTTTTTCGTTTTTAACTATGAAAAGCTCTCAATTCTGAATCAACGAACAAGGCAACACTGCAACCACATGTTACGTTGGAGAATATAGCGGTTACAAAGATATGTGTGATTATATACGATGCAATGTTATCTACAGACAGACTTGAGTTTTGACGGTTGTTTGAAGACGACTTATCACATAAATGTCTTATATAAAAACATTATTATTTTAAGTAAATAATGCATGATGATCTTCGAACATATTCATCCTTTCAAAGATACATACAAATCTGAAAATACAAACAGTATTTATTGACACACGGCTCAGTACACAAAATTAAAAACATTTTTCTTTCGTAAATAACAGGTCGTCCAAAAATTGTCAGAAAAGTTAGTTCATGAAATTGAAGGGAATTGTTTCGAACTATTATAAACATATACGTTATGGTTAGATAGTCAATGGTTTAAAGTAGCACTTATGTTCGATTAATATTGTTTAAGTTACAGGGAGAATGTTGTGTTAACATATTATGCGTTTATGCTCTAAATAGCTCCCAATTCAGTATCAATGAACATCGGCGTGCAGCGACCACAGGCATCGACGAGGATAATCGCAGTTACAAAGATGTGTGTGAATATATATGATGCAATGTTAATTACAAACAGACTTGAGTTTAGACGGTTGTTTGAAGACGACTTATCACATAAATGTCTTATATAAAAAACATTATTCTTTTAAGTAAATAATGATGTTCTTCGAACTTCTTCATCCTTTCAAAGTTACGTATAAACGTGAAAATACAAACAGTATTTGTTGCACACGGCTCAGTACGCAAAATTCAAAACATTTCTCTTTCGTACATAACAGGTATTCCAAAAATTGTCAGAAATGTTAGATCACAAAGTTGAAGGGAATTGTTTTGAACTATTATAAACATATACGTTAGGGTTTGATAGTCAATGGTTTAAAGTAGCACTTATGTTCGATTAATATTGTTTAAGTTACAGGGAGAATGTTGTGTTAACATATTATGCGTTTTAAGCTCTGAATAGCTCACAATTCTGTATCAACGACCATCGGTGCACAGCAACCACATAGTATGTTGAAGAATATCGAAGTAATAAAAATATGTGTGATTATATACGATGCAATGAAATTTAAAGACTAATTTGAGTTTTGATATTTGTTTGGAGAAGGCTTATCACATATATATTTTATATTAGAAACAGTATTCTTTTGAGGTAATAAAATATGATGTTCCTCTAACAATGTTATCCTTTTAAAATTGCATATAAACGTTAAACTACAAACAGTATTCAGTAGCACACAGTACAGATTTGACAAATCAAAACATCAGACCACCCGTACATTACAGGTCGTAAAAAACTGTTAGTAGTACCGGTTCATAAAGTTGAAGGAAAATATTTCCAATCATTATAAACATGTATATTTAAAATAGATATTCATTGCTTTAAAATAGCACTTTTGTCCGATTAATATTATTTAAGTAACAGGAAGATAGTGTGTTATCATAACATGCGTTTTCAACACTGAATAACACACAATTCTGTGTCAACGAACCTCGGTTTACTGCTATGACATAGTTTGTGAGGGTGTATCGCAACTACAAAGATTTGTGTTAATATATATGATATTTACAGAGAGACTTAGGATTTGTTGGTTGTTTGAAGTGGTCTTATCATATATATATTTTATAGTAAAACACTATTCATTTGAGCAAATCAAGTAAGATATACCCCGAACAATGTTACCTTTCAAAATTACAAACAAAAGTTAAAATACAAATAGTATTTTGTAAATACAGTTAAGAACGCAAAATTCAATACATTAGTCCCCCCGAATATTTCAGTTAGTCCAAAAACTGTCAGAAATGGTGTTTCATAAAGTTGACGGGAAATGTTAATAATTTTTATAAACATATACATTAGGGTTAGATATACATTTCTTTTCATTAAAACTTTTTTCCGTTTAATATTATTTAAGTTACATGCAAATTAGAGTGTTGTCATTTTTTTCGTTTTTAACTATGAAAAGCTCACAATTTTGTATCAACGAACTACGTCGCACAGCGACCACATGTTACGTTGGAGAATATAGCTGTTACAAAGAAATGTGTGATTATATAGGGTGCAATGAAATTTACAGACTAATTTGAGTTTTGATGTTTGTTTGAAGACGTCTTATCATATGCATATTTTTTATTAAAAACACTATTCTTTTAAGTTAATAAAAATTATGAACCTCGAACAATGCTATCCTTTCAAAATTACATACAAACGTTAAAATACAAAGAGTATTTAGTGGACAAAGTTCGAAAGCAAAATTCAGCACATTGGACCTCCCGTATATTTCAGGTCGTCGATAAAATGTCAGATATGGTGTTTCATAATGTTGACGGGAAATGTTTTCAATTTTTATAAACATATACATTAGGTTTAGATATACATTTCTTTTAATTAAAACTTTTTTCGTTTAATATCATTCAAGGTAAAGAAAAATTAGTATGTTGACATTTTACTGATTTTCAGCTCTGAAAAGCTCACAATTCTGTATCAACGAACATCGCCGCAAAGCGAGTACATGTTACGGTTTAGAATATCGCTGTTACAAAGATATGTGTGAATATATACGATGCAATGTTATTTACAGACAGACATAAGTTTTGATAGTTGTTATGTCATCTTATCATACACATGTTTAATATTAAAAACAATATTCATTGAGATAATCAAGAATGATATACCTCGAAAATAGTTTTCCTTTCAAGATTACGTTCAAACGTTAAGATACAAACAATATTTAGTGGCACACGGCTCAGAAAGCAAAAATCTATTCATTAGTCCAACCGCACTTTACAGGTCGTTCAAACCTGTCAGAAATAGAGGTAGTTAAAGTTGAAGGGAAATGTTCCAATTATTATAAACATATACATTACGGTTAGATATTCATTGCTTCACAGTATTACTTATGTCCGATTAATATTATTTCAGATACAGGCAGCTTAGTGTGTAATAATATTAATCGTTTTCATCTCTGTCTGTATAGCACACAATTTTGTACCATCAAACATCGGCTTGCAGCCACTACATAGTATGTAAGGGTCTATCGCAGCAACATAGATTTATGTGAATATATGAGATGTAATATAATTTACAGACAGACTTAGGTATTGATGGTTGTATGAAGTCGTCTTATCGTATACATGTTTTATATTAAAAGCACTAATCATTTGAGGTAATGAAGCATGATGTACGTAGAACAAAGTAATCCTTTTTAAAATACATACAAACGTAAAAATACATACAGTATTTAGTGGCACACAGATTAGAATGCAAAATTCAATTTTTAATACCACCCGTATATCACAAGACTCTTAAAAACGGTTAAAATGTGTTGGTTCTTAAATTTGTTGGGAAATGTTTCAAAATATAATAAACGTGTACATTAGGATTGGATATTCATTATTTTAAAATAGCACATTTGTCCGATTAATATTATTTAAGTTACACGCCGGTTAGTGTAAAGTTATATTATGCGTTTTGAGAATTTAAAAGTAAACAATTCTGTATCAACGAACATCGGCGTGCAGCGACCACAGACATCGAGGAGGATAATCGCAGTTATGCAATCTTATCTACAGACAGACTTGAGTTTTGACGGTTGTTTTAAGACGACTTATCACATAAATGTCTTATATAAAAAACATTATTATTCTAAGTAAATAATGCATGAAGATCTTCCAACATATTCATCCTTTCAAAGATACATACAAACGTGAAAATACAAACAGTATTTTTTGACACACGGCTCAGTACACAAAATTAAAAACATTAGTCTTTCGTACATAACAGGTCGTCCAAAAATTGTCAGAAAAGTTAGTTTATGAAGTTGAAGGGAATTGTTTCGAACTATTATAAACATATACGTTATGGTTAGATAGTCAATGGTTTAAAGTAGCACTTATGTTCGATTAATATTGTTTAAGTTACAGGGAGAATGTTGTGTTAACATATTATGCGTTTAAGCTTTGAATAGCTCCCAATTCAGTATCAACGAACATCGGCGTGCAGCGACCACAGGCATCGACGAGGATAATTGCAGTTACAAAGATGTGTGTGAATATACATGATCCAATGTTAATTACAGACAGACTTGAGTTTTGACGGTTGTTTGAACACGACTTATCACATAAATGTCTTATATAAAAAAAATTATTCTTTTAAGTAAATAATGCATGATGTTCTTCGAACTTCTTCATCCTTTCAAAGTTACGTACAAACGTGAAAATACTAAAAGTATTTGTTGACACACGGCTCAGTACGCAAAATTCAAAACATTTGTCTTTCGTACATAACAGGTCGTCCAAAAATTTTCAGAAATGGTAGTTCATAATGTTGAAGGGAATTGTTTCGAACTAGATAGTCAATGGTTTAAAGTAGCACTTATGTTCGATTACTATTGTTTAAGTTACAGGGAGAATGTTGTGTTAACATATTATGCGTTTTAAGGTCTGATTGGCACACAATTTTGTATCACGACCATCGGCGCACAGCAATCACATAGTATTTTGAAGAATATCGAAGTAATAAAGATATGTGTGATTATATACGATGCAATTAAATTTAAAGACTAATTTGAGTTTTGATGTTTGTTTGGAGACGTCTTATCATATATATATTTTATATTAGAAACAGTATTCTTTTGAGGTAATAAAATATGATGTTCCTCTAACAATGTTATCGTTTCAAAATTACATACAAACTTTAAAATACAAACAGTTTTTAGTGGCACACAGTTCAGAATTCACAAATCAAAATATTAGAACATGCGTACATTACATGTCGTAAAAAACTGTTAGAAGTAGTGGTTCATAAAGTTGAAGGGAAATGTTTCCAATTATCATAAACATGTATATTTAAGACAAATATTCATTCTTTTAAAGTAGCACTTTTGTCCGAATAATATTATTTAAGTAAAAGGTAGATATTGTGTTATCATATCTTGCGTTTTCAACCGTGAATATGACACAATTCTGTGACAACGAACATCGTCCTACTGTTATAACATAGTATGTGAGGGTCTATAGAAACTACAAAGATTTGTGTTATTATATATGATATTTACAGAGAGACTTAGGATTTGTTGGTTGTTTCAAATCGTCTTATCATATACATGTTTTATATTAAAACTCTATTCATTTGAGCAAATCAAGAATGATATACCTCGAACAATGTTATCCTTTCAAAATTACAAACAAAAATAAAAATACAATGAGTATTTTATGGTTATAGCTCAGAACGCAAAATTCAATTCATTAGTCCACCCGAATATTTCAGGTAGTCCAAAAACTGTCAGAAATGGTGTTTCATAATGTTGACGGGAAATGTAAACAATTTTTATAAACATATACATTAGGGTTAGATATACATTTCTTTTAATTAAAACTTTTTTCCGTTTAATATTATTTAAGTTACAGGCAAATTAGTGTGTTGTCATTTTTCTCGTTTTCAGCTATGAAAAACTCTCAATTCTGAAACAACGAATTTTGCAACACTGCGACCACATGTTATGTTGGAGAATATAGCTGTTACAAGATATGTGTGATTATTTATGATGCATTCAAATTTACAGACTAATTTGAGTTTTGATGTTTGTTTTAAAACGTCTTATCATATACATATTTTATATTAAAAACACTATTCTTTAAGTTAATAAAAATGACGAACCTCGAACAAAGTTATTCTTTTAAAATTATATTTAAACGTTAAAATACAAACAGTGTTTTGTGGACACTGCTCAGAACGCAAAATTCAAAACATTAGTCCACCCGAATATTTTAGGTCGTCCAAAAATTTTCAGAAATGGTGTTTCATAATGTTTACGGGAAATGTTTCCAATTTTTATAAACATATACATTAAGGGTTAGATATAAATTAATTTTAAGTAAAACCTTTCTCCGTTTAATATTATTTAAGTTACAGACAAATTAGTGTGTTGTCATTTTACTGGTTTTCAGCTATGAAAAGCTCACAATTCTGTATCAACGTTCATCGGCGTGCAGATATAGCAAGGCAAGGCAGACCAAGGAAGGGCAGGGCAGGGCAGGGAAATGCAGGGCGCTGCCTGGCAGGGAAAGGCAAGGCAAGGCAAATCTAGGCAAGGCAAGGCAAGACAAGGCACGGCAAAGCAAGGCAAGGCAAGGCAGGGAAGGGCAAGGCAGGAGAGAGCAGAGCAGGACAGGGCAGGGCAGGAGAGAGCAGAGCAGGACAGGGCAGGGCAGGGCAGGCCATGGCAGGGCAGGGCAGGTCAGGGCAGAGTAAGAAAAGGAAGGGCAGGGCAGGGTAAGTCAAGGCAGGTCAAGTCTTTGCAAGGCAGGGCACGACAAAAAAAGGCAGAGCAGGGCAGGGCAGGGCAGTGCAGGGCAGGGCAAGGCATTTCAGGGCAGAGCATGGCAAGGCACGGCAAGGCAAGGTAGAGCAAGGCATGGCAGGGCAAGGCAAGGCACAGAAAGGCAAGGCAAGAAAAAGCAAGGTAGGCAAGGCAGGGGAGGGCATGGCAGGGCATGGCAGGGCAGTGCAGGGCAGGCCAAGGCAAGGAAAGGCAAGGCAAGACAAGGCAAGGCAGGGCAGTGAAGGGCAGGGCAGGGTAGGGAAGGGCAGGTCAGGGCAGGGCATGGTAAGGAATTGCAGGACAGTCAGGGCAAGGCAGGGCAGAGCAGGGAAGAGTAGTTTAAGGCAGGGCAAGGCAGGGCAAGGCAGGGCAAGGCAGTGAAGGGGAGGGCAGGGCATGGCATGGCAGGGCACCGCAAGGCAAGGTTAGGCAGGGCAATGCAAGCCACGGCAAGGCAAGGCAAGACAAGGCAAGGCAGGGCAGGCAGTACAGGGCAGGTCAGGGCAGGGCAGTGCAGGGAAGGGCAACGCAAGGAAATTCAAGGCAAGGCAAGGCAGGGCAGTGCAGGGCAAAGCATGGCATGTCAGGGCAAGGTGGGGCAGGGCAGGGCAATCAAGGCAAGGCTAGGCAAGGCAAGGCAGAGCAGGTCAGGGCAGAGCAGGGCAGGGCAGGGCAGGGCAGTGCAAAGCAGGATAGGGCAGGGCAGGAAGGTTTAGGGCAGGGCAGGGCAGGCAGGGCAGAGCAGGTCAGGGCAGGGCAGTTCAGGGCAGGGCAGGGCAAGGTAAGGCAAGGCAAGGCAGGGCAGGGCAGGGGAAGGCAAGGCAGGACAGGGCAGGATAGGGCAGGGCAGGGAAGTGCTGGGCAGAGCAGGGCAGAATAGGGCAGGTCAGGGCAATGTAAGACTGGGCGGGGCAGGGCAGGGCAGTGCAGGGTGAGGCATAGCAGTGCAAGGTAGGGCAGAGCGAGGCAAGGCAGAGCAGGAAAGGGAAGGGCAGCGCAGGTGAGGACAGGGCACGGCAGGGCAAAGAAGGGAAGTCAGGTCAAGGCTGGGCTGGCAGAGCAAGGCGAGGCAAGTCAAGGCAAGGAAAAGCAGAGCTGGGCAGGGCAGGGCACTCGAGGGCAGGGCAGAGCAAGGCAGAGCAAGGCAAGGAAAGGCAAGGCAGGGTAGGGCAGGGCAAGGCATGGTAAGACAAATCAAGTCAAGGCATGGCAAGGCAAGGGATGGCAGTTCATTGCAGGGCAGGGCAAGTCTAGGCAAGGCAAGGCAAAGCAGGGCATTTTAGGGCAAGCCAAGGCATGGCGGGGCAGGGCAAGTCTAGGCAAGGCAAGGCAAGGCAAGGCAGGGCAATTTAGGGCAGGCCAAGGCATGGCAGGGCAGGGCAAGGCATGGCAGGGCAAGGCAAGGCATGGTAAGCCAAGGCAAGTCGAGGCATAGCAAGGAAAGGGAAGGCAGGTCAGAGCAGGGCAGGGCAAGGCAGTCCAAGGCAAGGCAGGACAAGGCAGATCAGGACAGGCAAGGCAAGGCAGGGCAGGGCAGGGCACGGCAGGGCAGGGCAGGATAGGGCAGGGCAAGGCAAGGCAGGGAAGGGCAGGTTAGATCAGGACAGGGGAGGGCAAGGCAAAGCAGGGCAATGTAAGACAGGGCAGGGCACTGTAAGTTATAGCAGGGAAGGCAGAGCAAGGCAGGGCAAGGCAAGGCAAGACAAGGCAGAGCAGGTCTGGGCAAGGAAGGGCAAGGCAAGGCAGGGCAAGGCAAGGCAGGGCAGGGCAAGGCAGGGCAAGGCAATGCAGCTCAGTGCAGGGCAGGGCAAGGCAGGACAAGGAAGGGCTAGGCAAGGCAGGTCAGGGCAGGGTAGGACAGGGCAGGGATTGCAGCGCATGGCAAGGCAAAAAAAGGCAAGGCAAGGCGCGGCCTTGACCTGCTTTGCCCTGCTCTGCCTTACTTCGCCCTGCTCTGCCCTGACCTCCCCTGCATTGCCCTGCCCTGTGCTTCCCTGCCTTGCCTTTCCTTTCCTTGCCTTGAATTGCCTTGCCTTGCCTAGACTCTCCTTGCCTTACCTAGCCACGCCTTACCTAGCCACGCCTTGAATTGTCTTGCCTAGTAGGGCCTTGCCTTGCCTAGCCACGCCTTGAATTGTCTTGCCTAGTAGGGCCTTGCCTTGCCTAGCCACGCCTTGCCTTGCCTTGTCTTGCCTAGCCAAGCCTTGCCTTGCCTTACCTTGATTTGCTTTGCCTTACCTTGCCCTGCCTTGCTCTGCCTTGCCCTGCTTTGCCTTGATTTGCCTTGCCTAGCCACGCCTTTCTTAGCCACGCCCTTCCCTGCCCTACACTGCCACGCCTTGCCTTGCCTTGCCTAGCCCTGCCTTGAATTGTCTTGCCTTGCCCTGCTTTGCCTGGCCTTGCCCTGCCCTGCCCTGCCCTGCCCTGCCTTGCGTTGCCTTGCCTTTCCATGCCTTGCCCTGCCTTGCCCTGCCCTGACCTGCCTTGCTTTGTCTTGCCCTGCCTTTCCTGCCTTGCCCTGCTTTGCCCTGCCCTGCCCTCCCCTCCCCAGCCCTTGCCCTGCCTTGCCGTGCCTTGCCTTGCCTTGCCTTGCCCTGCCTTGCCCTGCCCTTACCTGCCTTGCCATGCCTTGTCCTGAAATGCCCTGCCTTGCTCTTTCCTGCCCTGCACTCCCCTGCCCTGACCTAAAATACCCTGCCTTGCCCTCCCAGCCCTGCCACGACTTGACTTCATTTACCTTGCCCTGCCTTGCCCTGTCCTGCCCAGTCCTGTCTTGCCCTGCCCTGCCCTGACCTGACCTACACTGCTATGCCATGCCATGCCCTGCCCTGCCTTGCCTTGCCTTCCCCTGATTTGCCCTACCCTGCCCTGCCCTGCCTTGCCTTGCCTTGCCTTACCTTATCTTGCCTTGCCTTGCCTTGCTTTGCCTTGCCTTGCCTTGCCTTGCCTTGCTTGCCTTGCCTTGCCTTTCCTTGCCTTGCCTTGCCCTGCCTAGCCCTACCCTGATCTGTCCTGCCCTGCTCTGCCCTGCCGTGCCCTACCCTGACCTGCCCTGCATTGCCCTGAGCTGTACTGCCCTGCTTTTCCTTTCCTTTCCTTGCCCTGCCCTGCCCTGCCTTGCAATGCCTTGCCCTGCACTGCCATGCCCTGCCTTGCCCTGCTTGCCCTGCGCTGCCTTGCCTTGCCTTGCCAGGTTTTGCCATGCCTTGCCTTGCCTTGCCATGCCTTACCTTGCCATGCCTTGCCTTGCCTTGCCTTGCCTTGACTTGCCTAGCCACGCTTTGCCTTCCTTGCCTAGTCACGCCTTGCCTTGACTTGCCTTGAATTGCCTTTCCTTACATTCCTTTGCCTTGCCTTGCCCCGCCAAGCCTTGCCTTGCTTTGAACTGCCTTGCCCTGCCTTGCCCTGCCTTGCCCTGCCCTTATCTGCCCTGCCTTGCCTTGCCTTGCTTTGCCTTGCTTTGCCTTGCCTTGCTTTGCCTTAACTTGCCTTGTCTTGACTTCCCTTGCTTTGCCCTGCCTTGCCCTGCATTGCCCTGCCCTGCCCTACCACGCCTTGCCTTGCCTTTCCCTGCCCCTGCCCAGCCCTGCCGTGCCCTGCACTGCCCTGCCCCGCCGTGACCTGCCCTGCATTTCTTTCCCTTGCCTTGTCTTGAATTGCATTGCCTTGCATTGCATTGCCCTTCCTTGCCCCGCCTTGCACTGCCCTGCCCTGCCCTGCTCGGCTCTGCCCTGCCATGCACTGTCTTGCCGTTCCTTATTTTCCCTTGCCTTACCTTTCGTTGCCTTTCCTTTTCCTGTCCTGCCCTGCTCTGCCTTGCCTTGCATTGCCTGGCCTTGCCTTGAATTGCCTTTCCTTACTTTCCTTTGCCTTGCCTTGCCTTGCCTTGCCTTGCCTTGCGTTGCCTTGCCATGCCCTGTTTTTCCCTGCCTTGCAGTGCCCTGCCCTGCACTTCCATGCCCTGCCTTACCTAGAACTGCCCTGCCCTGCCTAGCCTTGCCTTGCCTTGCCTTGATTGCCTTGCCTTGAATTGAATTGCTTTGCCTGCCATGCCCTGCCTTGCCCTGCCTTGCTCTTTCTTGCCCTGCCTTGCCATGATTTGCCTTGCCTAGCCACACCTAGCCTTGCCATGCCTAAACACGTCTTGCTTAGCCTCGCCTTGCCTTGCCTAGCCACGCCTTGCCATGACTTGTTTGGCCTTGGCTTGCCTGGCCTTTCCTTGCCTTGCATTACCTTGCCCTGCCCTGTCCTGCCCTGCCTAGCCTTGCCTTGCCTGGCCTTGCCTTGCTTTGCTTTGCCTTGCCTAGCCACGATTTGCCTTGCCTTGTCTAGCCACGCCTTGCCTTGCCTTGCCTAGGCTCTCCTTGCCTTACCTAGCCACGCCTTTCCTTTCCTAGCCACGCCTTGCCTAGCTACGCCTTGCCTTGTCTTGCCTAGACACGCCTTCCCTTGCCTAGCCACAACTTGCCTTGCCTTGCCTAGCCACGCCTTCCTTTGCCTTGCCTTGCATTGCCTTGCCTTGCCCTGAATTGCCCTGCTTGCCCTGCTTTGCCTTGAATTGCCTTGCTTAGCCACGCCTTGCCTTGCCTTGCCTTGCCACGCACTGCCCTGCCCTGCCCTGCCAATCATTGCCCTGCCTTGCCTTGCCTTGAACTGCCCTGCCCTGCCTTGCCCTGCCCTGCCTTGCCTTGCCATGCCTTGCCTAGCCACGCTTTGCCTTGCCTAGAAACGCCTTGCCTTTCCTAGCCACGCCATGCCTTGCCTTGACTTGCCTCGCCTTGCCTAGCCTTGCCTTGCCTTGCCTTGCCTTACCTTATCTTGCCTGGCCTTGCCTTTCCTTGCTTTGCCTTGCCTTGCATTACCTTGCCTTGCCTTGCCTTGTCTTGCCTTGCCTTGCCTTGCCTTGCCTTGCCTTGCTTAGCCACGCCTTGCCTTGCTTACCCACGCCTTGCCTTGCCTTATCTAGCCACACATTGCCTTGCCTTTCCTAGCCTCTCCTTCCTTTACCTAGCCACGCCTTGCCTTTCCTAACCACGCCTTGCCTTGCCTAGCCACGACTTGCATTTTCTAGCCACGCCTTGCCTAGCCACGAATTGCCTTGCCTAGCCACGCCTTGCCTTGTCTTGCCTAGTCACGCCTTGCCTTGCCTAGACACGCCTTGCCTTGCCTTGCCTAGCCACGCCTTAACTTGCCTTGCCTTACCTTGCCTTGCCCTGCCTTGCCCTGAATTTCCTTGATTTGCCTTGCCTAGTCACGCCTAGCCTTGCCTAGAAACGCATTGTCTTGCCTAGCGACGACTAGACTTGCCTAGCCACACCTTGCCTTGCCTTGCCTAGCCAGGCCTTGACTTGTCTTGCCTAGTCACGCCTTGCCTTGGCTAGTCACGCTTAGCCTTGCCTTGGCTTGCCCTGCCTTGCCCTGCCTTGCCCTGCCCTGCCTTGCCTTGCATTGCCTTGACTTGCCTAGCCACGCTTTGCCTGCCTTGCCTAGCCACGCCTTGCCTTGCGTTGTCTAGCTACGCCTTGCCTTACCTTGCCTTTTCTTGCCTTGCCTTGTCTTGCCTTGACTTGCCTAGTCTTGCCTTGCCTTGCCTTGCCTAGCCTTGCCTTGCCTTGCCTTGCCTTACCTTACCTTGCCTAGCTTTGCCTTGCCTTGCCTTGCCTTGCTTTGTATTGCCTTGCCTTGCCTTGCCTTGCCTTGCCTTGCTTTGCTTTGCCTTGCCTTGCCATGCCTTGCCTTGCCTTCCCTTACCTTGTTTTGCCCTGCCTTGCCCTGCCTTCCCTGACCTCCCTGCACTGCCCTGCCCTGCCCTACCTTGCCTTACCTTGCCTTGCCTTGCCTTTCCTATCCAAGCCTTGCCTTGCCTTGTCTAGCCACGCCTTGCCTTGCTTTGTCTAGCCTCTCCTTGCATTACCTAGCCACGTTTTGCCTTTCCTAACAACGCCTTGCCTTTCCTAGCCACGCCTTGCTTAGCCACGCTTAGCCTTGCCTTGCCTAGCCACGCCTTGCCTTGCCTAGCCTCGCCTTGAATTGCCTTGCCTTGCCTTGCCTTGCCTCACCTTGCCTTGCCTTGGCCTACCATGCTTTCCCTTGCCTTGCCCTGATTTGCCCTGACCTGCCCTGAACTGCCCTGCCCTCTCCTGCATTGTCCTGCCCTGCCATGCCCTGCCTTGCCGTGCATTGCCTTGCCTTGCCTTGCCTTTCGCTGCCCTGCCCTGCCCTGCCTTGCTTTGCCTTGCCATTCCTTACCTTGCCTTGCCTAGCCACGCCTAGCCTTGCCTAGAAACGCCTTGCCTTGCCTAGCGACGACTAGACTTGCCTAGCCACACCTTGCCTTGCCTAGGCAAGCCTTGCCTTGTCTTGCCTAGTCACGCCTTGCCTTGGCTAGTCACGCCTAGCCTTGCCTTGCCTTGCCTTGCCTTTCCTTGCCTTGCTTTATTTGTCTTGCCTTGCCGCCTTGCCCTGCACTGCCCTGCCCTGCCCCGCCCTGCAATCCCCTGCTCTGCCTTGCCTTGCCTTGCCTTGCCCTGCCCTGTCCCGCCCTGCCCTCCCCTGCCCTGCCTAGCCTTGCCTTGGTCTGCCTCGCCTTGTTTTGCATAGCACTGCCCTGCCCTGCCTTGCCCTGCCTTGCCATGCCTTGCCTTGCCTTCCCTAGCCACACTTAGCCTTCCTTGCCTAGCCACGCCTTGCCTTGCCTTGTGTAGCCACGCCTTGCCTTGCTTTGCCTAGCCTCTCCTTGCCTTTGCTAACCACGCTTTGCCTTTCCTATCCACGCCTTGCCTTGCCTAGCCACGCCTTCCCTAGCCTAGCCACGCCTTCCCTAGCCTAGCCACGCCTTGCCTAGCCACGTCTTGCCTTGCCTTGCCTAGACACGCCTTGCCTTGTCTTGCCTAGACACGCCTTCCCTTGCCTAGCCACACCTTGCCTTGCGTTGCCTAGCCACGCCTTGCTTTGCCTTGCCTAGCCTTGCCTTGCCATGCCCTGACTTGCCCTGCTTGCCCAGCTTTGCCTTAATTTACCTTGCATAGCCACGCCTTGCCTTGCCTTGCCTAGCCACGCCCTGCCCTGCCAAGCCTTGCCTTGCCTTGCCCTGCCTTGCCCTGATTTGCCCTGCCCTGCCCTGCCTTGCCTTGCCTTGCTTTGCCTTGCTTTGCTTTGCCTTGTATTGCCTTGCCTTGCCTTGCCTTGCCCTGCCATGCCCTGCTCTGCCCTGCCCTGCCACGCCTTGCCTTGCCTTGACCTGCCCTGCCCTGCCCTGCCCTGCCCTGCACTGCCCTGCCCCGCCGTGCCCTGCCCTGCCTTGCTTTGCCTTGCCTTAACTTGCATTGCCTTCCCTGCCCTGCCCTGCACTGCCCTTGCCCTGCCTTGCCCTGCCTTGCCTTGCCTTGCCTTGACTTGCCTTGCCCTGCCATGCCCTGCCCTGCCCTGCCCTGCCACGCCTTGACCTGCCCTGCCCAGACCTGCCCTGTCCTGCCCTGCCCTGCCTTGCCTTCCCTTGCCCTGATTTGCCCTACCCTGCCCTGCCCTGCCTTGCCTTCCCTTGCCTTGAATTGCCTTGCCTTGCCTTATCTTGCCTTGCCTTATCTTGCCTTGCCTTGCCTTGCCTTGCCTTGCCTTGCCTTTCCTTGCCTTTCCTTGCCTTTCCTTGCCTTGCTTTGCCTTGCCCTGTCCTGCTCTGTCCTGCCCTGCACTGCCCTGCCGTTTCCTGCTATGACCCTCCCTGCATTGCCCTGCCCTGTGCTGCCCTGCCTTGCCTTGCCTTGCCTTTCCCTGCTTTGCCCTGCACTGCCCTGCTTTGCCTTGCCTTGCCTTGCCTTGCGTAGCCTCACCTTGCCTTACCTAACCACGCCTTGCCTTTCCTAACCACGCCTTGCCTTGCCTAGCCATTCATTACCTTTCCTAGCCACGCCTTGCCTAGCCACGAATTGCCTTGCCTAACCACGCATTGCCTTTCCAAGCCACGCCTTGGCTTGCCTAGAAACGCCTTGCCTTGCCTAGACACGCCTTGCCTTGTCTAGACACACCTTGCCTTGCCTTGCCTTGCCTGCTTTGCCCTGCCTTGCCCTGCCTTGACTTGCCTTATCTTGCCTTGACTTGCCTTGCTTGTCTTGCAATGTAATGTAATGTAAGGTAACTTAAGGTAATGTAATGTAAGGCAAATCAAGGCATGTGAAGGCAAGTGAAGGCAAGGCAAGGCAATGTTAGGCAAGGCAAGGCACGGCAAGGCAAGGGAAGGCAATGCAAGGAAATTCAAGACATAATATAACAACACACTAATCTGCATGTAACTGACATAATATTAAACGGACAAAAGTGCTACTTTTAACCATTGAATATCTAAACCTAACGTATATGTTTATAATAATTCGAAACAATTCCCTTCAACTTTATGAACCACCAGTTGAGGCAATTTTTGGACGACGTGTTATGTAAGGGTAGACAAATGTTTTGAATTTTGCGTACTGAGCCGTGTGACAATAAATACTGTTTATATTTTAAAGTTTGTACTTTAATTTGAAAGGATGACAATGTTCAAAGAATATCATGCATGATTTCCTTAAAGAATAGTGTTTTTATATAAGGGATTAATATGATAAGACTTCTTAAAACAACCGTCAATACTCAAGTCTGTCTCTAGATAACATTGCATTGTATATATTCACAGTCATCTTTGTAACTTCGATAATCCTCGTCGAAGTCTGTGATAGCTGCACGCCGATATTGTTTGTATTTTAACGTTTGTACGTAATTTTGAAAGGAAAACTATATTCGAGGTATATCATAATTGATCATCTCAAAAGAATAGTGTTTTTAATTTAAAACATGTATATGATAAGACGACTTCTAACAACTATCAAATCTTATGTCGGTCTGTAAATAAAATTGCATGGTATATATTCACACATATCTTTGTAACTGCGATATTCTTCAACGTAACATATGGTCACTGTGCGGCGATGTTCATTGATGCAGAATTGTGAGCTTTTCAGAGCTGAAAAAGGGAAAAATAACAACACACTAATTTGCCTGTAACTTAAACAATATTAAACGGATAAACGATTTACTTGAAAGAAATAAATATCTAACCCTAATGTATATGTTTTTAAAAATTGGAAACATTTCCCGTCAACATTACGAAACACCATTTCTGACAGTTTTTGGAAGATCTAAAATATACTGGTGGACTAATGTTTTGAATTTTGCGTTCTGAGCTGTGTCCACAAAATACTGTTTGTATTTTAACGTTTGTATGTAATCTTGAAAAGATAACATTGTTCAAGGTACATCATGCTTCATTACCTTAAATGATTAGTGTTTTTAATATAAAACATCAATACGATAAGACGACTTCATACAACCATTTTACGTAAGTCTGTCTGTAAATTACATTGCATCGTATATAGTCACATAAATCTTTGTTCCTGCGATGTTTTATATTAAAAACACATTTCATTTGAGGTAATGAAGCATGATGTACGTCGAACAAAGTAATCCTTTTTAAAATACATACAAACGTAAAAATACATACAGTATTTAGTGGCACACAGATTAGAATGCAAAATTCAATTTTTAAGACCACCCTTAAATCACAAGAGCCCCAAAAAAGGTTAAAAAGTGGTGGTTCATAAATTTGTTGGGAAATGTTTCAAATTATAATAAACGAGTACATTAGGAGTAGATATTCATTATTTTAAAGTAGCAAATTTGTCCGATTAATATTATTTAAGTTACACGGCGGTTAGTGTGAAGTTATATTATGCGTTTTGAGCTCTTAAAAGTACACAATTCTGTATCAACGTAAATCGGCGTGCAGCGACCACAGACATCGATGAGGATAATGGCAGTTACAAAAATGTGTGTGAATATATACGATGCAATGTTATCTACAGCCAGACTTGAGTTTTGACGGTTTTTTGAAGACGACTTATCACATAAATGTCTTTTATAAAAAACATTATTCTTTTAATTAAATAATGCATGATGTTCTTTGAACATCTTCACCCTTTCAAAGATACGTACAAACGTGAAAAAACAAACAGTATTTATTGACACACGGCTCAGTACACAAAATTAAAAACATTTGTCGTTCGTACATAACAGGTCGTCCAAAAATTGTCAGAAAAGTTAGTTCATGAAGTTGAATGGAATTGTTTCGAACTATTATAAACATATACGTTAGGGTTAGATAGTCAATGATTTAAAATAGCACTTATGTTCGATTAATATTGTTTAAGTTACAGGGAGAATGTTGTGTTAACATATTATGTGTTCAACCTCTGAATAGCTCACAATTCAGTATCAACGAACATCGGCGTGCAGCGACCACAGGCAGCGAAGAGGATAATCGCAGTTACAAAGATGTGTGTGAATATATACGATGCAATGTTATCTACAGCCAGACTTGAGTTTTGACGGTTGTTTGAAGACGACTTATCACATAAATGTCTTATATAACAAACATTATTCTTTTAAGTAAATAATGCATGATGTTCTTCGAACTTCTTCATCCTTTCAAAGTTACGTACAAACGTGAAAATACAAACAGTATTTGTTGACACACGGCTCAGTACGCAAAATTCAAAACATTTGTCTTTCGTACATAACAGGTCGTCCAAAAATTGTCAGAAATGTTAGTTCATAAAGTTGAAGGGAATTGTTTCGAACTATTATTAACATATACGTTAGGGTTAGATAGTAAATGGTTTAAAGTAGCACTTATGTTCGATTAATATTGTTTAAGTTACAGGGAGAATGTTGTGTTAACATATTATTCGTTTTAAACTCTGAACAGCTCACAATCCTGAATGATCGATCATCGGCTCACAGCAACCACATAGTATGTTGAAGATTATCGCAGTAATAAAGATATGTGTGATTATATACGATGCAATGTAATTTACAGACTAATTTGAGTTTTGATTTGTGTTTGAAGACGTCTTATCATATATATATTTTATATTAAGAACACTATTCTTTTGAGGTAATAAAACATGATGTAAATCTAACAATGTTATCCTTTTAAAATTACATATAAACGTTAAACTACAAACAGTATTTAGTCTCACACAGTTCAGAATTGACAAATCAAAACATTAGACCAACCGTACATTACAGGTCGTAAAAAACTTTTAGAAGTACTGGTTCATAAAGTTAAAGGGAAATATTTCCAATTTTTATAAACATGTATATTTAAGATAGATATTCATTGCTTTAAAATAGCACTTTTGTCCGATTAATATTATTTAAGTAACAGGAAGATAGTGTGTTATCATAACATGCGTTTTCAACACTGAATAACACACAATTCTGTGTCAACTAACTTCGGTTTACTGCTATGACATAGTTTGTGAGGGTGTATCGCAACTACAAAGATTTGTGTTAATATATATGATATTTACAGAGAGACTTAGGATTTGTTGGTTGTTTGAAGTCGTCTTATCATATATATATTTTATAGTAAAACACTATTCATTTGATCAAATCAAGAAAGATATACCCCGAACAATGTTACCTTTAAAAATTACAAACAAAAGTTAAAATACAAAGAGTATTTTGTGGATACAGTTAAGAACGCAAAATTGAATATATTAGTCCACCCGAATATTTCAGTTAGTCCAAAAACTGTCAGAAATGGTGTTTCATAATGTTGACTGGAAATGTTAATAATTTTTATAAACATATACATTAGGGTTAGATATACATTTCTTTTAATTGAAACTTTTTTCCGTTTAATATTATTTAAGTTACATGCAAATTAGAGTGTTGAATTTTTTTTTGTTTTTAACTATGAAAAGCTCACAATTCTGTATCAACGAACTTCGCCGCACAGTGACCACATGTTACGTTGGAGAATATAGCTGTTACAAAGATATGTGTGATTATATACGGTGCAATGAAATTTACAGACTAATTTGAGTTTTGATGTTTGTTTGAAGACGTCTTATCATATGCATATTTTATATTAAAAACACTATTCTTTTAAGTTAATAAAAATTATGAACCTCGAACAATGCTATCCTTTCAAAATTACATACAAACGTTAAAATACAAAGAGTATTTAGTGGACAAAGTTCGAACGCAAAATTCAGCACATTGGACCTCCCGTATATTTCAGGTTGTCGATAAAATGTCAGATATTGTGTTTCATAATGTTAACGGGAAATGTTTTCAATTTTTATAAACATATACATTAGGTATAGATATACATTTCTTTTATGTAAAACTTTTTTCGTTTAATATCATTTAAGTTAAAGGAAAATGAGTATGTTGCCATTTTACTGATTTTCAGCTCTGAAAAGCTCACAATTCTGTATCAACGAACATCGCCGCACAGCGACCACATGTTACGTTGGAGAATATCGCTGGTACAAAGATATGTGTGAATATATACGATGCAATGTTATATACAGACAGACATAAGTTTTGATAGTTGTTATGTCATCTTATCATACACATGTTTTATATTAAAAGCAATATTCCTCTGAGATAATCAAGAATGATATACCTCGAATATAGTTTTCCTTTCAAGATTACGTTCAAACGTTAAGATACAAACAGTATTTAGTGGCACACGGCTCAGAAAGCAAACATCCGTACATTACTGATCGTAAAAAACTGTTAGAAGTAGTGGTTCATAAAGTTGAAGAGAAATGTTTCCAATTATCATAAACATGTATATTTAAGATAAATATTCATTCCTTTAAAGTAGCACTTTTGTCCGAATAATATTATTTAAGTAACAGGTAGATATTGTGTTATCATATCTTGCGTTTTCAACTGTGAATATGACACAATTCTGTGTCAACGAACATCGGCTTACTGCTATAACATAGTATGTGAGGGTCTATAGCAACTATAAAGATTTGTGTTATTATATATGATATTTACAGAGACTTAGGATTTGTTGGTTGTTTCAAGTCGTCTTATCATATACATGTTTTATATTAAAACACTATTCATTTGAGCAAATCAAGAATGATATTCCTCGAACAATGTTATCCTTTCAAAATTACAAACAAAAATAAAAATACAAAGAGTATTTTATGGTTATAACTCAGAACGCAAAATTCAATACATTAGTCCACCCGAATATTTCAGGTAGTCTAAAAACTGTCAGAAATGGTGTTTCATAATGTTGACGGGAAATGTTAACAATTTTTATAAACATATACATTAGGGTTAGATATACATTTCTTTTAATTAAAACTTTTTTCCGTTTAATATTATTTAAGTTACAGGCAAATTAGTGTGTTGTCATTTTTCTCGTTTTCAGCTATGAAAAGCTCTCAATTCTGAATCAACGAACATCGCAACACTGCGAACACATGTTACGTTGGAGAATATAGCTGTTACAAAGATATGTGTGATTATTTATGATGTATTGAAATTTACAGAGTAATTTGAGTTTTGATGTTTGTTTGAAGACGTCTTATCATATACTAATTTTATATTAAAAACACTATTCTTTTAAGTTAATAA
The DNA here is from genome assembly GCF_977971745.1 of Zootermopsis nevadensis. Classification (NCBI taxonomy): domain Eukaryota; kingdom Metazoa; phylum Arthropoda; class Insecta; order Blattodea; family Termopsidae; genus Zootermopsis; species Zootermopsis nevadensis. Next base: position 15,404,034 of record NW_028259139.1, on the reverse strand, counting down.
AAATGACGTACCTCGAACAAAGTTTTTCTTTTAAAATTATATTTAAACGTTAAAATACAAACAGTGTTTTGTGGACACTGCTCAGAACGCAAAATTCAAAACATTAGTCCACCCGAATATTTCAGGTCGTCCAAAAATTTTCGGAAATGGTGTTTCATAATGTTTACGGGAAATGTTTCCAATTTTTATAAACATATACATTAGGGTTAGATATACATTTATTTTAAGTAAAACTTTTCTCCGTTTAATATTATTTAAGTTACAGACAAATTAGTGTGTTGTCATTTTACTGGTTTTCAGCTCTGAAAAGCTCACAATTCTGTATCAACGTACATCGGCGTACAGATATAGCAAGGCAAGGCAGACCAAGGAAGGGCAGGGCAGGGCAGGGAAATGCAGGGCGCTGCCTGGCAGGGAAAGGCAAGGCAAATCTAGGCTAGGCAAGGCAAGGCAAGGCAGGGAAGGGCAAGGCAGGGAAGAGCAGAGCAGGACAGGGCAGGGCAGGGCATGGAAGGGCAGGGCAGGTCAGGGCAGAGTAAGGCAAGGCAGGGCAGGGTAAGTCAAGGCATGTCAAGTCTTTGCAAGGCAGGGCACGACAAATCAAGGCAGAGCAGGGCAGGGCAGGGCAGGGCATTTCAGAGCAGGGCAAGGCATTTCAGGGCAGGGCAAGGCAAGGCACGGGAAGGCAAGGCAGAGCAAGGCATGGCAGGGCAAGGGAAGGCACAGAAAGGCAAGGCAAGGCAAGGCAGGGCAGTGAAGGGCAGGGCAGGGCAAAGCTGGGCAGGGCAGGGCACGGCACGTCAGGGCAAGGCAGTGAAGGGGAGGGAAGAGCATGTCAGGGCAGGGCACCGCAAGGCAAGGCAAGGCAGGGCAATGCAAGCCACGGCAAGGCAAGGCAAGACAAGGCAGGGCAGGCTTTACAGGGCAGGTCAGGGCAGGGCAGTGCAGGGAAGGGCAACGCAAGGAAAGGCAAGGAAAGGCAAGGCAGGGCAGTGCAGGGCAAAGCATGGCACGTCAGGGCAGGGTGGGGCAGGGCAGGGCAATCAAGGCAAGGCAAGGCAAGGCAGGGCAAGGCAAAGCAGGTCAGGGCAGAGCAGGGCAGGGCAGGGCAGGGCAGGGCAGTGCAAAGCAGGATAGGGCAGGGCAGGGAAGGGCAGGGCAGGCAGGGCAGGGCAGGGCACGGCAAGGCAGGGCAGAACAGGGCAGGATAGGGCAGGGCAGGGAAGTGCTGGGCAGAGCAGGGCAGGGTAGGGCACGTCAGGGCAATGTAAGACAGGGCGGGGCAGGGCAGGTCAGTGCAGGGTAAGGCAAGGCAGTGCAAGGTAAGGCAGAGCAAAGCAAGGCAGAGCAGGGAATGGCAGGGCAGCGCAGGTCAGGACAGGGCACGGCAGGGCACGGCAGAGCAAGTAAGGGAAGACAGGGCAAGGCAGGGCATGGCAGGGCAAGGCAAGGCAAGGCAAGGCAAGGCAGGGCAGGGCAGGACTGGGCATGGCAGGGCAAGGCAAGGCAAGGCAAGGCAGGGCAAGGAAAGGCGTGGCTAGGCAAGGCAAGGCGTGGCGTGGCTAGGCAAGGCAAGGCGTGGCTTGGCAAGGCTAGTCGTCGCTAGGCAAAGCAAGGCGTGGCTAGGCAAGGCAAGGCGGGGCAAGGAAGGGCAATGCAAGGTAATGCAAGTCAAGGCAAGGCAAGGAAAGGCAAGGCAATGCAAAGCAAGGCACGGCAGGGCACGGCGGGGCAGGGCAGAGCAGGGCAGGGCAGAGCAAGGCAAGGCAAGGCGTGGCAGGGCAGGGCAAGGCAGGGCAAGGCAAGGCAAGGCAAGGCAAGGCAAAGAACGGCAAGGCAAGGCAAGGCAGGGCAGGGCAGGACAAGGCAGGGTAAGGCAGGGCAGGGCAATGCAATGCAAGGCAAGGCAGCCCAAGGCAAGGCAAGGCAGGGCAGAGCAGGGCAGGGCAGGGCAGGGCAGGTCAGGGCAAGGCAGGGCAAGGCAAGGCAAGGCATGGTAGGCCAAGGCAAGGCAGGGCAGGGGAGTGCAGGGCGGTGCAGGTCAGGGCAAGACAAAGGGAGGTAAGGCAAGGCAAGACAAGGCAAGGCAAGGCGGGGCAAGGAAGGGCAATGCAAGGCAAGGCAATGCAAGTCAAGGCAAGGCAAGGCAAGGCAAAGTAACGCAGGGCAGGGCACGGCGGGGCAGGGCAGTGCAGGGCAGGGCAGGGCAAGGCAAGGCAAGGCGTGGCAGGGCAGGGCAGGGCAAGGCAGGGAATGGCAAGGCAAGGCAAGGCAAAGCAAGGCAAGGCAAGGCAAAGCAAGGCAAGGCAGATCAGGGCAGGGCAGGGCAGGTCAAGGCAGGGCATGCAGGGCGAGGCAGGGCAAGGCAAGGCGTGGCAGGGCAGGGCAGGGCAGGGCAGGGCGTGGCTAGGCAAGGCAAGGCGTGGCTAAGCAAGGCAAATCAAGGCAAAGCAGGGCTAGCAGTGCAAGGCAGGGCAAGGCATGGCAAGGCAAGGCAAGGTGTGGCTAGGCAAGGGAAGGCGTGACTAGGCAAGACAAGGCAAGGCGTGGCTAGGCAAGGCAAGGCGTGGCTAGGCCCTGCCTTGCCTTGCCTTGCCTTGCCTTGCCTTTCCTAGACTTGCCCTGCCCTGCCCTGAACTGCCATCCCTTGCCTTGCCATGCCCTGACTTAACTTGTCTTACCATGCCTTGCCTTGCCCTTCCCTGCTCTGCCCTGCCAAGCCTTGCCATGCCTTGCCCTGCCCTACCCTGCCTTGCCTTGCCTTGCCTTGCTCTGCCCTGCCCTGGCCTGCCCTGCCCTGCCTTGCCCTGCCCTGCCCTGCCCTGATTTGCCTTGCCTTGCCTTGACTTGCCTTGCCTTGCCCTGCCATGCCCTGCCTTGCCCTGTGTTCCCTTCCTTGCCCTGCCGTGCCCTGCCGTGCCCTGTCCTGACCTGCGAAAAGGTGGCGCTGATAATTTCTCGGATGGCATAATATGTAACGAAAGTGCTGTGTAAGATTTGGGGTTTTCACAGCGGTTAGTATGAAGATTTCCGTCTGGCCGATGTAGACTTTTCCGCACTCACAGGGAACGCTGTATACGCCAGGCGTCTTCAGTCCAAGGTCGTCCTTGACCGGCCGGTATTCTCTGATGTAAGACCTTACATGAATCTAAGCAAGTGTAATATATTCTGTATATTTAAAGTTAAAGAAGCTTAAAATATATATAAATAAATGTAATAAGTTGATTTCAGATTGCTATAGTACACGCATCATAGTCCCCAACCTTCTATTCCTTATTTCCAAGCGATTTCTATCAGATGTCGCTTTGATTGTCGGTGATGGAGTCCTGAAATCCTAGATGCGATAATTCGCGAGCAAAATCGATTAGACTTTGTGGGACGCGATGGATAATCATGAAGCAGAACTCTTGATTCACGTTGAGTCTCTAATTCTTCACGAACCAGTGACACTTCTTAAGTCGTGAAGTCTTTGAACAGACCGGATAACAGCATGACAATCTTAAAGACTTGTGCTGAGTGTTTGTACGAACAATTTTAATTTGGATACATCCCAAAAGTTTCAGTTTCTATAATTACAAATGTTTTAACGCGTGGAATTAGCTTGTTATGGTTTCTGTATCGCATCATCGGAAAAGTATATAAAAATAAGTATGGTTGGTAATGCGTGCTGTTGGAATAAAATGCGTGCGCCATCTCTGAGACACACAAATAACCTTGACAGTGCCACTGCAGAAACACTTTCGAAAACGGATATCACAACATTATGAACCAAATAATCTCAACTGCGAATGAAACAGAAGATTATTAATTTATTAAAAAATATCATATTTTTAAATTACCAAATTAAGACGTTCTATTCTTTCATTAATGTAAAAGGAAGCTCGCCTCATTTGGCAATTTAAGGTCTCATACTACGTTTATGGTTTCCATTATGAGCTTTGTGCCGTGTAGTCAGGTAGAAGTCTACAGACGTTTCAGAGGTGCTTGCTATCTCCGTCATGAACTTAATGATAATGTAAATTAACTTGGCCCCACAAACGACTAGGACTTCTTTCAAAAATGACTTTCACTATATTAGTTCCATAATTACACATGTTCATAATGTTTACATTGTAAACGCATGTGTAAAATGTTTCTTTATTAGAATGGAAGACCAAATACAAAATTTCTCAGACACCTTCAATCTGTGTTTCTCCCTCAGAGTAAGAGACCACGTTTTGCACCCATACAAAGCAACAGGCAAAATTATTGTTTTGTATATTTTAATCTTTAGTTTCTTAGAAATCAGAGGGTAAGACAAAGTATTTTGAACTGAAAAGTTTCAAGCGTTTCCAGAATACAGTCACCTCCTGATTTCCTCATGAGTATCATTTCGATTAATTATTGTTGTTCCCAAATATTTAAAATTTGTCACGCTCTTAATGGAATGCAATCAAAGAGCAGAATAAAACAACTTCTTACATCTGTTTTATTTACACTGACTGTGAAAATGCTCCTGTACTGTCTATAACATAATCTTGTGTCATTTTGTCTCTCATTTATCTTTCTGGCATCAAAAGAAAACAATAAAATATGCAGGTCTGTTATTTCTTCTACCACATTTAGGGATTCCCTTGTTGTTCCGCTCTGTTCGTTTCTTTGAGCAACAGAAATGCCTGAAGGATTTCTAAATTTACTTCCACTGATGGAACAATCTGAATGACAATAACAAAACAATTTCATATATACACGTCATGTAACAGATATTAATAACCAGTAAAACTATTTTACATCTCACCTCTGCACTGGATTTTTGTCTGCTAGAACTTCTAAGAATGTAAGTTAATTTCAAGTCATGATGCTTTTCCATGTTCTTTGAGGTCTGGTCACTGAGAAACACTAAAAATAACACTTTCATAATTTACTACACATAAGCAATAAAGAATAGGGTTTACAGGGAAGGCAGTCCAGATAAGTATTAGTACTGCAATGGCAGCATGAATCACAGAACTTTCAGCACAAGGAGAACTGGAATGAGTGCAGTTCTATATTATCACTCAGATACCCATGCCAAAATCAAATGATGGAAGAAATTAACCCATTATGTCCTATAGTGAACCTGACTTGTAAGCACATCGAAGTGAGGCAGCACTAACTTGGCCTCTTTCAAAAGTCTATGGCGATCACCAAAATTTGGTAGCCAGGAATTGCAAACATTAGTACACATTTGGTTAATGGTGTTATGATGGTGTATTTAGCATCGGACCTTCTGTGCTGAAAATTAATGACTGAGAATCTTCTTTAAAAGACTTGGCACTAAATTTTCTACAGTGATGAAAACTCACGCTTTTTTGTCATATACAAAATTTAATAAAATTAATTTCTAAAATAATTTTTATTAATTCAGCATCTTCCTTGACAGTAGCATTTACAAGGATGGATTGGCTTTATAACATATCTACATTTAGACTCACTTTTAGAAAAAATACCTCTATAAACAAATAACACAAAAGAGCAGACAATATAAATGAAAAAATTTACAACATTTCAGTATTCTTCTCATTTTGACTCTATTTAAACAAATTTCATATACCAACAACAAAATAAAGAGCCAAAATACCACAATCACAATTGCAATAAATGGACAAATATAAAGCAGAACAAATAATTACACTTCACTCCACACTGATCAAATTTAACAAATCAATAAAATAAAATAATTCAGTTTTTTCAAAATTGGTGCCACTGCCGAATGATATTTGCCCATAAAGAATGTAAAGATCGTTTTTCATAACTTTTTCCAACAAAATATCTTCAAAGTTAATTAACTTCATTTTCAAGGAAGACTGTTTTATGGACTTCTGTCATTGCATTTTTCAAGCCACCTTCCTTGATTCCAGTAAATTTAACCTTTTGATAAACCTCAAACATAAAACCATTGTATTAAAAATGCTGAAAAGCAGTGCTACAAAATACACACGATGTACACACTTCTATAACATGCTGACCAGTTTTCAAGGAATTAAATGACTGTAAAATGATGGCTCTTATTAAAGTCCTACTACAGTAGACTGTAGCAAAATAAAACATTTCTTGTAACATACTAAAACATAATGCCAAAAAGGGCATTTTATTAATGCCATGGAATAGTAAATTTATATGGAACAGCAAGGGTTAATATTTCAGAATTAGGCTTCATAAGATATTTCAACTTGCCTTATTAAAATGATGAACTGCATCCCAAAAAACCAGTTCTTTTGTGCCAGAAGACAACATCGTCATCCACTGATATCTGCATGTGGATGTGTGATTATACTTCTACACTATCTGACAGTGAAGTGAAATCATATTTTTCTCCTGCCTCCCACATTTCAATATTTTGCAATGTATCAATAGTAAAGAAAGCAATATATGACATATTGTGATTAAAATGAGTACACCGCAGGGAATACCGTAGCAATATGAATGTCACTGTTACAAACTAAGTTGGCAGCCCTTCAAAGGAAATGGCATAATCATGAACTTTTTCTACAGCAGTAAAATGAACTTCACATCAATAAAAATATTGCGTGTTATTTTAGTCCGCTGAACTCCACTGTTTTGTAAAATAAAGAGATGGTGAATTCCCTGCAGTCTGCACGATTCGTAGGGACCCCAAATTCTTAACTGGCATTCTAAGCGTTAGTAAAATAGAAGCCAATAGGGAAATCCGAAAGATAATAAAAATATATATTTACCTCACTAATAATCTGTCACAGTTGCAAAGCTTTACTGTAATGAAAACCACCGACTCCTTAAAAATCTGTATTCTATTACAACATAAATCACTCTCAACAACACACTTCCACACACGAACGCCATTCACATAAAACCATATAATATACTAACTTACTACTGCCACCATCTGCAAAAGCTTACTATAGCTAAGTGCTCTAGATTTCCAACGCTGCCAACCCTTGCGAATTCAAGTTTCCTGTCATTATGACAGTGCTGCCACCATGCTGATTCTAGCCCGGTAAAATGAATCCTCAGTGTCTGTAGCTAGACCAATCTCTGTTGGGATATCAGCTAAGGTAAGGAGTGATCACAAATCCTGCAGAATGTTTAAGCTGACTTCTGTAACATGTATATTACATGAGTCTGGTGTCAACGAACATGTCAGTACTCCACATCCTCCACTTTTCAAGTGTGATACCACCCCTGGCCTTGGTTTCATGATCACCAGGTAAAGCTAAATTCTTAATCATCTCCCTCTTTCCATACACACATGGCTAAATCAGATCCAGGATGTTACAGTGTATGCAATAAAAGAACTTGACAAATCAAATATCCATTTTAATAAATATTTTAGATGCACCTAGTGCCCTTCTATTCTCTTTACATGGAAACAAACAATATATTGCTAAAATTTCAGGAGAAATTTCACTCAAGTAAAAACTATAACAGCACTAATTTTTTTACATGAAAATGCTGTATATAGTAAGGAATGAAGAATTTGATCCTGATTAATCCATCACCCCTAATTGAGATTAGTTATTAATGCATGTCTGTCACTACACATATGCAACACACAGATAAATATGCTTTTGTCCTCTCTCATATATTACTAGACAGAGAACCCCCCCCCCCCCCGGATAATTCCAGACAATTAATTTAAAAAAAACAATCAGTATACTATATGAACAACATGAATGTAACAGGTGTTGAACACTTTGCCGACAGTTTTCCATCACCAGTAAAATAACAAACAAAATACTGGGCCATTATTGCAGTGTGCCAACTGAATAATGCCAATACTGTATGTGACTTTAATGGAGCAGCAGATTTATTGCAAAACTTTACAGAATGAAAGTTGTAATTTAGCAAACAGAAAGAAAGTTTCCTTAGGACACATCTGCGACAATTTTACTAAATAAATAAAGCATTCGCTATGTTTAATAAGATCAAGATTTTGAACATCACAGTATAATGCTGAGCAAAAGATGCAGAAGAACCCAAAAATGGGAAATATTTTGCAGCTGTGATGTACCATGACCTGTCTTCTGCATGTGATACTGCATTGGCCGCTGACAGTAACTCCAAATAAGCAGTCATAAAAAGAGAGAGTGTTATTATACTCCTTTGCAATATTCTTGCGTGACTCACTGCTGGATACAGATAAGCTCAAAGAATAAAAACAATTTGTCACAGAAAAATCATAAAAACAGTCCTCGGTGTTCAAGTTCCCCACAGAAACAGTTCTTAATCAAGAACTGACATTAGAACAACAAAATGTCATTATCAGGTATTAACTGAAGAAAAGAATGGCATCAACATTAACCTTGCAAAGCTCAAATGAGTCTTGCAGAATAAAACAGGTGTGTCAAAAGGGACCATGAAAACTGCAACAAGATCACTGAAACTATTTAGGGTTTGAGGTTTTCATGGCAGTGAGTCTGAAGATGGCAGTCTTCTGGGTTGTTGCACCATGTAGAAGTCTGCCAACATTTCAGAGGTCCTTGGTGCCTCCATCATCATCGTCCTGATGACAGAAGACATCCATCTTCATCGCTGAAACCATCCTTGTCTAATACAGAATGAAGTATTACACTGCACCATACACGAGTACTGCAAGGGAGTGAGTATCACTTTCTCTTCTGACTCAAAATATCTCGTGACGAGATACAGTTATCATTTACAGTGGAAAGATAATGCAATGGCAGTTATTAAATATCAATACAGCAGAAATACTTATGATCATAAACCACCAAAAACCAATTGTTACAATACAATGGACCATAAAAACAATATCCCTCTCAAAAGAACAGGTCAATGATTGATTCAATTTTTGCAGTGAAGTAGATATTACAGAAGAGTTGGGAATTCGGAAAATATACATTTGACTTTAACTGATTTTAAAACATGTGTGATGATGTGAATACACAAGAATCTGGGAAGGCACAGAACTAATATGAGAATAAGGAACACTTGTGAAAAATGTGGAAAGAGTGAGGTCAGAGACTGCAAACCTTCTGTTCCGCAACATGATAATGTACGAGATGATAACAACGGTATCAAAAGGGCAAGAAAGTGGAGTACCTAAACTTATGGTGTAGCAAGGCATTTACTGTTGTGCTGACAGTGGGATTCTCTGGAGACATGTCCTGTAGAGGGCAGATCAAAGGGAAATCCAGTCTATGGCTGGTGGACAGTGGACAGTGGACAGTATCAAAGGCACCAAACTGTGTGTAATTCTCGTTCGTCTGTTAGAAGTTTAGCTATTGACAAGGTAAGGAATTACGTCAAAGTTTCAGCCATAATCAAGAATAGTAGTACCAAAACAAATACAATATTTACTTGACTTCTAGACAGCCCCCTTTTTCTGGTATGTTTTGAAGAAAACTTCTCTTCCAATAATATACTTTGATACATTTATACTTTACAGACATTATTTCAACTTTATTATGTAATTCCCAGATAATAATTAATGAAATTATGTGCTTCTATTAATATGGTAAATACAGTATTTGATTCCAGTGACAAAGAACTTTCAATTAATGACATTTAGTTTGCAGATAGTTCATAAACATGCTTTAATTTTGTGTGAAACTTCTTGTTGCCTGTATCATAATATAAATATGCAAGTACAGTAAAACCTCTCTAACTTGGACACTTGCGGTTCCACAATAATGTGTCCAACTTACAGAGGTGTCCAGGATAGAGGGAAAGGGGAAAATCATAATTTCAAATTGTGGTGTAATAACAATGTGGTAATTGTAAAGTATTATAGAGCCCTTCACAAAAAGGAAATTATTGATAAGAAAAATCAAAAGAGTAAATTAAATTTTTACAAATTTTGTTTTCAGTAACTTAAACTTGCATGGATAAGCTCTAAGGGAAGGGCACTGATACTTTACGTTTACCAACAATGTAATCTATTTACTTACATAATCTAACTACTGTAGGCTTGCTCAAATTAAGAATTAATGACAATAATAATAATCTTTTGAAACCCACTCTCATGGTTGCACATTACACCCCAGCCTCAATGAAATTTTAAATGTTCAGAATGTATTTTTTTAATTGTACTTAAGGCATTAGCTCAACAAATGATGTCACTTAATTCTTGTAAAAAGAAGTCCGTCATAAGACACTGCCTTTTGCTTTTATCTTTGAATTTGTCCATCCTCTTTCTAATTTTTGTCGCAATTCGAATAAAGTTTCAACCATTCCTTGTTGGTTATGAGCGAAAGCATACCTTTCCAATTTCTGTTAACACTGTTTAACTCAGTTGCAAGCACAGTACTGATATAGTTAAAATTCCAGTAAAGGGTTCAACAAAATAATTCCATTTGTGTGTTCAAAGTCTCACACCCTCAACCATAAGCTAATCCTCAGGTAGAAGACATTCATAAGTCATAAATTCAAAGCAACAAAATACTAACTGTAAACGTTTCCCATAAAAGCATTGAAGCTAAGTGCATGAACCTGTCCAACTTACAACAAAAGGGGTGTTCAAGTTCCAGGATAAAGGGGTGTCCAAGGTATAGGGCGTTGTGAATATGTAAAATTATAGGATATTCGCCGGTTCCAATTAAAAGTGTCCAGGATATAGGGGAGTCCAACTAGAGGGGTTTTACTGTATTACATTTATTACCAGGAGGTTGCTTCTGACAAGTTGGAGGCAGTGAAGTTGTAGAAATTGTGCACTTTTCTGCCCCTCCGTCGATTGTCAGTACTTTCCGTAACATCACCTGTGGCAGAGACTCTGTTGAGTGTCACTACTTCCCGATATATCCTTGGTCCCACTTTGTAGCTGAAAAATAAAATACAATAAAATAAAATACAATAAATAACATAAAACTAAAAAAACACATTGTCTGTCTGTCTGTCTGTCTGTTACAGGTTCCAATAAACCAAGATGGATGGCTATCTATAGCGCAAGGATATGATGTTCTGTGGAATTTTCCCCATTGCTTGGGTGCATTAGATGGGAAACATGTAGTGCTGCAATCACTGATAAATAGTGGAAGCGAATACTATAATTATAAACATTTCTTCAGCATTGTATTATTTGGTGTGGTTGATGCACACTAAAATTTTATATATGTGAACGCTGGATGTCAAGGGAGAATATCAGATGGCGGAGTGTTTAGAAATTGTGAATTATATCAAAGAATTGAAGAGAAATCACTAAATTTTCCCGAAGCAGCTGCATTGCCGATGCGAACTCAAAGAGTTCCTTATTACTTCGTGGGCGACGAAGCATTTGCGCTTTTACAAAATGTAATGAAAGTTTATTCCGGATATCACCCTAAAGGATCTAAGGAGAGAACATTCAATTACAGACTTTTCAGAGCAAGAACAGTAGTGGAGAACGTATTCGGCATAATATCAGCGGTTTTTCGAGTGTTAAGACATCCGATGCTACTCGAACCAGAAAATGCCTCCTTAGTAGTAATGGCGATAGTACATGTTCATAATTTTCTACGAAATAATGAAGAATCTTCTAATCTTTATACACCTCTGGGGACTTTTGATGAAGACGTACAAGGACATGTGAGACCGGGAACCTGGAGACACGATACTGAAGATAACACGGGTCTTTTACCTTTGGTAAATAGACCACGAAGAGGCAATAGGACGGTACAACAAATTCGTGATGAAATTGTTGAATACTGTACTCAGGAGGGGTCACTGATCTGGCAAGAATCGTATGCTTAAAGATGAACTTACCGTGTCTTGTGTGGTCCGTGGTTCATTCCGATCCAACATAAATTTCAGCGTTTCAAATGCAAACCACGTACTAGTGTAACTTCATCAGCATCTAAAACAGTGGGAATACTCTTTAAAAATAGGATAACAAATTGTACGTAGGTACAGAAAATGTAAGCTACCCTATGTTAATGTTGTTAAGGAAAATTTGAACACCTCTAATACAGAAATATTATTACCTATTATTTTCTTTTATTTTACTAATTACCCGATTACAGCAAAGCCAAAAGGAAGGGAAATTTTGGCACTCTAAGTCTGTTAGTTAAAGGAAAGAATTTGAACTAAAACTTGATAAAATATACTACAATTACGTAGGACTAACGTTTTCCCGTTCTGGTAGATTTCTTCATTTTGGTTTCTCTCTTCTCAGAGAAGCAAGTAAGCTGGTCAGTTTCCTTTTGCATTCTTCTTTATCGATCTCCATTTCATTCGCCAACTCGACCCATGCATCGTTTTTCTGGAGTTTGTTATAACGCTCTTCATGACGGGGATCCCACAAAATTGGTTTTTCCCTATATTTATCTGAGAACAATAAAGTATTTTCCCGATCCCACTGTATTATCAGAACAATCTCTTCTGCCAGAACAATACGACTGTCAACACACAGAAATGGTGCTCCACATGTCGGACATGGAGGTTGTGTTAACAATTTCAACTCGCACTCGTGAATGTGGCTCCGTTCGCTGTCTTCACTTGTGTAATGCTCGATTTGTAACACGTTATATTACAGGCAAATGTTACAAGTCAGTCGCCACGGAACTTCATTGATCAACTTGTCAGCAATGGTGCTCTGAGCATCACACATCTGACGCAGTCTTGTAGCGTACGAATTACCTAGGGCGTCGTATTCATCATCCTGTTGGTTAAGTACACCCATTGCTTTTTTAATAATGTTTTGGCGCTGTTCTTCTGCAGCATTGACAGCTGTAGACGTTTTCGTGGAGATTTTTGTCCTTTTCTGAGGTGGAGGCTGCAAATCCATTTCCGAAGTTCCTTCGCCTTTATCTGACACCTCGCCTTGTCTTGCTTCATCCTGAAAGAAAACAAAAACTTAACTCTAGAGTGCATGAGCCGTGTCACGAAATTCACATCCCTGGTTGCTTTTTCTTTTTTAATTATGTAATAAAGGCAAATTATTCAACTGCGGACTGTTTCTGAACTAACATTGTTATTACAACTAATTGTTGGTTTTAGTATAGTGATAACATAATTATTTTCCAGTTCCCCATCTCTTCACAAGAATGACAAAAGATAGCAAGAGATCATTGTGGAACTTTCGTAATTGTGGTGGTTGCTTGGACGGGAAGCATGTGGCTATTGTTAAACCTGCTGATGAAGGGCCACACTACTTCGACTACAAGGGATACCGTAGTGTTGTTTTGTTCGGACTTGTGGATGCAAACCTGGAGTTTATTATGACGCAGTATACACCAGGGTCAATGCTGGACAGAGAAAATGTGTTGTGGAAGGAGACTGGAGGGAAGAGCAACCTCAAGGACTTTTCGATATGATTTGGGCCAGGAAAGGTGCCATTCCAAGACAGGATGGTGAGCAACAGAGCACAACACTAAAATACGCTTACAGTAGTTACAGTGCACTTTTCATTTCCTACGGTGGTTTGATAATAAATTTTATGAGTGAAGATCCTTAATTCCTGCAGTTTATTTTATACAACCTATCAATAGCCCTACCAAGCCCTACCCTTCTACGAAGGTACTTATTATGTTTTAACAAGTTTTCATTACCGATCTGAAATCTATCTACCGGTATTTCAAAATGAAAAACATAAATATTTCCTATAAACTTACTGTCAAAGCTGTTAATTCTAATCTGCCATCATCAACATCTTCAGCTTGTACATCCAAATTAGATTTGCTCTTCCGGGGATTTTCTTGGTCTGCCGTTAAAAGAAGCATATCAAAGTACCAAAATATTGGCTTGTACACTTCATCCTCCGACGCACCACTTCTTTTAGTATCCCGAACACGGCACAGTTCTTTCCTAAACGAGGCCCGGATACTATCAACTTTTTTCTTAACGAACTGCAAGTCAGCATCAGGGATTTTCTCCTGCGTGAATTGCACGAGTAGATCCCAGGCCTCATCCCGTTTTGCCCTGTTCGAATAATCTGCTCTGCGAACTTTCCACAAATCCGGTAATTCACGGTAATCTTCCAAAAACTTTGTCACAAAGTCTGGACTCATGAACGTTTTGTTCGCCATGGAAGCCGACATCCTCTAGTGACAACACAGAACAAGTCACAAAATCACACCGTCTGCGCGTGTCGATACACGAATCTGGTTCTGGACTCACCACTCATGTACTAGCCAATAACTAGCGAGCGGCGAGCCGAGTCCCACCGAAGGGTCTGGCTCGTGACACCCCACCCACAAACGAGTTTGGCTCAATGGAACCTGAGCCGAGCCGGACTCGTACGTGGATGGGCTGCTTTAAAAAGAGACATCAATCACATGTTCCAACATATCCCAATATCTATTTTCTCCCTAGACATTCCTGTACCCAACTGCTCCTGATATCCCCCTCTAACATGGCTGGCTAGCTTACTTGCAGGTCCAGGGATCATCATTGAGGCCATCAGACTGGTCCACACCCTGGCTGGTTTAAACATTATTGCATGGTGCTCCCTAGCTTGCAGCTCCTTCTCTCTTTACATGGCCCATCCATCAGAAATGCTTCCCTTTTTGGTCATACCGTCTTAAAAATCTTCATTTGTATGTCATCAGAGGACTGTCCTAAAGCCCCACAGCATCAGCTGGTCACTGTTACAGACTGGCTCCACTATCCCCGATTGTTCCGACTATCCTGACTGCCCAACTGTCTGCATTACCTAGTTTCCAGGTCTTTTATGACATTTATCCACTGAGCTCTGCATAGTTCTGCATAACTTTGTGTCATCCTTTTCTGGGTTTCTTAATATATGCCAAGCCTGCTCTGCTGCCGTGTTACACCAGCTTTACGACTTATAACTGCTCAACTGTTACTGTGGGGTCAATGGTTCGATTACCTATTACTGCCTGCACCCTTTTCCACTTAAGCTGGCATGCCAAAAATAATTATGTTCATGACCAAAGAAGTTCACAATCTATACTTTAAAAATACCAACTGAAGTCGCTTACCTCAACATGCTCTCTCTTCTTGGCACTGGGTTTCCTGTCATCTACAGGAGTGCCAGGTTTCTGGTTTTGTTTCTCCTTATTTGTTCCTTCCCTCGTTTCCCCATTATCCTCAAAGTCAAAAATTAGGTCTGGACATTCAAGGTTCTCCTCAGGTTAAAATGTGTTATATTCACTGTTTGGATACAAACACATAATCTTGTAAATGAGAAATGATCTATGGGTAAGATTTAAGGTTTTCACAGCGGTGAGTCTGAAGATTTCTGTCTTTTGGGTTGTTGCGCTGTGTAGTCTGGTCGATGTTTACCAACGTTTCAGAGGTCATACTGCCTCCGTCATCAGGCTGATCGCCCTGATGACGGAGGCACAACAACCCAGAAGACAGAAATCTTCGATCCATGGGTACTTGGAGTTCCAAGTGTCTTTTTCTTAATTTAAAACTACTCGCTATACATGTAGTAGAATATGTAGGGCTAAAAACAGGAATTTTTTCTTATAAATTAATTAAGAAAACTTACAATTTACTACAGTTGATAAAAATGCTGGTCCAACCCATTCATCATCAACTTTTGTCTTTTGTAAAAATGTAATGACAGCAAAAGCAACATTTTACATTTCTTTCCAGATCTGTCAAGTGTGGGAATCTATAAACCTGTAAGCCCCACCTTTGAATACAACTCTGTAAATAACAGTTTCTAGTCTTGGATAAACCTAAGTAGCTTTTAAAACCAGTATTAGAAAGGAAACAGTTCTATTTATTGGAACAGTCCAATAAATTATTCTGAAAAGACCTAAAGTGAAGTGATATGAACATGAAATTCGCATCACAACTCAAATGATCATCATTTTCACCACTGTGAGAATTCAAATTACACTTATTGGGTGAAGTATTACTTTGTACATCACAAAAAGTACTGAATACTGAAAATTCATTATTAGTTTAAGCATTCCACTTAACCGTTTAAAGCATTCCCAAACTTACTTCAAGACATTTTATTGGTGTTGGTACTGTATCAACACAAATCTGATACAATGTTTTGTACTTATCAAAGATGCTAGACACGTCACTCAGCAATGCAAGCAATTCCGAAATAATCTACTGCTTATTTACAGCGTCTGCAAAATAAAACAATAGTAATCTTTAAAGATTTCAAGAATGACCATACATACTCTTATGTTGTGGCTACAAGTATAACTCTATTTCGTAATGATATATTTAAATCAAATTTGAGCGACGACGGGAGCATAAAACTTTTCTCATTTTTCCAAACGTCCATACACGTTTCAAACTACGGCCACCTTGTGTCACAAACATACCCAACCTACAAAAACGCCTTAAACCACAGAGGGAAACGTGAAAGTTAAACTCTGTTAAGCGCATATAAACCCAAATATATGACAATCAGCAACTCCAAGTAGTTCCAATGGTTACTACGAGATGGAACTAGATACATCAAACGGCCGATCTTAGTTCCCATTAATGCCACCAGGTAGAATTCGAGAAACATTTACCACAATCGAGATGATATGGAACGAGTTGAACCAACCTAACCACCTCATTAAAATAAAAACAAATATTAGCACGGCGTGAAATTTGGATTTTGAAGAGGGCACAAGGCATGAACAAGCAATATTATCAGAGCAAATGCCAGATGGGATTTATATGCAAATAAGAGTATGAACTCCTGCAACTAGCTAACCAAAACCTTCAATACTTTTTGTATCAAAAATACTATTCTGATTCTAGTAATTTTGGTATCTGTAGCATTCATTTTATCAAGAAACAAATGCTGCTTACAAAATATTTACATTGAAGAAGAGGGGTGCAAACACAGGCTGCCTTCTATAACGTTTGTAGCTGTTTGGAACATTCTTATTTTCTTTTTATTAGCATTCGTGTTCCTTGATGTATAGTAACTAGCATCGTCAATTCACATAAAACTAATGACGTCCAATGGTAACTGCATGATACGTGTGCTTCAACAGTCAGTAACTCATTTTATATTTGAGTTTCATACAATTCTTACTTTAAACAGGGATAACTACTTTCTTAAACTACGTTAACAAGCTAATCTTTGTGCTAGTGAAGACTTGTTTTTTCTCCAAAGTTTTGAATTCTGAAATTCTATTTAGACAATTTTCATCTTCAAAGGGTTAATGTTCTAAAATTTGTCCCTTTATTTTGATGCTGGCAAATGTTTTGGTACAATTGTACCATCCTCAGGCCAACTTTTACATGTTATTCAAAACAGAAGTCAAAAGAGAATTAATTAAAAGGTACCTAGGGTTACTACTGAAATAGATGTTACACAGTGGTATAATTAAAAATAATGCAAGTTTAAAATAAATTCAAATGGGACCAGTTACATGGAATTCCTACAATCACAAGAAATATGTTTAGGTTACATAGCGCAGGTTGAGATCATTTATATACATGCTTCACATAAAATGCCCTAGTTAATTATTATACAGTACAGATACGAATATACTGAATGTAAATTTTTAGCCAATTTGTTTTCCTTCAAATAATGTGGTATGAACAGAAGAGACCCAATTTTCTGAGTACTATGAAAATCTGAAACATTAAATGTCATTGCACTGTAACCTATATCTTATAGCTTAGTGTATGTTACATACTTATTACCAAATTAAAAATAAGAGTTAATGCTATTGCATACTTCCACTAATTATGATGAAAACTTTGAAAGGGACGAGGCAAGAACTCCATAAGTTATAATACTTTTAAGTCACTTTTCTTAAAACTTATGAACTGTCAGTCAGAACCTTGTCAATCCAAGCTCACAACTGCTGGGACACAGTGCAACATTCCAGAAGGCGGCCATCATGCCATTCACAGAACCCAGAACTCAAAATAGGACCACCTTTGCACAGGTGGATATAGGGGTTTTATCTTCCACAAGTTACATTTGAGCTACACACATCATTAGCCAACCATATTCAATGAACAAATTGTAATGTTCAACAGACAAAACATCTTTCAGTAACCCCCATTTCTGTTAACAGTAATACAGGTGAAGTTGTTGTGGGTCATTAATTAAGCAGAACAAGCGTTATGTCTGAAAGTGTCTTCTCATGTTCTTAACCTTGGCACAAGATGGAGGTGAGTACCTTCAAGCCCTGTAGTTTTATACCAGAGGAATAAACCCCAGTATCCACTGAATAGTTTTGTGGGACCCAGTTTTAATGTTACAGGGAAGAGAGACATCCTGCCCCAGTGGCTAAATTGCAGTCTGCATCAGTACCCTAGTCACTGAGCTATCCTGGCTCATGTAGATCATCTTCAAAACCAGAATAAAATTTATTCTTGCACCATACGATGAAACTGAAACTTGTCTGTGAAGTATCTGCCTGTTAGGACAATTCTAAATTAATATTTGGCGGGGGCACAAAATAAATTAAATAAAGAAACTGAAACTTCAGTTTTCTAAAACCAGCAAGACAACGTGAAGGCAGTTTTCCTAAATGGAATTCAATACTTTTTACACATCTGTAGCTGTTGGGGTGAGATGCTCTCCACAAACAAGTGAGCAAGACCTCTAGAAGTTCACTCAAGAAGAACTTTAAGTTGTTACTGTAAAATTTTGATCATGATGAGGTTTGCAGGAGGAAGAACTCTGGGCTGAGTTAATTATTTCTCCTGATCGAAAATCAAAACCTATCTAACGATTCACCTGAACACCCCACACTGCACAAATCCTTTCCAAGTACTGCCTCCATTTGGTTTGATATTCTTGCTGCTCCTTACATAACCTCTGAATCAATTTCCTGTGACAAATTATGAAATTCAAAACATCTGCTGTATATCCACCCAGAAACTACAACCACCATAGTTCTTAAGTTACTTTTCCTCTGTCAAGAATCTGCATCATTACAGGAGTCCACCACCCTACATAACCCTTGTCTGACCAAAGATTCCTTCTACGCATAAATTTCCTCGCATATATATACCTCTTGAAGACCATTCCGTTTCTTGTTCCCCTTTCTTCTTTGTCATGGCACTTTTCAATCGCAGGGCTCCTGCTTCTGTACCTTCAGCTCCCATTGTGTCCTCACTGTTCAGAATATACTGCAGAGATCTTGTTCAGTAAATCTACTCCGACAGGGAACACATCTGAATCTCTTAATCCGCTTCATCAGAATATAAGAATTTCACATGGACAATCTTTCGTAAGCCGTGTCCAACATTAGCACACCTATAGGAAAATATGCAGAAAACAACTTTCTTGCACCTCAAAATTCCATCTTTCTCCAATTTCTTCTAATCACACTGTTTCCTTCTTAATACCTCTAACTCTTATCAATCAGATCATCTAAAATTTTATTCCAATCAATTTTGCAACATGAACAGACGATGTTACCTTTCACGTTAGGCGTATATATGGTTTCCATCACACACTTCACATTGCACATTAATCACACCATACATGATTTCTCCAAGTCCCATCAGTTTCTCACAAACATCCACCAATCGATCTATCCTTATCCAATTACTTCCCAAATACTTTACTATTACTTAGTAGGTTTCTCAACTCTACACAAACTGTACTTCAATTGCATCTGCGTCTTCATTCATTTGACTCTGCACCGGAAAGAATTTGTCAGCGCAGCTTTCAAGTTCCTCTTCATACTTTCTATCCACACCTCTCCCCCTTCCTTCAGACACTACAACACAAAAGGAAGCCATCTTCCTATCTAAAATGTTTCACTTTTTTTCTTGAATTTCAATCATGACTTCTGAGACTTTTCTTAATCTTGATTTTCATCAATTCACTGCTTCCTTCACTGAACCGCTTTCTTACAACTTCAAACATTAAGCTTTCACACAATTTATGACTTGAACCAGCTTGTGGCCACTGTTCCTTTGTTAGACAGGCAACAGCCTTCCTCAAGGCACTCACAATTTCAGACACTCAGGTATGTACACATCACAGACCACTTTACACTAAAACAAACTGTACATGCACTAAATAAATTTAAAACCAGTTTGTTCCTCACTTCTTTACCTGAAGCATCATGACCACATGACGACAAAGAGAGCTGCAAGGTATTTTGCAGATGATTAATAATACAAATCATATTTTGTTATTGCGGAACAACACATCTGTATTTCTTGTCCACTCACAATTTTTAAGGAAAATGTGCACGATGTCCATCAGCTACTACAGTCACTATATTACCATAACATGAAAGATATGTTCTTCTGAAAAGTTTGCATTATTTAGACCTACTGCTACACTGAGCAGATCCTTCTGTATCTTATAATGTGGCAACCATCATAGTGACCCTTCCCAAAACTCAACCAAAATTCTGCCTGTGGCAGTTTCCCCATCAAGTCCAGATTAACTCAGAATACTACCGCCTCTTTCTCCAAGGGCAAAGGCACTACAGCCTAAACTCAACCACTCACCTCCACCTAATGCCCATGTCAAGAACGTGCAAAGTTTTACCTTTTGCTCCCAAATTCAGTCCTGGAATTGGATCAGCATGAGGCAGTAAACTGTGTAAGAACACCACAGACCAAATGTTACAATGTAACCTTAACATTATCTCCATCCTTCATGTGCGTTGGTATCACTCCTTCAGAGAGCTTCCATCCCACCTTTCCATGTTTCAGCAGATTCAGTTCCAGTTGTACATGGAGAACTGCTGGCTCTTCTAAGCTGCTAGAAAGTACTAATTTGTTACTTTCAAAACCAGTTACTAATTCTTGAATTGTCAGGATTCAAGATCAAACTGTTAATAAAGCAGCAAATTTTATGATACTAGAGACCTTGCACCTTATACTGCTAAATAAAACAAAAATTTGACTCTAAGCATCAAAATGACAGACTTTAGAATTTTGGTTATTCACCTGGGAAGACCTGTTCTTGAGAGGCAAATTACAATTCAATGCAGCATGAGGAAGAACGTGACACATTTCTGACAACAGAATGCAAGACTGCAGTAGCAACTACTTTCCATTTCTAATTATTTTTTTTAATTATGCTTAATATGTCCATGATATCATCTATGGGGCCATGTTCGAGGATGTGTTCTGCATATTTAGATTTTGTTAAATTGAATCTGATGTGGACGTGTTCTTTAAATCTAGTTTTAAAATCCCTACCGGTTTGGCCAATATAGACCTGCTCACAGCTTCCGCATTTTAATTGAAACACACCATTATTATTGTATTTCTTATCTTGTTTTCTTCTACCTTAGCCAAGGAGCACCCACCTTCTATTTTCACAAGACAGATTTTATCATGTTCGCTACCAATCCACTCACAAGTTCACTTCAAATATGGGTCAGGACTGTGAAACAAAAAGCCACCTGACAAAAAGTAAACTCCCTATCTCACAGATTCATACAAGAACCTTTCTTTTCTCCCCCCACACCCAACAAAAAAAAACATTAGCCATGTGGCCTGACATTATTCCACCCCACATCATAATACTGTCACTAAAATCGCTACAACTACTTCCCACACACACATCACATCAGCCCCATGCAACTTCTGTTGCCACTGATTTGTTATTGCCACATATTTTACTTTCACTGTGCTTTAAAGCCTTTCTTTTTTCCACAAATATGGTGATATTCAAAATATGATCACCAGGAAATACGACAACCAAGTTACAAGCGGCACTGTAATGATAAACGGTGCCACATATTCTTGGACAGGCTTTACTCTGTCACATAACAAGCACATCTAATACATCATATTGCTAGTGTACTTCCGCAATGCATGTAAAGTTGAGACAAAGATAAATCTGTAGCAGACAGGAGGGCCCTTCATGATCACAGCAAATTTCATGTTGCAATATGAAGTGAGCCTGCCAAGTGTAGGTGAACATACTCCACTGATGACACACAGCTTTTCCCTCCGTAGAATCCCAAGGATCAATTAAGCTTCATCTCCTCAGCTATTCCCAGAAAGACAAAATGCATTCACTTTCAACTATCAAGTCCCCCCCCCCCGACACAAATGCAAAAACAAACAGCATTCTGATGACGCAGTTGATTGAACACATACTTTTCTTCTGGGGGGGCACACCACACAGGCAGCATTGCTAAACAAGCATTACTTCACTACTTTGAAATTCCTCAAGTAACTGTAGAACCCGAAAATAATAAACACTTCTGAGTATATAAATGTTTATTTATTTGATTCCTCGAGAATCAAGGACACATAACCTCTACCGACAAACAAGAACACCCCATAATTTCCAGTCTCTTATTCCGTAACCTAATAACAGCCCAACAAGATCGCACACAAGAAACTTACAGCAATGATTCTTGCATTATTGCATTTTAAGACCGAATATTTGCCATTATGAACTCAAATAAATTTAGCGCGCAAACATCCTCCAAAGCAAAACCCCAATGCTTGATTGTATATCTGTTTTAATAATATGTGTGATTTAGCCAACTATTGCTCTCAGGTTTGCAATACATAGGCTCAACCTGGGGATATGTAAAATTCCACCTTTTTGTTTCATATATTCATTTGAGTCTCTCTACAAGGACTGAGATGACTTCTTCTCATTCAGAATGACTTACTGGTTAATCAAATACAGTTATGAAAGACAAGGAACCTTAAAAATAATACTTCTAGTATCATTATGGCAAATGTCACATAAGAAGTGGAAATTATACAAATATCACTATAATACTACTGCAGTACTTGCATTAGAGGTACGACATGCCCATTTCTTGAGTGCAGATTGGGATCTGAAAGAACAAGGCAACTGCTTCTTGTACTTGCAATGAACTATATGGATCACTGTGTAAACCACCACTACCCATTCACTTTAAATCCTTTCTCTTCATATTACGATACATCTCTGTGCTGGTGCCTGCCCAGTAGTTACATGGAATTTCTTGTAAGATACCTACTGTGATTGGTAATCATTAAATTGGAAAGCTCGCTCCATAATGATACAATAAGCACAGCCAAAAATTAAATGAAACATGATGAATCAACTTGACAGCCTTCCTTTTGTGAAGTGTAGATTACATCACAGACAACTGTTTTAAATCATGGGGATACATTGAATGGTTATAATTCTGCATTAATATATTCTAACATTCTTAACAAAACTTTCAGATAATTTCATCATGATATACAGCCAACAACATATTTTGTTAGAAGATACATCACTTCAGTCAAAAACAGTGAATCCACCAACTGACACATGTCAAGGGTTTTAAAATCCTTGCTTACAAAAGGTTAATTCCAGTCCTGCATGCCGTTTTATACGAACTGTTGCACATACAAAAGTAAGGTCCAGTTTACACAATCTAATTTCAGAATTTGAAAAGAGAGGAAGAAAATGCTCTGCTCAAGTTAAACATTGTAAAACAAAGTTTATTAATTAAGAAATTTGGGGCAAAAAGCAGATAGAAACAACGAATGTATACAAGCTCTCAATGCAAACATTATGAACTGACACATTACATTTCAGTCCTGATTATGACAAGCTATCATTCTTGTGCTGATGAATGATTTATGAACTGGTTTAATGGTGGACTTTCATATTAGAAGATTCTATTCCTGGACTGTGGTTTGGATAATCAAATACGGGCATACCTCGGAAATATTGCGGGTTCGGTTCCAGACCACCCCAATAAAGCGAGTCACGCAAATTTTTGGTTTCCCAGTGCATATAAAAGTTATGTTTACACTATACTGTAGTCTATTAAGTGTGCAATAGCATTATGTCTAAAAAAAAAAACAATGCGAGAATCACCAAAATGTGACACAGAGACACGAAGTGAGTACCTGCTGTTGGAAAAATTGCGCTGATAGACTTGCTCGACGCAGGGTTGCCATAAACCTTCAATTTATAAAAAACTCAATATCTGCGAAGCGCAATAAAACAATGTATGCCTGTACATACATATACTCAATACGATATAATTGTGGTATCACCTATTTCATTTTCAGTATCTGAATTCTTCCTTGAAATGCTGCTGCATTTTTTCACTCTCCAAAACAAATTGTGTAATTCATCAATAAGCCAACTTCATTCCAAAACTAGCCAAGTGCTTGGTCAGAGAACTCTCATATACCATGCACATTTTAATTTTCAAGCAACAGACATCAAACCCTGTCCGTATTTCATGAAAGTATCCATCAAAAATACATTTTTAAGAATATTTTAAATAATGTAATTAAATATGATGAGATCAGAAAACATACTGGGAACCATGTCATATCAGAGTTGAACTGTTATTCTAAACAGCGTTTATTATATAAATCTAATTTAAGTGGTGCAAATTACACACATCAAAAACAACTGTTTTACATTTGCAATGCCAAAAGAGGATGGTTCTAATAATAATAATATGAGAAATAATCAATAAGATTAAAGACATTTTAAAAGTAAACACCAAAGGAACTTTAGGTGAAAAATTAGTATGTCATTTGGGAAAAGCTTTTCAGAAAACACAACCCAAGTTGTGTCCCACTGGTCAATCGGTACAATATATGGCGAAGTCTTTAGAAATAAATGCTTTTGTTCTACAATCGTAATGGCTGTATCACATAATATGGATATTTTATTTTGCCAACTGAAGACTTTTACGGAATCGCACAAACTTCATAGATGTATTAATACACGTATAGCTTCTGCACCATAAGAATTATCTTCAAAGATGTAACCGAACTGACCATAAGTCACTTTTAAAGTTATACTTTATCAAAATTTTGAATATTGATTGTTAGTTCTCCCATTTAGTGAAATGCAGAAAACAGACAGCCATACAGAATCTCTGGTTTTGTATCCCTCGACAAACCACAGTACATGAGATAACACAAATAGTTAAGTTCATGAAAGTAATACATTTACATCACTCTCAGCAAATCCATGAATTTATAAAGTACAAATAGAAGGTTCTAAATGGTTTTTCTCTGCACTTGAGAACCCAGTGCTGAAACTTCCTTCTGGTATAAAATATTGTGTATCGTGCCAGAACTCAGTGTAACTCTTCAGTTAAACAGTTACTTCACCCCTAACTCTCTCCTGTCGTACTGAGTTTCCGAAACTTGTCCGTCACCTAGTAATCTGAACAGAACACACAATTTCAGAAACTGCACATTCCATCCCTACGTAAAAAAGTGGGGAAAGTCTTCTTAGCTGGGTTCAGTAGAAAGAGGTACTATCAGTCACTAAAGATTAGTCTGAACAGGATCAGGAGAATGTAAAAAAAAATGATGTAAGATTTGAGGTTTTCACAGTGGTGAGTATGAAGATTTCTGTCTTCTACACAGCACAACAACCCAGAAGACAGAAATCTTTTAAAAAATTACATTACAACACCACTTCTCCTTCTCAGAAAATAAATATAGTTATACAGTTCCCATAAGTAAAGTAGGACTGAACTTGATCATTACAGTAACATCTAACAGTGGATGAGTTATAGACAGACTGATAGGTATAAACAGATGACCAAATGATTTATGCTAATATTTTGTTTTACTGTTTGTGACATGTACAGCCTCCATCACTAAGCTTTACAGGTCAGGGATAACTACATATACAACTTGCCTTTACATTAAAGACTGTGCATGTCACTCACAGATTGTATTTATGAATTTTATTGAGAATAAAAACAGCAAAACTGTTCCTAAAAATCATTCAAGTACGTGTGTAATGGTGAATTAGTAAGTTCTTTTGGATGTAAGGACTGTGTCTCCTTTTTATCATCCATTCAGCACAGATTACACATGATCCAGCTGGCCATATTTTGAAGTTGCTTACTGTTAAACCATTTACCTAGTATTAAATTCCTATAGTACAGGAGTTTGAAACCACTATTATTCTACGACAAAGACTAAATATTATGAGATGAGGGTCTCAGGCCTCGGATCATATTTGGTCCCCTCTTATCGATTCTCAGGCTGCGGGGATATGGAAACGTGAAATTTGTACTAAATTGGGGCTACTAAACATTTTTTTAACAAAAATCAACTTTTAAGTTCTAATTTCTGTTGCGATTTTCCAGTGCATTTCTCCAATGCTTATCATTAAGACGCGTTCTAGGTATTGACTAGAAGTCCCTCATTCAGCTTTTCCTGTCATATACTGATGACATCAACAAAGTATGACGATGAGAGCAAGATATATCGGCGGGCCTCAGGTTGTGAATTTCTGTTTTAATGAATCTCGTCTGTCTCTCCAGCCAGTTAGAACGATGTTTCATTTGTGTCATGGTCCTGCGTTCTTGGCACATTCAATTCCAGTGCTAATTATCCAGAAGCTTTTACATTTCTTAGAACATTGGAGTAGCAGTAAACAATTTATTTTCATCTCAGCCCGAATGTGAACATTCAAATTTCAAAGACAGCAGTTAAATTTATATGCCAACCTAAAACTGACATCTTGTTTTTTATGAACCTACAGCAGAAAAAAATTAAGCTTAATTTGCTTCCCCTGTGTCATAGTGGGAATGGAGGGGCATAATGAGACTGAACTGTACAAAAAAATAATATGCTTTTTTTGATTCATGCGTGGTTGTAAGGGTAAATAAAACAATCGAAAATAAGATCCGTTTGAACTCAGAATTGGGTCAAAATTATCGTCGATTTACCTGATTTTTGAAATACATACGGCCTACATTAAAAATAATTTAACCAATCGCTTTGCCTGTTGTCTCCTGTCCCGAGGTTTTTAACGTAAACTACAAATGTTTGACGACAAAGCGATAAGGAAATATTCTGGTCTGTGATGAAATAGTGAAAATTGTTGATTCTTATTTCAGAATGGTGTTGGGCTTTGTCTGTTATTAGTCGGGGAGGGGGGGAATGATACGAAGACGTCAGCACAGTCAAGTCGTTATCCGTTTTGTAAAGCGCGTTTATTGATATATCTGAACGTACATGTCACTTCCTGGCTCCAGGTTGGACTGCGTGACTCACCGCCAAAAACTTCGTGGATTTCCCGATACGAGTCAAGCATCACTCCATAAAACAATAAAAACTTACATGCAGTGACAGTTCTTGCCTGGAGCCGGTAAGTGACATTGTGTTCAGCTTTTATCAGTGAACAACAAATGTACTTCAGACTATGTTCAACATACCAGTAAGATGTAAGAAGATAACTGTCTTCTGTGTTGTATCGCCGTGTAGTCTGGTAGAACTTTACTATTGTGATCGCCCTGACGATAAGGCAGCAAGGACGTGTGAAACGTTTGTGAACTTCTAACATACTACAGCAATTGTTTACTCTACAGGAAAACAAGTAAATATTTCTACAATTTGAACCTCAAACATCAACATTAGAGGAAGAATTGTCCCCCTACAAAACA
The DNA here is from genome assembly GCF_977971745.1 of Zootermopsis nevadensis. Taxonomy (NCBI): domain Eukaryota; kingdom Metazoa; phylum Arthropoda; class Insecta; order Blattodea; family Termopsidae; genus Zootermopsis; species Zootermopsis nevadensis. The sequence continues at coordinate 15,376,855 of NW_028259139.1, read as the reverse complement.
AATATTAAAACTCTGAAACTATTGATTCTACTGAGCTTTGTTCCACAGATATGAAATATTATAAAACAAATCCTGCATATCTAAAAACTAATGGAAATTTTATTTTAAACAGATTCCACACTATTACACTCTTACTAATGCCCACTCTTGTCACTCAACACTTCTCTAGAACAGTCTGTAAGAACAGTGATTCAATACAGTGTGTGTACAGTATGATCCATAAGTCTTTGGCCATAGGAGAACTATAAATAATAATAATAAAAATAATGGCAATGTTGTTGCAAATAATGTGTTTTCAATTTTAAGTGTTGGCATCTTTTACCTATGACAAGCCATTATGGTGTAACATTCTTTATATCATCAATAATAAAGTTACGGAAATGTTGCTACATTGACATGACACTTCACCACTGAGTTCATTCATTTGTATTTCCTGTAGTATCCATGTCTCCTTCACTACAGCATTTCCCTACTCTGGGAAGACATTCCCCTTTTACTGTCATGTCAATGTGGCAACACTGTCATAACTTTCTACTATTGATAATGCAGAGTGTAGCACAGTAACGGTTCGCCCAAGGTAAAAAATTACAGTATTTCAGATTGGAAACACAAGATTTACAATTCTTCGTCTTTACATTTTCCATATTCAGCCAAATAACATAGCTCTCCTATGGTGTTGAACTTATGGGACAACCAGTAAGCACCAACCTTTCTTCTTAGAAATATGGGTAGCAGTTTAACATAAAAAAGGATTGCTGAAATACAAATCTCAATTAAAACTGCAGACTTTCATGTAAAACTGTAATCTATTATACATAACAAATTAAATTTATGAGCCTCGAGAGAAATGTCAACAAATTCATTCTGTTTATAAAGAAACTGACCTAAACATTTGTTAAGATGACCTTAAGATGCAAAACTGGACAAAATGTTCTTACACTTCAGACCAATACGGAAACACGACAGCAAGTATAGTAGACTAACATTTCAAATATAAATTGGTGAGAGAAGATGAGAATTAAAAACACAAGGCTGATCAATAAACATGTCAATTTATGAATATGTACTGTTTCAAATGCTCCTTGCAGTAACTGCATGTCATTGCCAGGGACTAACAGCAACTACCACTAAAATTATTCACACAGCCGTGCAACTGTATCTAACATAAAATGTTATGTGCTTATATGATTCAATTTTCTTTTGAACATATTCTTCAGTATGAACTTGGTTCAACTAATAAGTGCCAGAGAAAATTATATCATAAATTTCCTGGAATCACAGTTCCAAGCACAACAGACATCCACAAACTTACTATGTTAGGTCTAATGGGCCACTTCTGGACAAGAAACTTTCTTAAAAATGCCATTTGTTTAAGGTTGGAACACGTAATATTGGTATCACAGTATTTTTTCCAATATTTTAAATTATAAAATGACACAAAGTGACCGACTAGACACATAATTTAAACAATGCAGAGAATTTTTCAACATTTTGGTAGTTATAAAAATCGTTAGAAAAAATTTTACTCTGCTTCTGGCATTTCTCAGGTTAATGTTCATGATTCACAGTCAAATTTTATCATTATCAAAGAAGTATTATTGCAATGAAAGTATCACAACTCATTTCTTAACTAAGTTACTCTGAGTTATTATTACTTAGAATTTACAAATTAAATTATTTAATTTATTATTAGCCCTTTTACATGAAACTCAGACACAACTTTCACTAGCAAATCAATTTACTCTCATGCCAAATATTTGGAACATCTTGAAAATAATATCTTATTCTGCACATTTCACCTTCTATTCAGGCAAACCATTTAACAATTCTTGTTGTATGATTTGACGATAGAACAGGCATTAACATCTATCTTGGTATTGTTTCTCTAGAAATGTTTAATCCGCATAATTATCATACTCTTATTAGGCATGCTTTAACTATGTATTTCTGGAGCGTCTCTCACTAGAAATGTAAAGCAACTGAACAAGCAGAACGACAAAATTTCTTGGCCTACAAACTGATGATAACGTTTTCAAAAAAAGAAGTTGAATAACTTCAGCACGCTTTGCCACCAGGACAGTTGCATCATTCATGATTATAGGTGCTTCAAAATTTCTTTACTTATTTCAAAACTGACCTGTTAATATGAACTGGGCCCCTCCAGTGTAAGTTCATGTATTTATTCAGACAACATACAACAAAAACCGATGACGCTAGATCACGGTTATAAAGCCAGAATATCCGATCTGTCAGGAGCACATTTTACTTTAACAAAAGTGACAGAGAGAGAGAAAATTGTACAGTATTTTGTTATGTGTAAATGATTTAAGTAAGGGCAGGTGCAATAAATTTCATTTCAAGCACAGAGAATAGTTACTTTCCCGTGTTTACCGAATTTCAACCTGGTAAATCTGTCTCATGTGACTCGTAATTTTACTTTTTTGATTCATGTAACTTAATTATCTTCCTCCTCACTTCTTCAGCCTTTTTTATGAAGGCAGCTCGCTGCTCAGCATGCTCTGCTTTCTGAAAGAACAGATTATAAACTGCTTAGTCAAAAACAGAAGGACATCACTGTCCACATGCACCACAAAATTATTTACCTACTTTGTTTTGCTTACATCATTTAATTTACTTTCTGCAGTCTGCACGTAACATGATGATGCTCGTACATTTATACAGACTTAAATTTCACAGACCTCACATTGACACACTGCAGTTGTTTATATAAGGTATAAGCATTTCACAGTCCCAATGAACACTACCAAGAATTTGTTTATTCTCTTTTAACATTTAGACCAAAGTTATAGATGTACTTGCTGCCAGACTCTGTTAGCAGCAGAAATTCATGCTGTGGTGCTGAATTCCTTGCATGTGATAAAAAGTACATACACTTGATTGCAGTCTGTAAAACAGTTCAACTTTGCAACTGCTTCAAATTTGCCATGCAGGTAATAAACAAAGTGTACAAACCATAATATTTTTGGTCCTTTCAAGGGACAAATCAAAATGATTATAGACTGTCAAGTCAGCATCTTTCTTCCCAATCTTCAAAAACAAGCAAGAGGAAGAATGTGTCTTGTGTTCATTCCTAGAAAGAGCAAGAAACTTTAGGAAATATTGCATTGTGAATTATACCTATTTTAACTTAAATTTTTGCCATAAACTACATACTTTTAAATATGGCTTCATTCTTTTCTGAGATCCTGTTTCACTTATGAAGGGTATCAGATAAGAGAATGACAGTACTACTAGTATAGCTGTTGCTGACTACATTCTTACGGCTGTCTTCAATGTCACCAAAACATGGAAGGGCACATGGCTTAAGTGATATTAGTACTTTGGTTGAGACAATTCAGCTCAAGAAGGAAACAACTGCCAGACATTTGCAGAAAAAGTTAGAGTTGGGCAGTGACAGTGCCATACTGTAACTGGAGTCTCCCTCTCCCTCAAAGTGGTCATGAACTGATGTTGCAGCCTATGGCTGCCACTGAACTGAACTGATTTAATTAAAAATGTACATTTTGTGATCTTCTGATTTTTAAAAGTATTTGTTTGTGCAACAACATGAAAACAAAAAACTGGCATCCAGCTGTACCCAGCAGTACCATAACAAATGTTCTGAAACATCACCAGCCTTCCCTTTTCACCAAGTTTTCAAAATAAAATTCCACATACCAGGGATCATCATCTTGTTTCCAGCCATCCAGCTTCTTTAGGCACACTTGACATTGAACTAGGTCAGGTTCATCCTTCGAGCCGCAGAAAATGAAACCTGCCTCAGCCATCTAAAAGCAGGCAATAGATTATACAACGTAGCACACCTCCAAATCATTGCTACATTTGTTTGTATATTTATTCAGGCCGGAATTTATATGTTTACAACGAAATATATTTATATTGTACCTTCCGGGCATTGCATGAAGTATCTTCGTTAAATGGCCAACTTTTGAACGTTCCCTGGCGTTCATCTTCAAGCATGTATGTCGCCAAGTCAGGCACCTCCATCTGTAACATTATATGAAGGAAAAGGAAAACGTGGATTCTATATTAAGAACAAGGCAGAATTACTTACAGGAGCATTAACTGACCATGTTCGTTATATGAATAGTTTCAATTGCCTTATTAATTTCTTGTTCGTTTTGGAAGTCCAATGACGTTACGGAAGCTACCATATAGGTTACAATTTTCTTGTCGGAGGTATCTTGTAAGCCTCTGGCACTGAGAATTTTAAATAACACTCCACCATTATTATAGTTATTGAAGTTATAATACAATTGAGAATCAGTAATTAATTGGTTTATGTATTCGCTGAGTTTCGGTTAAGTTAAAACAAAACAACTCTCCCGGTACACATTATTACCAACATCGCAACACAAGCGTGTGAGATTATTTTCAAAGATATATGTAAAATAAGAAAAGCGCTTTACCCTTGAAAATGGTATGGTTAAGAGGGGACACTTATGTGCAATTCTGCTGTTATAACGTAGTAATAGCTATGAATCATCTACTTAGTCACTGATTAAAACAAACCTACCTATTTAGATTTCATGAATTGGCGTCATTGAAATAGTTCGTGAATTCAGCTGTTCCGTTGCTATGGCTGCAAAAGATGTTTGAAATTGTTTATATATATATAACTGTGGGGTATAATTACTTTATTTCCCAACTGATTGTTTTATTATATTGCAGACATATTTAATTTGTTGCCGAAGATTTAAATATTAAGGAATTATGGTGGACGAAGACGTTAATGATTTAGATCTAATTTCTATAAAAGGGTTTTTTCAGTAACGTAATTACTGTAACTGCGGAAACCCATAGAAAGTGGGGGAATTTTGTATGAGAGATGAGAGAATTGTTTAAGGGAGAGTATTAACACTTTACTGCTTATGAATGAGACCTGTGTGGCCAGCGTAAGAAGCTGAATGTACTGAAAAATAAAATGTGTTGCATGTTTGTGCCTTTTCTTAACACTTTATACCTCATGTCTTGTAATGCCACGTGAACTTGTGGGTGGATACCAGTGTTTCAGAGGAACATGCTACCTCAATATTCAGGACCTAAGAACGTTGATGTCCACCTTCAAGTTCATGTGGTGCTGATTTTCCTCCATTTTCACTCTAGGCTACTCATTGGTCTGGCACCTGTCATCCTGTGGAGCTTTGAGACTACTCAGCTTGTATCTAAATATGACATCCACAAGGTTCATGTGGAGTCAGTTGCCTTTACTTGTGACAGTGAATGTCTGATATCTTTGGGTGGTCTTGATGACAGTAACATCATTGTGTGGAATATTGAAAAAGAAGAAGTGTTGTGTGGTAATTACCAATCAATGATACCATCATCAACATAATGAATTCAGGTATATAATTGATATTTCTTTAATTAAGAGAGTGGTCCCAAGTTGCAAATTCTTTTAAAATATAACTAGTCATTCCCCTGTTGCTTCCTTATTCCGCTCAGACTGTACACCTCGAATCCGTCATCAACATTACAAGTTCCTTTGTCATGATTTGTTTGCGGCTGGGCAAACCATTCTAAAGAAAAGAGATTTAATTGTGTTTGTTCATTAACTCCGTCTTAATGATATCATGAGGCAACGTTTTCCTTAAAATATTTGTCCAGGAAGCGTATGGTGGCGGCATTCTTAGTTTTGGTGGCAGTGAAACAAACCAACCCATCCTCTTTTAAAATAAATATTTAAAGAGAGAAATTACCTTTCATATCATCCTGGAGACTGAAGCGAACAAAGAAGCAGAAGATATCTGAAAGTCTGATCTACAGAACTTTAACTTACAAATAAGGTTATGTTCATACATTTTCTTGCATTACAGGAACAAAGTTAAAAGAAGTGATAATTTGTTAGAGATAAAGGAACACAACCCAAGTTACAAGACGACCAAATATGATATTAAACACTGAATATAATAAAATAAAATCAGAACAAGTACTGAAAACTTTCAAGTATTTGTAATTTACTCATAATCTTTTAATATGTTATATATATTATTTTGTCCCTTCTCGAAGGTATCACCACCTTGTCGAAGGTGCCCACGACTACTTGAATTTTGGATTACCTTATCAAATTATTAGAATGGGGTAATCAGTGATTTCTGTACGAATGAAACCTACCAAGCTTGAGCATCTGAAATTAGAGATACTGAATAGTAACTGATTAAATTATCTGTGGTGCTTATTTCTTCCTGCCACCTCTTTCCTTCAGTTGCAAATTGATGACTGTACCAGGCACAATATTATAATATGCCAAGGAATTGGAATCTTTTAAAAAACAAACCCTACAACATAGAAATGCACAAAAAACTTAATTATTACTGTAGACACTTTCTTCCTTCTCGAATTATCACCACCTTGTCGAAGGCAATCTGCCGGGTGAGGAGGCTTGCGTGCTCAAATGACCCTTAGGGCTATGCCGGCTGGAGCTTCGGCTCATGGTAGGGTTACCCAAGCCGGACAGATCTAAGGAGATGCGCTAGACTAAGAGTGATACCCTGGTCCTCCAGGTTTGGGGTTGGGTGTAGGGCTAACAACCTTTCACCTTTAAAAAAAAGATGTGTTACGAAAAAATCAACCAAGCCTCGGATCAGGACGCACTCTTTGGCACGACCACGGCAATTGAAAAAGGACATGAGATTTGGTACTTGGAACATTAGGAGCCCCTATAGGGCTGGGGCACTGAAATCAGTGAGTAGGGAATTAGAGAATTATAAATTAGACTTAGTGGCAGTGCAGGAAGTGCGATGGGAGGGGGAGGGCACGATCCCAGTGAACAATTTTACATTTTTCTATGGAAAGGGGAATTACAATCATCAGTTAGGGATGGGTTTCTTTGTTCATAACAGGATTAGGGCAGCAGTTAAGAGAGTAGAATTTGTTAGTGACCGGTTGTCTTACGTAATTTTGGAAGGACGTTGGTGCGACATCATTATCCTTAATGTTCATGCCCCAACTGAGGACAAAAGGGATGATATCAAGGATAGCTTTTATGAAGAATTGGAATCAGTATTTGATACATTTGGCAAGTATCACATGAAAATTCTGCTAGGAGATTTCAATGCAAAAATTGGGAGGGAGGATATCTTCAAACTCACAATAGGCAGGGAGAGTCTCCACGCACTTAGTAATGATAACAGTGTTAGAGCAGTAACCTTCGCTACGTCAAAAGATTTAATTGTAAAAAGTACAAAATTTCCACACCGTGATGTTCATAAATACACTTGGACTTCTCCAGATGGCAGCACACACAATCAAATAGATCATGTGTTAGTAGATAATAGAAGACAGCAAATGTAATTGATGTGAGGGCATTCAGAGGAGCAGATTGTGACACTGATCATTATCTGGTGGTAGCAAAAGTGAGGGAGCGGCTTTCAGTAAGTAGACAAACTAAACAAAATTTTGACACAGAAAGATTTGATTTGAAAAAATTAAGTGAGGGGAGGCGAAGGAACAATATCAAGTTGAAATTTCGAATAGGTTTCAAATTTTAGAGACAAATGAAGATAATGAAAGTGTGGACATCAACAGGAAGTGGGAAAATGTCAGAAACTGCATCAAAATTTCAGCCAAAGAGAAACTAGGATACTACAGGAGAAAGCAAAATAAACCGTGGTTTGACGAAGAATGTTCCAAATTAATAGCTCAAAGGAAGCAAACTATTATGCGATGCCATCTATGAATTAATCACGAAACTGCAAACACTTTGTAATGGTTGTCTTGACGGGAAGGGAAAATTCTTTCAAGTCAATCCTGCTTCACTTAAGACCTTAAAATATTTCAATAGCCAAGATAAAATAATGCAGAGCTTGTAATACAAACATAACTAATATAAAATATCTTTGACATACTCATTTACACTCGCAATTTATATATGAGCACGCAATAAACATCTTTCCTCTTGCTCACAAACAACATGACTTATAATTTCAATATTATATATATATATGACACTCTTGTATCTAAAATATTGTGATTCAGTTTCATTTAAGTATTTCTCCTTTCTCTCACTCTTACAGACCAAATTAAGAAACGTAAAAATTCAGTCTGATTTTGTATTGACAAACCTCTATTTCAAACTTGTTTGTATACATAAATGTCTCCTTCCACGATGATATGAGAAGTGGCCAATTTTTATTTTCACATATCAGGTAATTATGACGCAAGAGACATCCATTTAGTTTGCTTTTCTAAGCTTCAGTTCAAAGTCACAGCTGCAACATATGTAGCAATCATGTTTTGTTACATACACTGCATTTTGGTGCATGAAGTCTCATAGTTCAGTGCAGCTGACTCACAGGTAGAACAGCAAAACATCTTACCCCATGGTCGAGACTTACTGACCTTTTCCAGGTACTACAAACTGCTTGGCCATACATACAGTTGTCAGGCAAATTAAGAACACAATTTCTCTCATTATTATGTATCTTTTTACATTCCTGGTCTGCATGGCAAGGATAAAGAAATCTACATCTAAAGTGCATGTGCCCTTGGGGCATAATTCCAGAATTAGAAAATATAAAAATCTGAAATACAGATAACAGATAATAGTAACAAGACAGAACTTTGAAATTAACACTGAACTGTACAATCTCACAGCAAAATTCTGCTTAGACAATCAAATGCTGTAAAAATGTAGGGATAAATACGTTTTCTCTAAATGTTCCATGATGTATTTTTTACACTACTGTATTTACAGCTCAACTTAGTTAAAATTCATTACCGTCGAGATACAGGATGCAGCTTCACTTGGAAATTAAAAATAATTTAGAACCAACTGTTTTTCAGTCTTTCTAGAAATGAAATGTACTGATACCGCAGAGGATAACAACTAACAAATTAATATGCAATATTTAAAACTCTTAATTATAAGATGTTTCTTACACATTCACAATATCAGTGTTAATTTCAGTAGTGCTAGTTTGCTCTGAATGACAACAAAATAAAAATTACAGACGAATATCAAAATGTCACGTACTATTGTCTTCGTATGCGATGGAATCTGTTCTCTGTCAGAAGACATTACATTGGCATGTTGAAAGAATACTTCACGATATACAAAAGCTCGGTCTTTTTCATAGGCAGAATGCCATCCATATTTCACCTAACTTAAGCAGAAATAAGCAATCACATACAGTCTCAGGACATAAGACATTTTAGATATGAAAACAGAGTAAAACAAACTTGCATATCTTATTCTATTATGTATAATCCTTTTCAAAACACTTGTCCAGTGTTAACTATTTTAAAATGATACTTTCCTGTATGTGTTTGACTGCGCAACAGTGAACATTTCACTCCATGGTCAGTGGCATCTGTGTAAGTCACAGACAATGAGGCAAGATGGAATGTCATAGTTCATAATCACACTCCCTCCTGCCAACGTCATGTTGAGAAACAACAACAGTGTTAACTTGCACCATAAACTCATGAACACTTGCATTTTGACTGACGATGCATATATCATGGTCACTGTTACTGATGTGAAGTTGCATAAAGTTCCACTGTTTTAATAAAACATGATACAATATGATACGAAATGAACTGACGAAAAATGTATCTGGCTACAAGGCTTTGGAGTAGAATATTCTGCACTGATAATACATTCTTAGCATCAGGATGCTAAGTACAAAAATTAATAAACTTATACTTTCATTATGCATTATATCCCTATATCCTACACTACGCATATAATTTTGGCTTCATTCTTAATCATGTACAATGTCATATTCTGTAAAAATGGTATTTAATTCAATTTGCAAATATAAATGTGAAATACATTGTGACTCAACATGTTTTATATTTCACATGACTGCAAATATATGATCATGTTAAACACATTTTAATTGCATTAACAGTTTAAATACCATATCAAGAAACAGTATTACGTCAATCAATATCTGTGTGCTCATAAGTTTATTTGCTATGAAAACTATTTCTGGGTAATAGACATTCTACTTTCCCAAAAGTAATAACCTTAGCCAAGAGTGTCCAGATTCCTACACTAGTGTTTCAATATTGTATCGGAACCCACGTTCCACTGTTTTCATCCCTCCGGTAGTAGAGTGACCGCTTATCTTGGAACACTGTCACATCTGGGAATGGATGGTCTTGGATGTACTTCAATGTTGCCCGCACCTGTCAGCATAATACAAGCTATTAATCTTTACGGTCCGTGTGTTATGTCTTACATACTTGATCCAATTAACCTCATATTACAATAGCCTATCACTCAAATATTAACCTTTGGAGTTCAAGTCTGGCTGGCAGCAAATTCCTTATTACAGTAGAATAAAGGTTAATTCCAGTTAGTAATCCTTATTTTATTACTTAGTCTATAGATATCTAATGCTTAATCTTTCAGTACTTTGATTTATTATCACTTGATAATGCTCCTGTCATTTCTGCTAGATCAAATTCAAATGTAAGGTCTGAGGTTCTCATGATGGTGAGTACAAAGACGTACGTCTTCTAATTCAGACAGTTTAAACTCTGCTATTAACAGTTAAAATGTTGTATAAAGAAATTAAGAGAAATTTAATACCACTTTTGAACTGTATGGCATATGACAATTTGAATGTGCAAACAGTAAAAATTATAAATACAACTGATATACAATGTGATTCACTTGTCCTTCTGATAATCTGTTTATTTTCTGAATGCAGTCTTGTATTGGGAAAGAAATTCTCTTCAAAACTAAGTGGATGGCTCCATAATCACTGCTTTATACCACTGTAATTAAAATACACTATATTTTAAATTAAGCTAAACATACACATTCTACTGCATGACAAAATGAGGTGGCTCTACTTCTGGTGCTGTGGACAAATGCTGCAAAATGAAATCATCTGTCTGCTCTAACCAGAGGTCAACACCTCACAGAGGATCATAATTAAATGGTCCAATTTATAACAATCCCAGCTGACAATCGTACACATCCAAAATCTAAAGAAAATAAAACATTAATATTTAAAACATAGAAATTTACAAGCTGATGGTATAATATCTCACAACTGAGAGAATGGGTACAAAAACCTGCTTTAAGTAGACGAGTGTCAATTTAATTGTTATATAAATTATAGCAAAATCAAAATCAATTCTTCACTGACTGGAATTTTATATCACAGGATTAATCTCCCTTCTTAAAATACATATGTAATGATGAACATTACAAGACAGGAAGTTCAGAGTGACAGTCTTATATCACCTGCTGTCCACCAGTAAGGTGTTGCGCACCGTGAAGAGCTTGATCAAGACCCTTGTCTGGAAATGTTTCTGGGAACATTCACACCTACAAACACATAATGGTAGTGTATAAAAACAACACCAAGGAGGCATGAGAACAGGGAGCTAGGGAGAATATTTGGATTTCAAGAAGAGAAAATAACAGGATGGAGAAAATTACACAAATGATGAGCTTCATAATTTGTACTCTCCTCTAAGTATTATTAGGGTGACCAAATCAGGTAGGATGAGACAGGCAAGGCATGTAGCATGGATGGGAGCTATGAGAAACACATACAGAATTTAAGTTGGTTATCTGAAGGGAAGAGACCACTGAGAGACCAAGATGTAGGTGTAAGTATACCATTAAAATGAAACTCAGAAAAGTAAGGCATGAGGATATGGAGTGGATTCACGGGATTCAGAACAGGGATCAACTACAGGCTCTTGCAACAACGTAATGAGCCATCAGGTTCCATAAAAAGTGTGGAATTTTTTGAAGAGATTAGTGACTATTAGCTTGTCAAGGACTGTACTGAACGGACTTGATATAAACACAAGAACAAAATATATCATTTTGGGTCATACTTGATTAAAAATTCCAATATAAATGAGAAAAGGGAACAGACATTCTGTGCTTTCTTATAAATTGTAAAAAAGACAGTAACAAAGACATTTGTATGAACTGATTATCCAAATGTTTTCACTTTTTTTCATATCCTGCAGCCTCTTACCTGTTATCACATATTTTAGAGAATGCAACACCAAATTTCATGCTTCATGGCAAAATAAGGACTTAACCTACATTACCGAATGGCTTCTAAATCACCCCAATGTTGTTAGCTTTGCTATGCTGGACGTTCTGAGCTGTCTTCAATCACCTGGGCTCCTATATGCATGCATGCTGCAACTCTGTATGATTCTGACATATCCTTGAAGCATGCAATATGATGATGGTTACGCTTCTATTATTGGTACTTTGGATATACTTGAGTATTACCAAGATTTTGATTATTCCTATATTCTGCTGAGCGTAAGAGAAAGTAATTTAACTATCTGCAACTGGACATAATGAGCAATAAAAAAGATGGACTGTTTTCTGTTCAACTCACCAACTCCGTAAAGTATTGACCAATGAACACCACCACGAATTGTAGTGTTCAGTTCTCCCACACAGGCAAGAATTAAATCAATCTCTACTAACTGCTTATGGAAGGAATCTGTAACAATTATAACATATGACTGTCTGAATAGTAACCACTTATTCTTTATTGTAGGAGAAAAGGGAACTTCAAACCTTGGGGTTTAATGGTTTAGAGGTACATTACTCTGATGAATGGTTAACTGGACAGTGAGTATGCTGTGATGCACGGCTAATATTGGAGTCAAAGACCGAGCATAGTTCACAGACGCTGGTTTAACAAAGATAATACAAGTACAAAGACGGCGATCATCTGGGTTGTTACACCATGTAGTCTGCTAGAAGTTTATCAGTGTTTCAGAGGTGCTTGCTGCTTTTATCATCACAATGATCACCCTGATGATGGAGGCAGCAAGTACCTCTGGAACACTGGTAGATGTCTACAACATTACATGGTGCAACAACCCAGGAGACAGTCATCTTCATACCCACCACTGTGAGAACCTTAAATATCCACATAATACAAACTTTGATTCCTTAATCTGGTATTTATAACACATTTTTGTTGTGGGCAAACTCTTCAATTAATTCAGTCAGCTAAATCAGCAGTTTTTGTATGAACCTTTAGGTTTTCAGAGTGGTGACAGTGTGGATTGTGGTCCTGTAGGTTAGGATGCTGAGCAGTCTTGTAAATGGTTGTATGGTTTTGGAATAATATATCACTTCAATATTCTACCTTGAAATTGGAGATAATATGTTACTCCACATAATTTTGAACATATCATGTTTATCTTCAGGGACATAACCTAGTAGACCACACTAGAGAAATCAAATATGGACTTGTGATTTTGATCATAACTATATTGGGCATGTAGTCAGTAATTTCTTTTATCTGAAAGGAAGTATCTGTGTTAATCAGAACACTGCCTAAAATACAAAAACGTTCAGACTCTTCTAATTCACAAGTTTCCCTGCTTTTGGAATATCTCGAGATATTCCAAAATATTTAAATAAGATTTTTGCTTTATATATTATGCAACTTCACTTACATTTAATTAAGTACATTAAGGCTTTCTGAATGTCACACATTGGAGCCACATACATGACTGGCTGCCTAACAGATTAGTGGATTATTTAATACTGCATTAGCAAAATAAGTATAAAAAGATATTTGGATCTATCATGATTTAGAGGCATACCACATCAGCAAACAAATCAAATTACAGGATACATCAAAATTAAAATCAAAAAAAGCTTCGAACACTTTAGGGGTCAACATCACTAATTCCCTTCACTGAACTGACATATTAATTATATTTTTCTGATCCTCATTCTTTTAATGCAGTATATCCAGTTTCTTTTGCAGTGTTATGTAAAATCTGTTATTTCATTCCTGAAAAGAGTGGTTCTGCATTTTATAAATAAAAAGTCAAGCCAACATGTACTTTGGCTAGTATATTATGATGGAATACATAAAAGTCTAACAACACTTCATGATCTCACATTTTCTATATAACATAATGCTTCCACTGTACATTAACTTCTACTGTCCTTCTTTTCTCCTTGACGCACAATCGTGGCTATCATGATGTAGTCAGGTGCACTGTACATAATGATAACATGAGGCCTTCTTTCTGACCTCCTGCCAAGTTCATAAACATGAAAAGAAATCAGTTTTCATTCTGGGGTAAAAAAGGCAGTCACAATGCATTTAAACCCTAACAAATCTAGTAACTCCAAAACAGAAAGAAATATTGTTATCAAATCACCATCATCATAATCCTGTCACGTATTAGGCCATACCTTTAGTGGTTTTACTAAACTTCTGTTCCTATAAGTCAAAAGAAAATTCGTTTCTCTATTCTGTTCTAACATAGTTTTATCTATATAATTTCAGCATATTCTGTCAGAAAAATGAAGGACTATTATGCAATTAAGGAAATTATAGTGATAAAGTCATGAGAATTAAGTAATATATTGGCTGGTACAAAGTCAACACTGATCTGGACAGAAAAACAACCAAACCATAAACAAAAGCAATCAATTTTAACATGTTCTTTAAACAGTAACATTTATATGCTACTTGCTGAAGAAATGTTCCACCAGATATTTACCAACACTTCTCTTTATGTTTTAGATGCTGAAATAAAGAAACAGAAAGAAGTCGTGTGTTTCAGTTCTATGCCATAGAAACAAAAAGTGATTAAAAATATTATTACAACTCTCTGTTAACACAACCTTATAATTTCTTTAGAGGAATTATTTACAATACATTGGACTTTCATATGACCACTATCAGGTACTCTACTTATTTCAGATCTGGTTATTTAATGATAAAATTAATATTAATTATAATTCAGGTCCAAGTTGTTACCAATTTGAGCTTTGGGCGAGGGATCGGCCCATCACAAGGCCTCTACCTGTACACAGGACAGCACAACACCGAAAAACATCCATGGCTTGAGTGGGATTCGAACCCACGGTCCCAGCAACCAAGCAGAACAAGGCCCACACCTCAGATGACACGGCCACTGCGGACCCCGAGCTTTGTACCAATCTTTCTATTGTATGCACACAAACATCACCATCATCTCTAAACAAATTCATCTCTATTGGATCTTATCACTTCACAATCAAAAATGTTATCACATCTCCCTGCTTAAAATGTGATAAGAACCACAAATTTCAATTGTAATCACATATTTCTTAGAAAATATACAGTGACCATTATCAATGTTCACTTCAAACCAAAACTGAACTTGCTCAACAATTTTTTTTAAATTCACAATACTAAATTTTTTAAATAATCTGTTCAGATTTCCTCAAGTTGTTACACATATAAATACAAATGGATTTACAGTGATTTTAATCGGCTCGCTATAGGGATTTTAATGTGCCTAAAAAGGTAGGCATTATTTTTGGGGTGACCCTCATACAGCCTTCTATATCTCTGCATAGCTTCATATGGGAGGATGCATGTTAAGAACTTCATTCAATTTGGATATGTTAATGTGATCACTGACAATTTGCCTTTGAAATCTAAAGCAGACTGTATATGGCAAGCAACACATATGCAACTGTTCCAAAGGAAAATAAATAATGACTTACACATGATACTGTGGAACAACCCTTCTGAATAATTATGGCTATCTGAAAAAACCACCAATGAGCTGCAATTCTAGATGTCCCTCAGGATAACCCAGGGCTAATTCCTGGACTCTATGAATCACGTTCATAACACCCTCATCTGTTCCAGCACCATCTAAATGCGCTACTGCCACAGCTCCTGATCCTGTAATGACAGCCAGTCATCATTCTTTAACTATGCCTTCAAGACAACATACTGGAAGACCAAGAATGAAGAGCGGTCAGGTGAAGAGACAGACATTCTCAACAGGAGAAGCTGGATGTTGGTTATGGTGTATCAATTTGTAACTACATAAAGTTTCTGCTAAATTGACTGTGCCAGATACACTAACTAAAGACAATTACATAAACAATGAAATGCACAGCATTAATTTATTCCTCAGCATCTAGTACTGGTCTCACCAGGATGTGAACTGGATTCATCTCAAAAAGGACAGGTTCCAATACATCAGATTTTCAGATCAGTATAAATATGTTTGGGGCACTGACAGATTTATGGTGAATTCCGCTGCCTATTTTACTCCATATTATACTGTCTAATATGTTGAGCTGCAGTATGACAGTTACTGCAACGTATAATTTAAACACTTACCTGAATGACGGAGAACAATGATGCATGTTGTGGCGTCATCTGACCCAAGGATATTTACATTTTCTGTAAAGGAGAAAAGTTTAATTTGTATGCACAATCAAGTTTTCAAAATACTGACTGAACAAAGAAGAGACCAGGAACAATGGAAAAAATACATGTAATCAAACCTATGAGAGAACCACCAAAGAAATTGATCACAAACAAGTTAGGAAATATATACACAACATAACAATTCTGATGACTATAATTTTACCTTTGGCCATTGTGAATGGATGAGGAATTCCACATCCACTCACTACCATGTGCAAAGTGCCTGTTAATATTGTCCGAAACAAACAACAATTGAAAGGTGCTGACAAATTTTAAGACAATTTCCCAATATTACATTTTGGAGAAATCTGTTCAGCAGTTCTTGAACATTAATTGTGGACAGGCAGACAGAAAAATATGGTCTAACTTAAACAGTGCATTTCAGTAATTTTTAGTAGTAAACACACCAATAAATTACAAAAACAAAAGAAATTTTTTGTGAATTTACATCTATGAGAAGTTAACTAATTAAGTCTTAAAATAGACCATAACATCCTCTATCATTCAAAGTCACAACATCCTTCAAGAATCATATGTCATACTATGGCTGAAGAAACATTTGAATGACTTCAGTCAGATATTAACAGGACTATAACACAAGAAAACATTACTTTCCACCAAAACATTCATATTTAAGGTGTAAGGAAGAATAGCCAGTTAATAAAACCCACCATTAACTTAACCAAGTCTACTTAGTCACACTTGGCTCCAAATAATACAATCTTACTACGAAGCATACGCGTGTTGTGACACAGTCATGTCAACATAAACTCAGAGACACATAAATATATATCCTACAATTTGTTGCACATTTCAAATTGAATTTTATAATGTCTACTTGCCTATGGAGGACGATTTGATAACTTCAAAATTTGTAACCAGGAAACCGGACTTGAACCTGGACCCGGTTCAAGGGCATATCGATACATTGGCTCACAGGTTGAAGGAAGCCTATGATGTGGTGAGGGAAAATAATCAGATCGGACGGGAGAAACAAGGGAACTAAATTAGTGACCTTTCAACCCGGGGAAATGGTGTATCTGAGAAAGATGAATGAGGGCAGACAAACCTGTCTGAAGTTTCGAATAAGATGGAGGGGTCCTTATGAAGTGGTTCGAAGACTATCTGATTTGAACTTTGTCGTGAGGCTTCCTCAGGGGAGAGAAATTGGGGTAAATGTGAATAAAATGAAAGGATGTTATGGGAATCTAGGCTCAAGGCGGAAGGACCGCCCCCGCAATCCACCCCGGTAATGATCGTGAAGATACGGACTCGGATGGGTCAGACAGGGATGAAGGACGGGACTCCGAGTGGGAACTAAGCCGACATTATCGAACCCAGGTACAGGACAGTCGCAGACCAGAGACAGGCGAGCGGGACCAGGTAATCCCTAGGTATTCATTGCGGAGTAGGGATGCCCCGGAGCGATGTCCCAGCGGACGCCACAGAAGGAGAGGCCGAGGTGGAACTCGACCCTGAGGGAGCAGAGCTCGACACCCCGCTCTGTCCATCTGTTGTTAGTGATGAAGTCACAAACTCACATGGGGAGGGCATTGATCTCCCACGATACAATTTACGACCACTCCCCGGAAGGAGATAAGTGACAACGGCTTTTCCAGGTTTCCTTCTCCACGTCAGTGGCATGTGTAACTGACGCGAAACAGATGGCACTTGGTCTCGTTGGATTCGTTGTGTACCGTCGTAAACAAAACGTCTACGCTTTTATTCTCTCGGCCGATTTCTTGCCAGAGAGTAGCCAGTACATGGGACGGTTATCTGCCGTTCTAGACCACTGCGAAAGCGACTCACATATCCCAATCTTATTATGCGTCACTTTTCGGAAATACCGACATGCAACCTAACCTGGACCTCATTTTCACATGGCGCCCTCTGCTAACAGGTGCGAAATAAACGTGTAACATACAGTCACAAAAGAGCCATTTCCAGTCGAAAGGATATTCCAGAGGTTAGCGTTTTCGGCGAGTAAAATATCATGGGTTTGATCTCAATTTCAAAATAACTATCGGTGAAGGATACTTGGACATAGGAAGGATGAAATAACTGAGGAATTTAGAATATTACACAACTAGGAGCGATGAGAATTGCACAGGCCAGCTAGCACAGTGAGGTTAGTGAAACCTAGGAGACTCCGATGGGATGGGCATGTGGAATGCTTGGAGGAGACAAGATTGCAAACAGAGGGTTGATGGGCATGCCAAGGAGTAAATGTGAGAAATTTGATCGATTGGGAGAAGCTAGAGTAAACAGAAAATTGAACACTTTTGAAAGGCCACTGCCCACACCAAGCGATGTTGCATTGAACCACCGTCGAAAGAGGGGCTTGATAAATTTTGGAGGCGAAATCCTCAAGTTTTGTTCGGGGTTGCAACAGCAGAACAGGTGCAAGACATTCATAATATTATAAAGGGAATATAAAGGCAAGATGGTGAAGCTGTTCACGTCGTAAAAGAAAAACAGAACAAAACAAGTAACCTATTTAAAAAGGGTGGATGATATTGCTTCACAGAACACCTTTGGACTAGCCACAGTAGCTCGAGTTATGACCTTGTGTAGGAGTATTCCCCCTACCCACGTACTAAAAAATATTGAAATGATTTATACAAATGGAGACCGAGTATAACCTATCAAGTTACGGATATGCGTCTCGCTATTTCACCTGAAGAAAGACTGGCAGTGACACTAAGGTAAGTGAATAAATAAAATCAACTTTACATTAATTATTTTTATTATTCTTATTTCCCTTATTGTTAAAGAAATAAACTTAGATACAATGTGAAGTTATGCCTTGCTGTAGACAAATAACCTAGGCAGACAGCCTAGTATCTAAAGGTCTAATATGTAAGAATCACAAGAGAAATTGGAATAATATGTTTGGACTGTGTCATTTGAATTTGGAGAACTGAAATCAGGATGCACTGGAGTAGATGAGCAACGTCGTTGTATTTCTTCGTAGTTGACTGAGGTTGTTTCAGAAGCTTGCGTCCAAATAAAGGCATTCCTTTAACCCAGATGGCCCAGCTGCATTCCACGTGAAAGGGGGAATTGTTCTGCTCTTAAGTTTTTAATCACGCTCAAAATTCTTATCTTCGCCTCTAATTTTTTCTCTTCGCCTAGCTTTTTGAGCGAAGGAACTAAGGAAAGTGCGAAGTGGACATCTTCGTCGTCGGTATTTCTTGAACTCAAATTGTTGAGTAAAGATTCCTCGAAAGGCTGCTGCTTGTTCCTTGTTTCTTCCCTGGAAGATTGTGCTCTGTTTTCAGCCTCGTTTACGTGGTCGATTCCCTCTTCTTTATCGCCATCGTCATCTGATATTACATTTGTTTCCGTTGATCTATATTCCATTTTTCAAAATACATATATTTCCTCCTCTTCGATGCTGATTGGCCGGACTTGGTCTGTTTCTGGGCGCGAAGCTTTCTGCTAAAACATGATCTTAAATTCTGCCACTTCTTTTGTATGTCTCGACCTAGAAATTGTGACAATATTTTATATAATATAAGTTTATAATACGACCCTACTATTATATGCTATGTTGTGTGATTTTATGTTACGTTGTACGTGTAGGTCTATTATGTTCTGTGATGTGATAGTATTTGTATTGTATTATGACCATACTCTAGACTTGTCCCATTTTTTTCAGATATTTGGCAACCGGCGCAAGCTTCAATTCGCTGTCCTTTGAGTTTTTAATTGCACCTTCAACGTTAAGGTTGATAATCAAATGCACCTGCGCCAACATTTGGAGTATTTTACAACCGATCTATATACCAGGAAACATAAAAGAAGAAGATTGGATCAAAATAGCTGATCAATTCTAACAAAGAACCAAGTTTCCCAATGTAATAGGTGCCATTGATGGAAAGCATATTCGCATTATCCAACCTCCTGCAAGTGGATCAACTTTTTACAATTATAAAAAGTATTTTTCACAGGTGTTAATGGCATGGACTGATGCAGATTACAAATTTATATTTATAGATGTCGGATCATACGGATTTTCAAGTGACTCAACCATTTTTAAGAATTCGAAAATGGGGAGAACGTTGGAACCTAACCTAACCTAAACATCCCGACTGGAATGCCTTTGCCTGCTTATGAAGACGACCGAGCGTTGCCGTTCTCTGTTGTGGCGGACGAAGCTTTTGGGTTATCAAAACACGTCCTGAGGCCATATGGAAAGAAAAAGTTGACAATGCTCAAAAGAATATATAATTATCGACATACAAAGGCTCGCCGAATGGTGGAGTGCACTTTTGGAATTTTAGCTAACAAATGGAGGGTTTTGCACAGACCATTAGATGTCAGCATCGGCTTCTGCGACTGCATAATTAAGGCATGTTGTGTACTTCATAATTTTGTTCGCTGTAAGGACGGCACACGTTTTGTTGATACTGTACAGGATATACACAAATAATGGAGCGGTTTCAAAAGTTAATAAAAAAAATATTTCTCACCTGACGGTGTAAGTTGTGCCCGTGTAAGGTGAGAAATAATTTTTTTATTAACTTTTGAAACCGCTCCATTATTTGTGTATATCCTGTATATGAGTGTCCTCTTGGAAGTACTGTTGTTAATAAAGTACGAAATTGCGGAACCGATGTTAGGAGTTTCTTGTCGAAGTTTTTCATTTCACTTCAAGGATCAATACCAAAGCAATACGAAAAAATGTAATAGGCAAGAATGACAGATTTGGTGCCATATAAGATGAAACAACATTTAATTGGGAATAAAATAAAAATTATCAAGCAAATCGGTCTACACTATAAGTAAAAATTTAAATTGTTAAAATGTAATTGTTGAAATTAAATAAAAAACAAATAAACTAACC
This sequence comes from Zootermopsis nevadensis, assembly GCF_977971745.1. Lineage (NCBI taxonomy): Eukaryota > Metazoa > Arthropoda > Insecta > Blattodea > Termopsidae > Zootermopsis > Zootermopsis nevadensis. The sequence continues at coordinate 15,355,795 of NW_028259139.1, read as the reverse complement.
TGTTTCAGTCTTTTTTTCGGGTGACAATTCGCTCCAACCTGGTACCACAACTGAACAAATCTATTGCCAAAGTTCTCTTTTAACATTGATGTTTACATCTTTCAATTTTTTGTCATAAAGAGCAGGGCGTCTTTCGACCTCTTCAATTAAGTGTTCGGTATTCTCTTCTTGCGACATTCCTGACGTCTGTACTCGGCGAGGATAGAGCGAAGAACGTGGAACAAAAGAGAACAAGAGAACGACTGTTTAGACGTACGTGTGCGCATGCTCGTGGACTGAACTGTCGTGTCGTTTATTGATCGTATGCTTCAGCCGACAACGACAGAACAGTCAGTCGACGGTTAAGTATTACGTGTGCGCTGGCCCTTAGACCTACAATTTTGGTTTTTCCTTCATATGAACACGACTGCATTCATTGTTTGTGAAGCAATGATAACGCCCTCTGTGGCTGTTGTACTCTTGATTTCCATGTGCTTTGGCAACACTGTACTCGCTTCCTCCATCAGCACTACGATGTTTGACCTTGGTCTCCGCGGTCCCTCCGGGTTTCGGGTGGTTGTGGAACCGGGGTAGATTAGTCAACATAGTGAGTGACTACTGATTGGACGACCGGGGTTCGATCTCCAACGGGGGCAGAGGATTTTTCCTCTAGCCTCTGGGGCCCACCCAGCCTCCTCTACAATGGGTACCGGGGTCCTTTCTAAGGGGTAAAGCCGGCCGGGGCGTGATGCTGACCACTCACCCCCATCTAGTGCCGAGGTCAAGGAAGAGAGGAGCTTTACCTCCACTCCCCCCAAGCGCCTACATGGCGTATGGTGGGACAGCTTTACTTTACTTTACTTAAGTATTATATTTAGTTATTTGTCTTAATATTTGACTGGACGTAGCTCAGGCGAGTAGACAACGGAGTCCCGGGCTCACTCCTTTGTGACTGAAGGCGAAATTCGTAGTCGGCGAAGTGGTACTGAGAAGCAGCCTTTTCCAAGTTTCTCGGCTCTCCCCTGCTGAACTGTCACCTCCCCATCTGGTGCGAAAATGTCGCCGAATTTAGCTTCTCCTTTCTGTTTGCTGCCCCTCATAATTGGTGGATCTTCGTAGCCAGAGTCCGTGAACACTTGACCGTCGCCCACCTAATAAAGATATTCTGCGTCTTTTACGGAACCCGAAGGTGAGTCCGTTGCAGTCCCTGTCCTGATTCAGGATACAAATTACAGAGAGAACAAAGTTTGACGCTCCTACTGCAAATTTAATAGGAAGAGACCGTCTGTTCGAACAGTACCGTAGCATCTTAAGACGTTTGTATCTTTACTTGGGACGTAATGACGAGGTTTGATAATGAAGAAGGCATTCTTTCTGTTCTATCAAAGCCGCTATGAATGCCTACAGATCTTATTTTGAAGGATAATTACAACAGCTCTCGTGTGCGTTTGCTGGTGGTCGTGGTACTACTCTGTGGATGCGTTGTGAGGTAGGAGGGCTGAGCATGTAGAGAGACGTGGCGGGAGGAAAAGAGCTCGAAAATGATTGAGGCAGAATGGAAGACGACGTTCGATTGGATTTCAGAGAAACTGGGCGAGCTGATTTGGATTTAGCTTTGTTAACCTCAGGGTTTACTTTCGGATTACGTAATACCAGTATAGACATATAAGATATATTGGGTTTACTGATGGTGTTTAACCATTTTCAAACATGTTAATCGCTGTTAATTCTAAAAATGCATATGGGACTCATACACTGTTTGCAAAATTTGAGTTTTTAATGTTAAAGCAGGTGGAAGATGTATTTACCACTGTTTTGCAGGTTCAAAACTCTCGGTAATTGCAGCTTTTACCAAGATGTTTTCTGCAAATAAAGGCGTCTTGTGCAGTAGAAGTTTTCCGACGTTCCAGAGGTGCTACGCACCAATCACCTCTGAAACGACGATAAAGGTCTACCCGACAAGACGGCTCGGAATTTCGGAAGACAGCTTCTCTTTCGTGGGTGTGTTTCGTCGGAACTTTGGTGTCTTTCCACAAGTGTACACGGCGTTACAACCCGTAATACAAAATCGACAGTCTGTCTTTTTCAGTGTATTCAGAAAAGCCAAAACTTATGTTCATGACCTCGGAAAATCTGTCAGCAGGTGTTGCCTCTCGGTGCGTGACGCCGGTAATTTTGGGGAGGGCCCTTTTCAGTTTGTGGGTGCAGGACACGCGGGTCGTTGTTCAAACTGTTAAATACCCGACATCCATAATGCATAACCCTTGTTCACAGATCTAATGACCAGTGACACGCAACATTTGGCCAATTTCTGCTTTCAGTTCTTTAAACTGGAACCTCACGTTAAATCGTGGCTTGATTTCAGGCCCTGTTATTTCAGGAACCGCTCAGATCTGCTTCTGTAACCTCATGTTCTTCCTCTGTATTTAAAGAATGTTTACACCGTGATTTTCCATCCCAGGGTTTCACAATTTTTTTAAGAGGATCATTGTTTCTTCTGAAAGGTACAATTTGGCTGCACGCGACAGAGACAAGCGACCGAGGCAGGCGACAGAGACGGGAGACGGACACATCGCAGCTTGTCGCCACACACTTCTGAGGAGACATGCAGCAAAGTGTTTCTTTTCTTTGTTTTGTTGAGACATACGTGCACATATTCTGTGGAAAATGAGTACAAAAATGCTTCTAAAAAGGTTACTCGAAGAATAAGAAGAAGATGATGTGTTGCTGTGTTATTTGTTGCGAAAGAAACAAAGAAAACCTACGAGTTCAATATTCAAAACCAGACGTGAAGAAGGATCTTTCTGTCTGTTAATAAAGAATCATTTATCATTAGAAGAAGATAATTTCAGGAGTTATTTCAGATTGAATCATAAGCAGTTTGGTTACGTACTGACGTGCTGCCTGAGCCCGTCGCGAGACTCTACTGGTCCGAGAGCGGTCTCCTGTGCTTTGTCTCTGACGCCTGTCTTTGTCTCGCGCTCGTAATTGTACTTCATACGATTGTACAGAGAGCAGACAGGAAGCGACCAGTCCCGGTCTCGTAACTCTGTCGCCTGCCTCGGTCGCTTGTCTCTGTCACGTGCAGCCAAATTGTACCTTAAGGTAAAAGCTTTCCCTATGCTAAGAGACATTTAGAGGAGTGGAGATACAGATCCACACATTATGACCCTTGACACCGGGCTCACCTCGTCGGTGCACGCCATCTAGGTGGGAAAGAAGGTAACCCAGAGATTGGCAAGTTTCTCTCATCTTCAGAAAGGCCGCCCTCCTTTACTAATACCTAAAGGGCACTGACCGCCTCCCCCAATCATGGAGGACGTCAGCTGAAGTGTCCCACCCCAAGAAGAGTCAGTGGCAACCAGCCAAATCGATCTCAACACTTCTTGGTTCAAATCCCAGAGAGCCATCCAATCAAAATCCTTTTCAGAAAGGGCAAGTTGCCTGATGGGAAAATCTCCCATCAATAGCAATAGCCCCTAGTTTGAGAAGTCGAGGACTTCCGGTTACTGTAAGCACATCCCCATTGTGGTTTTAAGTCATCACTGTTTACCATTTTAAAGATTGCGCGTCGCACGCAGGAATGGTGTAACTTGGCAAGGGACGATGTCTTGCTCAGGACTCCGCCATTAGTTAGCTTTTCGGTTTGTTGGTTTGATCCACTCATTCCTAACCTCGGCTTTTGGCGGAGGTGAGTAGCGAGCTTCACGTCTCGGCTGCTTTAACCCCGAACGAGGAACTTCGGCACACATTGTGACCTGTAGTGGGTTGGGTGAGCCCCGCATCCGGTCTACATAACGGGGAGGAGAGCAGTAATTTTCCTCTATCGGGAATCAAATCTCAGCCTTCCAACCAGTTGTCTAGCCCCGACTATTCATGTATATGCACGCGTCAATTTATCTCATAATAGTCCGGCCTCCTTATGTGTAGGCATCCCACATCTCTCTACTGCAAGGAGTGAAGCTTCCCATTGCTGTTTTTAAGTATTTTAATTATATTTTCTTCATATATAATCTATTTCATTCTTTGTCTTGTTTATTGTATGACACTAAATCTCTCTTTCTTTCTTACTACTCCATTAGTTTTCATTATTTCTTTTCCTGCGTATCATGTAATTAACTTGTCTAGAACGAGTTAATAGTCGCTCATCTGCCTTTTATGGATCTGTGGTCTAGCGGTCAGAACGCTGGCCTTGTAATCCTGGGGTCTCGGGTTCGATTCCCGGCGGTGCCCGAATTTATAACTTGTGTTGGGCAAGGCCGTGGTCTAGGCAACACGGAGTTTTCCTCCGGGGGCTTCCTAACAATTACTCCATTCACACACAGAAGAAGGCAATGGCAAACCACTTCTGGATCATTTGCCAAGAACGTATATGAACAGGTCCCAGTCCGAGAAAAGGATGGAAGGATCCTGTTCATATGGACCTGTCGTCAGACAGAACACTAAATAATAAATAAATAAGGTTTATTAACGTGTTCAAAGAACTCGCAACCGGTCCCGATCTTGGGCCAGAAAAATCTAGCCTACATTTGAATAATTTCTTAAAACCCGTTTTAATATTATCTTTTTTCCATTTGCGCTTCCCTTCCGATTGGGTCTTTCCTCCACGTTTTCCGATAAAAATTTCGTAAGCATTTCTCGTCCCGTGTTTTCTACTTGCCGTGCCCATCTCGCCATGTTCGATCAATATTTGGTGCCGAGTACAATATCTTTCTTTTATATGATAACAAGTGGAAGATGACCAGTCTGAGGAGTGAGCACATGACTTAATGTTATCTTAAGGACCAAGTGCGTAGGATTAAAGATCAAATAACTTCCTGTAGGGGATCTTATCAACGGGATGTTGGAGTTCAAAGATACATGAGTCGAGTTATGTCACAGCTGGCAACACTGCTAACGGAGTTCTAGATATTCTTCAAGACAGGTTTGCCAGCGCGTGCTGCTATGCCAAGGGCGTTAGAACTCATTCAAACCTGAAGGAGCAGGAATTCCTTCTTCGGTGTGTGTTTCTCGTACGGATGCTTGGTGTCTTAACCGTGTTCCAAGCCCCGAAAGATTTACACACGAACCCAAATTAAATATTTCTCTTCAACAGGTCTTCTAGGTTTAAAGGCAGAGGCAGTGATGTCCGTGTCCACGTCTCGTCAGCAAAATGCTCGGCAGAATCACAGTAAAAACGTAGATAATGAACACTTAAATCAGCGACAGAGTTAGATATTTTGGAACAGCTTTAGCGAATAAGTGTTACATTCAGGAAGAAATTAAGAACTGGTTAAAGTTGACAGATACTTGTTAGGAAGTGTCTTTCTTCGTGATTCGTGTCGAAGACCATTAAAACTGAATATTATTTATTTATTATTTAGTGTTCTGTCTGACGACAGGTCCATATGAACAGGATCCTTCCATCCTTTTCTCGGACTGGGACCTGTTCATATACGTTCTTGGCAGATGATCCAGAAGTGGTTTGCCATTGCCTTCTTCTGTGTGTGAATGGAGTAATTGTTGGGATGCCACGGAGAAAAACTCCGTGTTGCCTAGACCACGGCCTTGCCCAACACAAGTTATAAATTCGGGCACCGCCGGGAATCGAGCCCGAGACCCCAGCATTACAAGGCCAGCGTTCTATCCGCTAGACCACCGTGTCTAAAACTGAATATAAAGAAGTATAATTTTTCACGCGTGAAACTTGATCTCTCGCATAAAGGAGACTAATAGGAGCTTTTGTAATTTTTACTACACCAAATCTTATTAGTACCATTAAATAAATGAGGAGGAAGTGGGCGGGACATGGATTACATTGTAAAGATGAGGAATTGGTATAGAATATTGGACACAAGGGGCGAGATCTCTTGAAACATCTTCCGACCACATCCAATTCTGCTTTGTGCAGGTGAGATATCAGGTTCCGACGGTGGAGGTGAAGTTCTGGACAATTCAGAGGTCCTTGTTGCCACCATCTTCAGGGCGATGAGTTAAATGAGCCTAGAGGAATTTATTTTAGTCAGGTGAAGGGAGGGGTGTGGGGAACATAAGGAATGCGATACGAAATGTTGATGGGGAGTGCCACTTATTTCGGAAGACGGAAAAAAGCCGAGAAGATAACATTAATACGTGTCTGAGGATCGGGAGTGGATGGATGTGGCTCCAAATCGTGTCCAGTGGCGTTCTTTGGTATTAAAGGCACCGCTGTGATAGTGTTAATAGGATTACTGGTGACGATGTGTGGGAACCCAAGAGGTCTCGTGAATTTCCTAGAAGTTTTACCTTCAACTAATCCATTCTGGGACGCAAGAATAAATAATTCGGCTGTCGATTGTTCTTTTGGGATATGGACCAGTGTTGTCCATTTCTTTGGCACTTATCAGCGTTTGGAGAGACATATGGTTTCCCGAGATCCAGTTTTGTACTATCGTAACAGCGTCTGAGTGCTTTCCGAAAAAATCCTATATGAATATCATATTTCCCTGCTCCGAGGTATCTTCCCAGCCTAACCCACACTGATTGAACCCCACTGTCAGGGCGATTTGTGTAAATTACATGTTTCTCTTTATGAATTATTGTTCGTCGGGATCGAACCCCGGTAGCTCAGACTATACACCGTCGAATAAGACAGTCATGTTCAAAGGTTGCGGAATTAGGCGGTCGAGGCCTAATTTAAGGTACTATCCCGGCATTTTTCAGGAGGAACCGAGGAAAACCACGAAAACGTGCCAGGATAGCCTGTTTTAGGCCGATATTTAAACCTTTATCTCCGGAATATGAAGCAGGACTGCAGAACATGACGATGGGCCGAACCAACAGCACGAAGAATATTTTGCGTTCAGCGGCCTCTGATTGGTTCGGATTCAGAACTACGTCTGGAAAAATAAACCCTCAGACATTTGGTAGAAATCGGTCCATCGCAAGTCCTGCGAGTACGACAGACAAACGTGGACTTCCATATCTGTACATCGAAGAGGATTCAAACCCGTGACTCTAGGTCAAGAACAGTTTACGTCTTGGACTACAGCGATGAGTCATAAATGTTTTGTCCAAGGATGAAATGAGTATTACCAAGATGGAGGGACTGTGTGTAATGTTGGACACCTCCTTGTCTTTATGGGCCTGGAGCAAGTCAGTTGATGCAAGAAGAAACCTGTAAAGTGACGTAGACGAACTCCACAGCGACCCAGGAACATCGTACGACAACGAATCCTTCATTCAATACTAGAGTTGGTGGGGCATTTCTGCTCCATGTAGTTAGACCCTTAGTCTTGTTCAGAAATGGACTACTGCTCATAATAAATCATTTTCCAAGACTATATTTATTACTTAATTAAAAATACTAAAATAAATAAAAAATAAATTCAGACAAGAAACTCTTGTATTTATTGATCCCACAAAAATCTAATTAAACCTTGCATCAAAACTTATGACGTGAACTGACTGATCCAATCAACCTGGACATTGGGGGAAGTTCAGTACTGCATTGTTGGTACTAGAATCATGGACAGGCTTGGAATCACACAACTTGGTAAAGCACGTCTTTATGAAGATGAGGCTGAGGGTGAAATAACTTTGAAAAAAGGACTACGACATTGCTACTGATAAGATATTTACGAAGTTCAACATGAAATTGGAGGTCAGACAATATAAAGTAAAGTAAAGTAAAGTTTGTCCCACTATACGCCATGTAGGCGTTTGGGGTGAGAGGAGGTATAGCTCCTCTCTTCCTTAACCTCGGCACTAGATGGGGGTGAGTGGTCAGCATCACGCCCCGGCCGGCTTTACCCCCGGGAAAGGACCCCGGTACCCAGTGTAGAGGAGGCTGGGTGGGCCCCAGAGCCGGTCTGAACGCAGAGGCTAGAGGAAAAATCCTCTGCCCCCGACGGGGATCGAACACCGGTCGTCCAGCCCGTAGCTAGTCACTATACTGACTGAGCTATCCCGGCTCATATCGGTCAGTAAATTGGTTTTCCTCCGTTCCTTCAGACAGATTCTGAGGCCACCCGCACCCACCGGAAAAGAGGGTAGAAGGATAGAGATCACATTCTCTGCATGTTTTTGTGTTTAAATAGGAGCAGCTGTTGGAAGTGTCAGGTGCAGTAAAACATATCTGTTGCATTCCTTACTATCAGAAGGGTAGTTTTAATGTCTACAGCCCATATATGGAAGGAATAACGCCTGCGCGATGAGGTTTACCCTGACTGGCCTGTTGTGAGAAGAATGCTCTCTCTGTTCGTGTAGCGGCAACGTCGCATGTCCTCCAGCAGTGCCTGGGAATCTAAATATAAATGCGAGACCTCATAGTCATCATGGCTGGCCCATCAACAAGTCGTACGCTCACGGAGATTGAGGAAATACAAGTTTTAAATGAAGTTTTAGAAGATGAAAGTATAAGTGAATATAGTTCGGACGATGATAGTGTATTTGACATTGATTATACACAGTTTGTGACGCCTGGAACTCACGTGATTAGTGATAGTGAGAGTGATAATGATAGTGACGAAAGACGGGAAGAAATCGTACACGTAGGATTGGGAGGGGTGTCCAGTAAGTTTGTGTGGGAAAATATAGACTCATTTCCTGCCTCACGAGAAGCATTTTGTAATGTATATGGTCCCCAGTTCGACACTGCTGGACTAGATGTCGTGAGTTCATTCGAAAACATTTTTGATGTAGCTCTTGTACAGCTCATTGTAGATGAAACCAACAGATATGCTCAGCAGGAAATTTCTAAAAGTGCCCATCCTCTCACATTTCGCTCTAGGATTAGGAAGTGGAAAGATGTTACAGTGGACGAAATTTACGTGGTTTTGGCTGTATTTATGGCGATGGGCATTGTACAAAAGCCTACCCTTAGATCTTACTATTCAAAGAACCGGCTGTTGTTCACTCCGTTTTTTTCTGAGACTTTATCTCTGGAAAGACTAGAGCTAATTACCAAATTTATGCATTTTGCAGATAACAGTAAGCAAAATGAATATCAAGGACCTCCCAAACTTTTCAAAATTTATCCAGTCATTCAGCACCTAAATAACAAGTTTCAAAATTTGTATCTCCCGAACCAGAACATTTCGATAGACGAGTCCTTGACTCTATGGAAAGGTCGTTTGTCCTTCAGACAATACATACCTCTCAAGGCTGCCAAATTTGGTATCAAAACGTATGAACTCTGCGAGTCTAGCTCGGGCTATGTCTGGTCTTTTCTCGTTTATACTGGACGAGGCATGGAAATATCGAATCAGTTTATGACTGCAGAAACAAACAAAACTGCAGAAATTGTAGTCAAACTGCTAGAACCTCTTCTTGGTCGTGGACACACAGTGTGGATGGACAATTTTTATAATTCACCAGATTTGGCTCGGTTTATAAAGTCCAAAAAAACAGACTGTGTTGGAACTTTACGGGCTAACTGGAAAAATGTCCCTCCTGCAGTGAAGAATAAGAAATTGAAGAAAGGAGAGCACTGTGGTCAACACTCTGGTGATGTGGCAGTTCTCGCGTGGCAAGATAAGAGGCGAGTCACCATGTTATCAACATACCACAAAGATGATATGCGTGTGACTATAAACAAAGCCAACCGAGAAGAGATAAAGCCTCTGGTAGTTCGTGACTACAATAAACACATGCTGGGAGTTGATCTGAAAGATCAGATGCTCCAGGCGTACTTACTGGAACGAAAGAAGGAAACAAAGTGGTACATGAAACTATTCAAGAGACTACTCAATGTAGCAATACATAATGCAATGGTCATGTATCGCTGCGTCCCACAAAACAAAACCTTAGACACCCTAAGATTCCGAATTCTGTTAGCGCAAGGCCTCGTTGAAAAACACGGTCCTGGTGTTCCGCGCCCTTCATCCGGCCGTCCGTCACTTGATCCGCCACCTAAAAGACTCTCAGAACGCCATTTCCAGGAGCGTATTCCTGCCACCGGAAAGAAGGCAAAACCTCAAAAAAGATGTGTGGTGTGCAGGAAACGCGGTAAAAGGAAAGACACTGTTTATTGGTGTGGTGAGTGTGAGGTAGGGTTGTGCATGGTTGGATGCTTCAAGGACTTCCATACGAAGCTCAACTTCTGATCCACTTGCTCCCATTGCTCACACACAGGATGTTCATGTTATAAGGTAAGATTATAAAACCATCTTTTAAGAGGATTTCAGTGGAAAATTCATAATTATATCTCATATAGTTCAAAAGTTATGATAAATAAAGTATTTTAGAGCAAAAGTTAATTGGGCATTCAAAAAATATTACCGCAGGACAAGCACAACAGCCGTATTTAAATCCCCGCGCTGAAGGTTGTCTTTAGAGCACTTTCTAAAACATCTGTGTAGAGCGTAAAATGCGTGTCGAATATTTCAGCCACCCAAGAACACGTCCATAATTTTAACACCTTCCTCGTATTAATTATAGATTACTTTCATTAGCATCCCTTTTTTTTTATAACGTTCCTTTATCCTTGGAATTGTCTCAAGACGTTATTTGATTTTAGAGGACATGTAAATAACAAGCAGTCCTCTTTACCTGTAACGGAAAATTAATGCTAGAACAAATAATGTGATATGTGATACATATATAATTAGTTAATGGCTCTGTAAATTGTCTCAAGTCTGGGATCATATAATTCTACGGGGCAGATGGGAAGGCGTTCTGGTTTATAGACGCCATTTCCAGGGCAGCAGCTGTTAATGCCCTTATATTTTTAAGGGTTCCTGTAAAATAGCGTGTACACATATCTCGGAAGATTGCGGTCTTAACACTGAATTAGCTCCATATAAAGAAAGAACAAAGAGAAAACGAACTGATGATAGGCGTGAGAATGAAAACAAAAAGTTTGGTTTGGATGTCTCTTCGATTCGTAGCCCGTGACATCGTGCGGGCAACGAGCTAGTTCGGTAATACCAACCTGACAATACTCCGCTATATTCTGTTGTTGCAGTTGTGATGGTGAGCACAAACTTAAATGTTCACTCCTCAATCGGATCGATCATCGAGATAAAACGACAATAAACAGAAGTAGTAACAGGAACACATGAAATAGAAGCGTTAAAATTATATTTCGAATTTTGAGATGGCTGAAAGTTTCGATTTAGATATTATAGTATGAAGCTAGACGGAATAAAATCATGTGAGCTTTTGGGACTCTTTCAAAGTCCGCTACACTGTTAACAGTGTGGAATTAACTTTATAAAAGAAAGAAAGTGTGTATGTATCTATCGGGGTTGAATGTGAGATGCTTGTGTAAGAGGCTATGTACTATGCATCACTACAGTAAGACTCCAGTAAATTTCTTGTTTCATCAACACAAGGTTAATGAATTTTCTTGCCGCACATTGCATTACAGCAGTTTCTTATATTCTGGAAATTTTTATGTGAAATTGATTTGTGATATACAATTTTATCCTGAATATACTCAGTATTAGTTTGAGGGCACCCCATATTCTATTTCAGAATATGCTATTGTAGATTCCCATCCAGTTTATACCTGCATTTGATGCATATCATCTCAAGGAATTTATGTTTAACTTATAATTTTACAGCAGAATATTGATAAAGTCAAGATAGAAAATGACGTGGATGTTCTGAGTGAAGTAGATTCCGTTGACGTGAGAAATGATGAGGTTTACACACCATCAGCTTTTCCCATAATGAAGGATGAATGGAAGGTAAGCCTCCTTTTAACCAAATTATTTATGGTTCTTATCTGTTTGAGTGTATGTACAAATGTATCCAGGGATGGATGCATGTGCTTCTGTTGGCATACGTGACTTTTCTTCTATTCTGTGCATTAGAGATTCTTTTTGAACCTCTTAAGTACCATGCTGTCATTTGGGAGTCCATTTGATATGTATCCGAGTTCAGGCCTGACAAGAAACCCAACTTTCTGTTACAAGTATCAAGGAACTAAATGAACTAACATCCGACATCTTCCTATCCCACTGCATCTAGAGTAATATATTTGCCAAGTTTGTGTGTTTACCTTTTAATACAGTGACCTACCATTCAGAGTTAGAACATGTTATGCGATGGAAGACCAGGGGCTCCAAAATATTTAATCTCTTGCTATAAGTAGCTATCAAGCGATTGAACCAACAAATTTACGTGTAGCTATCCCACTGTGTAAAGAAATGTGTTTACTATGGAATTCAGATCCAACCTGGTACAGAGTAAGAACCAAGATGATTGAGTGACTTGGCATTTATTGTTTGAGTATGATGTTAAATTGGGGGCAGGGGCTCCAGATTACGTCACATACCTCAGTGAATTAACTGTTGTAAACTGCAATGTGGACTTCAAATTCTTGCACACCTTCCACTAAATTTGGGTCAGGTAATGGGATTTGGTAGAAAAACTTCTCGTGTTGCTTTCAATCTCATTCTTCTTCTTCTTCTTTATGTTAACTTTATCATAATTCTTTCCTCATTTCTTCAGCAGAGTCCTCAGAATGAACATGAACTTAAGCATGGTGGGGGACATCCCAATTCCTGTGATGTATGCAGTAAAACATCGTTGGCCAAGTGGTCAAAAGAGACATCAACGCACACATAGTGGAGAGTATCCTTGTACCTGTGATGTATGCAGTAAGTCGTTCCGACAGAATCATCATTTGAAGATACATAATCGCACACATAGTGGCGAACGTCCATATTCCTGTGACGTGTGTAATAAATCATTCAGTCAGTGGAGTCATCTGAAGTGTCCATGTTTCTTGTGTACGTGCTCTGAACAGAGTGATCTCGAGAACCATTAATGTATGAATTGGTGTTTTTCCTGTTGTGTGTGTAATACATCGTTTCATTGTCAGGGTACTCCGTGGAGACGTAATTGTATACACAGCATCCGTATCACGTGATTTCTGCTTTGAGTTTCTGAACAAATGTCATCTGATGTGTGTGTAAGAACATGTTCTGGAATTCGTGTAACGTGTTGCAAAAGAGGAATTGGTAGAAATAAACAGATCTAAGAATTTCAGTAAAACTCGTCAACATTCACAGCCTAAGATCTGTGATAAATTTATTAAGAAGGATTTCCAGTGAAGACTAGAAATAAGACTTAAGTAATATTAATTACTTTTTTTTCCTTCCTCCCTCAGCCGACTTTGGTTTAAACGATGTACGAGGTTTGTGTTTGAACTCGGTACACAAAACTAAGAGCACAGAGTATTTAACGTTGTCAGTCAATATGTTTGTTTGACAATGCTGAATTTAGTGCTTTCAGACGTTTTTATGAAGGTGTTAACTTTTAATATACTCTTAACTTGTGGTTTTACCAGTGGTGGCCCCTCCATAAAAGCTGCAGAGTTGCAGCACCCCTTTTAATTTTTCAAAAATTGAAAAAAATTATTGTTTGTGTTAATATAATTTGCAACACTTTATTTCCTCTATATCATTATTTTAATATTTCCGGCTGCAAGGATTTCAGCGCGGATGGCCGGTCTAAAGTTGCGAGCGCAGTGTGAGGTGGAGTGAGGGGCAGTTCACTGTTACAGCGCGAATCAGAGCTGTGGTCTCCGCAGCCGGCTTATGGTAAAATTGTCTTTTACTGAAAAAAAATGATGTAGGAAATCATGGCCTCCATCTTCAGGACTTACAAATAATTAAAACATCAACGAGTTTTCTCCTGATGTAAATTTACATTTCATTTATTTATGTCGTTTTGTGTTGTAAAACTATTCTGATTTTTCCGCTTTGAGCAGCACTACCACTACTCAGACTCAGGAGCCGCCACTGGCTTTTACTTTGTTGTTAATAGGACAGCGCTTCTTTTATTGAGTTATATTCCTCTGTTTTCTGTTTAGCTCCTCTGTGCATAAAATGTTGTTAATCTTGATAAAATTATTTATGGTGTCATCTTTATTGTTAAACACAATAGTATTAATAGTTTATGAGTAAAATGTAAGTGCGTAATTTTACCCAGGGCCTTGGCCAAAAATAACACTGGGAATTTTGTATTGTTTATGTATTTTTAAAGAATGCCCATAGGAAGATTAGTTGTTTATGTAACGGACATTTCTTCATACTCCAGACAGTACAAAAAGCACGTAGTTGTACATTCAGAGGTCGCAGTTAAAGTGTTAAACTGATTTTTAATTGTAGTATTCATTTTGGGTCCATATCCTCTGTGGAGGAACCCAAGTTATCTGACAGCTGAACGCAAACATCATTTCTTGTTGAAGATGACTGTCTTCTGGGTGTGGTCTGGTAGAAGTTTGTCGACGATTGCTGATTCTGCCCTGAAGATGGAGGCAGCAAGCAAATGTGAAACTCTTGCCGCCTTTTTCCAGACTACATGACGTGGTCGTCTAATACTTGCTACTCTGAGAACCTGAAATATGACGTTTGCTGTTGCTGGCAGCGTAAATAGTTGAGTACGCAGCAGAAAATAGGTAATTAATGAAGTTGAAAAACATTGCGTGTGATTATACATACAATGCGATATTTGCTGTTTTAGTATCTTTGTAGGAGTGATGTAACATCTAGAGTAACGCAGTTGCACTTTCATTAAGTGAATGGTAAGTCCAGTTCAGAATCACAAAGAACCTGTTCTAAAAGTATTCCATGCTGGAATGTAGGACCTGTTCCTCTGTTAGTTTTGTATTTGGTTTATGCTGTTACAACAAAGTTTGTTAGGAAACGTGAAAGGAAGATCTAGATGTAGATGGATCCTAATGAAGCAAGGTGGGAGTTTTGAGTCTGGATTCATCTGGCTCAGGATGTGGTCCATTGGTGAACACAGTAATGGTTTTTCTTTGTTCTTTTTCTGCTACTAGAGCAACAACAATTTTGAGGCATTGCGACAGTGGGAAAGACCGTGGTGGGTCCTGGACTCTAAACCAGCGAAATTTGAATTCCAAGCAGGAAACCTATGGATCAAATCACGATTTCTGGATTGAGGTGCACATTTACTACAGACCTCTCAGGATACACTTAAGGTTGTTGTTTTGTTTATTCCACGGTCCTTTGTGACGACGCTGATGCTAGTGTCTGGGTTGATGAGTGTCGAACGACGTGTTGGTGAATGAGTAATGAATTGGAAATGGTGTGGAAGGAAGTGGTCGTGGCTTAATTAAAAGTGGCTTACAGTCACAGCATATGCCATGGGAAACCTCAGTGTGGCCTGTTTCTGGAACCTCCACCGGTACGGAGCAGAAATACTAAGTCTGAGAAAAGTCTCGGTTAATTCTCATTTCGGATAGCAGGTTCTCCGCGTGTGATTGGAAACTGCAAGTCATGACTCACAAACTGTCTTTCTGTTTAGTCAGCTACCGCGGAGACTAATTTTATGAAGCATAAATCTTCCTGAGAAGCTGGTGGTAGTTCATACGGTCAACATATTCCACGATCTTTATGGAACCTGAAAGTTCAGTACCTTTTTCAAAAGAGCCCGTCACTTATCTGCATGCTGAAGGGTTGAAATGGAATCAGAACCCCTTTCGTCCGTCTGGGGAAGGAAATCTCTCGTGGGCTTGCTTGGGTGTGCTGAAGGCGTGGATGTTCTTCAGTCGCAATATTTTTATCCAACCCTTTGAAGCTCGGTGGTAACTGTTTATACCACCAACATTAACATTCAGTAACAATGAATTTTGCCCACGGAGTCTACATACGGGTTTCGAGTGGTCCTACAGTAAATGATTAACTTCTAAGCGGCATTAACCAGTTGATCATTGTAATGGAGAAGTGTTTTATTTCAGGTAGGAGCTGTATTTGTGAGCATTATTTAGAGGAGCCTCGGGATTCAAAGTGTGAATAGTCGATAAACTGGGTACGTACACAGACCTTGGACCTGTGCGAATTTCAAGGTCTGACCTTTGATATTTCACTTCCCTTGGCAGTGTAAATTACGGAGCGCTGTCTATCCTGGACTCAGTGCGGTAGAAGTTTACTCATTTCAGAGGTCCTTGCTGAATCCATCATTAGGGCAATGCTGCCTCCATTATCACCCTGATGATTGAGGCAGCAAGGACCTCTGAAATATCGGTAAAATTCTACCAGACTACAAGGCACAACAACCCAGAAAACAGCCATCCTCAGATTCCCTGCAGTGAAAAGCTTAAATCTTGCAAAGGTTAAATTGTCCCTGGCACTTAATGAAGTACCACGCCATGCAGATTTATTGTGAAGATAATTAAAAGATACAAAGGTTGGGTCACCTCTCAGAAATGATCCATTCAATCTGTTATTTGATTCAAAAGTTACCGGAGGAGACAACACATGAACTTTGATATGAAATCATAAATTTATCTTTCGTTGTAAAATTTGTAAAGTAACCAAACTTCCTTCAGCAACTATGGAAAACGAAGAAATTCTGGAATGATCACTCATACAGACTACAGATTTATGTCTACTTACTGTTTTTATTTCCAAGTGAGCCAAGGTAGAGCTGGCTCTGGTGTTTGAGGAGGAACTGATGCATACCAACCTTTCTCGCCAGAACACAGAAAGAAGTCAGTGAGACACTCTCTCAGCTGGTCAGTAGCTGCAGGTCGGTCGACAACCCCACTCCGGCTGGGTACGCCCTGTGAGGTGGTATTGTATTTTATTGTAGTAGTTGCCCGTCCTGTTGTTTTGTTGTTAGTTGATGGGGCAACTGCCATGTGGTTGATATTTTTGGTCCCTCGGGGTGGTCCCAGCCGAAGGAGACGTAGGGGTATTACCAATAGTGAGGCTGTTGTGTGGGCCTTGATTGTATTAGATATTTTTATCTTGATTGCTTTGATTGTATCTAAATAATTTTAATCAAGATTTTGTTGGTAATCGTTTTGTGTTTTCAGTGGCCCAAGTAATATATATATATGGCATTCATATTAAGTACTGCATTGATGTGGCACTTGTTTGAAGTAATTAAATTCATTGCCTATTGGATGTATGGGCGTTTGAATACCTTATTGTCTGGGGCGTGGGCCAAGCAAACCTACGACACATAGAACTCGACACCTCCTTCCCATTTCGACTGCGGTGGAGAGGGTGGATCAATAGAATATTTCTTATTAGTGGTTTGTGTTTCCACCAGGGTAGATCTCTATATCTCTCTCTAAGTGTTTGTCTCGCGTCTGTATCGGCTACGGCGATGCACCGATCTGAACATGGCTAGAGCCACAAAGCAACCGAATCTGACACCCTTATAGCACACACTTCTGACTTCTGATTTGTTTCTTAATGAACTTTTAAGCTATAATTTGGAAAGTTAAATAAGTAATTTACCGGCCTCCACTGTAATGGATTAAATTTTGATGAATTTAAATCGGGAGCGCTGCATGAGAAGCATGAAGTGGCTACTTGGAACTTGGGAACCATCTCAGAATTTGCTTAAAGACCGCGAAGAAAACAACTCTTCACCATTACAAAGGTCAAGTGGTTAACGCTGTTTAAGGAAATAATCGCTGTTTACACTCAGAATCGCGAGAAACGTAAAACAAATAGGTTCAAAGGGTTAATAAGATGAAGTGTGGTACAGGATATAAACATGAAAGCCGATGAAATGGATCATGTCCAAAAGACTGTCTTTGTTAAAGTTTCCCTGCGTTTGGAATGTCATTCCTGGCATTGCATCGACCTGTCGATATCGGATGGAGGCGGCAGTCGATACAACTGCTTACTGCAAACAAACGTGCTCTTCGGAAATAGAAATGGCGTGGCTCTTATGAACGACGTTAGATTCCTCCTGCAGGCTCGTCGGACGGCGTCTTGATGCGTCACGAACAATCAGCTGTTTTTACAGCGCGCACAGAATATCTTTAAATGTATGTCAGCAATTTTCTGTGTTTTTCTCAAGACACTGGCAGAAATCGTGAAAGGCTGTTACTAAATTTGCCGAACTGTCCAGTACAGGCAGACACAAAACTCACCTCGTTCCATTCTTATTTAATATATAATTTTGAAATGAATAAAAAAATCACGTACTATTAAAACCAACTCCTCGTGTGTTCATTTTCATGTAAGAGCGCCGAAAATACATGACAGATTTTGAAGAGATTCCGTATTACAATCCTACATTCCATTCTGCTTTAAGTACACTTGGATGCGTGATCATTTTGATTAAACTGTGTGTGTGTATGGCGCGTTTATTGGTCACGAAATTTATTACTGCTAAAGTCTAATCAACTTTTAATTATATTTCGACAGACTTTTGGTGTAATGTATTTGTTATTCGTATTATTAACCGTTCATGTTAATATATTCTATTGTTTTGATACAGCCTATAAGAAAAGTCGCCGGATATCGTCCGTTCTCCTAGTTCCATGCGCTGTCGTTTTCATGTTGTATGGTGGTGCACTCTGTTGATTTTAAGTGGTACCTGGTCACGGTGCAAATCAGTCTAGCTGTCTGCTGTTGCAATAGAATGTGTAGTGAATGCTATTGATTTCTCAAGGCAGGGCTTTTGGAAGGTTATGTCAATTAGATTATATCACTACACAGCGTCTGTATTACTGTTGTTAAAACCATAAATTCTGTGAAACAAGTACTATGAGATAGAAGAGTCATTAGCAAAAGAAAATTTGTATGGTCAAAGAATACGAACCAGCGCAAATAACCGAAGGAATGTCTAAGAACAAATAATTTATGAACTTCGAAGTTGTGTAGAATAACATATTTTAGATTATGAAGACTTTATAAAATCAAGAGGTTAGGAGACATTTTGCATTGTAAATTATAAACAGCGCACATTGAACAGTCTGTAATGTATAAACAAAGTCAACACCGTCAATTTGAAGCGTACTGTTCGCTAAAGAGATGCCTCTTGTCCAATGTATTTCATTAATTAAGGTGATGTGTGCGTGTTCTAACCTTATTTTGTCCGACTTTCTTTTTCAGTGTGCAAACATTTTTTTGTTTATCGTAGCCATTGTGTTTCTGCCGCGGGCCGAGAGGTGACAGCTCCGTTCCTTCTTACCGCACGTTCAGTCAGAACGTCGGTACACGCGTCCTTGAGTCATGTTGGCCGTACCTTGTTCTTTGTCGACGCACTACGAATCAGTATCTTATATACAGAGTGTCACAAAAATTACGCAATAGGAACAAGTAGAAAAACTCAAAACGAAAATGCCAAAGGAAGAATTGTGTACAGGGAAATTTTATATGGCCGTCAGATGGGACAAGTGTATGAATTACACTGTGGGAGGACCAAATTTATAGGACGTGATGTAGAGCTCTGGAATACGAAATTACTCCCCGCGAGACAACGGTGGACAGTGGTCGGCGGTCAGCGCACGAAAGTCGTCTCGCTGCTTTACTGCACCGTCGTCCCATGCCAGGAAGACATCAGCAAGGAGAGGTAAGTAAAATTAACCTTATGTTTCACTAATACTGTGTTATGTTCGCATTTGATCTTTTGTGCTTAAACATGAACATAATCTGGAAGCGTATTTTATGGTCAGATGAAGCAACATTCACGCATATTTTATTATTATTATTTATTATTTATTATTGACTGCAAATGGGTTTATACCCGGTGGCAGTGACCTACAATAAGATACAAAACAATGAGACACAACAGAACAATGAGATACATCAACACAATGAGACAGAACAAAACAATAAACAAAAGGACACAACAAAAACAATAAGACACAACCAACAATGAGATACATCAACACAGAGATAGAACAATCAACAACAAAAAATGACACAACAAAAACAATAAGACACAACAAACAATGAGATACTTCAACACAGAGACAGAACAAAACAATAAAATAAAAAAATAAAAAGGCACAACAAAAACAATAAGACACAACAAACAATGAGATACATCAATACAGAGACAGAACAAAACAATAAAAAAAGGGCACAACAAAAACAATAAGACACAACAAACAATGAGATACATCAACACAGAGTCAGAACAAAACAATAAAAAAAACACAACAAAAACAATAAGACACAACAAACAATAAGATACATCAACACAGAGACAGAACAAAACAATAAAAAGGACACAACAAAAACAATAAGACACAAAAAAAAACATCCCACTCAAAATCAACCAACTCATAAATTACAAAACCATCCAACCTAAAGTACTTAAAAAAATAAATAAATAAATAATACCACCTAGACATAAGACAATAACTGTAATGTATTACAAACGTCATGAACCGATGCACTCACACAACAATACAATGAGACACAACAATACAACATACCACACTCAAAATAAAACATCTGACACACCATACAAAACACACATCCACTAATTAATCACAATACTTAGAGTAGAATATAAAGTCCGCTCTCAGCACATGAAAATTTTATCCCAAAAAGAACTACAGCCCTTCATCACTTGGAGACTAAGACACTTCACTTCCCTTCTCACCATTTATTCCCAACTTAATAACCCTTAGCTTGTAACTACTTTTCTGACCCTCTTTCTAAAGGTGCCTAATTTACAGGGGAAAGACTCTAGCACGCCTGGAGGTAATTGGTTCCAGCTTCTTATGGTCTTATTTACAAAGGAATATTTGCCTACATCCGTTCTTTGTTTCCTAGTCCTAATTTTCAGAGTATGATCGTCCCTGCCCAGGTAGCATGGCTTTAATAATCTATCCTCTATCATTTTCCAAGCCCGGCCCCCCGTGTATGCTTTGAAAAGGGCGCACATTCGGGCTATCAATCTACGCTGTGCCAATGTTTCCCAACCAGATTCGTTCGTGAAGTTTGATTGTTTTGGCGTAGGTATTACGTGGCGTAAGATGTCAAAGCCGGAAACTCCTGGGTTCGTGTCTTGGTGAATATGTTTGGTTTACTGACAATAATATATTTCAATTGTAAAGGATTGTGACGATGGTGGATTACACTTACAATTATTCACTATCTGGACTTTTTTCTCCATTGTTCTGCTACTACACGTTACAAAATCCAACAATATCTATAAAAATTCAACAATGTTTATAAAAATACAACAATGTCTATAAAAAGACACAACAATGCCAGACACAATAATGTCTAACGCAACAATGGCTATAAAATACAACAATGTCTATAAATAGACAATGCCGAATACGACAATGCCAAACCACCAGGAAAGTCAAGCTAGTGGCGGCATACCTCGCACCCACCCGGCCATGGATAGAGTCGGACCTGACCGAGTGCTTGAGCGGGGGTTTCCCGGTCCTCTTGGCTGGTGACCTCAACGCGAAACACACGGACTGGAATTCTAGCCTTATCTCTACTAGGGGCTCGCTCCTGCGTGATTACGCCAACAGAAATTCCTGCTTCATCTACGGGCCGGATTCTCCAACCACGGCTCCCTACACACACAACGCCACACCTGACGTCCTTGATATTGTCCTCATCAAGGACTTCGTCCTACCGGTGCACCTGACTGTCTGCCCCGCACTCAGCTCAGATCACCTGCCCGTCCTCGTCGACACCACGTGCCGATCGTCCTTTCAAAACCTGCCTGATCGCCCGGACTTCGCGAGAATGGACTGGGATGCATTCCAGGCTTGCCTCGAAAGCAGACTCCCGGGGAACCCCGTGGTAAACGACGAGGAGGAAATCGACAAGTGCGTCGAGGAGCTGACCAGTGCTATCCTGGAAGCCACAGCAGCGTCCGCTCCCAAGCTTCGACCCCGCATTGACAGGCGACCGCTTCTGCCCGCTAGTATTCGAGATGAAATACGCCTGAAGAACCGGCTGAGGAGGCGATGGCAGGTCACAAGAGACCCCGCTCTTAAGACCCAGGTCAATCGACTCCAGAGGTCGGTGACCTATCGTCTCAACGAGTGGCGGAACGAACAGTGGAGCGACACGCTCGAATCCTTGGACTGCGAGGACCAGTCGCTTTGGAAGATGACCAAGCGTGTGATGCGAGTCCCCACTCCGTCGCCCCCCTTCTTAGTGCCGGGAGGACTGGCTCTCTCGAACCCTGAGAAGGCAGAAGCCCTGGCCGACAGCCTTGAGGTCCAGTTCCAGCCGGTAGACAACCCGTCGGACCTGGCTGCAATTGACATGGTTAACGAGGCGATGCGAGCATACGAGTATGCCCCTGCAAATGAACCAAAATTAACCAGTCCCTCGGAGGTCGCCCAGGCCATCAAGGGACTCAAGCTTGGCAAGGCTCCGGGCCCCAACGGTATACCGAACAGGGTCCTGAAACATCTCCCACGACGCGCGGTAACCTTTCTCACGAAAGTGTTCAACGCGGTCCTTCGCAGGCAACACTTCCCCTCGGCATGGAAACACGCTCGCGTGGTGTCCATACTGAAACCGGGGAAGGACCCCACGCTACCTTCTTCCTATAGACCCATCAGTCTTCTCGACACGGTCGGCAAACTCTGCGAGAAAATCCTACTAACGAGGGTCCTACACGAGGTCAGTGAACGCGGGCTACTGCGCGACGAGCAGTTTGGGTTTCGACCCAGACACAGCACATCGTTACAGCTGGCTCGCCTCGTCGAAAGGGTCAACAGAAACCTTGATGAGAAGCGGCTAACCGGCGCGGTTTTCCTGGACGTGGCCAAAGCCTTCGACACAGTCTGGGTCCAAGGCCTCCTATACAAACTGACCGTCCTCAACTTCCCGTCGTACTTGGTAAAAACCATCTCTTCCTACCTCGCTGACCGGACATTCCAGACATCCTTCCAGTCGGCCACGTCCACACGTCGTACCATGCGGGCTGGAGTTGTGCAGGGCGGAATTCTCTCCCCTGTGCTCTTCAGTCTGTATGTCAACGACATACCCACACCGTCCCGCCACGTCGAGTTAGCACAATACGCGGACGACACGGCTCTAGTAGTCACGTCCCGTAGCCCAACGCTTCTCGTCAGGTATCTGGAGACCTACCTCAGTAGACTTGAGCTCTGGCTCAGGGCCTGGAGGATTGCTATCAACGTCTCGAAGAGCACCGCGGTTCTCTTCATTTCCGCGAGAAGACACATCCAACAGCCCCGAGCAGTGCAGTTCCTCGGACAGCCGATCCAATGGGTCAAAACAGCGCAGTATCTGGGGGTCACCCTTGACGCCGGGCTTACTTGGTCGGCGCACGTCAACCAAGTGGGAAAGAAGGCGGCGCAACGATTAGGTGTGCTAGGCCCGCTTATCAATAGGAGAAGTGGCCTGTCCATCAGGAACGGTGTGCTACTCTATAAGCAGCTCATCCGTCCCATAATGGATTACGCATGCCCGATCTGGAGGTCAGCTGCCCGCAGCCACGTCCGGAAGCTGCAAGTTCTGCAATCCAAGTGTCTTCGCATTGTTACTAACGCGCCCTGGTACGTTAGTAACAGGCAAATACATGAGGATCTGGGGGTCCCTTTCTTTGCCGACCACATCAGAGCACTAACTGAGAGGTTTGACTCGAGGTTAGCTGGTGTGGGGAACCCCTTAGTTCGGCAACTCGGGAGGCACTCGTGCCGAATGAGGGCTGCCAGAGGTCGCCCAAGGGCAACCGAGGGCGACTGATGTTCAGCAGGCCAGCCGAGGCCGTCCCCAAAAGACGGCCAAGTCAGCACAACGAGTGGTTAGACTACTCGGCTACCCTGGCTGAGGTTTTCCGTGCTTTCCTCAGTTGTAAGGCGAATGCCAGGGTATAACTTAATAGGGGCACGGCCCGCCACCCTTCCCCCCGATCATGGAGACCATCAGCTGAAGTGATCTTCCCCCATGCCGCAGAGGCCTTCAGCCGAAACGGCCCCTCCCTCTCTGGGTTCATACCCCAGAGACCCAACCAACCAAATTCCTTCGACAACTTGCCTGACGGGATAACCTCCCATCAGCAGCAACAGATCCCAGTTTGAATGGTCGAGGCTCCCGCCACGACGAAACCCCGTTAGCGTTAGCAAAATTTCCGTTTTTATATTACGACCGATTACCATTTCCAGCAATGCGTCTTGTGCGCAGGAATGGTTTCACCTAGGTAGGGACGATGCTTGCGCTTGCGCAGGCCTCTGCCCTCAGTTAGCTTCTTTGGTTTGGTTTTTTTTGGACAATGCCAAACCCAATAATGTTAACCTCTGCGCGCGGACGAACGTGAAAATTCGTGAGGCATAAATACCCCCTAGTGGATATCGGTACAGTGTACGTCGGCTGCAAGCTTAATTTTTGTAGCCGATAATTTTTTAACGAATAACGCCAGCGGAATGCGGTTTGCACTGCTTTGTTCTGAAAAGATAACTGTATGTGGACGTATGGCAACACCGTCACATTCCATTGAGTTCTACCTGGGAATCTAAAAATAATATCCTGACCTTCTCATTCTCATCATGGATGTCTCTTCGTCTAGTCGCGTACTTACAGAAGCAGAAAGACGTGCACTTCTAGAAGAAGTTTTGGATGAAAGTGACTGTGAGTATAGTTCGGACACCGACAGTGCAATAATAGACATTAATTATACACAGTTGGTGACAACTGGAGATAGTGATAATGAGAGTGACATTGGTGGTGGCGGTGAAATACACGAAGCTCAACTTCTGATCCACATCCTTACACTGCTCACACACAGGGCGTTCATCTTATAAGGTAAGATAATAAAACCATCTTTTAAGAGGATTTCAGTGAAATTTTTTTAATTATATCTCATATAGTTCCAAAGTTATGATAAATATAGTATTTTAGAGCAAAATTTAAAGGGACACTAAGAACGTATTACCCCAAGCTCGGACTTCAAATCTCCGCGGCAATAAACAGACAACTAAACAGTTTATTGACATTGTTGTGCTGCTCTCACAACACGTTACAATACCAACAATGTGTAAATATTGCCAACCAACAACCAAAGAAGCTAACTGAGGGCAGAGGCCTGCGCAAGCGCAAGCATCGTCCCTACCTAGGTGAAACCATTCCTGCGCACAAGACGCATTGCTGGAAATGGTAAACGGTCGTAATATAAGAACGGAAATTTTGCTAACGCTAACGGGGTTTCGTCGTGGCGGGAGCCTCGACCATTCAAACTGGGATTTGTTGCTGCTGATGGGAGGTTATCCTGTCAGGCAAGTTGTCGAAGGAATTTGGTTGGTTGGGTCTCTGGGGTATGAACCCAGAGAGGGAGGGGCCGTTTCGGCTGAAGGCCTCTGCGGCATGGGGGGAAGATCACTTCAGCTGATGGCCTCCATGATCGGGGGGAAGGGTGGCGGGCCGTGCCCCTATTAAGTTATACCCTGGCATTCGCCTTACAACTGAGGAAAGCACGGAAAACCTCAGTCAGGGTAGCCGAGTAGTCTAACCACTCGTTGTGCTGACTTGGCCGTCTTTTGGGGATGGCTTCGGCTGGCCTGCTGAACATCAGTCGCCCTCGGTTGCCCTTGGGTGAACTCTGGCAGCCCTCATTCTGCACGAGTGTCTTCCGAGTTGCCGAACTAAGGGGTTCCCCACACCAGCTAACCTCGAGTCAAACCTCTCAGTTAGTGCTCTGATGTGGTCGGCAAAGAAAGGGACCCCCAGATCCTCATGTATTTGCCTGTTACTAACGTACCAGGGCGCGTTAGTAACAATTCGAAGACACTTGGATTGCAGAACTTGCAGCTTCTGGACGTGGCTGTGGGCAGCTGACCTCCAGATCGGGCATGCGTAATCCATTATGGGACGGATGAGCTGCTTATAGAGTAGTACACCGTTCCTGATTGACAGGCCACTTCTCCTATTGATAAGCGGGCCTAGCACACCTAATCGTTGCGCTGCCTTCTTTCCCACTTGGTTGACGTGCGCCGACCAAGTAAGCCCGGCGTCAAGGGTGACCCCCAGATACTGCGCTGTTTTGACCCATTGGATCGGCTGTCCGAGGAACTGCACTGCTCGGGGCTGTTGGATGTGTCTTCTCGCGGAGATGAAGAGAACCGCGGTGCTCTTCGATGTAAATATTGCCCGACAATGGTCAGCTTTTATATGAACTCCTGCGTGTGTAACAATGCTTTACTCCTTTACCTAAGAATAATTGTTACGTCATCTGTTTACTCGGCATTGTTGTGTTTCATTATTGCCATAAACAATCCGCTTTCGTCATTGCGGAAAGAGCTTTGCTGTGAATCGCTTGTAGAAGAAGTGCGTCGTAGAGTAGACAATTTTGTGCTGTTGAAAACCTTTTAGAATATCACAAGTTCTTATCTTATATAAGAATTATTAAGAAGTCTGTGAAACTCCATTTTAGTTTTGATTAAATTGATAATTGCCGGTGGACATCGAGGTCTCTTACAATTCAATAAAATTTGAGGTAAGGGATTCCTATTTATTATTATTATTATTATTATTTGCAATTGTATTTGTAATTGTCTGTGGTATCGTGAGGGTTGGTGTGTAATCGTTAAACATTCACATGCCAACAACTTCATATGGAAAATCTCGTTGAATCCAGAGGACTCTACTTCTGTAATGTTGGCTACCGGAGGAATTCTGTAGCCACCTTCGTCCTTAAGGGAGGATAGCAGCTGGTTGTGTCTATGTCATGTTATTGACAACGCCCGATTGTCTGATTTTATTTGTGCTGTCACGAATACAAAACAATTTGAGGTAGAATTGCCATTGAACTGTTTTCTACAGCACGAGTTTGTTGTACTCCAAATACCTTCTGCATTTATGGTAAATATTTCAACTTTACAGCAATACGAAAAAATCTCTTGAATTAATTTCGTAACTCTTTAAATCGGAAGACGATCTAAAAAGTATTTAAGAACTGCAAATAACCACTGCTTGCAGTGCAACCCATAAATACAGAATGCAGCGTTAAGACTTGCTAAAGCTGATGGTTCATGCACGAAGTGTCGTGAAAACTTTTTCCTTGAGTTCAGTGCGTAACAGTAGCCAGTCTATTGTTGCTTTTCAGTTTTAAACGATGATGAACCAACTGGCAAGTATTAAATCTTCATATTAACTTCCGGCATCATATTGAGGGAACGTAAATTCTGTTTCTCGGAATTAAAATCGTAGAAGGTCAATGTACGTGATCCTGCTTTGATCAAAAGCGTCGGAAAATCTTTTTTATAGATCCGAGACATGATTTATTTAGACTAGACACATTTGAAATTTAATTTGGTAACGACTATTTTGATAAAGAAGAACAAAGAAGTTTTACTTGGCGCTAGTAGAAAGTTGGAGATGAGTGAGGTTTTCCGAGATTTTCCTCAGTTGTTAGGCAAATACAAGGGGATAATTCAAAAGGAGGACGGCCCGCCAACCTCAAATCATAGAGGCATTCAGCTGACGTGAGCGACCTATGGGTTCAAATTCCAGACAACTCTCCAACCAAAATCCTTTCCAAGAAGTTGCCTCACGCGATAACTCTCATCAGCAGCAAAAGACCGTCAAGGCTTCCGTCCGACAAAACCCTCCTTCCAGTTATAAGGCTCATTTACCATTTCCAGCTAAGCGTTCCTTACGCAGGAATGGTGTTTTCTTAAGAGAGACTCGGGTCTGTGACCTTAGATCCTGTAACTTCCTCTCCGAAACGAAAGAATTTTGCCTTGGCGTCGCTCTCTTAACGCAGTTGCGTTCCTGTCAACAGAAACCAATCTTCTTGTCAGGAGTCGAACCCAGTGTCGAGGCCTCCGTTTCCGTAATATCCTCTTGGAGGCAAAAACTCTGATCCTGGCGCCATTGATCTGTCTCGCTTAGTTTCGGAGTTAAAGGAACCGCCCTAGCCGGAAATCGAACTCAGGACACTTTCCCCAGAGTTCCGACCTTCCTGTGTTCTCTCATTTGTCTTATGGAATAATCGCGCCATGTTTCTTCTTCACGAGCCACAAGCGAACGAGTAATGAAATGTCAACCCTCAATTTCGAGTCTACACATGGCCGGTAGACTCTGCGGTATTCACTAAGGAGGAAATACGACAGTTTCTTACAAATTCATCTTCTGGGTCTCAGACAGTTTTCGGGCTTGTGACCTTAGTCAGTCAAATCATTTCCCAGGAACAAGAACAGAATTTGCCTTAGCGCCATTCGTCCCTAGTGCTTGCTGTCCGAACAACAGAAAACGTCTTTGCCGGGGTTCGAAGGAAGGAAACATTTTCTCTGACCCAGAGCCCGGCTCACTCAAAAATCAATTTTTAAAATTAATCAAGTACACTGAAACCGGAAGTTATTTTTAAATAAGGGCAATGAAATTGCAATCTTCTCATTATTTTTAATGTGTTCTCTTCTTATAGGAAAATAACTTAGTATTAATTATTGAATGTAACCAAATTATAAGTTAGGGTAATTTTGTTCAACTACCAACAATGTGTAAATATGGACCGACAATGGTCAGCTTTTATGTGAACACCTGCGTGTATAACAATGCAAGAAAAATGATTGGAATTTTTAACCCAAGCCTGCAACAATGTTGGTTGAGCATGCCGTAAGGCTCTTTTCTCGTTTCTTATGCATGCAGTATAATAGCCTGAATGAACCTTATTGCAATCTATTGTTTTACCGAAGAAACTAATTGTTACGTCATCTGTTTACTCGGCATTGTTGTGTTTCATTATCGCCGTCAACAATCGGCTTTCGTCATTGCGGAAAGTGCTGAGCTGTGAATCGCTTGTACAAGAAGTGCGTCGTAGAGCAGATAATTTTGTGCTGTTAAAAACTTTTAGAATATCACAATTACTTATCTTATATAAGAATTATTAAGAAGTCTGTGAAACTCCATTTTAGTTTTGATTAAATTGATAATTGCCGGTGGACATCGAGGTCTCTAACAATTGAACAAAGTTTGAGGTAAGGGATTCCTATTTATTATTAATGTTCATCACATTTAATGTTTTCATCTGCATTTGTGAACTCGTGTAAGAGAATTAGACTTGTCTTCTTTCTAACTCAGTTTCAAGTAATATTAGATTGACTTCTATTTGTTCATGGCATCATTGATAATAAAAGAATATTCCAGTAGGCAATTAACATTTTAAAGTAATAAAACGCGTTTCGTAGCCCAGAATCTTAATAAAAATATGTGGATCTTAAGAAGTGGGGTTTATATTCTGAACAATAATTCTAACACTTTACATCTCTTGAAACATCGACATTATTAAAGCGTTTTAGGGAACTCTGAAGAAATTTTATTTCGGTTTCACAAGCCTAATTATCGACGAATCTCCCTCTCATTATCTCCCTACATCAGCAGATTAAGTCCGGGGAATGCTTGCTATTATTGAGTGCAAAGTATTTATGGGTGCAAAACGTGGTCTTTCACTTTGAGGGAGGAACAGGAAGATGTTTGGACCCAAAATGAAGGTGGGACAGATAAGAGAGAAAAATGCTTGACGAGCTCCTCACCCGATGTTGTTAGGGTGGGGGTGGGCAGGAGAGGTGTGTTTACAAGTTATTGGGGAGACCTAGTCGTAGGCGGGAGGATAACATTAAGATGGACCTTAGGGAGATGGGACTCGATGGAGCGAACTGGCTCAGGATAGAACCCGGTGGCGGGATTTTGTGAACACGATGATGAACCTTCTGGTACCAATCGACTTTTCACAGAATGTCTTCAACATTGCAGTGTGTGAGTAGCGTGATCTAGGCCTGATCTACGCATGCGTTGGAACAACTTAGAGCCTTTTTTACTGTTCCCAACTGTAAATCTCGCGTTCGTTTGATAAATTTAAAGTACATCTTGTGCTTGTAGTGTATATAAATTTGTAATTTAGTCAGAAAGGTCCTTAATTATGTAAACTGTTAAGCACTTTTAATTCTACAGAGTGAGAAGAACTCGAAAATGTTATGGTTATGAAAAGGCGAAACATTCTTTTTACAAAATTTATTTCTTAACTGTCTGGTTCTGCATCAAAGGTCACATAACTTCTATGGCATATCTTTTTAAATCGGTTCACCAGAGTAGAAGCATCTAAGACTTTATGGATTACATTGATATTTTTACTTAATGTCTACGTAGTTTACATAAAAGAAGATTTAAATTTATGCGAGTAATGACAAACACGCGGCATGACTTAATATTGCCTAAATCAGTCACACCTTCAGGGTGATTAAGTCAAGAAGAGTGAGATGGGCGGGGCATGTGGAGTGCATGGTTGGTGCGAGAGGTGTGCACCGGGTATTTTTCGAAAGCCTGAGGAGAAGAGGTCGCTGGGGAGACCTAGACGTAGATGGGAGGATAATCTCAGGCGGGATCCATGGGAGATAGGAGTTGAAGGAGACTGGATTTTGTTGGCCCAGGACAGGTACCATTGGAGGGCTTTGGTTAATTCGGTGATTAAACTACGGGTTCTGTAAGCCATCTGGTTAGTTAGATTAGTCACATTTACAGCTTTGTCATTTTGTATTGAATCTCAACAGGCGTTCCTGTAACAAAGAAACAAACTGAGTCCATCGAACCGAAGCCCTGCTTGAGAATCTAACAGTAGCCCAGGTTACCAAATGTCTCGCCTTTTATGAAAATTTAAGTTTCATGTCAGTGTTTACAAAACCCCGCCTTTAAACCACATCCACAAGCAGATGAAGTCAATCCACACCTTCATTCTCCACCCTCTAAGATCCATTTTAATATTATCCCAGCAACGTATAGGACTCTCAAGTGACATTTTCTTGTCAGGTCTTCCGATTAAAAAGTTGCACTTCTTGTCTCTGCCATGCGTTCTACATGCCCCGCCCATCTCATCACCCTCGATCTGACAGCCTACAATTTATTAATTAGTGAAGAGATCTATAAAGCTCCAAATTACTCAATTTTCACCATTCCCTTGTCAGTAATTCTCTCGCAGGACCAGATATTCTTCTCAGTATCGTGTTCCCTCTCAGTCACTCTCATTTGATGTGCACACGCGTCAGTATGAAGAAAAACCTGTAACAGCGATGTACTGTGTTTCAGGAGATGGAGTCAAACCAAAGTAAAGATGGCGGCACGTGCACGTGCACCAAAGCATTGGTCCATCTGAACGAGATGAGAGAGAGGAACTTCTTGTGTGACGCGGTGTTGAGGTTGGACGACGGCGGCATCTTTCCAGTCCACAGAGTGATTCTGTCGATGCGCAGCGAATATTTCAGGTATGATCGAGTCTGTATCTTCGCACATCTTTGTGCCTGGCCATCTTCAGATAACAATCCGATAGGCAGATTCTATAACTATTCCGCCATGAATCAGCATCTTGTGGACACTTGCAGGCATGTAGTACCATGGATATAAATTAACATAAATTTGCAGTTTCCATGGCATATTTATTAAATGCCTCAACATTCACTGTGTATCCACAGGACAAGGTGCACAAAATTATGGAAAATCGGTGAATAAGATTTTCATTAATTCCAGAAATATTCGCCGATACTTCATGATTTTCCACTAAAGGCTGAATTTTTTTCCATTTTCCTACATCATTACATTCTTGAAAAAGTTTTCTTCGCCTACCCCTGACCGCACTTGTTGATGGCTCATCCCTTTTCCTTTGTTTTATCTGCTCTACTAACGTTTCTGGCAAATTTAGATTCACATCTAACTAGTTAGAATTCTTATCTAAAAAGAAATTCTTATTGCAGTGTCACTGTACTCACGTTTTATTAAAAATGCTATGCAGTTTCATCAAAATCACTCTTAAACGGTTTCTATTTTCGGGAGAACATTCTACAATATCTAATCGTTTAAGAATATAAGCATAAAGTTCATCACAATCTGTATTCCTTTTGCACAACGGAAATATTTCTCCTAATTCTGGAAAAAATTCACGACACTCACATTAGCAAAAACTAGCAATCGAAACAGGCCTCATCTTAAAGTGCATACTCTGTTCTATATTTTTACGTGAATTTGGTCGTGACTCTCGCAACTAAAATTCTATGTGAACATCGGAAAGATGAAAAATGATCAGTAAAAGCGCCATAATTGAGTTAGCGTGCCATATGTAGAGAAAGAATACAGATATTTATACAAAACCTATTACAAAATATACTACACACCTTCCTCAATAACGTCCATTTAAAATATCAAAAGATATTTCTTTCGTCTGCTGGTACAAGGATTTTGCTTCCAAGCTGTCTGGAACACGACTACCAACATAAACATCTCTTCCGCCGTCAACACCAACAGATAAGAGAAGTTGGAGTGCGCTAGTCTTGTTTAAAACATGTATTCATGCCATTTTCTTATAGAAGGGATCTTTATTAACAGAATCCAAGCAAAAATATTGACATATTTAAATGTGAGAAAAATCATTCTTTTCCGGCTAGAATCGCAATCTATCCCACTGTGCGGCGGTGAGGAGGAAGAAGGAGAATGTCTTCTGGACGTTGCGCCGTAGAAACGAGTGGCATTTCAGACGTAATTACTGCCTTCTTTCCCTGATGATGGAGGCAGTAAGCACCTCTGAAACGTCCGATAATTTCTACGGGACAACATCCCAGAAGACGTACGTGGCCTTTTGTACTAATTTTTAAGTGCGGTTGTACCAAGGTGACAGTCAATCGATCTGGAGGGAGAAATAGAATCCATTTCCAAAACTTCTTCGTTTTAATACATAAAGACGACCGACAAAGTCCAGAAGAAAGTTGGTAATGCCCGGAACACTGAAAGCTGCTGTGTGTCGCTCTGTCTGAAATAAACTGTAACAAAGACGTTCGGGAGAATTGTTTCATTGTTAGGGAGAATCGTTCGAGAATTTGTGCTTACGGTAATTTTCTTGTGTTTTAAATAAAGACGCGGTGCGATCTCGAAATGAGAAATGAATTTTAACCACGAGCCATTGCTTCTGTTTTCCAAAAGACGTATCTCACGTCTTGCTACGAGCTGTGCCACTTTTACAGTTTTCCGACAATCAAATCTTTCCGTTTGTCTTGCACTGCGAAACCCTTAATCTGTAATAGGAAATTGTTTACTGGTTGGTGATCACTTCTTAAAGGCCTCGTAGAAACATCGGCTTTTCTTTTAAGTTGTTTATTGTCAGGAAAATGTTTTTGCAGAACAAATAATTTCATATTACGAACTGATCAATCAGTGCAATGTACAGCCTGCGATGTGTGTTGAAATATTTGCGTTGGCTTTAAAATTTCTGCAATAGTTGTTATAATCTCAGATTTCTCTTGAAGGAGTCAAGGGTAAGTAAGACACGAGGTGACCATTCTATAGTACAAATGCTCGCTGCTTGCTATCCGATTTTTAAGTTAAATTCTGTTAAGCCTACGCAGGCCCTTCACCCAATCGCAGTTAATCCGGTCCCATTAGTACACATTCTGGGAGTCTTTTAAGTATTCAGGTAGCAAAAATTCATCCACCACATTGACTAACGGATACTTTTATTTGGCTACGTGAGTCATAAAAGGTTAAAATTGATGCGCATGACTTGTAATTTTCTGCTCGCCGTTTCTCCAAATCGACGACTGCTTCGTGACGTTTCAGGACTCTCTTTACAACAACACTGCACACTGACATTCTCGTACACGGAATTAGCTCGGACAAGGCGTCCGTGAACTCTGCTGTGACTTCCTTATGAACACGATGGACGAGATGGACGCCAACTACTGTGTTGGCATCATGCAGTTCGCAAGGTAATTGATGTTCATTTGTCATTTGCTGTGACGTCAGACTTCGTCGCTGGAGCGAATCAACTTTACTCAAGACAGCAGCCGAGTGCCGTGTCGGAGATTAAAGCCTCTGACTGAGGACTGTGCGAAATATAATGCGTTTGCATTTTGTTATTAACGTCCCTGAAATTTAAATGTTCTGATTAACTGCATATGTTTTGATCGTCATTATGAACAGCAGATGAATAATTTCACCATGTATAACGTAAATCGATGAGCCGGGATAGCTCAGTTAGTATAGTGACTAGCTACGGGCTGGACGACCGGGGTTCGATCCCCAACGGGGGCAGAGGATTTTTCCTCTAGCCTCTGCGTCCAGACCGGCTCTGGGGCCCACCCAGCCTCCTCTACAGTGGGTACCGGGGTCCTTTCCCGGGGGTAAAGCCGGCCGGGGCGTGATGCTGACCACTCACCCCCATCTAGTGCCGGGGTCAAGGAAGAGAGGAGCTATACCTCCACTCACCCCAAACGCCTACATGGCGTATAGTGGGACAAACTTTACTTTACCTTTACTTATAACGTAAATCGCGACACAATGCAGGGTCACAATTATCTCTCTCTTCCTCTCTCTTCCTTTCCTTTTTTCTTTCTTCGGACGCACAAGCCGACGGCAAAAGTCACTCGTGAGCGCTGTTCGAGGGAGTCCCTGTACTAAAGTAGTGAATTTATCAGTCATTCTGTCCATCGCATGAACTGAAGTTTCTGGTGTGATTCTGCTTTGCTTGCTATGTTGTCCTGAACAAGAAGGAGTAAGAGTTCAGCGTCTACGGGACCCAGCGGGTTGGTCTTTGTCTTTGCCCGATAATAACGAATTATCTAAATGTCTTGAAGTGTTCATAATAATCAGCAATATCGGGGGTGAGGTTAGATCAATGAACTGTACCGCGTGGACATCGATTTAAATACTTTCGCCGGTGGAATCCAATCGCAACCGATCTGGTTGAAATTCGGTCGCTTAATGTGGGAATCGGATAATTGAGGCTCGGTTAACCGAGGTTTTGCTGTATGCAGAAAAATGTGGGGCTGAATGTTGATTTTGGTGTTGGGAGGATTATGTAAGAAGCAAGGAATGCCGCAGAGAAAGAAAGAAAGAAAAAAGGAAAGGAAGAGAGAGATAATTGTGACCCTGCATTGTGTCGCGATTTACGTTATACATGGTGAAATTATTTATCTGCTGTTCATAATGACGATCAAAACATATGCAGTTAATCAGAACATTTAAATTTCAGGGACGTTAATAACAAAATGCAAACGCATTATATTTCGCACAGTCCTCAGTCAGAGGCTTTAATCTCCGACACGGCACTCGGCTGCTGTCTTGAGTAAAGTTGATTCGCTCCAGCGACGAAGTCTGACGTCACAGCAAATGACAAATGAACATCAATTACCTTGCGAACTGCATGATGCCGACACAGTAGTTGGCGTCCATCTCGTCCATCGTGTTCATAAGGAAGTCACAGCAGAGTTCACGGACGCCTTGTCCGAGCTAATTCCGTGTACGAGAATGTCAGTGTGCAGTGTTGTTGTAAAGAGAGTCCTGAAACGTCACGAAGCAGTCGTCGATTTGGAGAAACGGCGAGCAGAAAATTACAAGTCATGCGCATCAATTTTAACCTTTTATGACTCACGTAGCCAAATAAAAGTATCCGTTAGTCAATGTGGTGAATGAATTTTTGCTACCTGAATACTTAAAAGACTCCCAGAATGTGTACTAATGGGACCGGATTAACTGCGATTGGGTGAAGGGCCTGCGTAGGCTTAACAGAATTTAACTTAAAAATCGGATAGCAAGCAGCGAGCATTTGTACTATAGAATGGTCACCTCGTGTCTTACTTACCCTTGACTCCTTCAAGAGAAATCTGAGATTATAACAACTATTGCAGAAATTTTAAAGCCAACGCAAATATTTCAACACACATCGCAGGCTGTACATTGCACTGATTGATCAGTTCGTAATATGAAATTATTTGTTCTGCAAAAACATTTTCCTGACAATAAACAACTTAAAAGAAAAGCCGATGTTTCTACGAGGCCTTTAAGAAGTGATCACCAACCAGTAAACAATTTCCTATTACAGATTAAGGGTTTCGCAGTGCAAGACAAACGGAAAGATTTGATTGTCGGAAAACTGTAAAAGTGGCACAGCTCGTAGCAAGACGTGAGATACGTCTTTTGGAAAACAGAAGCAATGGCTCGTGGTTAAAATTCATTTCTCATTTCGAGATCGCACCGCGTCTTTATTTAAAACACAAGAAAATTACCGTAAGCACAAATTCTCGAACGATTCTCCCTAACAATGAAACAATTCTCCCGAACGTCTTTGTTACAGTTTATTTCAGACAGAGCGACACACAGCAGCTTTCAGTGTTCCGGGCATTACCAACTTTCTTCTGGACTTTGTCGGTCGTCTTTATGTATTAAAACGAAGAAGTTTTGGAAATGGATTCTATTTCTCCCTCCAGATCGATTGACTGTCACCTTGGTACAACCGCACTTAAAAATTAGTACAAAAGGCCACGTACGTCTTCTGGGATGTTGTCCCGTAGAAATTATCGGACGTTTCAGAGGTGCTTACTGCCTCCATCATCAGGGAAAGAAGGCAGTAATTACGTCTGAAATGCCACTCGTTTCTACGGCGCAACGTCCAGAAGACATTCTCCTTCTTCCTCCTCACCGCCGCACAGTGGGATAGATTGCGATTCTAGCCGGAAAAGAATGATTTTTCTCACATTTAAATATGTCAATATTTTTGCTTGGATTCTGTTAATAAAGATCCCTTCTATAAGAAAATGGCATGAATACATGTTTTAAACAAGACTAGCGCACTCCAACTTCTCTTATCTGTTGGTGTTGACGGCGGAAGAGATGTTTATGTTGGTAGTCGTGTTCCAGACAGCTTGGAAGCAAAATCCTTGTACCAGCAGACGAAAGAAATATCTTTTGATATTTTAAATGGACGTTATTGAGGAAGGTGTGTAGTATATTTTGTAATAGGTTTTGTATAAATATCTGTATTCTTTCTCTACATATGGCACGCTAACTCAATTATGGCGCTTTTACTGATCATTTTTCATCTTTCCGATGTTCACATAGAATTTTAGTTGCGAGAGTCACGACCAAATTCACGTAAAAATATAGAACAGAGTATGCACTTTAAGATGAGGCCTGTTTCGATTGCTAGTTTTTGCTAATGTGAGTGTCGTGAATTTTTTCCAGAATTAGGAGAAATATTTCCGTTGTGCAAAAGGAATACAGATTGTGATGAACTTTATGCTTATATTCTTAAACGATTAGATATTGTAGAATGTTCTCCCGAAAATAGAAACCGTTTAAGAGTGATTTTGATGAAACTGCATAGCATTTTTAATAAAACGTGAGTACAGTGACACTGCAATAAGAATTTCTTTTTAGATAAGAATTCTAACTAGTTAGATGTGAATTTAAATTTGCCAGAAACGTTAGTAGAGCAGATAAAACAAAGGAAAAGGGGTGAGCCATCAACAAGTGCGGTCAGGGGTAGGCGAAGAAAACTTTTTCAAGAATGTAATGATGTAGGAAAACGGAAAAAAATTCAGCCTTTAGTGGAAAATCATGAAGTATCGGCGAATATTTCTGGAATTAATGAAGATCTTATTCACCGATTTTCCATAATTTTGTGCACCTTGTCCTGTGGATACACAGTGAATGTTGAGGCATTTAATAAATATGCCATGGAAACAGCAAATTTATATGTTAATTTATATCCATGGTACTATATGCCTGCAAGTGTCCACAAGATACTGATTCATGGCGGAAAAATTATAGAATCTGCCTATCTTATTGTTATCTGAAGATGCCCAGGAGGGCAGGCACAAAGATGTGCGAAGATACAGACTCGATCACGCCAGGAAATGTTCGCGCGAACGAAATTTCGAAAATGTCCTGCACATGTTACTGGTTTTTCTGATCCTTTAATATCGAATATTAAACAGGCCTCAAGAGCGAGGAAGTCACATTTACCTTCTGAAGTACTCAAATTATTGAAGAAACCGGATATTGATACCGATAAGCAACAACATGAGGACGAGGAATGATACAGCTCTTCGGATGCTTCGGATGTCTGTTCCGATTAAGAATACTGACATGAATAATGCTCTGAGTTAAATATTTATGTATTAATGTTGTGTTTTCGAAAGTAGAGTAGCTTTTATAATTATATTTGTATTGTAGTGATATTTGTTTCTACTAACTTGACTTGAATGCATTATTTTCCCGTATTTAGAGGCGTATTTCGCCCTTTTTACACATAAAACTACTTAATATTTATTACAAACTAATGTATCACACTTTTTGCTGTCAGAATTTTCATTTTCAATATTCAGATTAAAAAAAATCAAATTTCGATTTTTTTCCGGCTAGAATCGTAATCTATCCCACTGTGCGCCGTGAGATTTCATGACAATGAACAAATAACAAAAGACAAATAGCCATATAACAATGCGGGTTTCTGAATGAAAGGGGATAAAACGTTTCACATACGAACTGACGTCTATTGTGCCCTTATTTTACATGATGATCAGCCACGTCGGTAAATAATTATACCTGAAATATTTGCTGTGCATCAAGAGAATTAATCTGTGGACTGTAAAAACGCCGCCGTCGTCCAACCTCAACACCGCGTCACAGAAGAATAACACTCATCGAATACCTTCGAAGCCAGTGGTTAGTAATTTTAAACATTTTTTTTAATTTTTATGTAGTGGTGGCTGTTTTGAACATAGCATCATTGAGTTGTTTTGTTATTGGTCTGAATTCAATGTTATATCCCACGTTTGCTTTATTGTTGGTGGACTAATCCATGTTGATGTTGGCATTGTATTTAGAATTTCAAATACAATGTAATTGCCTGTATTCGGCTCTTAGTTTTAAGTTTGATATCTACCCATGTACCCCGCGTATATCTCTGTTGGGCTAGGTTAGATTGTTAGGGTAGACACGTGTGTCTGCATAAAATTTAGGCTTTCTGGGTGGTCAGTTCTTGGTTCATTTGCATTAGGTACGCACCTGCACATCGGTCTATGACGAATCACTGCACATACAATATTATTTGTTTCATGCAGTGTGCACAAAGTATACAAATTCCACGAAGTAAATCTAATAGGAAGCACACACGTTTAAATTCGTCCCTATAGGGACGAATTTGTATGTCATTTTCGGCGTTCTCGTCTATTAACTTTTGGCTTCTGCATTTATTTAATTCTGTGGTTTATAATTTAGTTTAATTTAGACATTACGCTCATGTCATCAGTAGAACATTGAGGTTATAAGATTCTGAAGAAGTTAATCTTACTGCGTGCGCTCTGGTGGCGAACGTTATCTTGGGGCAGCTGAAACTTTTTCGATCAATTCCAAGCCACGACCTGTGGCTATACTAGTATCCCTGGTTTGAGCGGTAATGGTGCCGTGTTGATGTTAAATCCCAACAAAATTGTAACTTTTTAAATTAGGTGTGTAATACTGAGTGTGGATAATGATTTTATACTTTATTATGTGTACTTGATTTGTAAGAAGTGCGTAATCATATTTGTAACCTTTTTTATTGTCCAAAGCCTTGTGGGAGAACTTTGAATATTCTTTTGTCCTCAATTTCTTCATGAAGCAATTTGACAAACCTGTCTCTATATCTTTCTTATTTCCCTTGTGGGGGATACAGTTTGTCGGGAAACTTGTTTTATACAGATCAGTTATGAATGGAATATTTAAACCTTAGAATCAAAGTATTTTCGGCTAGTAGAAGTAGTGCCCATGACCAGCTTTCATTTTTAAAAAGCCCATTCTGATTAGGGCTTGCTACACAAAGAAATCAGTACCGTATGAATAGTTGTATACATATACTTCAGTAAAAATAGTATAAGTATGTGAGAACATTGTGGAAGTAAAACTTATAAAAATGCAAAGGTATTTTTAGTGCATTGTAGTAAGGTAATGTCTTAAATTTTTATGGACATAACCCAGTCATAAGAATAATGATGAGGTTGCCAGAATGAGGAATTTTGCATTTGAATGCATGTCTCTTGACACTGCAGACTTTAACTGAACCATGCCAATGTGGCATGAAAAAGAGTTTTTATAAATATTTTAAGTCTGTAGTGCTTTGTGTTTTCAGGTGATTATAGTAACAGTCACCTAGGATGCAGCGATGAGGAGGGAAGCGGATTCGGATGGATGATCCTCCACCACCAGAATATGAGTCACCAATGACACCACTAGATGGAAGTGGAACAGAATTGCAGGAGCCATACACCTCTTACACTCCCTACAGCAATCAGCCTGCCACCCGCTGCATACAGGGCATGTCAGGAATTCTTTTCTTTGTTTTTTATTTCCAGTTTCCGCTTAATTTTATTACTTGATAAAGCTTATGTTGCATCATGTCCATGTGTTTGTGTGTCTCCACTTAATAGCTTTATAACCATTTTGGATATATTTATGAAACTAGGTACAAACTTCATCCCACTAGTGGTCATTCTTCTATATGTTTTAATTTCTTACCATCAGTTAGATGAACATGAGAGGTGGAAGTAGTGATATTACCATGCCAGGTAGTGGACATTCTTAATGTAATGGATGTGTAATGAATTATAAACCTTAGGTGCCTATGTTACAGGTCTGATATGTATGGTAATAGTGAATACAGTGAAGCAGCAACAAACGCTTTCCAGCTATGATCAGACAGGCCAGTATGGTTACCAGAGTCCGTGTAACATGTGCACGTGTGTGTGCGGCAGCAGCTGCTGCTGCCCCACCTCCAGCCCCTCCTCCAGGTTTGTACAGTCCGATATTACTCTGGTGTACTTTTTGTTTATCCTCCTGTAATTTATGAACAGGAAAGAAATGCATGTGCTCACTTTTTTGTCTTTCCCACCTTTTAACTTTTGAACTAGATGAGATGTGAGGTTCTTACAGATGGGTATCTTTTGGGATGTGTTGTAGGCAGTAAGCTTTTTTGAAACATAAACTATTACCTACCAGACTGCATTTTGCTACATTCCAGAAGACAGCCATCTTCAACTCTTGAACCAGATTTGAGAATTTTGTGAAATGTGGTATGAGCATCTTTGCGTTGAAGCCATTCCCTTTGTTTAGAGTATCCATGGTGGACTTTTAAAGGTCAACAAGTGATTATTTTATTTTTGTCTTGGTGTTATGTTGGATTGTAGCACTGAAAGAATTAGTCTGGAAATGTGATGGTATTTTATTGTGTAAATTTAGAGTTGCTCCTGAGCTTGAATGTTTATGGAGGTACAATTCGTTGTATTCTTAACTTGATAATATGTGGACATGATTGGTCATCTTCAAGCTGTCGCTATTCTTACCCTGGGGAAAGATCCCAAATACCTGTTAGATAGAGTTCTGAATGGGACTCAATGTTATTGTACTGACTGAGCTCTCCTGGGTGTACTGTATACTTGTCTGAATTTTATAGCTTAAGTTTGTAGCCTATATTAATTTGAGTGATTCTTTCAAGATTTATGACATTTGTCGTTTCATTATATGAATACTGTGTTCGATATTGTCCATTGTCTTAGGTGTATTAGATATTTTGAGAGTTGGCTGTACGCCAAAGACATATTGTTTGTCATATATACCTAGATAATGGATGATGCCTAAGGTAGAATTTGTATAACTAACTGAAGTCTTGTTCTTCCTCTAACATTATTTTGTTCTATACAAGTTGATGGTGTCTAGCTGGAGTCTTTGCATGTTGCTGGTTCAGTGGCTGGATTAATTGTATTGTGTTGTCATATTTCAGCTGCCCCTCATCGCCAATGACATCTACAGTAGTTACTGCACGGCGAGGCGGTCTGGCAGTGGAAGAGCCAAAAAAACGACGTCCTGGAAGAAGACCCATTTCAGAGTTGAAGGCTGAGGATGAGAACAGCTGTATTACATTATCAGATAAGGGAAATGGCTACTCCACAGGAGAAGGCACAATGTGTATCCTGGTTTATCGACACAAGATCAGATACGCAGGTGCAGCGCAAGTTAAAATATTTGTGATCAGTATCTGTCAATAATTTAATTAGTATTTTAAATATAATCACATAAGTTATGAGATCGTGCGAGTGCAAATGGGAATATGTAATGTTATTACACCGAGGTCCTATTTGGTGTTATCCAAGACCCAAGAGGATGAATATTTTGAAGGATCTGGACGAGTGTATCAATAATACTGAATACCCAACACATACAATTGCACAATACATAACCACTAGCAACCAATGTTTGGAGAGGTACCGACACTCAATGCCTTTTACATTCTTACAGAACACCCATACGACCGATCCATTAATTTGGGACTCAATCTTTAAAACAAATGCTTTATATACAGTAATGACAAATTTGTTATGGTGCCAGTGGCCCAGAACATAATGAAAAAACACAGTAAATGCTTTTTTACATCAGATAGAATAATAAGCTCAGGCATTCTGGCATTCCTTTGCATGGATTGTGAAACACTGGTTCAGACCTGAATTACAAGGGTAGTTAAAGGTCTGTATTTTTTGATATGATGCAGGAAGGACAATAAGACAACGCAAATATATCCTTTACCTGGTATTCACTTCGAGAATAATCCACTTGTGCTCTCTGAAGGTGCCTGCAAATACAAGATAAAGTTTACTTCCTAATAATAAAGTCACAAATATTTTATAGTTCACCTGAAAGTACCGCATTTACATCTGATATATGGTAAATGAAATGAAAGGGATCAAAAATGTTTAAATAATTTTCTGGTTCTTATGTTACATGGTGAATCTGCTAGACATCAACACTATAAAGAAACTTCCAAACTCTTTCTGTTACGTTACTGCAATCATTGCTTTTGCCATCTTTCTTATTATCTAACATTACAATAATATGCCATGGGGGGGGGGGGGGGGAAATGATGTGTAAAGCACAAAAATGGTAATTCTGACACAACTTTACAAAGTGCATCGTTCAATCTGTAATTATTTTAAATAAAAAAAACTTAAAAACTATACGTAGTTACATTTGTCCTTACAGTTGTCTTGCATTTGTTTATTTTGGATGGCCATGTTTTCGAATGTATGTTCTGTCATTGGAAAATCTTGTGTTCAAATTACTATATTGGTTAAAAATGATTCTTTAGTCGTATGCTTTTTAAATTTGTTCGTTGAAATGGTTGTTTGTCAAGTCGAGATAACTTCTGGTTTAATCGATGTCGACAGATAATAGTCCAGTTTTCAAGCTCGTCTGACATGCTCTTTTCATTAGTCCATGCAGATGCCACGATAATACATTGGATTAAGCCATGTCTGCTTCGACCCATATCCATTCCAATTCATCAGTCATAATTTGATGTCGAAGTCTGAGGTACAGTCAGTGTCGTTAAATAAGTCATGAATAAATAAAACATAAAGAACTAGAGGATACAGCAGTGCTCGAGTGACCTGGTGTTATATTTCAAGACGTTCTGCTGGATCACATAATAGATAAGTTAGTTTGCTACTGAAATGTTAACGCTCAACTCATGTCTCTGATTTGACAAGACTTTATTTAAAAGCATTTTTAAGTTT
This sequence comes from Zootermopsis nevadensis, assembly GCF_977971745.1. Taxonomy (NCBI): domain Eukaryota; kingdom Metazoa; phylum Arthropoda; class Insecta; order Blattodea; family Termopsidae; genus Zootermopsis; species Zootermopsis nevadensis. The sequence continues at coordinate 15,312,825 of NW_028259139.1, read as the reverse complement.
TATCTTGCAGTTGCCTGATGAGTTTAATGATGAATATTCTTCACTGTATCAGTGTATTACATGCAATACAAGTATTGATACAAAGTAGTGAAAGCTTATTTTATAATTTTGAAATAAAATTTTGTATAGGTGGATGCTACACGTTCCTTTCAGTTTGTGCATATATACATGTTGGGTGTGAAGGGAGAATCTGAGATGGTAAGTTCCATGAGGTATTGATGTGTGACACCAAAAATACCAGCAATCTGCACAGCTTTATCTGGGTGTGTTATGTAATTGTTGCTAACAGCACTTTACCTTTATCAGAAAAGTAATGAAACCAGTTTCAAGACTTCGCAGAGATATACCCAAAAGTTTGTAGTTAGAGGCTTCCAAGTTCATGCTGTTTTTGAAAATGTGTTTAGTTTTATAGAAACATGCCATGCTGGTGGAAATGAGATATACAGGGTAAGGGTAGGTTTGTGTTATTGCATGCAACGAGAAGATCTTTACAGTTCAAGAGAGAAGTGAAGAAAACATCCATGGCAAATATTGTTTATAGTAGAATTCCATACAAAGAACTACAGATTTTATGTGATTATTTTCTGATCTACCATGATGTTCCTTCAATGTTGATTAGGTTATTTTATTATACTTTTTTAAACCTGGATATATAACATGTTTCCATTTATGCATTGAATGTGACATTGTGGGTGAATATATGACAATCTGAACCGGGAAAGTAATTTGAAGAGAAAATGGTGGCAGATATAAAAATGTAATTGTATACTGTATTGAGTTTGGATTATGACAAAAAAATTATTTGTAAAATTATGTTGATTTCAGAGAGAAGTGGAATTTTAAGTTTGAAACCATACCAAGACGTTAACAAATTATCAGATTATCTAGGGAGACAGAAGTTCATAAAGAAACCATGGCCATAAGATAGGGTAAGGCTCCTTGCTCATTTTCTCACAATGAAATATAGGAAAATATACATCAGGATCCTACCTCAAGATGAGATCTATTAGATAAAATATAGTGATAATGCACCAAGAGGCACTAGTTGTGGGGTAAGTGTGGAGTTAAGATTGTGATGTGTTTGTGTCTTAATTTGTGAGTAATCAAAATAAATATGCACAAAGATGATTTAGAAATTAATCATTACAGCAGTTTGTGCTGAAACATTCCTTTATGGTCCACAGACTTTGCAATGATACTTTGATGCTTCAGAATGTTGGTCTGGAAACATCAAATACCAGTCCATAACAGCCATCAACAGCACAAAAGTACTGCATGAAGACTGAATTTTGAATTGTGTTTGAATACTGTAATTTGTTAAATTGCAGCAGAACATATCTTGGCCTGAAGGGGTGTTCGGCACAAAGGCAGCAGCAGTACATGTGGGTGTGAATACATGAGTGAATATGACAACGTGGCTACAAAATATGATCATCACGCTTTTTCAGGTATGTAGTTGATGTGCTGAATTTGAATGCAGTGTTTAATGTCTATTTTTTTATGTTCTACACAGAAAGTGAACAAAATACTTTCATTATGGTGAAGCTACGTTTGTCCAGGATTATGTTTTGTTTCTGAAATAACTTGGATTTTAGTGAAATTCAGTACTGGGGTTTTGTATTGAATGTTTTTGGGGGTGGTAGTTGTGGTTGATATCAATCTATTGTAAAGCATAACATAATTTGTAAGTACTAAATTTTTTTGAAACAGTTTAGTGTATGGAATTTGGGGCATGATATAACATTCAGAAATTAATAAGAACTACAATCTTTATGAATGATGTTTCTAGTGTGGTGAGTAACAGAATACAAGGAAGTGTTTCTGGTGAATTTTTCTTTTAATGCAGTTTGCTTTGTAACAGTGAATTTGTCTGCAGTATGTGGTATAGACCTCTGAGGTGTGTATACTGTTAAAGCATTTATAAAATGTGTGTGTGCTTCATTGGAGAAACATAAACATTTCCTCAGTTGCATGTGGTTGACAGTAATTCAGCTGTTGAAGACAGAGAAATAAAAGATTGTTACTGCAAGTTGATTCCTGTTATGATGTTTCTAACGAGTTATGGGACACTTGGGCAGACAGCAAGTATTGGTCTGGAAGGCTGTTTTTCCTTACAGAAACCAGAAATTGTTATGGGAGCATTCTCAGAACTTTTGGATACTACATCATACACTGATCATGAGAACATACAAATTTTGCGCATTTTGTACTTGGTAAATTCTTAAATATTTAGTTCAAGGTAAGATACGCAATGTCACAGCTTGCAGCATTGTTAGTGTTCTGCTGTGTACCGGCCACCATAACACACTGACATTCAAAAGACATTGCGTATAATTTAACATAGCAAATATCTGTCACTTTGAACTCAAGTTTCAAACAAAGCAGCAAATTTTGGCATAAATATTTGGAATGTGTAAATGAGACCTTGTATCTTAGACTAGACTGGATATTTATGTTTTCTATTGGGATCAAATATATGGTTCCAAAATTTATTTTGTTATGTATGATAACTGATATGAGCCATTTTATTTTAAACAAAATTCCAATATTGTGGAGGCAATCTCGCAATCTGTCATCAGGGATATTTGTGAAGTCGTCAATTATATTGTCACCCATACCCCTCACTGCCTCCCACATTCCCTGCTTACGGTTACATTATGGCTGAACATTCAGGCAAGTATTTGCTCATACCTTATATTAACAACGGTTGGTGCTGGAATGGGTTCCTTTTTCAAGAATATAGTGTGTTCTGCTTCCTTTATGCAATGAGGGACAGTGTTGTTTTGGTAGCGTGATATAGTGTTGTGTTGGTGTGATCGTGATCCAGTGAGGATTGGTATAGTGCATGGTAAGAAGAGTTAAGAGTGTCAGAGTGGACTGCGTTAAAGTAGTGGGGAGGCGGAATTCTTGAGGTAGTGAAACTGGTTTCAAGCCAGTAGAATCAGTGTGTAAGTGGTGGAATACTGTAGACTGCAAGAGACAGAATCCTTGTGTTCCTGTTAGTGGTGCCGCACAGCAGGCACACAGTACCATGTTCAATGCTGCATAGTGATTGTGTGTGACGGAGAGATAAGCTCAAGGATAGAAATGGAAAGGTGAAAGGACAGATATTTTCAGTGGTGTTGTAGGAGTATTTTCTGATGCAGTAAAGAAAATTAATCAATTGTAATTGCAGCTGCTTTGTTGTGAAATGGATCCAAGAACCCACTTTGTGTTCAGCGATTGTGTCACAACACAATGCCTGTGTTCATGAAGGTTCTACTGAAGGAGACATCACAACATGTGAAACACAAAATTGAAAGAGGCTGATGGACCTGTTCTGACATCCTCATATTCACATACATTTTTCTACAGTGATACATTTTATGGCCAAATGTATGTCTTCGCTATGGGCTGTCTTACTGGCTGTGACATACTGTTACATGAAACACTTTGATTAACCGGTTCTAATACAACTACAACTGAAAACTAGCTCGATGGTTTTCATTTCTCATAATTGTTTAGGTGATGAATGCTTGTTGGAAAAAGAATGAAGTTTGAGGATTCTGCCACTGAAACAGTTTTATTTTTGTGCGTGGCATGTGAAGCTACTGCTTGATGGACTTGCTGTTATTTGCTTGAGCCAAGAGTTCCACCACCGTACTGTACTCACTGAACATAAGTAGTGGTAGTGAGAGTTTTTAACCAAAAAGTCAATCACTTAGTATGAAAATCTTCAATGTATGGCTGAGAATTCAGGAAATGACTACAAATTGAACTTCATTGTGGAAATTTTGCCATATAATGGAGACAAGTGAGTGATTGTAAAATTGAAGTTTTACTGTTTAATGTGTTTAAACTAGTTCAATACTCACATATTTTACATTAATTAAAATTAGCATTAGATTTGAAAGATACACATCTGTCAAGACGTTGCACCAAAACAGAAGTTGTATAGAAGTTACGAAAGCAACCTTAAGCATAATTAAGAAAAATAATTAGAAATGGAAAGTAGTTGCTACTGCAGTCTTGCATTCTGTTGTCAGAAATGTGTCACGTTATTCCTCATGCTGCATTGAATTGTAATTTGCCTCTCCAGAACAGGTCTGCCCAGGTGAATAACCAAAACGCTAAAGTCTGTCATTTTGATGCTTAGAGTCAAATTTTTGTTTTATTTAGCAGTATAAGGTGCAAGGTCTCTAGTATCATAAAATTTGCTGCTTTATTAACAGTTTGATCTTGAATCCTGACAATTCAAGAATTAGTAACTCGTTTTGAAAGTAACAAATTAGTACTTTCTAGCAGCTTAGAAGAGCCAGCAGTTCTCCATGTACAACTGGAACTGAATCTGCTGAAACATGGAAAGGTGGGATGGAAGCTCTCTGAAGGAGTGATACCAACGCACATGAAGGATGGAGATAATGTTAAGGTTACATTGTAACATTTGGTCTGTGGTGTTCTTACACAGTTTACTGCCTCATGCTGGTCCAATTCCAGAACTGAATTTGGGAGCAAAAGGTAAAACTTTGCACGTTCTTGACATGGGCCTTAGGTGGAGGTGAGTGGTTGAGTTTAGGCTGTAGTGCCTTTGCCCATGGAGAAAGAGGCGGTAGTATTCTGAGTTAATCTGGACTTGCTGGGGAAGCTGCCACAGGCTCAGTTTTGGTTGAGTTTTGGGAAGGGTCACTATGATGGTTGCCACATTATAAGATACAGGAGGATCTGCTCAGTATAGCAGTAGGTCTAAATAATGCAAACTTTTCAGAAGAACATATCTTTCATGTTATGGTAATATAGTGACTGTAGTAGCTGATGGACATCGTGCACATTTTCCTTAAAAATTGTGAGTGGACAAGAAATACAGATGTGTTGTTCTGCAATAACAAAATATGATTTGTATTATTAATCATCTGCAAAATACCTTGCAGCTCTCTTTGTCGTCATGTGGTCATGATGCTTCAGGTAAAGAAGTGAGGAACAAACTGGTTTTAAATTTATTTAGTGCAAGTACAGTTTGTTTTAGTGTAAAGTGGTCTGTGATGTGTACATACCTGAGTGTCTGAAATTGTGAGTGCCTTGAGGAAGGCTGTTGCCTGTCTAACAAAGGAACAGTGGCCGCAAGCTGGTTCAAGTCATAAATTGTGTGAAAGCTTAATGTTTGAAGTTGTAAGAAAGCGGTTCAGTGAAGGAAGCAGTGAATTGATGAAAATCAAGATTAAGAAAAGTCTCAGAAGTCATGATTGAAATTCAAGAAAAAAAGTGAAACATTTGAGATAGGAAGATGGCTTCCTTTTGTGTTGTAGTGTCTGAAGGAAGGGGGAGAGGTGTGGATAGAAAGTATGAAGAGGAACTTGAAAGCTGCGCTGACAAATTCTTTCCGGTGTAGAGTCAAATGAATGAAGACGCAGATGCAATTGAAGTACAGTTTGTGTAGAGTTGAGAAACCTACTAAGTAATGGTAAAGTATTTGGGAAGTAATTGGATAAGGATAGATCGATTGGTGGATGTTTGTGAGAAACTGATGGGACTTGGAGAAATCATGTATGGTGTGATTAATGTGCAATGTGAAGTGTGTGATGGAAACCATATATACGCCTAATGTGAAAGGTAACATTGTCTGTTCATGCTGCAAGAAAGATTGGAATAAAATTTTAGATGATCTGATTGATAAGAGTTAGAAGTATTAGGAAGGAAACAGTGTGATTAGAAGAAATGGGGGAAAGATGGAATTTTGAGGTGCAAGAAAGTTGTTTTCTGCATATTTTCCTATAGGTGTCCTAATGTTGGACACGGCTTACGAAAGATTGTCCATGTGAAATTCTTATATTCTGATGAAGCGGATTAAGAGATTCAGATGTGTTCCCTGTCGGAGTAGATTTACTGAACAAGATCTCTGCAGTATATTCTGAACAGTGAGGACACAATGGGAGCTGAAGGTACAGAAGCAGGAGCACTCCGATTGAAAAGTGCCATGACAAAGAAGAAAGGGGAACAAGAAACGGAATGGTCTTCAAGAGGTATATATATGCGAGGAAATTTATGCGTAGAAGAAATCTTTGGTCAGACAAGGGTTATGTAGACTGGTGGACTCCTGTAATGATGCAGATTCTTGACAGAGGAAAAGTAACTTAAGAACTATGGTGGTTGTAGTTTCTGGGTGGATATACAGCAGATGTTTTGAATTTCATAATTTGTCACAAGAAATTGATTCAGAGGTTATGTAAGGAGCAGCAAGAATATCAAACCAAATGGAGGCAGTACTTGGAAAGGATTTGTGCAGTGTGCGGTGTTCAGGTGAATCGTTAGATAGGTTTTGATTTTCGATCAGGAGAAATAATTAACTCAGCCCAGAGTTCTTCCTCCTGCAAACCTCATCATGATCAAAATTTTACAGTAACAACTTAAAGTTCTTCTTGAGTGAACTTCTAGAGGTCTTGCTCACTTGTTTGTGGAGAGCATCTCACCCCAACAGCTACAGATGTGTAAAAAGTATTGAATTCCATTTAGGAAAACTGCCTTCACGTTGTCTTGCTGGTTTTAGAAAACTGAAGTTTCAGTTTCTTTATTTAATTTATTTTGTGCCCCCGCCAAATATTAATTTAGAATTGTCCTAACAGGCAGATACTTCACAGACAAGTTTCAGTTTCATCGTATGGTGCAAGAATAAATTTTATTCTGGTTTTGAAGATGATCTACATGAGCCAGGATAGCTCAGTGACTAGGGTACTGATGCAGACTGCAATTTAGCCACTGGGGCAGGATGTCTCTCTTCCCTGTAACATTAAAACTGGGTCCCACAAAACTATTCAGTGGATACTGGGGTTTATTCCTCTGGTATAAAACTACAGGGCTTGAAGGTACTCACCTCCATCTTGTGCCAAGGTTAAGAACATGAGAAGACACTTTCAGACATAACGCTTGTTCTGCTTAATGACCCACAACAACTTCACCTGTATTACTGTTAACAGAAATGGGGGTTACTGAAAGATGTTTTGTCTGTTGAACATTACAATTTGTTCATTGAATATGGTTGGCTAATGATGTGTGTCGCTCAAATGTAACTTGTGGAAGATAAAACCCCTATATCCACCTGTGCAAAGGTGGTCCTATTTTGAGTTCTGGGTTCTGTGAATGGCATGATGGCTGCCTTCTGGAATGTTGTACTGTGTCCCAGCAGTTGTGAGCTTGGATTGACAAGGTTCTGACTGACAGTTCATAAGTTTTAAGAAAAGTGACTTAAAAGTTTTATAACTTATGCAGTTTTTGCCTCGTCCCTTTCAAAGTTTTCATCATAATTAGTGGAAGTATGCAATAGCATTAACTCTTATTTTTAATTTGGTAATAAGTATGTAACATACACTAAGCTATAAGATATAGGTTACAGTGCAATGACATTTAATGTTTCAGATTTTCATAGTACTCAGAAAATTGGGTCTCTTCTGTTCATACCAAATTATTTGAAGGAAAACAAATTGGCTAAAAATTTACATTCAGTATATTCGTATCTGTACTGTATATTAATTAACTAGGGCATTTTATGTGAAGCATGTATATAAATGATCTCAACCTGCGCTATGTAACCTAAACATATTTCTTGTGATTGTAGGAATTCCATGTAACTGGTCCCATTTGAATTTATTTTAAACTTGCATTATTTTTAATTATACCACTGTGTAACATCTATTTCAGTAGTAACCCTAGGTACCTTTTAATTAATTCTCTTTTGACTTCTGTTTTGAATAACATGTAAAAGTTGGCCTGAGGATGGTACAATTGTACCAAAACATTTGCCAGCATCAAAATAAAGGGACAAATTTTAGAACATTAACCCTTTGAAGATGAAAATTGTCTAAATAGAATTTCAGAATTCAAAACTGTGGAGAAAAAACAAGTCTTCACTAGCACAAAGATTAGCTTGTTAACGTAGTTTAAGAAAGTAGTTATCCCTGTTTAAAGTAAGAATTGTATGAAACTCAAATATAAAATGAGTTACTGACTGTTGAAGCACATGGATCATGCAGTTACCATTTGACTTCATTAGTTTTATGTGAATTGAAGATGCTAGTTACTATACATCAAGGAACACGAATGCTAATAAAAATAAAATAAGAATGTTCCAAATAGCTACAAAAGTTATAGAAGGCAGCCTGTGTTTGCACCCCCCTTCTTCAATGTAAATATTTTTAAGCAGCATTTGTTTCTTGATAAAATGAATGCTACAGGTGCCAAAATTACTAGAATCAGAATAGTATTTTTGATACAAAAAGTATTGAAGTTCTTGGTTAGCTAGTTGCAGGAGTTTATACTCTTCTTTGCATATAAATCCCATCTGGCATTTGCTCTGATAATATTGCTTGTTCATGGCTTGTGCCGTCTTCAAAATCCAAATTTCACGCCGTGCTAATATTTGCTTTTATTTTAATGATGTGGTTTGTTTGGTTCAACTCGTTCCATATCATCTCGATTGTGATAAATATTTCTCGAATTCTACCTGGTGGCATTAATGGGAACTAATACTTCCTTTTGCACTAATACATTTTTTATAAGATCGGCCGTTTGATGTATCTAGTTCCATCTCGTAGTAACCATTGGAACTACTTGGAGTTGCTGATTGGCATATATTTGGGTTTATATGCGCTTAACAGAGTTTAACTTTCACGTTTCCCTCTGTGGTTTAAGGCGTTTTTGTAGGTTGGGTATGTTTGTGACACAAGGTGGCCCTACTTTGAAACGTGTATGGACGTTTGGAAAAATGAGAAAAGTTTTATGCTCCTGTCGTCGCTCAAATTTGATTTAAATATATCCTTACGAAATAGAGTTATACTTGTCGCCACAACGTAAGAGTATGTATGGTCATTCTTGAAATCTTTAAAGATTACTATTGTTTTATTTTGCAGACGCTGTAAATAAGCAGTAGATTATTTCGGAGTTGCTTGCATTGCTGAGTGACATGTCAAGCATCTTTGATAAGTACAAAACATTGTATCAGATTTGTGTTGATACAATACCAACACCAAAAAATGTCTTGAAGTAAGTTTTGGAATGCTTTAAACGGTTAAGTGGAATGCTTTAACTAGTAATGAATTATCAGTATTCAGTACTTTTTGTGATGTACAAAGTAATACTTCACCCGATAAGTGTGATTTGAATTCTCACAGTGGTGAAAATGATGATCATTTGAGTTGGAGATCGATACAGAAGAATGCAAAAGGAAACTGACCAGCTTACTTGCTTCTCTGAGAAGAGAGAAACCAAAATGAAGAAATCTACCAGAACGGGAAAACGTTAGGCCTACGTAATTATAGTATATTTTATCAAGTTTTAGTTCAAATTCTTTCCTTTAACTAACAGACTTAGAGTGCCAAAATTTCCCTTCCTTTTGGCTTTGCTGTAATCGGGTAATTAGTAAAATAAAAGAAAAGAATAGGTAATAATATTTCTGTATTAGAGGTGTTCATATTTTCCTTAACAACATTAACATAGGGTAGCTTACATTTTCTGTACCTACGTACAATTTGTTATTCTATTTTTAAAGAGTATTCCCACTGTTTTAGGTGCTGATGAAGTTACACTAGTACGTGGTTTGCATTTGAAACGCTGCAATTTATGTTGGATCGGAATGAACCACGGACCACACAAGACACGGTAAGTTCATCTTTTAGCATACGATTCTTGCCAGATCAGTGACCCCTCCTGAGTACAGTATTCAACAATTTCATCACGAATTTGTTGTACCGTCCTATTGCCTCTTCGTGGTCTATTTACCAAAGGTAAAAGACCCGTGCTATCTTCAGTATCGTGTCTCCAGGTTCCCGGTCTCACATGTCCTTGTACGTCTTCATCAAAAGTCCCCAGAGGTGTATAAAGATTAGAAGATTCTTCATTACTTCGTAGAAAATTATGAACATGTACTATCGCCATTACTACTTAGGAGGCATTTTCTGGTTCGAGTAGCATCGGTTGTCTTAACACTCGAAAAACCGCTGATATTATGCCGAATACGTTCTCCACTACTGTTCTTGCTCTGCAAAGTCTGTAATTGAATGTTCTCTCCTTAGATCCTTTAGGGTGATATCCGGAATAAACTTTCATTACATTTTGTGAAAGCGCAAATGCTTCGTCGCCCACGAAGTAATAAGGAACTCTTTGAGTTCGCATCGGCAATGCAGCTGCTTCAGGAAAATTTAGTGATTTCTCTTCAATTCTTTGATATAATTCACAATTTCTAAACACTCCGCCATCTGATATTCTCCCTTGACATCCAGCGTTCACATATATAAAATTTTAGTGTGCATCAACCACAGCAAATAATACAATGCTGAAGAAATGTTTATAATTATAGTATTCGCTTCCACTATTTATCGGTGATTGCAGCACTACATGTTTCCCATCTAATGCGCCCAAGCAATGGGGAAAATTCCATAGAACATCATATCCTTGCGCTATAGATAGCCATCCATCTTGGTTTATTGGAACCTGTGACAGACAGACAGACAATGTGTTTTTTTAGTTTTATGTTATTTATTGTATTTTATTTTATTGTATTTTATTTATCAGCTACAAAGTGGGACCAAGGATATACCGGGAAGTAGTGGCACTCAACAGAGTCTCTGCCACAGGTGATGTTACGGAAAGTATTGACAATCGACGGAGGGGCAGAAAAGTGCACAATTTCTACCACTTCACTGTCTCCAACTTGTCAGAAGCAACCTGTTGGTAATAAATGTAATACTTGCATATTTATATTATGAAACAGACAACAAGAAATTTCACACAAAATTAAAGCATATTTATGAACTATCTGCAAACTAAATGTCATTAATTGAAAGTTCTTTGTCACTGGAATCAAATACTGTGTTTAACATATTAATAGAAGCAATAATTTAATGAATTATTATCTGGGAATTACATAATGTCTGTAAAGTATAAATGTATCAAAGTATATCGTTGGAAAAGAAGTTTTCTTCAAAATCTACCAGAAAAGGGGGGCTGTCTAGAAGTCAAGTAAATATTGTATTTGTTTTGGTACTACTATTCTTGATTATGGCTGAAACTTTGACGTAATTCCTTACCTTGTCAATAGCTAAACTTCTAACAGACGAACGAGAATTACACACAGTTTGGTGCCTTTGATACTGTCCACTGTCCACCAGCCATAGACTGGATTTCCCTTTGATCTGCCCTCTACAGGACATGTCTCCAGAGAATCCCACTGTCAGCACAACAGTAAATGCCTTGCTACACCATAAGTTTAGGTACTCCACTTTCTTGCCATTTTGATACCGTTGTTATCATCTCGTACATTATCATGTTGCGGAACAGAAGGTTTGCAGTCTCTGACCTCACTCTTTCCACATTTTTCACAAGTGTTCCTTATTCTCATATTAGTTCTGTGCCTTCTCAGCTTCTTGTGTGTTCACATAATCACACGTTTTTTAAAATCAGTTAAAGCCAAATGTATATTTGCCGAATTCCCAACTCTTCTGTAATATCTACTTCACCGCCAAAATTGAATCAATCATTGACCTGTTCTTTTGAGAGCCATATTGTTTTTATGGTCCATTGTATTGTAACAATTGGTTTTTGGCGGTTTATGATCATAAGTATTTCTGCTGTATTGATATTTAATAACTGCCATTGCATTATCTTTCCACTGTAAATGATAACTGTATCTCGTCACAAGATATTTTGAGTCAGAAGAGAAAGTGATACTCACTCCCTTGCAGTACTCGTGTATAGTGCAGTGTAATACTTCATTCTGTATTAGACACGGATGGTTTCAGCAATGAAGATGGATGTCTTCTGTCATCAGGACGATGATGATAGAGGCACCAAGGACCTCTGAAATGTTGGCAGACTTCTACATGGTGCAGCAACCCAGAAGACTGCCATCTTCAGACTCACTGCCGTGAAAACCTCAAACTCTAAATAGTTTCAGTGATCTTGTTGCAGTTTTCATGGTCACTTTTGATACACCTGTTTTATTCTGCAAGACCCATTTGAGCTTTGCAAGGTGAATGGTAATGCCATTCTTTTCTTCAGTTAATACCTGATAATGACATTTTGTTGTTCTAATGTCAGTTCTTGATTAAGAACTGTTTCTGTGGGGAACTTGAACACCGAGAACTGTTTTTATGATTTTTCTGTGACAAATTGTTTTTATTCTTTGAGCTTATCTGTATCCAGCAGTGAGTCACGCAAGAATATTGCAAAGGAGTATAATACCACACTCTCTTTTTATGACTGCTTATTTGGAGTTACTGTCAGCGGCCAATGCAGTATCACATGCAGAAGAAAGGTCATGGTACATCACAGCTGCAAAATATTTCCCATTTTTGGGTTCTTCTGCATCTTTTGCTCAGCATTAGACTGTGATGTTCAAAATCTTGATCTTATTAAACATAGCGAATGATTTATTTATTTATTTAGTAAAATTGTCGCAGATGTGTCCTAAGGAAACTTTCTTTCTGTTTGCTAAATTACAACTTTCATTCTGTAAAGTTTTGCGATAAATCTGCTGCTCCATTTAAAGTCCCATACAGTATTGGCATTATTCAGTTGGCACACTGCAATAATGGCCCAGTATTTTGTTTGTTATTTTACTGGTGATGGAAAACTGTCGGCAAAGTGTTCAACACCTGTTACATTCATGTTGTTCATATAGTATACTGATTGTTTTTTTAAATTAATTGTCTGGAATTATCCTGGGGGGGGGGTCCTCTGTCAAGTAATATATGAGAGAGAACAAAAGCATATTTATCTGTGTGTTGCATATGTGTAGTGACAGACATGCATTAATAACTAATCTCAATTAGGGGTGATGGATTAATCAGGATCAAATTCTTCATTCCTTACTATATACAGCATTTTCATGTAAAAAAATTAGTGCTGTTATAGTTTTTACTTGAGTAAATTTTTCCTGAAATTTTAGCAATATATTGTTTGTTTACATGTAAAGAGAATAGAAGGGCACTAGGTGCATCTAAAGTATTTATTAAAATGGATATTTGATTTGTCAACTTCTTTTATTGAATACACTGTAACATCCTGGATCTGATTTAGCCATGTGTGTTTAGAAAGAGGGAGATGATTAAGAATTTAGCTTTACCTGGTGATCATGAAACCAAGGCCAGGGGCGGTATCACACTTGAAAAGTGGAGGATGTGGAGTACTGACATGTTCTTTGACACCAGACTTATGTAATATACATGTTACAGAAGTCAGCTTAAACATTCTGCAGGATTTGTGATCAGTCCTTACCCTAGCTGATATCCCAACAGAGATTGGTCTGGCTACAGACACTGAGGATTCATTTTACCGGGCTAGAATCAGCATGGTGGCAGCACTGTCATAATGACAGGAAACTTAAATTCGCAAGGGTTGGCAGCGTTGGAAATCTAGAGCACTTAGCTATAGTAAGCTTTTGCAGTTGGTGCCAGTGGTAAGTTAGTATATTGTATGGTTTTATGTGAATGGCGTTCGTGTGTGGAAGTATGTTGTTGAGAGTGATTTATGTTGTAATAGAATACAGATTTTTAAGGAGTCGGTGGTTTTCATTATAGTGAAGGTTTGCAACTGTGACAGATTATTAGTGAGGTAAATATATATTTTTATTATCTTTCGGATTTCCCTGTTGGCTTCTATTTTACTAACGCTTAGAATGCCAGTTAAGAATTTGGGGTCCCTACGAATCGTGCAGACTGCAGGGAATTCACCATCTCTTTATTTTGCAAAACAGTGGAGTTCAGCGGACTAAAATAACACGCAGTATTTTTATTGATGTGAAGTTCATTTTACTGCTGTAGAAAAAGTTCATGATTATGCCATTTCCTTTGAAGAGCTGCCAACTTAGTTTGTAACAGTGGCATTCATACTGCTACGGTATTCCCTGCGGTGTAAGTAAAGTAAAGTTTGTCCCACTATACGCCATGTAGGCGCTTGGGGTGAGTGGAGGTATAGCTCCTCTCTTCCTTGACCTCAGCACTAGATGGGGGTGAGTGGTCAGCATCACGCCCCGGCCGGCTTTACCCCCGGGAAAGGACCCCGGTACCCATTGTAGAGGAGGCTGGGTGGGCCCCAGAGCCGGTCTGGACGCAGAGGCTAGAGGAAAAATTCTCTGCCCCTGTCGGGGATCGAACCCCGGCTGTCCAGCCCGTAGCTAGTCACTATACTGACTGAGCTATCCCGGCGGTGTACTCATTTTAATCTCAATATGTCATATATTGCTTTCTTTGCTATTGATACATTGCAAAATATTGAAATGTGGGAAGCAGGAGAAAAATATGGTTTCACTTCACTGTCAGATAGTGTTGAAGTATAATCACACATCCACATGCATATATCAGTGGATGACGATGTTGTCTTCTGGCACAAACGGACTGGTTTTTTGGGATGCAGTTCATCATTCTAATAAGGCAAGTTGGAATATCTTATGAAGCCTAATTCTGAAACATTAACCGTTGCTGTTCCATGTAAATCCACTATTCCCTGGCATTAATAAAATGCCCTTTTTGGCATTATGTTTTAGTATGTTACAAGAAATGTTTTATTTTGCTACAGTCTACTGTAGTAGGACTTTAATAAGAGCCATCATTTTACAGTCATTTGATTCCTTGAAGACTGGTCAGCATGTTATAGAAGTGTGTACATCGTGTGTATTTTGTAGCACTGCTTTTCAGCGTTTTTAATACAATGGTTTTATGTTTGAGGTTTTCAAAAGGTTAAATTTATTGGAATCAAGGAAGGTGGCTTGAAAAATGCAATGACAGAAGTCCATAAAACAGTCTTCCTTGAAAATGAAGTTAATTAACTTTGAAGATATTTTGTTGGAAAAAGTTATGAAAAACGATCTTTACATTCTTTATGGGCAAATATCATTCGGCAGTGGCACCAATTTTGAAAAAAATTGAATTATTTTATTTTATTGACTTGTTAAATTTGATCAGTGTGGGGTGAAGTGTAATTATTTGTTGTCCTTTATATTTTCCATTTATTGCAATTGTGATTGTGGTATTTTGGCTCTTTATTTTGTTGTTGGGATATGAAATTTGTTTAAATAGTCAAAATGAGAAGAATACTGAAATGTTGTAAATTTTTTCATTTACATATATTGTCTTCTCTTTTTGTTATTTGTTTATAGAGGTATTTTTTCTAAAAGTGAGTCTAAATGTAGATATGTTATAAAGCCAGTCCATCCTTGTAAATGCTACTGTCAAGGAAGATGCTGAATTAATAAAAATTATTTTAGAAATTAATTTTATTAAATTTTGTATATGACAAAAAAGCGTGAGTTTTCATCACTGTAGAAAATTTAGTGCCAAGTCTTTTAAAGAAAATTCTCAGTCATTAATTTTCAGCACAGAAGGTCCGATGCTAAATACACCATCATAACACCATTAACCAAATGTGTACTAATGTTTGCAATTCCTGGCTACCAAATTTTGGTGATCGCCATAGACTTTTGAAAGAGGCCAAGTCAGTGCTGCCTCACTTCGATGTGCTTACAAGTCAGGTTCACTATAGGACATAATGGGTTAATTTCTTCCATCATTTGATTTTGGCATGGGTACCTGAGTGATAATATAGAACTGCACTCATTCCAGTTCTCCTTGTGCTGAAAGTTCTGTGATTCATGCTGCCATTGCAGTACTAATACTTATCTGGACTGCCTTCCCTGTAAACCCTATTCTTTATTGGTTATGTGTAGTAAATTATGAAAGTGTTATTTTTGTGTTTCTCAGTGACCAGACCTCAAAGAACATGGAAAAGCATCATGACTTGAAATTAACTTACATTTTTAGAAGTTCTAGCAGACAAAAATCCAGTGCAGAGGTGAGATGTAAAATAGTTTTACTGGTTATTAATATCTGTTACATGACGTGTATATATGAAATTGTTTTGTTATTGTCATTCAGATTGTTCCATCAGTGGAAGTAAATTTAGAAATCCTTCAGGCATTTCTATTGCTCAAAGAAACGAACAGAGCGGAACAACAAGGGAATCCCTAAATGTGGTAGACGAAATAACAGACCTGGCTATTTTATTGTTTTCTTTTGATGCCAGAAAGATAAATGAGAGACAAAATGACACAAGATTATGTTATAGACAGTACAGGAGCATTTTCACAGTCAATGTAAATAAAACAGATGTAAGAAGTTGTTTTATTCTGCTCTTTGATTGCATTCCATTAAAAGCGTGACAAATTTTAAATATTTGGGAACAACAATAATTAATCGAAATGATACTCATGAGGAAATCAGGAGGTGACTGTGTTCTGGAAACGCTTGACACTTTTCAGTTCATAATATATTGTCTTCCCGTCTGATTTCTAAGAAACTAAAGATTAAAATATACAAAACAATAATTTTGCCTGTTGCTTTGTATGGGTGCAAAACGTGGTCTCTTACTCTGAGGGAGAAACACAGATTGAAGGTGTCTGAGAAATTTTGTAATTGGTCTTCCATTCTAATAAAGACACATTTTACACATGCCAGTGAGGAGCACATCTTGCACAGACTTGCAATCTCCACAAGTAAAGAGTAAGATGACTAAAGAGCGGTATGTTCGTCTGAACTGTGGAATCGGCGATAGTAAGGACCTGCCTGAGGAATACCTGTTCAACATCTATGATGAGATTGCTGGTCATGAAATCAAGATGAAGGGAACAGTGAATAAACCAGGAAAACAGTGTAAGTTGCAAAAAAACTGTCTTTCTTCGATAAACAAAGGTTGAATATTTATTGTGCAAATTTGTCTTTTTTATAGAAGGTGTAATTTTTATAATCCTGCCGCAGTATCTGCTTATGTTCTCATTTTTTAGTGGTGCTGTTTATAGCAACAGGCCCATTCATGTGGGGGTAGAATCAACATTCTTAACGAAGTAGTGGTCATTCTGAAATCCTGCACAAATTAAAAATGTTTCGTTCAAGGATCACAATAACTTCTAGTCTTTATGTAGAAAACATTACACATGGTTGATCAGTGACCTTTGTAGACAAAAGTTTGCACATATTTGTATAGTATAAATTTAATTTTTGTAAGATTTGAGGTTTTCACAGCAATGAGTATGAAGATTTCTGTCTTCTGGACCGGACTACACAGCGCAACAACCCAGAAGACAGAAATATTAATTTAATTTTTGGTGTAAAACAAAACAAAGTTTCTTTTTGCTATTGAGACTTAGGAACGAGTTATCATAGTACTTTGCATAGTGAAATATGGCATTCTTTATTCTGAAATATCTTATAAAATTATTTGTATACAGCTGATTCTTATTACTTGAAAGTGGAATTTAACTTGGTTATAGGTGATTTGTTTTGTTATTGTCAAAAGTGTGTCTTGATTTTTCTCTCATAGTAATCTCAGGTGATGATTTTTTCTCGTAGTAATCTCAAGTGAAAAGCGACGACGTTTCCTATGGAATGTGGAAATGAAGGTGATCTCTACAGCTGCTAAGAACCCCATGGAATCTGTGAGCCACGTCCAGGCTCCTTTCACATCTGCAGAGCATCTTGAACATGTACGACCAATGTTTCATGTGAGAACACGCATAAAACCATAATGACTGTTTTTGTGAGTCAGTCTAGGTGAAAATATCAAATGAAAATTTGTATTGGAGCATTCCATTTTGTGTGTGTAGTGCAGAATTTTTATTATACATGTGCTGTTGTTAAATTATTTGGATAGAAGTTTGTCAAACCAGCATTGTTTAAATGCTTCATTGTGTGACTAACTATCTGTGTGGTAGAACTCTCCATGAAAAGTAGCCACTCAGATTGTCAGAAAATGTTCCCCTTTTGTGACACCTGAATACTCATTAACATGTTCACAAGAGACTACCTCTGGACCCTATCTTGAGCCATATGAATTCAGTCCACATCCTTAGATCCTGTCTCTTAAAATCTTTTTTTATATATTTCTATCATAAAAAACATCAGGAGCTGTCTGTTTTCTTTACATATTCTGGCCAATTTTTATGTGCATTTTTAATTTTCCCCAAGCATCATCACGGATACGTTCAGCTGAAACATTGGTAACAACCTACAAGACGTACGTAGTGTCACAACCCAGAAGACACCATTGGAACCTCAGATCTCAGCCTGTTTGTTATAAAGTTAGTATCATACCACACTGAATTTAGCGTAATTCACTGATGTAACATTGTCTGCAGTTGTGTTATATTTTATAATAACTAATTTATTACACACAATTTAAATACTTTTTTCAGATGGCTTGGACTGTGATGATCCTGAAATTGCATCCCTTTGCCTTGATGGAATCAGATGTGCCATCCGGATAGCTTGCATTTTCCACATGACGGTTAGCTGATATTCTGTGTTGAAGTTTGTTTTGTACAACACAGTTTCTACAGTGTTCCTTAAGGAGAGCTTATTTTAAGTAATGTGCACTTCTTACAAAGTCATGTAACTCTTATTTCAGCTGGAAAGGGAAGCGTGTGTCCAGGCTCTGGCCAGGTTCACATTGCGTACTGCTAACTCACCTATCACTGCGATGAAGGCTAAGAATATTGATACCATTAAAACTCTCATCACTGTTGCTCATACTGATGGTAAATATTTAAATTTTATTTTAAAAACAAAATGATAATGTGCTGATTGATGCATTACAAGTGACATGATTGGTCGACTGTCTGATATTTGGATCTGTTACTCATTGAATGTTGCAACTGAGTGCCTACCACTTCTTTTTGTATGGGAGGTCCCAGATTAAAATCTCAGCCCAGAGATTGGCTATTGTAGTTGACATTTTTTGTGGTTTTCTTCACTCCCTGCAGGCAAATCCTTAAATTAGGCCACAGCTCCTTACTACCGTATCCTTTCCAGTTCATTATTTTTGGCCATCCTACCATTTGATGCTGTGTAGTATATTGAGCTACTTACAGCATCATTGAAAGAGCCACAACTAATTAGATCTATTACTTCATGAATATTGCAGCCTATTATTTTAAAATACAGTGAAACCTCGATGCATCGTTTTCGGCGGGGGTGGGAAATAAAAACGATGAATGCGGGAAAACGATAGATGCGGGAAAGCATTAAAATTTTTAAAAAAAACAATGTTTCTCTTTCAAAGTTACTTCTTTTTACCAAAAAAGTCTTTAATGGACAACTGGTTTGTCGAAACTTTACGTTTTAGACCAAACAGAGCACTTTCCACGTTCAAAATGTTTTCCTCGTCACGTTCACTAATATTAAGCGCATAAAAGAACGACTTCACTTTCGCCAGTGCAGCGTGTGCTTCGGCAAAACTCGGCAAAGCTTCGGGCTCGCATTCGTCCTCTTCCTCTTCCTAACCACTCCCACCCCCTTCGCGAACAATAACAGGAAGAATGGAAATACTATTACTGCCGAACTCAACGTAACGTAGCTGTAGTAGACCCTGAACCGCTGGAAACGAGATGAACCAGAAGAATGAAAAGTGTCGCCCGCCTTTCCTTTGTACTTGTAATAAAAGCATTTGTGAAGAAATTCACACTGCACATGCCATCTGGCATCGCTGGAACGAAATATGAGTGCACCCTAATTAAAATCGTAAAATTTCTGACAATGAGCACCGCCATTCACTCCAACTATCACCCCTGCACCGCTGACCCCTCATTCCAAAAGAATCTGTGCTGGTTGGGCGACATAACAGGTTACCGCTACTGCGTATTCCAAAAACATTGTGCCTTTCGGTATTAATTTATCTCTAAACCCAGCATTTTAAATCTTCAGAAACGATCATTGCGGGAAAATTGTGGGACGGGACTAAGATTTTTGAATGATCGATGCGATAAAACGATAGTTCGAGGAACGATAGAAGCGGGAAAATGTAACATTATTTTATATGGGATGTATTCGGGACCGAACAAAACGGACGATGCATCCGGGAAAACGATAGTTCCGGGAACGATGGATAGAGGTTTCACTGTATATTCTTTTACCATTATTTATGATAATTATATACTGAAATTGTATTGATAGGAATGATGACAAAGAAGTCTTTGATTTTATTCTTGACATGGAGAACGGACATCCTCGCAGAGGTTTTTCATGATTTTCTTTAATATCAGGCACTACCACAATGATTACTTGTCCTAATAGGTAAATTTATGCAGTGCTTCAGAGTCACCAAGTTGTAAGTCACATTGGCAAAAAATTCTTAACAGTACTGAAGATAATTAACTCCTTGAATAAGCGACCCATATAAAACACATGATGTACTCAGTTCTGCAGTTTGTGTCTAAGAAGACATGATAAGTTGTTAAGTACATGTTAGCAGAGCCATTTGCTGTGGTTGGGGTCCATCATAATTTTATTATGATTAATAAATGTTGCTACAAATTCTTAGAAATTCACTTTATGTTTCAGGTAATTATCTGGGAAGCTCATGGCTTGACATAGTGAAGTGCATTTCACAGCTAGAACTTGCTCAGTTGGTGGGTATTGGAGTTAGACCTCAGTTTATATCTGGACCCAGGTCACATATTCCTTTCCAGATCCTCTGAAGTTGCATCTCAGCTCTTTTGATCGTAAGTACCGTCAAGTTTTCAGTGTACATGTGCATGATGTTTACTTTCATAATTTTTTCTTTTCAGACATGTTTTTCAACAGTGCATGAGTGTGTATAGATTTTTTACTTTTTGTCTATGTTGATCTGTGCACTTATCATTTGGATAAATGAATCTTAATTAAAATTGGTATTGCACATTCTTACTAATGTTCATCATCCAAATGGAATTTTAGACCATATTGACACAAAGATGTATCTTATGTGAGACTTGAGGTTTTCATTGTCTTGAAGATGTTGATTGTGATCTTCTGGGTTGTAACATTGTATAAACTTGTGGGTGATTGCCATCATTTCAAAGGAATGTATTCTGACATTTTAAAATGGTTTTTCACTATCCCTGTCAGAAAGAATTTTTGTTGTAGGAAAAGTTGAGTTATATTTGATTATTTACTTGCAGCTAGTGTAAAAGAATCAATCGAAGAGACGAGTTCACAAAGCGTTGTTGTTGCAGTGGACAGAATCTTCACAGGTTCCACTCGATAGGATGGTGATGCCATTGTAGACTTCGTTTGTGCCCTCTGCCAGGTGAGAATACTTTTTCAAGCATGTGCATTATTCTGTACCGAGCCCAGTACTCCACATTCATACTTACATTCATGCCTTTTGCTTACTTCATACATATTGTTGCAGACCAATTCTCTTTTTCTTAAATGTTTTTTCAGTGTTTCACTTGGTGTAGCATTTAAATATGTTGTGCTTTTAGGGACCACTAAATTTCACAGAATTTTTGTGTCTGTATGGAATCCTAAGAAAAGTAAAGGATGACTAACTACCTTATTCAGGTTTCACTTGATGAGTTGGCACATGTGGCTCATCTGCGGATGTTCAGCTTACAGAAGATTGTTGAGAATTCAGATGTCATAAAGAGTAACACACATTCCCTTAGCGGCCAGTAAAGTAATCTGTCCAAGCATATACAGTTACAAAACTAAATACTGTATATGAACATGACAAAAACTACAACCAGCAAAACAGTCATTTAGAATAAATAGTTTGATAAAATTAAATTAGGAGAAGAATTTATTGAGGGAATACTTAAGAATTGTTATTATCCAGTTGACTTTCTTAAACACTGAAGATCAGGATATACAAAATAATTTTGTTTTGTTTTATTTGGGTGTGAAATATAAATGTAAATATTGTTTTGAGGAAAGAAGATAGATTGCAAGTGCTTGAAAACAAAGTATCCTTAAAACTATTGGCACCTAAGAAGGCTGAAGCAAGTGAACAATGTAGTATATATGATTTGCATGGGTCATGCAGTTTTGTTAAAATAGTGAATAGGGGGCTGCAATGTGCTAGGCATGTGGTATGGGTGAGGGAAACAAGGAATGCATACAGAAATCTTCTGGGAAACCATCTTGGAAACTTTGCACTTGGAACATCAAATAGGTAGTAGTGTTGTATACCTATAATCTAATTACGGGAATCATATTAACCACATATAGCACATATATGATTAATTATAAGGTAGAATCAGTAAGTTACTAAATAAAGTGTAGTAGTTATATTGTAGACCTTGTGTAGAAAGCAAGACTTTCCATTTCCAGCTGTTGTAGACAGGGGCGACAGGAAGCCATTATGGAGTCTGCTCCAGATAAGTTCATTGAAAAGGGTTCCAATTATAGTCACAGATAGAGGAGGCAGACAAAGGACCCATTAGCAGCTGCAGTTTTATTGGGGATACTAGGAATGGCCCGTACTTCAAGTGCCTGAGCACAGCGGGTCCCATCTTTTTTGTTGGCTCGATCTATAGGCATTCGGTAGGTCTCCTTGGACGAGGGATTGGCCCGTCGCAAGGCCTCTACCTGTACACAGGACAGCACAAGACAGAAAAACGCGGACAAACATCCATGGCTTGAGTGGGATTCGAACCCACGGTCCCAGTGACCAAGCGGCACAAGGCCCACGCCTCAGACAGCGCGGCCACTGCGGACCCCAGTTTTGTTGCGACATAGTCTTAACTTGCCACAACAATAACAATTAAAAGTAAATGTTCAAAGCAATATTATTTTATGTTATATTCTCTTGTGGATTTGTGATACCAGAACTGAATTGTGTTTCACTCTATAGGTTGGATCAGACAAGTTGTTTGCTGGTCTGCTGATCAAGCGTGTAGTGCAACTGGAGCTCATCCAGACAAATGACAACATCGTCTTTTTTCCTGCAACTTCACGGAAGGAAGATCAAGAAAACTTGGCACTTGCTCAGGTAATTATGTTTCACATAGTCAGAGAAGAAGAAGTAGAAGTCAGAGAATAGGAAAGAATGGATTACAGATAAGTTACTGATCATGCTGGAGGAAAGACAGAAACTTAAAAACTCTACCAAACCGGAGGATCAGCGGCAGTACAGAATCCTGTTAATAGAGGTGCTAGACAAGAGAAGGAGAACTATCCCAGAGATATTTGTGGAAAAGTGGAAGAGGACATAAAAAAGGGAAAGATAGAAACAGCATACAAAATGGTGAAAACCTTTTTTGGAAGCTGCAGGTACCCAGGAAATTCAGTAAGAAGTGAAAATGGTGAAATCCTTTATGGCGAGGAACTTGTAACAAAAAGATGGAAAGAGTACATTGAAGAGTTATATTAAGGAGAGGTAAGTGATGAAATAACTATTGAACTAGAAACTGAAGTAGACAAAGATGAACTTGGCGATCCTATAACGAAAGAAGAATTTGAACTAGCATTGAAATCACTGAAAGACAAGAAAGCACTGGGGATTGATGAGATTCTCATCAAGGCGGGAGGAGAGAGACTGAAAAAGAGATTGTACGATCTGATCTGTGATATCTATGTACAAGGGAAAGTACCCGCAGATTTTGAGAAAAGCATCATAGTTCCTATCCCAAAGAAAGCTGGTGCAAGTACATGCGAGCAGTACCGCACACCAAGTCTAGTAACGCCTGCTTCCAAAATTGTTACATCCATTATTCTTCGCAGGATGGAAAGGAAGATCAAGTGTAGACTGACGGAAGACCAGTTTGGATTCAGGAAAGGCAGAGGCAGTTCTAGCTTTGAGATTAATTGTAGAGAAGGACAAGGAAACCTTTATTGCATATGTTGGTGTTGAGAAAGCATTCGACAATGTTAAATGGGAGTTGGTGTTTGAAATACTGAGGAAAGCAGGCGTTAACTATAGAGATCGAAGAATAATTTGGGAATTGTATGGGAATGAATGGGCTGTAATTATTCAAGGGAGCCAACAGGAAGAGGCAAAAGTCAACAAAGGGGTGATGCAAGGATGTGCGCTATTTCCTATAATATTTAATGCCCTTGATAAAGTCAGAGATGAAATCACTGTAGGAGTGAAGATACAAGGAGAGACGATAGACATGCTCCGATTTGCAGACGATATTTCAATATTGGCAGAGAGTGGACAAGACCTCGCAAATATTCTGAATAGATGGAAGAGATTATGGGGAAGGAGTACAAAATGAATATAAACAAAAGAAAAACTAAAGTTATGGCTTGCAACAAGGATGGAGACGTGCATGCACGAATATCTGTAAACAACTGGATGATAGAGGACATATTTGGGAAGTAAGATCACTAAGGATGGGCGAAGCAAGAGAGAGGTAGGCTGCAGAATCAACCAGGCAAAAAATGCATTCAATATGAAGAAAATGCTATTGACCTCGGATAATATCAGTGTTGAGACTAGGAAGAGGAGTATTG
Source organism: Zootermopsis nevadensis (assembly GCF_977971745.1). Taxonomy (NCBI): domain Eukaryota; kingdom Metazoa; phylum Arthropoda; class Insecta; order Blattodea; family Termopsidae; genus Zootermopsis; species Zootermopsis nevadensis. Next base: position 15,288,598 of record NW_028259139.1, on the reverse strand, counting down.
CGTTTTTTGGGAGTGAAAGAAAAGAAAAGATTGGTCTCCTTTGAGATGTGGTGTTACAGAAAAATACTGAAAATAAGATGGGTGGATAAAGTTATCAATGCTGAAGTATGCAGAAGGATAGGTGAGAATGGAAGCCTGTGGAAAATGTTGACTAAGAGAAGAGATGAACTGATTGGCCACGCCTTACGACACGAAGGGCTGTTAAAAACCATTATAGAAGGGAAGAGAAGTATAGATGACCCAGACTACAGTACATAAAACAAATCATTGGCGATGTAGACTGCCAGAGCTATCAAGAAATGAAAATGAAGGCAGAAAGGAGATCGGAATGGAGAACTGCTGCAAACCAATCTTAGGATTTAATACTTTAGAAGAAGTAGTAGTTTATACTTAATTGAAACCAAATGAAAGTGGGATTTTTTGTTGATAACATACTGCTTGGTGCAAAATAATTATTTTCCTTGAGCAATAGCAATGAGTGGCTCTTTGGATTTGATTGAAAATTATATAAATTGTGTAGGTCATTCCTAAGTGTGTGTTTAGTTGATATGCTACAGAGAAAAATATTTCCCATTTTGAATGTTAACATTAAGTATTTTATTTGTAATGAAATCACATTTTTTATCAGAAACTTAACCTGTAACAGTATTTCTCACAGTGGTACTTATCTGTCATTAAAGCTACAGTGAAACCAAAAAATCACAAAAGAAGAAACTGAAACAGTTTGAATTGGATGGTGTTCTTTAACTGTACAGGCAGACCTGCTGCATGTAGAAGCTGGCTTGTCTGAGCAGCAGAGGGAGGAGCAAGGCATGTACCGGAACCTGAGCTCTAAACATCTCCTACTCCTTACTGATTGTCTTCTCCAGTCACATCGCTTTGCTAAGGTCTTCAATTCAAATCTTGAACAACGGAACCTACTCTGGAAAGCAGGTCAGCAAATTATATTAAAATGCTATATTTAGATTTAAAACAGTTCCTTTGTTATCAGCTGTTACATTTTAGAAACATTCTGTATTTAGAAGTTTTAAATTAAACCTCTATATTAAAACATTTTACTGAGATATTTTTCTCATTGTCAACCAGATTAATGAAGTTCATTGATTGAAGCATATCAATTTAATCATGTATCTAAACTCTTGTGGGGTGAATAGTTCGTATTTCATCTTCCCAGGTCATTGCAGATGCTATATTGAGGGTCCGTATGTATTGGAATCCATATATAGGACAGGCAATAGGTGGCAAGTGGGAGAGCAGGCTGCCTGCAGCCAAAGTTGAACATTTCTGTGTCTGCAGGTTTCAGAGGTACAGTGAAACCTCGATGCATCGTTTTTGGCGGGGGTGGGAAATAAAAACGATGAATACGGGAAAACGATAGTTGCGGGAAAGCATTAAAAATTAAGAAAACCTAATGTTTCTCTTTCAAAGTTACTTCTTTTTACCAAAAAAGTCTTTAATGTACAACTGGTTTGTCGAAACTTTACGTTTTGGGCCAAACAGAGCCCTTTCCACGTTCAAAATGTTTCCCTCGTCACGTTCACTAATATTATGCGCATAAAAGAACGACTTCACTTTTGGCAATGCTTCGGCAAAACTCGGCACAGCTTCGGGCTCGCATTCGTCGTCCTCCTCTTCCTCACCACTCCAACCCCCTTCGCGGACAATAACAGGAAGAATGGAAATACTATTACTGCCGAACTCAACGAAACGTAGCTGTAGAAGACCCTGAACCGCTGGAAACGAGATGAACCAGAAGAATGAAAAGTGCCGCCAGCCTTTCCTTTGTACTTGTAATAAAAGCATTTGTGAAGAAATTCACACTGCACATGCCATCTGGCATCGCTGGAACGAAATATGAGTGCACCCTAATTAAACTCGTAAAATTTCTGACAATGAGCACCGCCATTCGCTCCAACTATAACCTCTGCACCGCTCCCCCTCATTCCAAAAGAATCTGTGCTGGTTGGGCGACATAACAGGTTACCGCTACTGTGTATTCCAAAAACATTATTCGTCTTTCGGTATTAATTTATCTCAAAACCCAGCATTTTAAATTCTAAAAACATCGCGTAAATTTCGTTATAATTTCTCAGAAACGATCATTGCGGGAAAATTGTGGACCGGGACTAGGATTTTTGAACGATCGATGCGATAAAACGATAGAAGCGAGAAAATGTAACATTATTTTATATGGGATGTATCCGGGACCGAACAAAACCGATGATGCATCCGGGAAAACGATAGTTCCGGGAACGATGGATAGAGGTTTCACTGTAATTCAAAAGCAAACCTTTTGAAGCAGGAGACTCAGAGTCTAGCTCGTGTACTTCGGATCCTGTTCAAAATGCACGGCGATGAAACGAGGCAGGACGCGTGGCCGACCATCCAGCAGCGCGTTATTGTGGTATGTAGCGAAGCATCGGAGTACTTTCTGTGCCTCCGATACGAGGCTCACCCTGATTCTTCTCCTCCTGGTCCTTAGAAGGACATTCAAGACATCTGATATCAGTGTAGGATAAAACAAAGCTGTCCCACTACATGCCATTGGGCGAGGAGATATAGCTCTTGCTCATTCCTGACTTTGGCACTAGATGGGGGTGAGTGGTCAGCATCACACCCCAGCCACACTTTTCTTCCGGGAAGAGGACCCCTAACACTCATTGGGTAGGAGGCTGAGTGGACCTCAGAGCTGGTGTGGATGCAGAGGCTGAAATGAAATTCCTTTGCCTCTGCTGGGCATTGAACCCCAATCATATAGTCTCTATTCACACACTGCAATGACTGAGCTACCCTGGCTGCCATATTTTATAGAATATTCTGTTTTATTATGTCATTGAATGTATCACTTTAATTTTTGTGGTTTTGTGGCACCCAACCTGGTTTCATTCCTGTTGCAGTTGCTGGATGCAGTCACTATATCAGAACTTTCAGTCTGAAAATTGTAGCTCATTTTAAATTGATAATTTTATTTATTTTCCAGTTTGCAGCTCATACATCCAGTTGCTATCCCCTCCTCTGTCAAATTACGTGTTTTGACTTGGAACCGGAACTTCGTCCTGTATCACGCCAATTCTTCTCGTTTATCAGACCAGTTTTCAACATTGCGCTGGGAAGTCGGTCAGGGAGCGTACCGTGATGCTGTGGGACTGGGCGAACTTGTACTCGCCCATCATTCATTACCAGCTGGAACACCCTGAAAACTTCAATTTGGAGATGTCGTGCCCTTCACTGAATCTAGGTCATGATGATGTGAATGACAGGGAGGGTTGAGCCTGACCTCACAGCTTTAAAACATTGTTTGAAAGTTGATACTTTTATGCTGCCTTCAGTTAATCATCCTTCCATCTGTGTATCAGACCTATCTGTCTTCAAGCTCTCTCCTTGAGTCGTTCTCTGCCCGGCGGACACACGCAGACTCTCCGCCCCATTGCCTCATGAAGGCCTCGAAGCCAGCGACTCCATATATCGCGGAGATGGCAGAGATAGGTCACTCAGAGCCATGAGGCATGGCTCAAAATTTCTACACATTAACTTTTCTCAATTTGCCTACTGAATGTAGTACGTCCCATCTTGGTTTTCCTTCAAAGAAACTCAGATATTCCCTAGGCCTACCTGAAAATGACTCGACGTTTCGGTAGCCGTGACGTCGATATTGGTGTCCTGCATCCACTCAGTTTGGATGTCAACGATCAACTGCCGGTCCTCTAACTTTCGTCGTATCATGATTTGAATTGTAACATTGGGAATCAACGAGCTTTCTAAAGGGAGAAACGCCACGAAAACTAAGCAGAAATGACACGTCCATGATTAGGTAATTGAGCCAGGAAATGAACTCTATTCCACGTGGAAACAAAGCACCGGGTGTTCCATGAGAACTAAATATTATTCACGTGCATCTCACTGCATCTAATGCAGGCATACTCTGTACAAAAATAAGTAGAAACACTACAATATGGCTGACACATTTCAAAAGTCCACGCTTCGCCACTGCATGCACATACAATGGGAATTTAAGCCTGTTGGTGGAATGCATTGAAACTGACACATGGAAATGCAATGTGAATCTTTGTAAACATCTTTTGTTTTTATTTGCTCTCTGCTTAAATTCTATTTACATTCAGGAATTTGTATCATAATGGACTAAACAAAGAAATCAGTACTGAGATACACTTAAGCAAAGAAACTGTATTAATTATGTAGGATTTGAGGTTTTCAGAGCGGTGAGTCTGAAGATTGCTGTCTTCTGGGGTTTTGAGCCGTGTAGTCTGGTGGATTTCCACCGACGTTTTTGAGGTACATGCTGCCTTCATCATCTGGGCGATAAATATACACCACTAGACACGCCCACGCTCTCTTATTGGTCGCCAACGACGCCTGATTTGCTCTGATTGGCTCGGATCAGGCTACTCCGGTTACTCTCCGGTCCCTATAAACCTGGCCCTTTCCGCTCGATTGGCACATTCATCGTCCTGATGACGGAGGCCGCAAGGACCTCTGAAACGTCGGTGGAAATCTACCAAACTACACAGCGCAACAACCCAGAAGACAGCCATCTCCTGTATTAATCATTTTTTGCTAGAGCTTATAATGTGTTGAAACGTAGAAATTAGGCCAATTGCAAGAGACGCAGAGCATTTTATGGAAATTTTCAAAAGGAATTTAGTTCTGTGATTCACCTGAAGCGGATTTGGCGATAACCGTTCACGACTAGAGGTTTCCTCGAAATGTATGATAAGGAGTTATTAGAAAATCTTATTGGTGCCAGTCTTAAGGATGAGTGAAGTTCCATGTCAGTGTTCAGGTCCATTTTAGAGGATTCTGGAACATTAACTACGCCGTCAGAAGAATCAGTTTCGTTATGAGAAGTGAAAAAATCCAGATTAAAATAATCGAAGAGCTGAACGGTTGGAGATCTTTGTTTGCGGATATTGCGTTTGTAGACAGAGAGTTTCATGGTTCCATAAAAGAATAAATAGCCATTATTCTGGTGATTCTCATTGTAAAGAGAAGGTACAATGTATTTTAATGCTAACATGTAGGGTGGATTCAGAAATAGCAGTTCTTTTTCGTGGTGAATCTTCTCGAGGAAGAAATGGTTCCTGCCGTCGATTAGTTGGCGCATGCGCAGGTATATCGGCCTTGGCTCTTCGCTCCACTGATTAGGTTGAGCATGAGATGAAGGCAGGCAATCGAACCACGTGTAAGGCGTCCTGTAAAAATCATTGTGCCGTGATCAGTGCAGGGAATTGAACTGGGTGCAAAATTCCAGCGACCTTCGTCTACGTCACACGAAAAGGTCAAAGGGGACGAAGGCGCCATGTGCTCTGTTACTTTCCCTCAGACTCCCCTACCCAGATTTCTGGATTCCAAAGAAATTTCTTTTTCTGTTTGTAACTGCAACAAAGCTCGGAGATATTTTGCGGAAATCAAGCTCAGGCCATGCATGAGTCAGAGGTCCGTGGTCTAACTTGTGCTCTAATAATTTTCATAAGACAAATGTTGTGATTGTATGTAACCCCACTCTGACATCGGGAGGCTCCCACCTAGCAGAAACTGCACCCCCGAGGACAGTGGGTTATCGTACTGTGTCAAGCACAGAGAATCACCGTACGCTATTCAAGATTACAGAACCTCATAACCTGATAAAGCGTTGCAAAATACCCGAAGAACGCACATAAAAGTTCAAGAACAACAATTTTCACTATAACAGATTCTTGATATGCCAAATGTTCCAAAATCCTTTCGAGGAATCAGATTTACAAAATGAAGTACCCGTTAAAGACTTTCGAAATTATCGTCCAGTGGGGGGCTGGGGGTGGCTGGGCAAAGGCCCATTTTGTCCACCAGGTACTTCAAATGCTTTTCGGCACGGACACATGCCGCTATTTTTTTGGAACACCAAGTGCAAAGACAGACAGACATAAAGGAACGCGCTACCAATAGCTTATCCTTTTGAAGTGCTATGCTTAATGTCTGTCGGCAATCGGCTGGGATTCTTCAAACAAAAGCCATAAAACAGTGGACAGTCGTTCATGGAGGTTTCGCTTTTACGGGGTCTCACGAGAAACTCAGCAAGAAAAACCTCGATCAAGGTAACCGTCTCCGGGTTGAGATCAAGATTTGATATTTCTTCTTGCTTACGCAAATTCATTCTCGGCAACGAACAAGGGGATTCAGAAGAAACAGGAGAATTGCTCGGTCCATTGAAGTGAACAGACGATTGCTCTCGGCTGGGATAAACGTAGGTTAGAGTAATGTGCGTTTACGTAATTTCCGAATTACTTCTAACTAAACAAGTCGTAACTGACGGTATCAGTTTCGGGTTGAGCAATAATTTATAGCACGGCGAGAAAGAAGCATTTTTACTGTAAAACTTTTAAGGTTTCTCTTGAGCTTTCCTTCCGCTTTGAACACAGAAGATTGTACCAAGCATCCAAAAATATCGTAAGAATAATTTAGACCTTTTTAGGAGCTCCGGGTTTGTAGCGGATCGACTCTGAGTATCTTCAATATTCTGATTTTGCCATTGGACCTTACCCTGAAACGAGGCCTTCTCAAGAGTGTTTTGCAAAACCATTCAAAACTGAAAGCATACGAATACAATCGCACAGCCACAGTGCGTTGGACCTATTTTGCGAGCGCTGTCAGTCAGCCACGCGTGAAGGACACATATCCACTGCGATCTCTGGAGATCGACAAACTAACTCAACTCCCTGGTAGGAGAAACCGCAGGTCCAACGCCGACAACACCAAAGTCCGAAACCGGCCACGATCCCGCGCCAAACTTCGTCCATTTGTCATCCTCACAGCCCACCTCCCTTCGATCCATCTTGATATTATCCTCCCATCTCCTTCCTGGTCTGCCCAGTGGGCTTCTTGCAGAAGGATTCCCTTCCAAAATTCCGTATGCACCCCTTGACCCCTACCCCCTGCGTGGGTGGAGTCCGACAGTGTTGTTAATTCGCAGTAGAAACTTAAGATGGCGAGGTCTTTATTGATTAAGGGATTTCCCTATCGCGGGGCCCCAGGTTAATGTGCACTTCCTTACCTATAATGAGCCTCGATGTGGCATTCCGTTCCATTGACTGTCACCGCCTCTTCATGTGGGGTCATCCAGACATGTTTCAGCACCAAGCTAGGGCAAAGGTCAATAACATTTGCCCCAGAGATGGAATAATCGCTTTTAAATTTCTCAGTTCTTTCCTTGACGTTGTCCATGAATTTCGAGATCAGACTAAAGAGAGAGATGACTTTGTTTTCCCTATCTGGGTTAAGCATGGCTACCCCCAAGAGGGTTGGCGAATTGTGGGCCAGTCGTAGGAACCTGAGGAACCCGTCCAGCACACTGCCGGCGTAGAAGCACCCCGGAAGTCCAGAGCCGGAGTAAGGGCTGTTAATGTGTCTCCAGGTGACGGCTCTGACCACGCGGTACTGCAAACAAACAGGGCAACTGTCAGACCGACCACATCGGCTGTCAACTTAAGTAACGATGTCTCTGGTTTCCTTCAGTTCGCAAGTATTAAATTCTGATGCCGTTATTCAAGTCATGAGCAGCTGTTTACAAACTCTGCAGTTGGTATGTCGTCGTTTAAATCATCGACGAATAAACAGAGGCTGTTGCTTTGGGTGGTTTTACTGTTCATACTATTTGTAGCCGACTCTTCTTTATAAGGAAAGTAAGGAGAACGGAGACCGGTGGAGGGCCTTGGTTAATTCGGTGATGAACCTTCGATTACATAAGCCATCTGATTAGTTAGAAAAAGGTTGCAATTTTAAGCTGACGATGTGGAAACAAGGAGGAAGCATATGGGAAATATCACTTCCGTTTTATGAGTGATTTGGTTTCCGTGTTTCTAACTAGTTACTTAGCTAACTAGATGGCTTACCGAACCCGAAGGTTTATCACCGAATTTACCAAAGCCCTCCACCAGACCAACAAAATCCAGTCTCCTTTAACTCCTATCTCCCATGGATCCCGCCTGACATTATCCTCCCATCTACGTCTAGGTCTCCCCAGCGGTCTCTTCCCCTCGGGCTTCCCAAATAGTGGACCCAACCAACCAGATGGCTTACCGAACCCGAAGGTTCATCACCGAATTTACCAAAGCCCTCCACCGGACCAACAAAATCCAGTCTCTTTCAACTCCTATCTCCCATAGATCCCGACTGACATTATCCTCCCATCTACGTCTAGGTCTCCCCAGAGGTCTCTTCCCCTCAGGCTTCCCAAACAATACCCGGAGCACACCTCTTGTCTTATCCATGCGCGCTACATGCCCCGCCCATCTCATTCTTCTCGACTTAATCACCCTAACAATAAAGATGGAGGAGTACATATTTTTAAGTTCGTCATTATGCAGTTTTCTCCACGCCCCATCGTCTTCCCTCTTAGGCCCAAATATCCTCCTCAACACCCGATTCTCAAACACCTGCAATCTGTGTTCGTCCCTCTGAACGAGAGACCATGTTTCGCACCCATACAGGACAGTGGGCAGAATTATTGTTTCGTATGTTTTAATCTTCAGGTTCTTAGAAATCAGACGGGAAGACAAAATATTTTGAACTGAGAAGTAGCAATTTCGTCGTGAATATAATTTTGATTCGTCATTGTTTTTTAACAGTATCAGAACTGTAACCTGATTGTCGACCAGTTTCTAGGTCGCTGACAATTTACTCTGGTCGATTAAACGCTCGACGTCGCGTTCATTGCTGTCGTAAACCACGTGCACTCTTAGCTTCGTGTTCATGTGACGAGCAGTCCTCGGCCTTGAGAAGTTTTCAGGAACGCGTCTGAACCTGCCCCGTCTCGGTCCGCGTCAAACAACAGGAGTTTTAGAAGAAGAAATGTTAAAACCCTCGTCAACACTATTAAGGTTTTGTTCGTGACTCAGTGCGCTTCAATTTCCTGCGAGTTGTTACAAAGATTCGGTCCTTCCCCGCTTTCTTACCCGACGTTTCATAAGCAGCAGCGCGATGTAATGTTGATCCATTAGCAGTTGTTGTTCAGTTGGTCGACCTTGTCCTACACGGAGCAAGTGATTCACCCTAGCTGATCTGAAAGGCTGAGTCTTTACCAGAAGTTCTTCCAATGTTCGACCTTCTTCAAAACGAGACACGGCGTCCACCATAGCTCGATCAATCTTGGGCCCCAATGTCGAGAACCCCCGATTGAGAAGTAAAGTGGCGACTTCGCAGAATCGTCTGCACACTGGCCTCACTCGTCTAGCCAAGAAATCGTAAGAGCAATGTTCGAAAATGCGAGCCAGCACCGATGGCGGCAAGTCCGTGATGTGCAGTCCAGAGGATTTCTGTTCCTGTTGACTGCAGGCTCCAACTTTATCCGGCCGGTCGTTCCGACGTTTAAGTTTTGACTTGATACAGTGAATAAACTTGTTCATCCCCACGAAGGTTTTATGACCAAAATATTCCTGGTGGTTAAAATATTTTATCTGAGTAAAATATTCACGGTCTCCGATTAATCGCTTGTTCACGTTTCTCGCCACACAAGACGTCAACAGGCCGTTGCTAAGAGACAGTCAACAATGAGACAGAGCCAACAATGAGAAGCAGTAATTATAGTACAACAATGCACTGACGTCATATCTCGCAGTTTACACATCCAACAATCAGTTTGATCACCGAGTTATGTATTGTCGTAAGGGTACAACGATCCTGAACCAACTGCATCAGTTATTTAACACCGTATAATAGGAGAACATTATCTCGTTCGGTAGAATTGAAAGGCTTTGACTTAAATCGTTCCTTCGTTGACTTTTTCAAGGCGGGCTACGTACTGCGAGGAAGACCCACTATGAAACCCGTCAGTTAGATTAGGCGAGAGGCTTAAATCGGCCACACCCAGAAGCACTGCCGAATTTAAAATCAAGCGGTCTGTGTGTCAGCATCCACTTCAAAACGCAAAAATGCAGAAGATGATTAAAGTTTTCTGCGAACGAAGTCTTGGAATCTGGAGCAGGGTTTTCTTGTCTGAGTCCGAACTTGAGCTCCAAATCGTGTTGCATGCGAAGATGCAAATGCAGGGCTTTCATTTGTATTTTGATGTAGTGTCTTCTTAAGCATTGAAACTGTGTCCAAACATATCAACTGCATGGATATTGTAAGCGACGTGATCAGATAGTTTTTAGTCCGACTTCCTGAGAAACGCGACTCTCCCTGCTACGTCCCAATTCCTTTCTGTTTCAGGGGTGTTCAATAGGCATTTCACGCACCGAAACCCAAGGACACATCGTTCATTCTTGAAAGGAACTTTGATTTGTATCGATTCGTAATTCAAGAGTCTTTGTCACATGTAGTTTACACGTGCTAACAAACATAATCTGTCCATCTCTCATGAAAAATTGTACATTAAGATTCCAGTTTACGTTTTGTCTTTGAAACGAAGACATTACATTAGTTGTTTTGACGTAAATACGTCTATACGGAAGGGCCATTCGGCAAACAAGTGGAAGGAAAATGTGTAAGATCCATATGAACAATGTGTAAGTATGGACCGACAACAATAGTCAGCTTGCGTGCATTGTTATGTTACCTAGGAAACGTCATCTGTTTTCTCGGCATTGTTGCATTAGTATATATTGCGCAGGCCTCCGCTTCTTTGGTTGGTGACAGTGAAATATTAAATGTGTTCTTTATCAGTGAGTGGCAGAGTTAGCTTCTTTGGTTGCTTTGAGATATAAAAGCTTTTGTGCTGGTAAAACGTTTTAGAAAATAGAAAGTGCTTATCTTATATAAGAATTATTAAGAAATCTGTGACGTGGACGTCGTGGTCTCTTACAATTGAACAAAGTTTGAGAAATCTGTGACGTGGACGTCGTGGTCTCTTACAATTGAACAAAGTTTGAGAGACATGGAAGGAGGTGAGCTGGCCTTTCTGAAGGCCCACCTCCCTGAAGTGTTCCAACAGGTCCAGAAGCAGATCCTGGACGCCATCGCGGCGGAAAAGCAAAGACAGCGGGCAGCAGTGGCAGCAGCATTAAATACAGCAGCTACGACCGTGGTCGGAGGGCCTACTCGAGCCAACACTGGCAAGAGGAAAGCCAAAGAGTTGGACTTGTCCAATTCGAGCGGTTCGTTGGAACCCGCATCCAGGCGCCCGACGCCCGGGCCACTGTCCGGAGCCCAGTCACCTTCTCTGCCGGCACCGGCAAAAGTTCATCGGCCCGATGGCCCGTCGGTAGCAGCAACATCATCCACCGCTTCCATGAGCAGGACAGTGCAGCCCTCAGCCAAGGGACCCGGCTCCCAGCCGGGACCCTCTTCCTCGATGGAGGTGACTGGGGACCTGTCCGGGCCTCTCACTGGTGTGTCATCTGACGCCGCTTCTTCTTCCAACGCTCAAGTGGACAAAACGGCTCCGGGGGAGCGCCGTAACAAAACCCCTGTGTACGTCTCTGGGGTGAAGGACGTACGCAGCTTCCTGCATAGGATTCGCGCGGAGTTGGCCTGCGGGATCGTGGCGCAGATGAAGGGAGACCTTCTGGCTCTTGTGCCTGAGACCGCCGACGGGTTCCGGGCCACCGTCAGGGTCCTGCGGTCCCTCGATGAGGGCGAGGGTGTGAGTTTTCACACATTCTCCCTCCCTGAGGATCGGTGCGTGCGCCTGCTGATTAAAAACCTGGGCGTGCGCATGCCTGAGGCTGAGGTACGCGAGGAGCTGGCCGCCATGCACATTGCTGTGCAGGGGGTCATGCAACTGCGATCGAGGCGCCGGGCCATGGACCAGGACGGTGACCGTCCCCTTACGCCACACTTTATAGTGTCGATAGCACGAGGCCCCGACGTGGCGAAAGTGCGTTCCCTTACTGAGATCTGCGGTCTGCGGGTCAAGGTAGAAACATATGTTGCACCGAAGGGGCCCATGCAGTGTAAACGGTGCCAACGCTTCGGGCACACGCAGCGGAACTGCGGTTACGCACCCAGGTGCGTGGCCTGCGGGGACGCTCACCCATCCGGGTCGTGTACCACCCCCAAGCAACAACTTAAGTGCTGCAGCTGCGGAGGCAACCACACTGCGAACTATAGAGGTTGCAGTAAGTGGAAGGAAGCCAAGACGGCCGCTGCACAGCGTGCGAAAGGGGATCGCGGCCGAAAGGATGACGTCTCCACGCGCCTGCCAGCGCCCAAATCGGCGCTAGCTAAGCCTTCCCTCGAGCAGGAGAACTTGGGCCCTGGGTGGAACCACGTGGTCCGTGGTGGCCGCGTCGTCAAGGCTGCGGCTATGAAGAACCCCGCCCCAACGCCAACTGGAGCCATTGTACAGACTGAGCGGCAGACTATCCCCAAGGGCGGCCGTGCCAAGCCCGCTCGTCCTGTGGCGCCGGTGGCAAATCCCACAGCACCTGCTCTCAAGAAGACTGACCCCACCCCACCCAAGGGTCAATCACCGCTCCAGGACATCTCAGATATCCTGGAAACCCTCTCACCACGGGTCTGCATTGAGTTGACACGACGTCTCCTCGCCGCGATCCATTCACTCCCCCCCGGGGGGTCTCGTCCGCGAGCCCTCCTCAAAACCGTTCTCCTCTTCATGGCCGACAATGACTGCACGGCCTAGAGGACACGGTAGCAAGGCCTTGCGGCTGGCTTACTGGAACGCCGACGGTGTCCGCGACAGGAAGCTGGAGCTGGAGCAGTTCCTCGGTGACTACGGAGTCGATGTTTGCCTCCTGAACGAGACGCACCTCACGTCGGGTCGGGCCTTGAGGTTCGCGAACTACGTTTGCCACCGTACAGACCGCCCGACGCTAGGGGGTGGCACAGCGATCCTTGTCCGCAGGGGCATTGATCATTACCCTGTGCCGGTATCGGGTCTACAACAACTAGAAGCAACCGCCATTCACCTGGTACTGGCAACCAGGAAAGTCAAGCTAGTGGCGGCATACCTCGCACCCACCCGGCCATGGATAGAGTCGGACCTGACCGAGTGCTTGAGCGGGGGTTTCCCGGTCCTCTTGGCTGGTGACCTCAACGCGAAACACACGGACTGGAATTCTAGCCTTATCTCTACTAGGGGCTCGCTCCTGCGTGATTACGCCAACAGAAATTCCTGCTTCATCTACGGGCCGGATTCTCCAACCACGGCTCCCTACACACACAACGCCACACCTGACGTCCTTGATATTGTCCTCATCAAGGACTTCGTCCTACCAGTGCACCTGACTGTCTGCCCCGCACTCAGCTCAGATCACCTGCCCGTCCTCGTCGACACCACGTGCCGATCGTCCTTTCAAAACCTGCCTGATCGCCCGGACTTCGCGAGAATGGACTGGGCTGCATTCCAGGCTTGCCTCGAAAGCAGACTACCGGGGAACCCCGTGGTAAACGACGAGGAAGAAATTGACAAGTGCGTCGAGGAGCTGACCAGTGCTATCCTGGAAGCCACAGCAGCGTCCGCTCCCAAGCTTCGACCCCGCATTGACAGGCGACCGCTTCTACCCGCTAGTATTCGAGATGAAATACGCCTGAAGAACCGGCTGAGGAGGCGATGGCAGGTCACAAGAGACCCCGCTCTTAAGACCCAGGTCAATCGACTCCAGAGGTCGGTGACCTATCGTCTCAACGAGTGGCGGAACGAACAGTGGAGCGACACGCTCGAATCCTTGGACTGCGAGGACCAGTCGCTTTGGAAAATGACCAAGCGTGTGATGCGAGTCCCCACTCCGTCGCCCCCCTTCTTAGTGATGGGAGGACTGGCTCTCTCGAACCCCGAGAAGGCAGAAGCCCTAGCCGACAGCCTTGAGGTCCAGTTCCAGCCGGTAGACTACCCGTCGGACCTGACTACAATTGACATGGTTAATGAGGCGATGCGAGCATACGAGTATGCCCGTGTAAATGAACCAAAATTAACCAGTCCATCGGAGGTCGCCCAGGCCATCAAGGGACTCAAGCTTGGCAAGGCTCCGGGCCCCAACGGTATACCGAACAGGGTCCTGAAACATCTCCCACGACGCGCGGTAACCTTTCTCACGAAAGTGTTCAACGCGGTCCTTCGCAGGCAACACTTCCCCTCGGCATGGAAACACGCTCGAGTGGTGTCCATACTGAAGCCGGGGAAGGACCCCACGCTACCTTCTTCCTATAGACCCATCAGTCTTCTCGACACGGTCGGCAAACTCTGCGAGAAAATCCTACTAACGAGGGTCCAACACGAGGTCAGTGAACGCGGGCTGCTGCGCGACGAGCAGTTTGGGTTTCGACCCAGACACAGCACATCGTTACAGCTGGCTCGCCTCGTCGAAAGGGTCAACAGAAACCTTGATGAGAAGCGGCTAACCGGCGCGGTTTTCCTGGACGTGGCCAAAGCCTTCGACACAGTCTGGGTCCAAGGCCTCCTATACAAACTGACCGTCCTCAACTTCCCGTCGTACTTGGTAAAAACCATCTCTTCTTACCTCGCTGACCGGACATTCCAGACATCCTTCCAGTCGGCCACGTCCACACGTCGTACCATGCGGGCTGGAGTTGTGCAGGGCGGAATTCTCTCCCCTGTGCTCTTCAGTCTGTATGTCAACGACATACCCACACCGTCCCGCCACGTCGAGTTAGCACAATACGCGGACGACACGGCTCTAGTAGTCACGTCCCGTAGCCCAACGCTTATCGTCAGGTATCTGGAGACCTACCTCAGTAGACTTGAGCTCTGGCTCAGGGCCTGGAGGATTGCTATCAACGTCTCGAAGAGCACCGCGGTTCTCTTCATTTCCGCGAGAAGACACATCCAACAGCCCCGAGCAGTGCAGTTCCTCGGACTGCTGATCCAATGGGTCAAAACAGCACAGTATCTGGGGGTCACCCTTGACGCCGGGCTTACTTGGTCGGCGCACGTCAACCAAGTGGGAAAGAAGGCAGCGCAACGATTAGGTGTGCTAGGCCCGCTTATCAATAGGAGAAGTGGCCTGTCAATCAGGAACGGTGTACTACTCTATAAGCAGCTCATCCGTCCCATAATGGATTACGCATGCCCGATCTGGAGGTCAGCTGCTCACAGCCACGTCCAGAAGCTGCAAGTTCTGCAATCCAAGTGTCTTCGAATTGTTACTAACGCGCCCTGGTACGTTAGTAACAGGCAAATACATGAGGATCTGGGGGTCCCTTTCTTTGCCGACCACATCAGAGCACTAACTGAGAGGTTTGACTC
The DNA here is from genome assembly GCF_977971745.1 of Zootermopsis nevadensis. NCBI lineage: Eukaryota > Metazoa > Arthropoda > Insecta > Blattodea > Termopsidae > Zootermopsis > Zootermopsis nevadensis. Next base: position 15,273,441 of record NW_028259139.1, on the reverse strand, counting down.
GAGGTTAGCTGGTGTGGGGAACCCCTTAGTTCGGCAACTCGGAAGACACTCGTGCCGAATGAGGGCTGCCAGAGTTCACCCAAGGGCAACCGAGGGCGACTGATGTTCAGCAGGCCAGCCGAAGCCATCCCCAAAAGACGGCCAAGTCAGCACAACGAGTGGTTAGACTACTCGGCTACCCTGACTGAGGTTTTTCGTGCTTTCCTCAGTTGTAAGGCGAATGCCAGGGTATAACTTAATAGGGGCACGGCCCGCCACCCTTCCCCCCGATCATGGAGGCCATCAGCTGAAGTGATCTTCCCCCCATGCCGCAGAGGCCTTCAGCCGAAACGGCCCCTCCCTCTCTGGGTTCATACCCCAGAGACCCAACCAACCAAATTCCTTCGACAACTTGCCTGACAGGATAACCTCCCATCAGCAGCAACAAATCCCAGTTTGAATGGTCGAGGCTCCCGCCACGACGAAACCCCGTTAGCGTTAGCAAAATTTCCGTTCTTATATTACGACCGTTTACCATTACCAGCAATGCGTCTTGTGCGCAGGAATGGTTTCACCTAGGTAGGGACGATGCTTGCGCTTGCGCAGGCCTCTGCCCTCAGTTAGCTTCTTTGGTTGGTTGGTTGGTTCTTTGGTTGGTAAGGACCTCTGAAACGTCGGTGGAAATCTACCAAACTACACAGCGCAACAACCCAGAAGACAGCCATCTCCTGTATTAATCATTTTTTGCTAGAGCTTATAATGTGTTGAAACGTAGAAATTAGGCCAATTGCAAGAGACGCAGAGCATTTTATGGAAATTTTCAAAAGGAATTTAGTTCTGTGATTCACCTGAAGCGGATTTGGCGATAACCGTTCACGACTAGAGGTTTCCTCAAAATGTATGATGAGTTATTAGAAAATCTTATTGGTGCCAGTCTTAACGGTGAGTGAACTTCTATGTCAGTGTTCAGGTCCATTTTAGAGGATTCTGGAACATTAACTACGCCGTCAGAAGAATCAGTTTCGTTATGTGAAGTGAAAAATTCCAGATTAAAATAATCGAAGAGCTGAACGGTTGGAGATCTTTGTTTGCGGAAATTGCGGTTGTAGACAGACCGTTTCATGGTTCCATAAAAGAATAAATAGCCATAATTCTGGTGATTCTCATTATAAAGAGAAGGTACAATGTATTTTAATGCTAACATGTAGGGTGGTTTCCGAATTAGCAGTTCTTTTTCGTGGTGAATCTTCTCGAGGAAGAAATGGTTCCTGCCGTCGATTAGTTGGCGCATGCGCAGGTATATCGGCCTCGGCTCTTCGCTCCACTGATTAGGTTGAGCATGAGATGAAGGCAGGCAATCGAACCACGTGTAGGGCGTCCTGTAAAAATCATTGTGCCGTGTTCAGTGCAGGGAATTGAACTGGGTGCAAAATTCCAGCGACCTTCGTCTACGTCACACGAAAAGGTCAAAGGGGACGAAGGCGCCATGTGCTCTGTTACTTTCCCTCAGACTCCCCTACCCAGATTTCTGGATTCCAAAGAAATTTCTTTTTCTGTTTGTAACTGCAACAAAGCTCGGAGATATTTTGCGGAAATCAAGCTCAGGCCATGCATGAGTCAGAGGTCCGTGGTCTAACTTGTGCTCTAATAATTTTCATAAGACAAATGTTGTGATTGTATGTAACCCCACTCTGACATCGGGAGGCTCCCACCTAGCAGAAACTGCACCCCCGAGGACAGTGGGTTATCGTACTGTGTCAAGCACAGAGAATCACCGTACGCTATTCAAGATTACAGAACCTCATAACCTGATAAAGCGTTGCAAAATACCCGAAGAACGTCCAGCGGACGTCGGGCATAAAAGTGCAAGAACAACGATTTTCACTCCAACACATTCTTGATATGACAAATGTTCCAAATTCCATTCGGAGAACAGGTTTAAAAAATGAAGTACCCGTTAAAGAATTTCGAATTTATCGTCCAGTGGGGGGCTCTTAAACTGAGGGGGTGTGGCTGGTCAGCAACCCATTTTGACAACCGTTTACCTCACACGGTTTTCGACACGGACACATACCGTTTTTTTTTTTGGAACACCAAGTACAACAGACAGACAGACATAAAGGAACGCGCTACCCGTGGCTTATCCTTTTGAAGAGCTATGCTTAATGTCTGTCAGCATTCGGCTGGGATTCGAACGAAGAAACAAAAATCCCACAGTTGTTCATGGAGGTTTCGCTTTTACGGGGTCTCACGAGAAACTCAGCAAGAAAAACCTCGATCAAGATAACCGTCTCCGGTTTCAGATTTGATATTTCTTCTTGCAAACGCAAATTCACTCTCAGCAACGGAAAAGGTGATTCAGAAGAAACAGCAAAATTGCTCGATTCAGGGAATTGAACAGACGATGGCGCTCAGCTGGGATAAACGTAGGTTATTGTAATGTGCGTTTACGTAATTTCCGAATTACTTCTAACTAAACAAGTCGCTGTAAGTGACGGCATCGATTTCCAGTTGAACAATAATTTATAGCACGGCGAGAAAGAAGCATTTTTACTGTAAAACTTTTAAGATTTCTCTTGAGCATCCAAAAATATCGTAAGAATAATTTAGACCTTTTTAGGAGCTCCAGGTTTGTAGCGGAGCATTTTACAAGCGACTCTGGGTAGCTTCAATATTCTGAATTCGCCATTGGACCTCACCCTGAAACGAGGACTTCTCAAAAGTGTTTTGCAAAACCATTCCAAACTGAAAGCGTACGAATACAATCGCAAAGCCACAGTGCGTTTTACCTATTTTGCGAGCGCTGTCAGTCAGCCACGCGTGAAGAACACACCAACACTGCGGTCTCTGGAGATCGACAAACTAACTCAACTCCCTGGTAGCAGAAACCGCAGGTCCAAAGCCGAAGACACCGAAGCCCGCCAACGGCCACGATCCTGGGCCTAACTTCGTCCATTTGTCATCCTCACAGCCCACCTCCCTTCGATCCATCTTGATATTATCCTCCCATCTCCTTCCTGGTCTGCCCAGTGGGCTTCTTCCAGAAGGATTCCCTTCCAAAATTCCGTATGTACCCCTTGACCCCTACCCCCTGCGGGTCAGGAGTCCGACAGTGTTTTTAATTCGCAGTAGAAACTTAAGATGGCGAAGTCTTTATTGATTATGGGATTTCCCTATAGCGGGGACCCAGGTTAATGTGCACTTCCTTACCTATAATGAGCCTCGATGTGGCATTCCGTTCCATTGACGGTCACCACCTCTTCATGTGGGGTCATCCTGACATGTTTCAGCACCAAGCTAGGGCAAAGGTCAATAACATTTGCCCCAGAGATGGAATAATCGCTTTTAAATTTCTCAGTTCTTTCCTTGACGTTGTTCATGAATGTCGTGCACAGACGAAGCACTTTGTTGACTTTGTTTTCCTTATCTGGGTTAAGCATGGCTACCCCCAAGAGGGTTGGCGAATTGTGGGCCAGTCGTAGGAACCTGAGGAACCCGTCCAGCACACTGCCGGCGTAGAAGCACGCCGGAAGTCCAGAGCCGGAGTAAGGGCTGTTAATGTGTCTCCAGGTGACGGCTCTGACCACGCGGTACTGCAAACAAACAGAGCAATTGTCAGATGGGCAGCTGACCACATTGGATGTTATCTTACGTAACGTTATCTCTGTTTTCCTTCAGATCACACGTATGAAATTCTGATACCTTTATTCAAGTCATGAGCAGCTATTTACAAACTCTGCAGTTGGTATGTCGTCGTTTAAATCATCGACGAATAAACAATGGATGTTGCTTTGGGTGGTTTTACTGTTCATACTATATGTAGCCGACTCTTCTTTATAAGGAAAGTAAGGAGAACGGAGACCGGTGGAGGGCCTTGGTTAATTCGGTGATGAACCTTCGATTACATAAGCCATCTGATTAGTTAAAACTGGGTTGCAATTTTAAGCAGACGATGTGGAAACAAGGAGGAAGCATATGAAAAATATCACTTCCGTTTTATCAGTGATTTGGTTTCGCTGTTTCTAACTAGTTACTTAACTAAATGGATGCCTTACGGAACCCGAAGTTTCATCATCGAATTAACCAAAGCCCTGCAATGTTACCTGTCCTGGGTCAACAAAATCCAGTTTCCTTTAACTCTCATCTTCCATAGATCCCGCCTGACATTATCCTCCCATCTACGTCTAGGTCTCCCCAGCGATCTCTTCCCCTCCCCAGTGACCTTCGTCTACGTCACACGAAAACGTCAAGGTGGACGAAGGCGCGATGTGCTCTGCTACTTTCCCTCAGACTCCCCTATCCAGATTTCTGTATTCCACCGAAATTTCTTTGTCTGTTTGTATATTTTGCGACAATCAAGCTCAGGCCATGCATGAGTCAGAGGTCCGTGGTCTAACTTGTGCTCAAAGAATTTTCATACGACAAATGTTGTGATTGTATGTAACCCCACTCTGACATCGGGAGGCTCCCACCTAGCACAAACTGCACCCCCGAGGACACTAGGTTATCGTACCGTGTCAAGCTCAAAGAATCACCGTACGCTATTGAAGGTTACAGAACCTCATAACCTGATAAAGCGTTGCAAAATACCCGAAGAACGTCCAGCGGACGTCGGGCATAAAAGTGCTAGAACAACGATTTTCACTCCAACACATTCTTAATATGCCAAATGTTCCAAAGTCCTTTCAGGGAATCAGATTTACAAAATGAAGTACCCATTAAAGTCTTTCGAATTTATCGTCCAGTGGGGGGCTCTTAAACTGAGGGGGTGTGGCTGGGCAGCGACCCATTTTGACAACCGTTTACCTCACACTGTTTTCGACACGGACACATGCCGTTTTTTTTTAAACACCAAGTACAATAGACAGACAGACATAAAGGAACGCGATACCAATGGCTTATCCTTTTGAAGTGCTATGCTTAATGTCTGTCAGCAATCGGCTGGGATTCGAACAAAGGAACAAAAGTCATAAAACAGTGGACAGTCGTTCATGGAGGTTTCGCTTTTACGGGGTCTCACGAGAAACTCAGCGAGGAAAACCTCGATCGAGGTAACCATCTCCGGGTTGAGATATCATATTTCTTCTTGCAAACGCAAATTCACTCTCGACAACGAGCAAGGGGATCTAAAAGAAACAGGAAAATTGCTCAACTCAGGGAAGTGAACAGCCGATGGCGCTCAGCTGGGATAAACGTAGGTTAGTGCAATGTGCGTTTACGTAATTTACGAATTACTTCTAACTACACAAGTCGCTGTAACTGACTGCATCAGTTTCGTGTTGAGCAATAATTTATAGCACGGCGAGAAAGAAGCATTTTTACTGTAAAACTTTTAAGATATCTCTTGATCTTTCCTTCAACTTTGAGCACAGAAGAGTGTACCAAGCATCCAAAAATATCGTAAGAATAATTTAGACCTTTTTAGGGGCTCCAGGTTTGTAGCGGATCATTTTACAAGCGACTCTGAGTACTTCGCCATTGGACCTGACCCTGAAACGATGCTTTGTCAAAAGTGTTTTGCAAAATCATTCCAAACTGAAAGCGTACGAATACAATCGCACAGCCACAGTGCGTTGGACCTATTTTGCGAGCGCTGTCAGTCAGCCACGCGTGAAGAACACACCACCACTGTGGTCTCTGGAGATCGACAAACTAACTCAACTCCGTGGTAGGAGAAACCGCAGGTCCAACAACGACGAAACCAAAGTCCGAAACCGGCCACGATCCTGCGCCAACTCCGTTCATTTGCCATCCTCACAGCCCACCTCCCTTCGATCCATTTTGATATAATCCTCTCATCTCCTTCCTGGTCTGCCCAGTGGGCTTCTTGCAGATGGATTCCCTACCAAAATTCCGTATGCACCCCTTGTCCCCTACCCCCTGCGTGTCTGGAGTCCTACAGTGTTGTTAATTCGCAGTAGAAACTTAAGATTGCGATGTCTTTATTGATTAAGGGATTTCCCTATAGCGGGGCCCCACGTTAATATGCACTTCCTTACCTATAATTAGCCTCGATGTGGCATTCCGTTCCATTGACGGTCACCGCCTCTTCAAATTACGAAAAATTAAAAGAAATATCTGCTTCCTCGTCACTGCAGTACAAATAATACACTTGTTAATGTGGTTGCCACTGACATATTCAGATCGCTATTAATTTATAAGTACTGTGGTGATTATTTAGCACAGAATTGCAGTACTTTTCAATCAGATACAAAATAGCCGCTCATAACATTGGCTTATTTTCCCAGTTGAGAAGTCTCACATTACCTTATTGCCGATAGTTGCTTTGCATTCAAGTAAACGAGTACATAGTAAAAACATGACCAGAGCCGCGAAGAATATGTCATTTTGAGTCTGTTCTTGGGATAGGTTGTGAGAGGTAATGGAACTGATGACCACAGTTATCTACTGAAATATTGACTGCAGCATTACCCCTGTGGGGTATCCTCCCAACATCATCATCGTTCCCAACCAGGACGTGATTGACTCTGTAAGTGGAAAAACTCTTGAGTCCGGACACAACTGAGCAGGGGCCTACATTTTTAACCACACTCTCAGCCACTTCACGATTCTTGTTTATTTGAAACAAATTGTGAGGGAAAATAACCAAATTTCGCCCACTGTGCCAAATATACAACAGATAACAGATAAAAGAGGCTATTGCACGTTGGTTTTAGCAAATTTGTCACAAGCATGTCGGAGGTACGCGCTGCCATTTCGGAAAGTCATTTAGATTCTAATCGGCCCATAGGCAAAGGATGCCAGGCGTGTGGCATACAGCTTGGCTTGGCTATAAGGAATGCTGTAAGGCATCGTTTCTCAAGAGAGAAAAATACAGCGGGGCGAAAATGGCTCAAGCTGATTCTCAGGGGACACCCTAACTTGACATTGAGGAAACCGCTGCAAGAATTCGTGGCTTCACCAAAGAGAATGCAGATCAGTTCTTTTCCATTTCAGTGCAACTCAAAGGTAGTGACGTTGTTGGTACGAAAGGTAAACGGCAAGTTTCAAGTCTCTCATCAGCTGAGAGGGGAGCTCTGGTAACGGTTGTCACATGCGTGAGTGCATCCGTTCCTGGTCTTCCCCAGGAAGAATATGAACCAAGAGTTGCTGGATGGCGCACCAGCTGGCATGATTGGCACTTGTCACACCTCCGGCTGCTGACTCCGACGTTTCAGTGTCAGTCACTATTTCCATTGTGAAGGCTCGCAGCAATTCTGTGGTAATTGCTTGCGCTATCCGCCGCAAAAGAATTCGCCGTGAACGGATTTGAAAAGACTGGATTTTTCCTCTCCAAGCCAGTATCTTCAGAGACCATGATTTTTCAACGAAGACTACGGATGTTGTTTCTAACCTTGGAGTCAAGAAGAACACTCATCATCTTTTGTCATGCCATCTGACATCACTCCACTTCCCGATTTTCAAAGGCCCAACACTTCGGGAAACACGAATTCCCGCAGAGGTTCTGCTTGCTTGGTGACCTGATAACCACGCAAAAGAAAACTTTTATTAAATCGAAAAACAGTCCCAGATATTTGATAGGAAAACTTGTAGAAGACAGACTACCACAACTGGGAAATCAATCTAAGGGCAGAAAGCAAGTTCAAGTGGTGGGAACGGAGAAGAAGAAGAAGAAGAAGAAGAAGAAGAAGAAGAAGAAGTGCTCTGCATTTCCACGGATGACGCTGCCCAATGTCCGCATTGCAACAAGAACTTTTCAGAGGACAAGAAAGGCGGGAAATGGATGTGTTGCACCAAGTGTTTCTATTGGTGTCATGGAAGTTGTGCAGGTAACAGCAGTGCCCATACCAAATTTATCTGCGTTGCCTGAATCAATGGTTAACGTCTCAGGTTTAATTCCATTTTTATAAACGTATCTATTAAAATTTCTGAATATTCTCGAATTAACTTAAGTAATCTCCTCTTTCATTTCAATTTGTAAGTTACTTCTGTTGAATGTTACTGGATTATAATAGTACTTTGTTCGCAATATATGCATGACTTAAGTTATCTTAGACGATTTATTCTCCTTTAAACTATCTTATTTCTGTCAAAGAGCATTTTACATTCTTCGAATTATCTTCTAATACATTTCAGTGCGAAAGTTAATGCAGCGGAATAATTCAACAATTTTGACAAAAATATAAATTACTGTTTTATATTTTTACTTTCTTCGCTCCTGTAAACTCTGAATTACTTACCTGTACATCTTATAACAGGTGGGCGAAATTTGGACCACCTTTCACATACCTGGTGAAATTACATTATTTATAAGAAATGAAATTAAGTTAACAAAACCTGATGGATTTAAAAACTCTGGATATGCGTTTGATAGAGGAATAGTTACCATTAGTAATTACGTAATTTGTTTCTCCTTGATTAGTTTTTGACAATTGGTGCAGGGGTTTAATAAGAAAAGTGGGCGAAATTTGGTGCCTTTCCCTTACCGTACGTTTTGGGACATGAGCGAGACAACGCCTTTCTTTCGAACGCTGAAAAACATTTTGTGCATCGAACCGTTGCTCCAATATCCGGACTTTGAAAAAGAATTTATCGTCACATGCGACGCCAGCTCCAAAGGGGTTTGAAGCGTATTAAGTCAAGATCTGCCTATCGCGTACGAGGGCCGAATGCTGACAACTCCCGAAAAGAACTATTCCACCATCGAAAGGAAACTTATGGCAACCGTTTGTGCATGTAAACTGTTTAGACCGTCCATTTGCGGAAGGAAATTTCCCACCGAGACCGATCGCAAGCAATTAACGTGGATTTTTCGGGTGATCGACCTGAGTTCGAGAATGGTGAGACTGAAATTAAAACTATAAGAATTCGAGTGTATAAGAAAGGCAGCGAAAACTCCAATGGCGACGAGCGAAATCGAATGTACGCAGGAACCGAGGATAATTAATGCGTTAAGGTAGTAACTGAGGAAAAATATGACTAAGGCGTAAAGGCAGCGGATAATAATTTTAGCGGCAAGGAAAAACTGAACATTTTGGAAAAGGTACATGAATCACCTATAGGAGGCCACGGAGGAACGAACAAAATACACAAAAGACAGAAACACTTTAACAACTGGGAATGAATGATGTGGAGTACATACAGAGATGCGAGAAGAGTCGAGATACTACAGGATGGTCCCCTTATGAGAAGCAGTGGGAAGAAGATATACCAGCCAGGACATCGTCTTCAATGAAAAGGATACGACAGTAAGCGGTCTGCAGAAGAGTGACTTCATTCCACGAACCCCGCGGCAGGAAGCGGCACCTGGAGCAGTAGGCATCCCGTCCTACACAGCTCAAAGCCTTAATGTCAAAATACAAATGAAAGCCCTACATTTGCATCTTCGCATGCAACACGATTTGCAGCTCAAGTTAGGACTCAGACAGGAAAAACCCGCTCCAGATTCCAAGACATCGTTCGAATGAAACTTTAATCATTTTCTGCATTTTTGTGTTTTGAAGTGGGTGCTGACGCATAGACCGCTGGATTTTAAATGCGGTAATGCTTTTTGATGTGGCCGATTTAAGCCTCTCGCCTACTCTAACTGACGGGTTTCTTAGTGGGTCTTCCTCGCAGTTCGTAGCCGCCTTGAAAAAGTCAACGAAGGAACGATTTAAGTCAAAGCCTTTCAATTCTACCGAACGAGATAATGTTCTCTTATTACACGATGTTAAATAACTGATGCAGTCGGTTCAGGATCGTTGTACCCTTACGACAATACATAACTCGGTGATCAAACTGATTGTTGGATGTGTAAACTGCGAGATATGACGTCAGTGCATTGTTGTACTATAATTACTGCTTCTCATTGTTGGCTCTCTGTCTCATTGTTGACTGCCTCTTAGTAACTTCCTGTTGACGTCTTGTGTGGCGAGAAACGTGAACAAGCGATTAATCGTAGACCGTAAATATTTTACTCAGATAAAATATTTTATCCACCAGGAATATTTTGGTCATAAAACCTTCGTCGGGATGAACAAGTTTATTCACTGTATCAAGTCAAAACTTAAACGTCGGAACGAAAGGCTGGATAAAGTTGGAGCCTGCAGTCGACAGGAACAGGAAACCTCTGGACTGCACATCACGGACTTGCCGCCAGAGGCGCTGGCTCGCATTTTCGAAAACTGCTCTTACGATTTCTTGGCTAGACGAGTGAGGCCAGTGTGCAGACGATTCTGCGAAGTCGCCACTTTACTTCTCAATCGGGGGTTCTCGACATTGGGGCCCAAGATTGATCGATCTATGGTGGACGCCGTGTCTCGTTTTGAAGAAGGTCGAACATTGGAAGAACTTCTGGTAAACACTCATCCTTTCAGATCAGCTATGGTGAATCACTTGCCCCGTGTAGGAAAAGGTCGACCAACTGAACATCAACTGCTAATGGATCAACATTACATTGCGCTGATGCTTATGAAGGAAGAGGTAAGAAAGCGGGGAAGGACCGAATCTTTGTAACAACTCGCAGGAAATTGAAGCGCACTGAGTCACGAAAAAACCTTTTTTAGTGTTGACGACGGTTTAACATTTCTGCTTCAAAAAAAAATTGATAGGCAGTGTCGGACACTGCCGCAGTTATTTTCGTGAAAACGTCAATCGTGTATAGTATATTGAAATTAAACAAAATTTTTGTTTTGAATCGTTTAATTCATTTGCAACTTACATTTATTGAATACAGGGTAGTGGTATGAGAAGTAGGATACATATGGCTCTGAAATTATTTGAATACCTCTTGCAAATGTCAAATCTACACAAGTTTTCCCTTGCGTGGTTGGTTTGTCCAAATCATTCACTAGTTCAAGTTTAAAGAATTTCTGAAGGTATACACGTAAGAGTTCTAAATTTTTGTCACTTGTCTTGAAATCGCCCATCAATACGAGCGAATCGAACTATACCTTTTTATTACATATGAAGAAAAAATTCATAAATGTTCTTTTATATTATTTTTTCTTAACGAAAATATTAATTAATAATTAATAGTTTAACTTAGGGATATTGTGAATATAATAATTTTTATAAATGATTATTTCTTAATTGGTACACATCCATACTTGACCCAGGCTCGTCAGATGCCACCTGAGTCGTCCGAGCGCGCTTACGTTGCCTACATTCGCGGCAGTACTGCGCGTTGGTTTTGGGTCCGGGCCCGGCGTTTTCGGTGTCACACTCTTTCGAATTTTGTGCTCTACGCATTCGTGCCCGATTTTTGTAATACTGGTTTTACTTTGACCTCATATATCGCGACATTTTAAGAAAATCGGGAAATTTTCAAACTTGTTCAAATTCACAGCCTCGTATCTTTTTGAGTTTTTGAGATACACACTTGGAGGCCAGAACGAGTTGTACTATATACACACTTCTTCAAAACAACACTTGGTTCACTCGGATCGGATAATTAGTCTCTGAGATATGATCCCGTTTATGGACACGTGTCGAATCCGGAAAGTCGAAAATCGTGGGTTCATTTTGCGCGTGCGCAGTTCGCGACGTCCGGCCGCAACGAATGTCGGAGCGGTACTGGCACATACGTTCGTCCTTTCTCTTTAAAACGAGACTCAGCTGGCGGCGCTATGTCTAATTTTAGCCGAGTTATTGAAGTTTGAATTTACTTCGACAGAAACGGTCGCTCATTTGGGAGCGATTGCCTCCCCACACCCGGAATCGATTTTAAAGACGTTTTCACGTCAGAAAGAAGCGCGTAACTCCTGTTGTTTGACGCGGACTGAGACGGGGCAGATTCAGACGCTTTCCTGAAAACTGCTCAAGGCCGAGGACTGCTCGTCACATGAACAACACGAAGCTAAGAGTGCACGTGGTTTACGACAGCAATGAACGCGACGTCGAGAGCTTAATCGACCAGAGTAAATTGTCAGTGCCCTAGAAACTGGTCGACAATCAGGTTGCAGTTCTGATACTGTTACTATATAAGCGTCTTTCGGAACAATGAAAAAACAATGACGAATCAAATTTATATTCACGACGAAATTGCTACTTCTCAGTTCAAAATATTTTGTCTTCCCGTCTGATTTCTAAGAACCTGAAGATTAAAACATACGAAACAATAATTCCGCCCACTGTCCTGTATGCGTGTGAAACATAGTCTCTCACTCAGAGGGAGGAACACAAATTGCAGGTGTTTGAAAATCGGGTATTTAGGAAGATATTTGGGCCTAAGAGGGAAGACGATGGGGCGTGGAGAAAACTGCATAATGACGAACTTAAAAATATGTACTCCTCCATCTTTATTGTCAGGGTGATTAAGTCGAGAAGAATGAGATGGGCGGGGCATGTAGCGCGCATGAATGGGACAAGAGGTGTGCACCGGGTATTGTTTGGGAAGCCTGAGGGGAAGAGACCTCTGGGGAGACCTAGACGTAGATGGGAGGATAATGTCAGGCGGGATCCATGGGAGATAGGAGTTGAAGGAGACTGGATTTTGTTGGTCCGGTGGAGGGCTTTGGTTAATTCGGTGATGAACCTTCGGGTTCGGTAAGCCATCTAGTTGATTAGTTAACTAGTTAGAAACAGCGAAACCAAATCACTGATGAAACGGAAGTGATATTTCTCATATGCTTCCTCCTTGTTTCCACATCGTCTGCTTAAAAGTGCAACCCAGTTCTAACTAATCAGATGGCTTATGTAACCCGAAGGTTCATCAACGAATTAACCAAGGCCCTCCACCGGTCTCCGTTCTCATTAATTTCGTTATAAAGAAGAGTCGGCTACATATAGTCTGAACAGTAAAACCACCCAAAGCAACATCCACTGTTTATTTGTCTATGATTTAAAAAAAGACATACCAACAGCAGATTTTGTAAACAGCTTCTCATAACTTGAATAAAGGTATCAGAATTTCATACGTGTGAACTGAAGGAAACCAGAGTCATCGTTAGTTAAGATAACAGCCGATGTGGTCGGTCTGACAATTGCTCTGTTTGTTTGCAGTACCGCGTGGTCAGAGCCTTCACATGGAGACACATTAACAGCCCTTACTCCGGCTCTGGACTTCCAGAGTGCTTCTACGCCGGCAGTGTGCTGGACGGGTTCTTCAGGTTCCTGCGATTGGCCCACAATTCGCCAACCCTCTTGGGGGTAGCCATGCTTAATCCAACTCGGAAAACAAAGTCTGCAAACTGCTTCGACTGTGCACGACATTCATGGACAACGTCAAGGAAAGAACTGAGAAATTTAAAAGCGATTATTCCATCTCTGGGGTAAATGTTATTGACCTTTGCCCTAGCTTGGTGCTGAAACATGTCAGGATGACCCCACATGAAGAGGCGGTGACCGTCAATGGAACGGAATTCCACATCGAGTTTCATTATGGGTAAGGAAGTGCACATTAACCTGGGGCCCCGCTATAGGGAAATCCCTTAATCAATAAAGACCTCGCCATCTTAAGTTTCTACTGCGAATTAACAACACTGTCGGACTCCAGCCACGCAGGGGGTAGGGGTCAAGGGGTGCATACGGAATTTTGGAAGGGAATCCTTCTGCAAGAGGCCCACTGGGTAGACCAGGAAGGAGATGGGAGGATAATATCAAGATGGATCGAAGGGAGGTGGGCTGTGAGGATGACAAATGGACGAAGTTTGGCCCAGGATCTTGGCCGGTTTCGGACTTTGGTGTTGTCGGCGTTGGACCTGCGGTTTCTCCTACCAGGGAGTTGAGTTAGTTTGTCGATCTCCAGAGACTGCAGTGGTGATGTGTCCTTCACGCGTGGCTGACTGACAGCGCTCACAAAATAGGTCCAACGCACTGTGGCTGTGCGATTGTATTCGTACGCTTTCAGTTTGGAATGGTTTTGCAAAACACTTTTGAGAAGGCCTCGTTACAGGGTCACGTCCAATGGCGAAGTCAGAACTTTTAAGTTACCCAGAGTCGCTTGTAAAATGATCCGCTACAAACCTGGAGCCCCTAAAAAGGTCTAAATTATTCTTACGATATTTTTGGATGCTTGGTACAATCTTCTGTGTTCAAAGCGGAAGGAAAGCTCAAGAGAAATCTTAAAAGTTTTACAGTAAAAATGCTTCTTTCTCGCCGTGCTATAAATTATTGCTCAACCCGAAACTGATGCAGTCAGTTACAGCGACTTGTGTAGTTAGAAGTAATTCGTAAATTACGTAAACGCACATTGCACTAACCTACGTTTATCCCAGCTGAGCGCCATCGGCTGTTCACTTCCCTGAGTTGAGCAATTTTCCTGTTTCTTTTAGATCCCCTTGCTCGTTGTCGAGAGTGAATTTGCGTTTGCAAGAAGAAATATGATATCTCAACCCGGAGATGGTTACCTCGATCGAGGTTTTCCTCGCTGAGTTTCTCGTGAGACCCCGTAAAAGCGAAACCTCCATGAACGACTGTCCACTGTTTTATGACTTTTGTTCCTTTGTTCGAATCCCAGCCGATTGCTGACAGACATTAAGCATAGCACTTCAAAAGGATAAGCCATTGGTATCGCGTTCCTTTATGTCTGTCTGTCTATTGTACTTGGTGTTTAAAAAAAAACGGCATGTGTCCGTGTCGAAAACAGTGTGAGGTAAACGGTTGTCAAAATGGGTCGCTGCCCAGCCACACCCCCTCAGTTTAAGAGCCCCCCACTGGACGATAAATTCGAAAGACTTTAATGGGTACTTCATTTTGTAAATCTGATTCCCTGAAAGGACTTTGGAACATTTGGCATATTAAGAATGTGTTGGAGTGAAAATCGTTGTTCTAGCACTTTTATGCCCGACGTCCGCTGGACGTTCTTCGGGTATTTTGCAACGCTTTATCAGGTTATGAGGTTCTGTAATCTTGAATAGCGTACGGTGATTCTCTGTGCTTGACACAGTACGATAACCCACTGTCCTCGGGAGTGCAGTTTCTGCTAGGTGGGAGCCTCCCGATATCAGAGTGGGGTTACATACAATCACAACATTTGTCTTATGAAAATTCTTTGAGCAAAGGTTAGACCACGGACCGCTGACTCATGCATGGCCTGAGCTTGATTGTCGCAAAATATACAAACAGACAAAGAAATTTCGGTGGAATACAGAAATCTGGATAGGGGAGTCTGAGGGAAAGTAGCAGAGCACATCGCGCCTTCGTCCACCTTGACGTTTTCGTGTGACGTAGACGAAGATCGCTGGAATTTTGCACCCAGTTCAATTCCCTGCAACTAACACGGCACAATCGTTTAATCTGTGTTTATGTTTCTTACAGGATGCCTTACACGTGGTTCGATTGCCTGCCTTCATCTCATGCTCAACCTAATCAGTGGAGCGAAGAGCCGAGGCCGATATACCTGCGCATGCGCCAACTAATCGATGGCAGGAACCATTTCTTCCTCGAGAAGATTCACCACGAAAAAGAACTGCTAATTCGGAAACCACCCTACATATTAGCATTAAAATACATTGTACCTTCTCTTCATAATGAGAATCACCAGAATTATGGCTATTTATTCTTTTATGGAACCATGAAACTGTCTGTCTACAACCGCAATTTCCGCAAACAAAGATCTCCAACCGTTCAGCTCTTCGATTATTTTAATCTGGATTTTTTCACTTCACATAACGTAACTGATTCTTCTGACGGCGTAGTTAATGTTCCAGAATCCTCTAAAATGGACCTGAATACTGACATAGAAGTTCACTCACCGTTAAGACTGGCATCAATAACATTTTCTAATAACTCCTTATCATACATTTCGAGTAAACCTGTAGTCGTGAACGGTTATCGCCAAATCCGCTTCGGGTGAATCATGGAACTAAATTCTTTTTGAAAATTTCCATAAATTGCTCTGCGTCTCTTGCAATCGGCGAAACTTCTACATTTCGACATATTATAAGCTCTAGGAAAAAATGATTAATACAGGAGATGGCTGTCTTCTGGGTTATTGCGCCGTGTAGTTTGGTAGATTTCCACCGACGTTTCAGAGGTCCTTGCGGCCTCCGTCATCAGGACGATGAATGTGCCAATCGAGCGGAAAGGAACCGGTTTATAGGGACCGGAGAGTAACCGGAGTAGCCTGATCCGAGCCAATCAGAGCAAATCAGGACTCGTTGGCGACCAATAGGAGCGCGTGGGCGTGTCTAGTGGTGTATATTGATCGACCAGATGATGAAGGCAGCATGTACCTCAAAACCTTCGGTGGAAATCTATCAGACTACACGGCCCAACAACCCAGAAGACAGCATTCTTCATACTCACCACTCTGAAAACCTCAAATCCTACATAATTAATACAGTTTCTTTGCTTAAGTGTATCTCAGTACTGATTTCTTTATTTAGCCAACTATGATACAAATTTCTGTATGTAACTAGAATTTAAGTAGAGAGCAAATAAAAACAAAAGATGTTTACAAAGATTTACATTGCATTTCCATGTGTCACTTTCAATGTATTCCACCAACAGTCTGAAATTCCCATTGTACGTGCATGCAGTGGCGAAGCGTGGACTTTTGAAATGTGTCAGCCATATTGTAGTGTTTCTACTTATTTTTGTACAGAGTATGCCTGCATTAGATGCAGTGAGATGCACGTGAATAGTAGGCAGTTCTCATGGAACACCCGGTGCTTTGTTTCCACGTGGAATCATGTTCATTTCCTGGCTCGATTACCTAATCATGGACATCGGCGCTCAGAATTCGTGGCGTTTCTCCATTTAGAATGCTAGTTAATACAGAATGTTGAAATTCAAATCATGATACGACGAAAGTTAGAGGACCTGCAGTTGATCGTTGACATACAAACTGAGTTGATTCGGGACACCTCTATCGACGTAACGGCTACCGCAACGTCGAGTCATTTGCAGGTAGGCCTAGGGAATATCTGAGTTTCTTTGAAGGAAAACCAAGATGGGACGTACTGCATTGAGTAGGCAAATTGAAAAAAAGTTAATGTGTACAAGTTTGAGCCATGCCTCATTGTTCGGAGTGACCTATCTCCCACATCTCCCCGATCTTTGGAGTCGCTGGCTTCGAGGTCTTGATGAGGCAATGCGGCGGAAAGTCCGTGTGTCCGCCGGGCAGAGAACGACTCAAGGACAGAGCTTGAAGACAGATAGGGCTCATTTTTGATTTGTTTTGCGTGACTAGTCGTAACCCTGGCCGGAGCCTGAGACTTGGGAGGTTTGATTGATTTGTGTCTGAATGTTCTTTTTTAAATATCTATAATTTTTTAAATATATTCTGGTAATTTTTGGAGTGCAAGTACTTTGCATTTTGGGTTAACCCCTGAAATAATCCTAGGGCCGTACCACCTCCCGGCATCTGGGTTTATTTTAATCCTGTCACGGTCACCGGGCGGGCGCACTTTAGACTCCGCTGTTGGTAAGAATTCTCTCTCGACTATTCTACACTTAGAATATCAGAAAAGTTTTAGAACAGAGAATTGTCTGCACGAGTGTCATCTCTGGTGGTTATGTCGTAGTTTTTCTCTTTGTAGATTATGAGTTCTAGTTCGTAAGACAATAAAAGTGTGTTTGCATTCGTCGTTCGCTATTTCCTGGACTAGGCGAGAATCCCAGAAGCGCTTGGGCTCAGGAAAGCGATTCTTTGCAGAGATCGGGGAAAGACTTCGCTATTCTCACAAATCGTAAGCAAACTCCTCCTCGGGTCGTTGCAATTGGTACCAGAGGTACTTTCCAGGCCCACACTACGTGATTTTGTTCAGGCATTCTTCTGTTTTGAGCAGTTGTGATTCTCGCGTTATTTGGCAATGAAATCTTAGGCTTTTCCGTCAACTCCACCCATCCCAGTGGTCGATCAGTGTACAGTGACAATATTATTCAAATAGACCTAGTTTAATGTTTTTAGTTGTACTTCTGATATTCCTCAGCTGCCGCCAAGTATTGTTGTGATAATAGTTCTTCTGTAGCTGTAGTAGAGTTTCTGATCGGTTTCCTATTTTTGGAATAACTGGATGGTAAGGTGAGGAATCTAAGTTCCTCACGCAGGGAGCCAGGAGGTAAGTCAGCGACGTCCAAGTCCACGTAGAGTTTATTTTAAAGATCAGAATGACGGTACAGGTAGTAGCAGAGATAGAATAATAATGCTCGCCCCTCAGTCCAGATAGTGGTTTATAAAGGATTCAAATGAGTAGTCATATTGTGGTGCCGGAAATGAGGCAACTCCCAAACAGACCATTTGAACTTTGACATCTGTGGGGACCAGATGTCATGAATAAGATAGCACCTAATTAAAAAGGAGTGTAGGATTTGTATATCTGCTGTTGTCAAAATAATCTCCTTATTTATACTTTCGTGGCATTTGGAATATTGACCAGGTTACATTGCAGACTAACTTGTTGTCCAACCCTCACCTCTGCTTTCCTGTGGTTAGCTATGCCCCTGTCACCACTGCTGAGATTGCACTCTTTGAGGACTTTACAGTACCTGACATTACAGAAGCATATTTTAAGCCTGCCAACCACCTGCTGCAATGTGACCCAGCACAGGGAAAGTACTTGGCCCCTGCCTCGCTATACAGTGGTGAAGTTCAGTCCATGGCCGCCATCGCTGCCACCAACGCCTTTGAAGACCATGCGTTTCGTGTCTTCTCTTACCATAGACCAATACTAAACAATTGTCATCGATTACTAGCTAAGACTCTGTATATTTGTTATGCTAAATAAAAGCCATGTATCCATTTCGTTACTTTCATTTCATTCCCATATCCCAAAGAAAATATCACCCGCTAAAGCAGACTTTTTCACGCAGAACCCACGACCGTGTCCCCGACACAGCCACACCCCGAGTTTTTTAGCTGTAGTTTTTATGCCTTGTAAGTTGGTGGAACTGATGGGTAAGGGAGGAGACTGCTGGAGGACCTTACAGAGATGGGAATGAATGGAGTGAACTGAATGCAGCTGGCTCAGGATGGAGTTTGGTGGCAGGCTTTTGTGATCAAGAATCTTTGTTGTATAAGTGCCATTTTACAAGCTGAGCTTACAATTTGCTTTTCAATTTTATTTGTGGGATAATTGAATGTTTATTCGAAGTAAGGACACTGAAATTGTTTCTTTTCCCCTGTTCAATTTGCATTGGTCAGATTTGTGAACAGAGTATTGTAGGTGGAAAGCCAAGGGTTAGAAGTCCAAGATGTTCACAAGAAATGTACTGTGCTTGATGTGATTTCTTAATGCCTGGTGCTGAGAAAGATGCTTGGTTTTTCCTAATCCACCCCCTTCCTATTTTAGGTGCAGTTAAATATGCCTGTAGCTCTTCAAGCACCAATGTGAAAATTTTTCAAGTACTTGTTTTAGACTAATTATTAAAATGACTTGTGGGATGTTTTGTGTAGTCTAGTAGAAGTTTGACATTTCAGAAGTGCTTGCTGCTTTCTTTATCATGGCCAAACTAAGGTAAATGTTGAATTTGAATATTTTAATTTAGTGCTCACCCATGTGTCCGGTCCCTATAAAAGTGTTGGTATTGCTAAAGAGTTATTAAGGCGTGAAGCTTTGTTTTGGGCAAGGGGAAGATTGTGGATGGGGGTGTTTGAGAACAGGGTGCTGAGAAGACTGCTATTATAGTACATTTTTATAAACTTTATTTGAAGATTCGACATCATAATGGTTGACAAATATTCTTTATTTCATGCAAGTTTGAAATAACATTCACATGTTAATAAAACTGATGATAAACATTTCAAAAAACAATTTTGGTGGTTACAAAAATGAAGGATATGCATGGGTTATGATGGTTTGCTATTGCTTGAAGATTGCGTTTGATACAGTCGGATAGTGTGAGTAAAATGTTGGACAACTTTGGCCGGTGCACCTTCAGTGTTGGAAACCTGTATCAGTAATTTGTTATTGTTGCACCATTTTGCAGTTATATGGATTTTATGTTTAGTTGAAAGTAAATGGTATGCAAGCTTCATTACTTCTTCTCAGGTGATGTCATAGTTATCTTTAGTAATCTTCCACCTTGTCCATAAACTTGTTGGTTGTAATAAGTGATCAGTGTCTTAATTTGTAAGTATTCCTTTGAGATAGCCTCCAACATGTATCTAGCAAATCTCGTATGAGCTGCCTTTAGTCATATTTCTTAATATCCACTTCAGTATTATATCTCATTCTTGTTCTTCCAAGAAGTGTAAGTAATCACCTAGTTAGTGGGCATGTACTAGCATTAACAGAGTGACTGTGACTGGTTATGTTCCAGACAGGCATTGTTACATCAGTAGACAACATTGTTCCATTTAAGTACCTAGTTGCCACAGACAGAGCATGACAATACAATGGCCTTCCAACTAAGAATTTGAAATTGCCAGGTAATACACAGAATAACAAGATCTGTATCTATTATATGCAATATTGTATTCATATTCAGTCATTATATATTCATACGCAACAATCTCTAACAAAAACAACATGGAAGAAACTACTGCTGAGCAGACTGACCGAGTGCCAATATGACTTGTGTTCAGGGTTCATCAATTTGATGCATGCTCAAGATTCTACTAGAACAGGGCGGTTAATTTATCACCTTGCCGGGGTATGCTATGTTCTTTTCTTTGTACTTGTAAGAAACCCAACTTTTGTCTGCTAGGTAATAAGGTTTTGTATTATCCACTTATTGTCCTGCTTCTCTTTTCTTAGTTTATGATTCCTGTGTATTTCATTTATATTCAGAACTATTGTAAGCTTGGGATCGACTATGGACAGCCGATACTGAGTGATGTACCGGTATATATAATTCTCGATATAAACTGTACCGTCAAGTTTAATGAAGTATTTAATGGAAGCAGTCATAGTCCACCAAGGGCTGAAAACATAAACACACAAAATTTGCTATGCTTATCCTTGCGTGTGTGTGTGTGTGTACACATACACAAACACAGAACTTATTTACAAAGAATAAATCAGGTTTTGCATACTTAGAAAACTGTTAAACATCTGGTAACTGAACTCACAATATTTCTAAAACTACACATACTACCAAACTGATTTACAACTTTTATCAGCGAAAACAATATCCTGAAGAAACCTACTGTGATAGTGTATCATAAGATTCAACCAGCAGTTTTTAATGGTGGTGAAGCTATATACCAAATTATCTTATTTGGTAACTGTACTGATCCATGATACATAAATAATTGGTCAAGATTCGGCGAAATAATACCGGTCTTGAGTTACACAGTGTAACAAACCTCCGGCTGTTGTGCCAGTCTGACTTTTTGAATCCTTCTGAACAAGGTACCAACATGTCAGCGTTATAACAGCATTCTCCACACTCGTTAATTTGTTTATTAAGTCATATACTATCTAATATCTAAATGCTTCAATTGAGTTCTGCACCATTCTGAAAAGTTAAAACCCACAATATTTTAAGTAGGCAAATCACTCGCACAGTTATTCCTAATTCTAAAATGGATATTTCTTTCATTCATATCCACGCTATATCCAATTACAGTTTGCTAGCACAGTCACTGGGCAAAGTGAAACTGTTAAATATTCTGAAAATTCAAAAACTTACAAAATGCTAAGAAAGAGAGGACTTTTAAGTTAGCAAGTTTCATTTTTGTTATTCTGGAAAGCTTAAACAGTACATCATATTGTTTCATCCTAAATTCTTCTTAAGTTTCATAAGTGTGTTCATCGTACTTAGGAACTACAGAGATTATGTTTGTAATGCTATTTAAAATATGATACATATTCTCCGGGACCCTGAATGTACTTCATGCTTTATACCCTAGAATAACTGCCAAAGGCTATGATTATCTATGTTATAATGATCAGAAACATTCTATTACTTGTGATATTCTATCAGTCTGACACTTGTGCAAGTCAATTAACCTTTCATAAAAATGGGACAATCACAACAATCAAATACTTAAAAATTCAACATTCAACAAAGATGTTTTAAGAACAGCAATATGCTTATGTAATTACAAATCTTAATATTTCTGATACAGAAATAATTACTGATTCTGTAATGCTGCAGTCACCACTGACGGATGCAAGTACAAGTTTTAACTTTGTATTATCACTTACAACCAAACAGATAAAGCAAAAATAAATTTGGGAACATAACTTTTTGACAAAATTAATATTCCTGAAACTGAAAACTTAAATGACAATGAACACAATAAATTAATGATTGACAAAGCAACCAAACATTAAACAGAGGTCACCAGTATATTAAATTATCTCATTTTTATCCAAAGAAATTATATAATCTACTAACATTATAATTTTGTGCTTAGATTTTACAGAAAGGTGTAATGGTCCCAGTATCATATACCATCAATTTCCACATTAAAAAAGATAACTCCATTCTTCTTGTATGAAGATAATGAAATCCAAATTACATTTACCTAGAATACTAGTATGGTTAATTTTACCAGGAATGTAACAGACATCAGCATTTGTGAAGCCGATCTCTTTTAACATTATGGCACCTTTCTGTCAGGCTGAACTGATAAATCATATATAATGTGAAGAAAAGCTCTTGGCAATTTACACCTCATCAACAAATGACTGTCCTGTTTACTAAATAGTGAATTCCATTGGCCAGTCTTTATTTTGTATGCATGTTCACTCATACTAAAGAGACAGCAGAAAGAACCAGTCATTATAGTGATTATTTTCTTGTATAAATAAAAATACAATTGTGTGATGACAAGTGAGAAAAGTATCCTATAGAACAATAATTATACTATAAATATATCAACTACAGAAAATATCTATTTGTTCCCTTGAAGTATTAAAAAAATAACCATACACAACATTTCAATAAATAAAATGGGGTATTTACAACCAATTTTAAATTACAAAACACATTTAAGTTATTAAATAAACAGGTGACCCCTGTTAATAAAATGTTACACTTGTTTATAAACATCCTCTTACAAGTTACAGAAAAACAGAAGGATGGTATGCAATGAAATGAGTCACAACTTCAAACAGCAATCAGCCTTATCAAGTGACCTTAGATCAATAGATCCAAGAAATTGTTAACAACGGCTAAAAGAGGGAAGCAGCATTATTTACCCGTTTACAACATTCATATACTTTAACAATAATGTTCCATTGTTAGAGCCTAATACAATTTTATTAAACACAAATTAAAGTTCATTTCAGTGTCTAAAATATTCTCTCCATGCTCTCCCTCAACACAATGAGCAGGATAAACTGAACATTTGTCCATGAACTGGGTTACGTCTTGCATTGGATCTGGCAATGTCAGCAAGTGCGATGACATTATTCTTCAGGCACCACTGAACAGCAATGGCTCTGAGTGGGATTCCTGGAGACAAACAACTAACAGAATAGACCTGGTCTTCAGTCCACCATCCCATACTGACTTGGCACAGTGAGGGGCAGAGTCTGGTAAACGCAAACAACATCATTAATAACAATAACAACACACTACCAACTGTTACAGGCAGTACTTGCATGTTTTTCAAATCTATTTGCCTACATTTCTCCATCTACTTCACAGCCAATCCTCATAGACATGTTATATAACATGTTTTGTAGTATCCGGCAGGTGAAGAAGTTATAATTTTATAAATATTTTCTCACATAAATAAAAACCTATGTTGGAATATCAAGTGAGCCACTTCGTGAAGATACAAGTAGCCCATGACATAACAATTGTACTGTCAAATGAACTACTGAATATGCCAGTTTATTTCCTTGAAAGTTGAAGTTTTTTAAAGGATAGTAACCACAAATAAAATTACACCATACACAATAAGACATTTACACAACCTCAAATTACAGAACAAAATTTAGGTTCAATTTTCATCAAAGAGTTTATTCTGCTACGTATATGGAATGCCATCCTTCAAGCTGTTAAAACACAACTTTCATGATAAAAAAATGATAATATAAATATCAATAAATGCTCTATTACGTTAAAATATGGCATGCATGAAATTTTCCTGTGAACAGAAATCTGAGTAACCAGATCACAATGTACGGTAAGAAGTGAGTAGTGTCATGTGGAAGAACATGTCAAGTACTTTACATGAAAGTAGGAGGCTAGTGGTCTGAATGTGAAACACACATTCATGCTCCATCACACCTAAACAAAAAGGAAACCATACTATGCCTGGGATCATATATAAATTTGCTCATTAAATTAAATGAGTACTAAATACTTGTTATTGTATTAATTTTAACATAAATGACTTTACTAAAAGTAGGAAGGTGTAAACCATACTAGAATATGCAAGTGCACGTTCTTTGCAAATTCAGAATTCTGAATGCTTCTCACTGAAACAAAAAATATACACCATACATACACTACACAAGCATAACATCCACTTAAATGTAGTAATACACTGCAGGCAATGTAAAAGCCTAAGCATCTATCTTTAATGTAAGATTCATTCATTGGCTATCATCTGTTTACCTTTATATATTAAAAAAAACAAATGAGTGAATTTGAATCTAATGTACTTTCCACAGAATTCATGGAAATGCATGAACATATACTTTAAATGTTTTATTTCTTCTCTACTGTTATCAGAAACTGAATACTGAGAGAACAGCACACATTTATTATAAACTGATCCAGAAACACAATGTATAACCTATGATATATGCTAAAATGCCTCTTGACCTGTTAGCTCCTGAAGAACAATTATCAAAGCAGGATTACTTCAATTATCTTACTTAGTCAACTTTAGTTTCCAACTATACCAATCATGTGGTCTGAATGTCATATTTAAATAATGTAAATCAATAATGATAGACCACAAGGCGTATCATGTCTGTGGTAGCATACTGGACTCATATGCGTGGGGTGATGGGACTGAATCCTCGTCAAGTCAAAATATCTATTTTCTTTCATGTGGCTGGTTTTCCAGAGTTTGTATCTTTTGAAAATCTATAACCATACAACACTGGCCCTACTGCAAGTGACACCAATGTCAATATCAGCTCACATGTTCATGCATCTGCAATGCTGGTATTACCAACTGTAGCAAATTGAAAAATATAATTTTAGGGTAGACCCCAATCGCATAGCATCCACACCAAATTTCATCCAAATATGTCCAGCAGTTCCCAAGCTGAATCATGAGGGGCAGACAAGATCAACCCCATATGCATTCTCATGCAAAGAATGCATAATGGAGAGCGCCTTTACTTTAAAATATGATTTGTTATCGACAGTGTATTTCTTCTCATGTATATTTTGTTATTTTAGGAGGCAATTTGATTTTGTTCCTGGCACAAATTCAAATATAAATTAATTGTAATAAATTACGAAGCAATGGTTTATTTATCTCAGCAGCCATTTTATACATGATCCCTAAAATTTGTTTATCTACTGCATTGTTACCTGACTTGAAGAAAATTAAGTTAATATTAATGGTGCTTGGGGTTAATTTGAGATGAGTTGTGAGCAAGAATAAAGGAGGTGCTAAGCTCAGTTCTCCAGACTCTGCTCTTTATTGGTGCCAAGTGTGGATTTAGCTTCTGGGAGCAACTGTGACAGGGAGGGATGGAGGACTGAGCAACTGCTCTATTCTGCAAGGTAAACCCCAAAAGGACCATCTTCCAGTCACTGATGATTATTTAACACAGAATCATCTAATTCAAACTGGTCTTGTTCTATTGGCTTCTTCAGCCATGTGCCCAGTCCAGCTTTGTGGAATGCATACACCAGCTGCTCCTTTGCCATCTGCAATACACAGCAATAAGAACAATTCACTCTACTGTAATAAGAGATTATGGCAAAAATTCAACACACTGCACTACACATTAACAAGGAATACAGCAAAGGATATAATTCTGTATATCAGTAATCACAAACAGTTTTCTTGTAAACTGGAAATCAATTCACTTCTTTGTCATCCTCTTTTACATATACACGTTTAGAGGATAGAAATAACCATTATAGGAGGAGCAAAAGTTCACCACTGCTATTGCACATGTTCACAATCAAATGATATTCCCACTTTGATATGTGACACAGAGAAAGAGATATTAAAACAAGTTGCATTATTCAATGCAAATACAGCTTATCAGAATATGTTGAAATTAGTATAAGTGGTCAGAAGACTAGTTTTAAATGTTAGAGACTCTACATAAGAAACAAAATGAAAAGTCCAAATCGTAAAAAACATAAATCATGAAGATGGTCGTAGCATGGTACTACAACTCAAAATACAGCCATCATTGTACTCACAGCCATGAGGACATTAAATCCTACATAATATAAAATAAATCATTATTTAAAATGATGAATGCATAAAACTATACAACTCTTTATCTGCTTTGGTTAATTTTGACTTGGAAACTTGGTGTACACCTGTCTTTCCAACTGTTATTTTCCACAGAGAGAGGCACACTGGACTTACCTTATAATCTTGAACTGCTTCTTTTGCACCTGAGTACTGATGTGGACATGATCCAACAGTCAATCCTGTCACTGAACCAATTTTTCCCACAAGACTGAAGAAGCGTTTGAACAGGCATTGTTTTGACAATCGAGATGCAATACCTTGATCACCCTTGCCTGTTACTGAGTTAATTATCTCAGCGTCCTCTTGTCCTAAAATTCAACAACCGTTTGTCTCTCAACTATAAAACAAACATGAGTTTCTTACATATGCAACATAACTAACACATACCTTCTAATTAAATAAACAAGAGAATCTGTATAACATTTACTAAAAGTTGTATTACAACAAAACCATCAAAGATATAATAAACATAACAGAAGGGCTGGAAATAGTGTTTCACAAAAGCTCAAAAGGACTCAGAAAATATAAAAGTTGAATTAGTTCTTACATAGCCCTTAACATGAATTAAACTCACACATGGTAACACCTGCATAACAAACATGACATATACTAAGTTTTAACAAAAGACTAACAAAATACAGCAGAAGTTTATTTACAAGTAAATTCAGTAGTGGCTTTAAAGTGAATGAAACTAATCTAAAATCAAAATAGTGTGATAAAATTGAGTGCAGGTTTCTGAGTTTAAACAAAAATCAGTAAAGTATTTCGGGCATTGTTACTAATAATGAACAGACATAAGAAATTAATAGGTAGTTTTAACTCTCACTTTTAAACATATCTACAAATACAAAGTGAAGCTTTCATGGCGACTGAAGTTGATGAAAGACTCTCGGGTTACAAGCCTCGTCAGGTGGCAGAGTGGTGAACAAATCACATCTTCTGCCAACATTTCGAGAACAATCTCTGGTCTCTGATGACATTTCTTGTACCTCTTAATAGGTGGACAAGAATGACTTAGTGTATATTGGATAAGTTTCTGCAAAATTCTCAAGAGAGAGATCTGATTTTTTTTGTGGAATACCACAGCTTTTTTAAAAGATACCAGGCAGTCATTGAGATAGACAAAACAAGTGCATTAACCCTACCAGGAGAATGACTGATGTAGTACATCACAGGACAGAACTGGTTTGAGTAAAATAGCTTCTGTACTACACCGGAACAACACAAGATTTCTTAACCCTTTAAACCACACTTGCTTTAGTGTTCAGTAATTCTGAATTCTGTCTACACAGCACATTTATAGATTTTGTATAATTCTCAGAAAAAATTAATTATTTCCTTAAGTTTTGCAACAGAGGGCACTTGTAATAAGTCTCTAGTGCAGTGTCAGAGGGTATTTAAATATTAAACCTTCAAAATACAGCATTTTATATAAATATTTAAGTTCATATTATATTCATTAATCACTACAGAATCAAATAGCTCGTTCTAGCTTACTTCGACATTTAATTTGATACTGTACAACTCAGAAATCCTTCTAGGCATGGTCTAATATCACAAGCCTGGCAGCAAGACAGTCTATTTTTTTCTGTTATTTGCACACACAACACACCCTATTTGTGGCCTTACCTTTTTTCCCATGGGTGGTATTTTCTTCAGGAAATGTCTTCTTCTCGGTCAAACGAGTGTTATCAGATACATGACGGCCTGACACTTTGTACTCAGTATCACCAAACTGCAGGAATAGCTCCTATACCAGCAGAACTTTAAACACCATATGACGAACATGTTTCCTGGTAATGTGCTCATGTGTCATCAATGAATTTACCACAGTAGCCTTTAAGTATCCTGAAGAGTTCAATATTCTTCTTATGCAGAAATTTGCTTTCTACTAAACAGGCTGTAACAGCTGATCCTTCAGATCAATACTTCTTTCTGTAATACTCACAGGCTTTTCCTTTCCTTTTCCTCTATTTCAGATTGAGTTTCAGCCCCATGGTACATAAAATCATTATAACAATTTATCACTCCACTTCACAACAATGAATAACCCTGAATTCTGAGGTACTACTATGCCCCTCCTTAATTCTTAGACTGTTTTGGGCACTCCCTTTCTGTTTAGTCAGAGTGTCCCCAAACAACCAGCCCATTTATTCTAGAGTAATGTAAGTCAGTTGACAGAGTTGTCCAGCCACAATGTTTGTCCTTTGTGGAATAAATATCTGACTAAATATAACACGATAGAAGCGGTCTTCTTGGCGGCAGGTTATCTTATGTGACTCCAACCTTGTCACTGCCTGTACCTCAAAAGACCAGATGTAGACTCCCACAAGTCATAGGTCCTTATGCTGAATTTGGGAGCTTCCAATGGCAAATACTGCTTGAAAGATAACATTCCCTTCCACAATGTCAGATATTTTGACCAGGAACATAAAGATTCTGAAGTTTTCTGTTAAGATGTGAAATAACAGGAAATATTTTGAAAAATATAAGAGAGCCATCACAAGTGTCCATGCAGTTACAATCAGAAAAATGGATTACTCTGCATATTAGTTCAAGCCTGTGCCTTGATATTACATCACTGAAGCCTAGTGTTGACAGAATTCCTTTTATAGAAAAGCAAGACCTATTGGTGGATTTACTTATGATCCCCATTAGCATAAAAAACCCAGTCATAACACACATTTTGTTTACAGTCACTATTTGACTACACATACAAGTGAAAATGTTTTGAAATGAACTGCTGGGTGAAGCATTTTTTAACCACAATTTCATCGCACAAGTCTATTATATAACATTAGAAAAACAACTATAATGTCATGCTGCCCTGTATTATTCTCCATTCCAGTCTGAACCTGACCAATGTGTGCACTTTCTAGTTATTATTCTGTTGCTATGGCACTGATTGCATAAACAACAGTACAATCATCATAACTATCAATGACACTCAAAATCAATAAGTCATCAGAATCAGATAAAAATAATAAATTTTATTAACACTCAAATTCTTACCCTTGCTAATGGATGCTGAGTTTGATACTGGTAAAAGTGACATAAAGCTGTCCCTGATATATGCTGTGAAGGCGAGTGAGGGGAGTAGAGAAGGTATAGCTCCTACTTCTTCTCAACCTTGGCACTAGATGAAGGTGAGCGGTCAGCGTAACATCTCCGCCATGCTTTAATCCCAGGGAAAGAACCCATGATACCCACTGGATAGGGGGCTGGGAGGGCTTAGAGCCAATATGGATGCAGAGACTAGAAGAAAAACCCTCTGCCCCTGCTGGTGATAGAACCTCAGTTGTACAGTCCATAGTCAGCCAATATACTGACTTATTTACCTTGATTGCTGTCTCTGATTGATACTGGTGGTACGAGAATATTCGTAAGGCACAATCTTTGAACTTTAACTTAATGTATACATTCATATAACATAGTTACAGATTTCAAGACAGCCTTATGAAGTCTTCATATTTTTATAAACAGAAGTATAAAACAACTTACTACAGATGCTTCAAACAGAAGAACAAGAAACTCAAAGATGCATATAACAGCCCTATTATACCACGCCAAGGCATGATTCATATGCCAAACAGAAGCACAGAACTTTGTCCATGAGGGTACACCTTTCATTTAAAAAAATACTTTTGAAAAGTACTTCAATATTTGAAGAAAACAGATTTTGCACTGAGAGACAAACTGACGAACTGTATTTTTCTTTCAATGTTATGATGGTCATAAAATAAAGCAAACGTAGGAAAAATTAAGCAAGAAACAAACTTGCATATCAACAGAAAGGGCAAACCTTTACCTTCATAGAAACATAATATTTTTTAAACACCTTTAAAGTGTGCAAGATGAAGCAGTATAAAACACATCCTTAGTGTGTTGGTGCAGTGCATTGACATTGGTGACATACAACAAAAGAAAATGCTACATATTAAGGATAAAGGTGTCCAAGGTTTAAATAACATTATCCAACTGATCTTTGCAACAGAAAAGTGCTGAGTTGTTTCTGAGGTAAAAATTTAATTTCTAAATATTATTTAGATGAGCATCATATTTCAAAGCATTAATTATAATTAATACTATGAACCATGCATCTCCCTACCTGTGGTCCAGTTCACACTGTAGTTAGGTGCCTTACCAGGCTGTCGTACCTCTGCTGAAGTAATAAGGCTCATAAGTGGCTTGTTCAGTCGATAAGAAGGAGGAAGTCCTTGGATTGTAGTTTCAATCCTACCACACACAGCCCTGGAAACAAGTGACTTTACAAATTTCCCTATATACAGACTGCCAGAATGCAAAGTAAAATCATGAATATGCAAATATTTTTCATAAATACTGGCCACCATTACAATCAATGCAACAAAGCTGCTTTAAAACATTCTTTAAATAACTAAAATGTTATAACACGGAAACAACAACACAAACAGATGTGTAGTAGACGTGATAATATAAACAAAATCCTCCAATACAAAATTTTATTAAAATCAGTTCAATGGTTCTTCAGTTGTGACATGACACAGCATAAAATAGAATTTAGTTTCAGAAATTTTCAAGATACACTGCTACAAAAGAACATTTTCAAAACATGGCAATTAATGAAAATGGCTGTCTTCTGGGTTGTTGCATGGTGTAGTCTGGTAGTTTACCGATGTTTCAGATGTGCTTGCTGCCTCCATCATCAGGGCAATTCTTACAAAGTACATACAGAAACTGATTAATTTTATAAGAATTCACTTGCCTGTACATATGGCTGGGATGGAATAAACTTCCAAGCGTAATACTCTCCAGGTAAACAGGTTCAACAAAATGTGACAGTAACGATCCTTGTACTCCCACAACATTCCATTTGGCAATCTTGTCTGAACATGACATTGTCAGCAATCTCTGGCCCTAAAAGAAGAACTAACTACATTCACAGATTTGAATAATTACAATTACACTTATGATGTAAAGTAGTAGACACAAGAACTAGTAACAGAGCAGGTGCTGTTAAGCAACCATTGCACACACATTTTATTTAATACCAGGCAGATCTTAACCGTTCACAGCCTACTGGTAATTATAAGCACAATTTACTTGAAAATTTTGCCCACGCAAAGTGCCAAAGAACTGAAATCAAGATAATGAAGAAAATTAGTTGTAGTGCTACAATGAAGATCTTCTTGTGCACTTGCACTTAAAGAATAACACAGGTGTGATGATAAATACAGTTCCTAAATGTACAAAACCCATTTATTTGTACCATACAGTACTGTTCTGCATCACACACTTGAGCCATCAGGAATACTGCTAAAAGCCATACATGTTCGTAACATTTACCACACCGTGGCATTGACAGCCACTGTCTGAGATATTCTGAGTGTGCTGTGTCCCCTCCACTGAGCTGGTATGATAATTACAAGTGTATAAACACATTTCACAACCAATGTCATCTCAGTGGCCAAAGATTACTTCTGTCAAGTTTCTTTTACTATAAGTTACAATAACTAAAGACACTTAAAATCCATATCTGTTGTAGGATTTCTATAAGCAGTGCTTTCCCCATTGTTCAAGAAAAATTACGAATGCCAAATGTCAGTAGAGTACTCAGAATTCTAACTCCAGAATACAGTCTGAAAGATTTAAACACATATGAAGCCATTTAGACAGGATGCAGATACTACCCCTTCTAACAATAGTGACAGGTGATGAAACATGGACTTACCACTGGGATCTGGAACCTGAATAGGAGAACATGCAGTAATAGTGCAAAGCATGTTTTGTGTCCAGAAATCTGCTGGCAAGATTATGTGCTCCTTAAAATCACATGGAATAAATATGTTGCATATAAAGGTAACTACTTTCGAAAATAAAATTTCTCCATCATCTCCTCTTATACCTACAAGGTGCGATCGGAAAGTTTCTAGACTGCGCCTATAAAAACCTGTACACTTATCTCAGGTATTAAATTCATCCATCACCCTCGAAGTAGTTCCCCTGGGAGTGAACACAACGATCCCAGCGCCGCTGCCAAGCCTGGAAGCATCCCTGGAAATCTTTCTTTGTCAGCCTGTCAAGCACCATCTGCGATTCTGCCTGAATCTCTTCTATCGTCACAATTCTCCTTCCCTTTAGCTGAATTTTCATCTTTGGGAAGAGGAAGAAGTCACACGGAGCTAAATCCGGCGAATAAGGAGGGTGCGGGATGACGGCCATGGTGTTTGAGGCCAAAAACTGCCGAACTTTGAGGGCGGTGTGCGCTGGCGCGTTGTCATGATGCGTCGCATGTGGAGTTCTTCCTTTAGAATCAGCTGACAGGTCCCATAGCCTATCCCAACAATGTCGCACAAGTCGTTGATGGTACGACGTTGATCTTCGTGAATGGCCTGCCGAATCTTCGTAACATTTTCGGGCGTTGTGCTCGAAGATGGTCGTCCAGAACGCTCGTCATCATCGACAGAGGTTCGGCCATTTTTAAAACGTGAATGCCACACAAAAGTTTGTGCACGACCCATTGCGGACTCTCCAAATGCTTGCTTTAGCATTTCATAGGTTTCCGTAGCCGTTTTGGCGAGTCTTTAGCAAAATTTGATGCACACGCCATTCCGAAATTGCAGGAGGGTCGGTGTAATGCACTACCAAAACGCCCGTAACTAAGAAACAAATGCTAATTCGATGATGCCGGCTGGCACACTGATTCACTATGAATGTAGGCCGCACCCCCTAAAGGCAGAAGCTTGTACTACATCCGGTTCGCCCTCTATTGACACAATCTTGAAACTTTCTGATCGCACCTCGTATGTCTACTCTTTTTGTACCTCTTTTCTATATCTCATGTTACTAGCACTTACCTGTAAATTAAAGCTTTGTGCAAACAGGATGCTCCTTTTTTTAAGATTAAGACCAAGACTTACCTGTAAAACTCCATCCCAAGTTTGAATATCATCACTTGACTTCACTGGAATAGTTCCCTCACCACACTCTATTTTCGTCCTTAATTGTCCTCGTGTCTTTCTGTTTGGATGCTTATCAATGGAGTCATCTTGAGATACAGCCTCATGAGGAGAAAAGATCCTTTAAAAAACACAACAGATGAAATAGAGACTGGTATAACGTATGATACTGTTACAGGAATGTTCAAGGAACTACTCACTAGCTCAGATTTGAGCACAAAGAAGTCAACTACAGTCTTCTGGTGTGTTATGCCATGTAGTCTTGTAGTTACCAAAATTTCAGAGGAATGTATCACTTCCATCTTTAGGGCTGAAGTGCACTTCAAGGCAAGATTATGCAGTCTCACAATCCAGAAGACCACAAAGGACAACCATTTACTACCTTCCATCAATTCTGGCAGGAAATTGTTGAAAACTGACTGATAACTAACCAACACATAAAACATGATCACAGTAGCATGGAAAAAACAGAAAAAACACTCTTCTATTGTATGCTATTTGCCTAATTCCAAGCCAATCAGAAAAGGGTTGGTAGCAAACTTTTGCAATTTATCCTTCCCAGATTTTAACTGTTACAGTTCAGTGACAAGATCTGGTGAACACAATAATAAACTTTCAGCTTCCATGAAAGGTAGGAATTTCTTAACCAGCAGAAGTGTTACCGGTTTCTCAAGGCAGACTTTGCTCCATTGAGTTAGAAACTGTACTCACCCTTATCTACTGGCAAGATTAACAATGAGTAGGAGCTAAATCACCCATCTCACCAAAGCACCTACATGGCATGTAGCAGAACAGCTTTACTTTATTTTCACTATACTACAAAACTTTTCATCTTAAAATGGTGTTTCACTCCAAAAAGGTTTTAGAAAACTGTCATAATTCAAACTTCTTAAATTATTTTTAGGACCTATCTGGTACACGAAATTAGTGAACATTAACTTCATGCTACAGCAGCCTTCCTGACTACTTACTATGTACACACGTTATTACATAACCCAAAGGTTTATCATCACCATCACAAAACCCAGCCATTACGTCCTGTTTTGATCAATACTTTTCAATACTATTTACCCCTTTGTCTTCTAACTGACAACCAAGAAAAAGCCACATTTTTACACTCTGGAAGAACAACAAACATAAAAATGTGAGCTATGAGCAGAAAAGTGGGAGGAGAAAAAGAAAACCCAAATTTAGCTGAGAATGACAAGCAGCAATGGATACGTTTAACATTCATGGAATTAAAATTCATTATCTGGAGCTTTCCTTGCATTTACAAAGCAAAGTTTAATAAAGCATGTCATCTTAGCTTCAATACCAACCTAGCATCTCCACAGGGTGCAGTATTTATGTATAAATGAAATTTTATATTATCCTTCAACTGATAACCTTTACCATTAAGTCGAGGTACAAAAATGGAATGTTCTGATGTTTCTGAAATCATAAAAAAGAAAATGTTAGTTTCAGTCAAAACAGCACATGATCAACTAGCAAGAGAATATGTTATGCTGATACACGGCTAAATCAAATTGTACATGTAATTTGTTCCTTCAAATGCTTATTCCAGAAAGACTTCAGCATTAATTCCAGATATGGTATACAAATAAACATGCCTGTCTCTCAGAAAGGACTTCATCATGGCCTGAAGGCCAGATGCAGAGCTTGGCATAAAACTAACTGGCAAGTAACTGTAATGAAATTTTAAGAAAAATAAAAATATAACTTTATCATTCACATAAACAAATGATATCCTTTGCACAATTAACAAACAAGACTGCAACTTCTTTATAACCAATTTACATTTGACAGGTACCTTGTATTCATGTGAAAAACGATTTCTTTGAAGCAAATAAACGGAGGATTCAAATGCGTCCGAGTCAGTGTTCTTTCAAATCTTTTTTCTGTCCCTTGCTGAACAATGACAGTGCCAATGCACTTATTCTACACTTTTCTGTAAAGTTCATTCATCAGTTTGCTTCTAAATTAATTAATTTTTACTCACATCAAAATCTGTTTTAGCTTTTCTGATCACCTATCACACACTGTATGTCAATAACTTCATTACAGTCACTGATGACTCAACTCTGGAAAGATACAAATAGGCTGCCCAGATGCTACAGTGACCAGCCATAATGCACTTACACCCGATTCTTCCATGTGTATTCTGCCCAGGCCTAACTTCGCACCACCTTGTAATCACTGCAGTGTTACCAGATGGCAGATGAAAAATGACATCTCATAACAAATTATGAAAACACATCCCTCACATTAAGTACTGGAAAATGTATGATGCATGAGTGGGTGCACACACACACACACAAACTATAAAGTGGCAGTGTACATTTTCAATGCATTAAAAAACATCAATATATTGGTATGGGTTAAACATTTCACTGTACAATAAAAGTATGCCAGATAACTGGGACAGAAATAAGATTTTTTGTACAAAATTAAATGACATCCTGGTTGTAAAAAATAATATAAGAATAACTTGAAGCAAACCTGAGTTTGTGTGCAATTCTAGCTGAGCATAGATAAAATCGCAAAGGCAACGACGGGCAATAACCTCAGCATGAGTGTCATTCAGAGAAGCTCCAAGCACACTCATATGTTCTCCATTGATGCATTTGGTACCTGTGGATACCGATATCACTTTTGCATCTTCCATCTGAGGCCCTGCCGTCATTACAATACCTGCTAAAACCTTCCTTCGAGAATGCATGGGCTGTCTCTCAGTCAAATCTGTAAACTTCCTTATCACCAACCTGGACGAAAAAATAAAATATTCGTTTAGCTGTACCAAGTGAATAAAATTATTAATTTCTGTTCATTATAACATCTCTGAAAATATAAGTACTATCATATTATATCTCACATAAAAGTACAAATTTCATCTGGAGTATGCCCCAACCTTTGTAGTGAATAAAGTAAAAATGTTCACTTACTTTCCCAGTTTACTTACCAGACAGAACATATTCATCTTCCCCAGTTTTACCTGCATCAACACCAGTTCTTGTGTCCTGCCTTATATCAGCTTTTCAGAAGCTCTTAATCTTTGTCCAGCATCCAGTAACATAATCTACAATTCATCACCATGCACACAACTGCCTCTGTATAAACATGAACACTAGTGGGCAGGGCCCTTTCAAGATGATGAGTCATGAAACCTGAAGGTTCAATACCAAATTCAAACAAGGTATCACAACTTAATCTAATTTTTCATTTTCAATTTTCTTCTTTACGATGGGAGACCAATATTCACATCCATACAAAAACCAGGGAAGATTACAGCTTTGCACGTGTTTTAAATGTTACATTTTTGGACAGAACGCCGAATGATAAAAGATTCTGAATTTTACTGCAGCATGCATTCTCCGAACTCAAATCTACTATTAATTTATCTGTGAATATAGTTATGATTTGTTGTTTTGCTCCTTATATTTTAACTTCACCATATTTTTAAAATATGTGTTAAATATCTTTATATTATGACTCTATCCTGTATTCTATTGATAAAATATAACGACATACTAAATTATTTCTGCATTTACATCTAGTCCATTTCCCTTACTAGCATCTAGTGGCATTTGTAGACTCCATCGTTTATAAATTTTGTGCTACACAAAATATTCAATTCATATTAAAACTTAAATAAATATCATACAAAGAAGCCTTGTTCCTTCCAGTGTTTTTGGCATGTTTCCCAGCTGCTGAAATCTCTAATCCTTGTCTTCTGAACACTGCACGAACAAGGTTTGCTTGCATACAATTCGGGGTTCTCGTTGTGGCAAGTATGAATGTGGCTGTGTATGGGGTTGCAGTGCTGTGTAGTCCAGTAGCAGCTTACTGACATTTTAGAGGCAGCAAGTACCTCTGAAACACTGGTAAATGTCTATCAGACTACATGTTGCTACAACCCAGAAGACAGCCATCTTCAAGGTTTTCCTGTTTCATACAGAACAATGAAAACTTATTCACCTAGATATGTGATCAGCAAGGACTTGCGGCAGAGCCATCTGCTCAAAGGAAACTGGTGGAGCACTTGGAGAACCTAAACTCCTGTTTGGCTGGAGCAGTGATGGGAATGGTGAAAATGTGATATTGTACAACTTGGCTAACGCTGCCTTCGCTGCTGCTAATTTACCCAGTTTCTTGCTCGGACCTATAATAAAACATTAATGTAATTACAACGCAGTTCAATCATATGTAAACAGCAAACATCTTATCATGGGCTATATTATTTTCCTTATTATGCAAATACTTTCATTTCCACAATTCAAGAAAGGAAACTAAATTACATACGTAAGACTTGAGGTTCTCACAGTGGTGAGTATGAAGATTTCCGTCTTCTGGGTTGTTGCGCTGTGTAGTCTGGTCAATGTTAACCAACGTTTCAGAGGTCATACTGCCTCCGTCATCAGGGCGATGAATATGCCAATAGGGTGTGAGGTGCTAGGTTTATAGGCTGGATAGTGAAAGGTGTAGCCTGCCCCGAGCCAATGGGAGCAGGCATGGGAGTGGACCAATGGTAGCACGTGGGCGAGAGTGGGAGAGGGAGAGAAAGTAGAGAGAGAAAGGTTTAGTTTGGTTGGATGGATCTGGGCCCTGAAACGGGCTATGTTAGTGGTCTGGTTGGTTCTGGGGGCGAGAGTGGGAGAGAAAGTAGAGAGAGCAAGTTTGAGTTTGGTTGTATGGACTGGAGACACTCACCACCACCTTCAGGAAAAACGGATACAGCAACCGTCAGATTCAGAAAGCTCTCAATCCGCCTGCGAGGCTGCCACCGCCTGCTGGAAAACCAGCCTCGGTTGCCTTCCTGCCCTACGTCGGGACGACCTTCAACCGCATAAGCAGGTTGCTGGCCAGGCACGACATCAAGTCTGTTGGTCTTCTGCCAAAGAAAATTCCCAGTTTTCTCCGGCCGGTAAAGGACGACCTAGGACTGAAGACGCCTGGCGTATACAGCGTTCCCTGCGAGTGCAGTAAAGTCTACATCGGCCAGACAGGCCGTTCCGTTGAGGACAGGATCAAGGAGCACGAACGCCACATCCGGCTCGGACAGCCCTAGAAATCTGCGGATGCTGAACACCGCTTCAACATGGAACACCGTATACAGCTCGAGGACACTTCCATCCTCTCCTCAAAAACCGGCTACATGGATCGGATAATCAGGGAAGCCATCGAGATCGAACTACATCCCGATAACTTTAACAGGGAAGATGGACTTCACCTGAGCCGGTCCTGGAAGCCTCTTATTCACACACTTCGAGGACTCCGCGAGCAAGCAAGAGTGCACCGCCAGAACCAACCAGACCACTAGCATGGCCCTTTTCAGGGCCCTGATCCATACAACCAAACTCAAACTTGCTCTCTCTACTTTGTCTCCCACTCTCGCCCCCAGAACCAACCAGACCACTAACATAGCCCGTTTCAGGGCCCAGATCCATCCAACCAAACTAAACCTTTCTCTCTCTACTTTCTCTCCCTCTCCCACTCTCGCCCACGTGCTACCATTGGTCCACTCCCATGCCTGCTCCCATTGGCTCGGGGCAGGCTACACCTTTCACTATCCAGCCTATAAACCTAGCACCTCACACCCTATTGGCATATTCATCGCCCTGATGACGGAGGCAGTATGACCTCTGAAACGTTGGTTAACATCGACCAGACTACACAGCGCAACAACCCAGAAGACGGAAATCTTAAATTACATACATTTAAAAAAATATTAAAAAATATATTTGTATCTTTTAACAACTATATTAAACATCTTAAAATAATTATTCCCAAAAGCAACCTTTTCCTAACAATACCAATGTTCATGTAAAGAAATATTACTTATAATATTCATAGTTCATTCATACCAAAATCCTTCACATATTTCATCTACTCTCGTTCTTTCTATAAAAGTGAATATAAAGACAGCAAAGCAGAGTTAACATCTCTAACTACAAAGTGTTGAAACACATGGAAGCATACTTCAATAATGCTGAAGCCCAGTCCATCGAGTTTTGATCTTTTCATCAACTTAACCGCTCTATCAATTCCCTACACCACCAGAAGTCTTTAATCCTTCAGATCTAAAAACTCACCCGTTCCTTCAAATCTTTCGGCATCAATAGTTACAGACATAGTAAACCTGGCATGTGGTTCACTGTCTTCTGAAACACAGTCAAACTTAATCCCTGGCCGGAGTTCGTTAAGAAGCATGACAGGATTCTTGTCTCCTGGATGAATAGGCAACCTTGGAGCAATGTTGTAACATGCTGGAGGAAGCATCGGATGGAAGGGTCCACCATTACTGCTCTGAACTATAGGTGCTTGAGACACAAGGGCAGTTTCTGTATTATTCACATCCCCTGAAGTTGTACTATTGTTGCTGTCCAGTGGTTGAAAAACATTAAAAAGTGAGCCTTCAGGTTCTGTTATGTCACTTGTAATGTCCAGGTCTGCAGAATGCATATTCATTGCTTGCTGGGCCTCAGGAGCATTCCTGAACTGCACAAAAGTACGGACGGCAGCCTCGGCCGCAGCATGCTTGGCCAACTTCTTAGATCGTCCTTGCCCTTCAAAAACCTGACCATTCACCTAAAAATGCAGGTGCAAAAGTCAGTGTGTGTACTGGAAACAATATTAACAGAAAAAAAAATAAACTTACTAATTTACAGCAAAAAACAGTAATGAATGAGTTTGTATTAAAAGGAAAAAATTTAGTTTTAAAAATTCTCCTGGTTTGACATACACTTTTAACAATGTAATAAATATGCACAGTTCTTGAGGGATGCTCACATAACCCTTTGGTTCTAGATCTTTATTACATAAAAAAGTATGGATGCTGCATTTCAGAAGCATATGTCTGATCTAACCAAATGGAAGAGGTATTTGCAAACACTGGTGCCACATGGGAGTGTTTTATGATACTAGGAACCAAAAGACCACACTTCTGAGGCTGCTAATACTAATTCAATGTCTAAACTGTACACAAAATTGGTGCAGTACAACTGTACTAGAAATCATGATAGAAATATTTTGATTTTCAGTCAATAGCATCAGTTTGATCTTAATAACATAACTGTTCATAAAAAAACTATGAAGACAACTGGTCCTTCAGGGAGAAGTAACAAATACCAAACCCCATAAACTTACAGACATAGCACAAAAGAGACATTTTCCTGGATACTAGGAAAATTACAGATTACCGACACTACTTGCACGAGTATGTTTCTGTTGGCTGGTAATTCTATTATTATTGGTTTGCCACATGTACAATATTTTGGGGAAGAGCTCTCTGCTGATGTTTGTGATATTTACATTTTGTAACGTTTGTCTACAACTGTTTTCAGACAACATTTTTAAGTAACTGCACAGCCTGCATTTCATTTTTCAGAAAACCAGTCCTTCTAACAATAAAAATACTTTAGTTTTGTTGAACGTAGTTTTCTATCAAAGTACATAAAATGTATCTGAAAATGTAGCAAGGTACAGTGTGAGAAAAACAAACTTTTCTGTTATGTATGAACAAAAAACAACTTAATTTTCTTGCTTTTGCTAAGGTGTAAATTTCTGCAGTGTTCAATACTAATTTATACATACATGAATCACATGCTGATTAAGTATTGTTACAAGAATGTTGTGTTAAAATTTTCCCATGGCCCTTCATTCACATAAGGATATAGATTCAGTTCTGGCAATCAAGGTAATTCATTCAATATATTCATACACTTACAACCCTTATTTGATCTAAGATATGTCATGATACCCCACAGACTTAGAATCATACACAGGATGTGGCCCAAGAACATAACAGAAGATTTACAGCCCATCAGTAAAAGGTTTACAGTATACCTCAACAGAAATTGTGAATGTTGGAGCATGGACGGGTCCGCTCATGCTCACTGTGTTGTATGTAAGTCCTGGACGTAGCTCATTAAGTACACACAAAGAATTCTTTGGCTGTGACTGAGTCTCACATTTCTTTTTCCTCTTTCTGGCAGGACCAGCTCCTAAAATAAACAGTAGATTATGTAGAGGTACATGAAGACAGCCAAGCCTTGCTGTCAGCCAGGAAAGTCTCTCCTTTGTTACAGAACACATATTATATCTACTTTGAAGCACAATACATTCCTTTGGCTGACAGAAATAAAACACAACTCACCATCAGAATCAATTGGAAGAGATCTCTTCTCTCCACGGTCCTCCACAAATATGACCTGTGAAGAAAAAGAAAAAAATAATCTACAACATGAAAATAAATTGTATCTTTCTTGTTTTCAGACTGGTATAGTCTAGACTGCAATAAATCACCCTGAATGACAAAACGCTTAATTATTTAAGAGTGTAACAAATATGTAATGGCAAAGCATTTTTCCAAAATCTAGCTCACTCAACACAAAGATTTACAACAATCTCATAAAATTAAGATTACTTCAGGAAATAGCTTCTTCTTTTATTTATCAACACCATATCAAGTACAGAAAATGATTCCACTGACAGGATGACTACAATTTATGAGGCTGCAGTCGTGCTTGGATTGCGTAATCGGTCGGCGCTCTGTTGATGTGTGCGGGAGTTATGCTCGTTCTTCGGTGGGTGATCGGCGAATCTGTATCAGTGCCGCTAGTAACAGCGAACTACGAATATTTCTCATCAATGATACATGTTATTACATTAATTGTTCTTACCTTACATCACAAAAGATGTTCAAAGTGACTTCCTTGTGCTTGCAAGCAAGCTTCACATCTCGTTAACATGTTTCGAAATACTCAACGAAGCTCTTCTTGGGAAATTGCCGAAATCAATTGTCGAATATTTTCTTTAAGTTCTTCTACAGTGTGCGGATTGTTTATATAAACTTTGTTCTTCAGCATGCCCCATAAGTAAAAATCGCACGTGTTCAAGTCTGGGGAACGCGGA
This sequence comes from Zootermopsis nevadensis, assembly GCF_977971745.1. Taxonomy (NCBI): domain Eukaryota; kingdom Metazoa; phylum Arthropoda; class Insecta; order Blattodea; family Termopsidae; genus Zootermopsis; species Zootermopsis nevadensis. The sequence goes on along the minus strand of NW_028259139.1, from coordinate 15,231,426 downwards.
GGCCACTGATCGATAACTTGTTCACCAAACACTTCTCTTAATGCTAACATCGACCTATCAGCTGTGTGAGCTGTAGCAATGTCTTGCATGAAGAAACCGTAAGTCTTTTCTTCATCGGCCATTTCTTGGAAAAGGGGTCTAAGTATTAAATTTACATAACGTTTACAATTTATCCATAAGTTAGTCAAATGACAATACAATGTGGAAGAATTCATAAAAAATACTATATATATATATATACACACACACACACACAGAAGTGCAATTCAAACTATTATAAATTTCTTTTCAAAGAGACTAAATAAAGATTTCACATAAAGTTATGAGTAAAGAGCAAAAGTAAAGCTGTCACACTATGCACCATGTAGGCGCTTAGGGGGAGAGGTGGTATAGCTCTTACTCATTCTTGACCTCAGCACTACATAGGGGTGAGTGATCAGCATCACGCCCCAGCAGCGTTTTAACCCCCAGGAAAGGATGCTGGTACCCATTGAATAGGAGGCTGGGTGGGCCCCACGGCCAGTCTGGACCATAAAGTAATGAACCGTTTCAAATAAATTCACAAACATACAGTACATAAATTATACCTTCACGCCTACACAATACTACATAATTCCATACCTGAGCTACAGAAATATGTAATGACCATTCTTCTTGAAAGTTTAATTATTTATTCATTACTTCTGGCTTAAAAAAAGTTCACCTTCTACTTAAATAGCAATATTTCAACAGCTTTGTGTCATTCCTACGTGGTTTATTACTTACATCTGGTAAATTGTCTTCAACATTCACTCCACTATTTTCTGAAATAAAATAATTTCATGTCAAAATGATAATCATACACAGGTCTGCTACGTAAGAACAATGCCGCTAACAAACTTAGACATGACATCAAATTAAATAAACCTTTCACATTCGATTGAAGCATTTTTCTTTTACACCATACGAACACTTTAAACACAAAGGTTAGTATATAAAGAACTGCTACCTGAAGACGCATGTACTTCCGATTTCGTCTTTTCCATAAGCGATGACATCCTGGTAAATCTCTATAGTTTATTATTGATTTAAAATGTCTTAAATCGGATACGTTAATATGATATAGTTGGATACGACCTAAATTTAATTAGAAACTTTAGCTTCTCTTGTTGCAGATCATATTGCCCACCAGAATGAACAAAGCACGGAAATCGTCCCCTGTTATCGTTGGTAAACTACTGACAAGGTTGGTTACACTAACTAACTAACTAACTAGATGGCTTACCGAACCCGAAGGTTCATCACCGAATTAACCAAAGCCCTCCACCGGACCCTGTCCTGGGCCAACAAAATCCAGTTTCCTTCAACTCCTATCTCCCATAGATCCCGCCTGAGATTATCCTCCCATCTACGTCTAGGTCTCCCCAGCGGTCTCTTCCCTTCAGGTTTCCCAACCAGTACCCGGTGCACACCTCTTGTCCCATCCATGCGCGCTACATGTCCCGCCCATCTCACTCTTCTCGACTTAATCACCCTCACAATACTGGGGGAGCAGTACAGATTTTTAAGCTCGTCATTGTGCAGTTTTCTCCACGCCCCATCGTCTTCCCTCTTAGGCCCAAATATCCTCCTCAACACCCGATTCTCAAACACCTGCAATCTGTGTTCCTCCCTCTGAGTGAGAGACCATGTTTCGCACCCATACAAAACAACAGGCAAGATTATTGTTTTGTATACTTTAATTTTCAGGTTCTTAGAAATCAGACGGGAAGACAAAATATTTTGGACTGAGAAGTAGCAAGCATTTCCGGAATTTAGTCTCCTCCTAACTTCCTCACAAGTATCATTTTGATTTGTTATTGTTGTTCCCAAATATTTGAACTTTGTAACCCTTTCAAAGGATTTATTAGCTACCCTAAGATAATTTTGCCCGCCTGTCTTCTGATGACGAGATACTAACATGTACTTAGTTTTTTCTGAATTTACTTCCAGCCCCACTTGTCTACCAGCCTCTAGTAAAACTTCTGCGTTCCTCTGTATTGTATTTATATCGTCCCCCAATAAATTAACATCATCAGCATATGCCAATAGCTGATGTGTCCCGTTCAATTGCAAACCCTCCTGCCTACCTTGGACCTTCCTGATGGCGTATTCTAGCGCAAAGTTAAAGAGCAAGGGAGACAAAGCATCTCCTTGTTTTAGACCGTTCTTGATGAGGAATGTCTCAGATACATATTTACCTACTCGAATTTTGCTACAGGTTTCATTTAAGCACATTTTTATTAGACCCACTAGCTTCTTTGGTATACCAAATTCAATAAGAATATTATATAGCACTTCTCTCTTCACAGAGTCATAGGCTTTTTTGAAATCTATAAATAACTGATGTACAGTCCCACCGAACTCCCATTTTTTCTCTAGTATCTGACGAATGCAAAAGATCTGATCAATCGTTGATCTGTTTCGTCTGAACCCACACTGATGATCCCCAATAGTTTCATTCGCATATGGGGTTAATCTTGCCAAAAGAATGTTGGATAGAATTTTGTATGAGGTTGATAGCAGCGATATTCCTCGGTAATTACCACACTCAGTCTTGTCCCCCTTCTTATAAATAGGAATAATTATGGATTCCTTCCATTGATGTGGCATCTCTTCCTTATCCCAAATTAACTGAATAAGCTTATGGATCCTCATATGCAACCCTTTGCCACCTGCTTTAATTAATTCGGCCGGAATCTGATCAATTCCTGGAGATTTATAACTTTTCAACTTCCCAATGGCTAGTTCCACTTCATCTAAGCTAGGTTCTGGCACCAACAGTTCAGCTGTATGCATTTTAATCTGTCTAATATCACCAGTATTATGAACATTTAAGAGCTCGCTAAAGAAATTTTTCCACCTATTCACAATTTTTATTGGATCTGCAAGCAAATTGCCACTATCATCCTTTACCAAATTAGTCTGGGGTTGATATCCTTTCTTAAAGTTATTAATGCCTCTGTACAGGTCTCTGATGTTTTTTTCCTTATTATTTGTCTCAAGTTCAGCAATTTTGCCCTTCAGGTATTCCCTTTTCTTAGTCCTAAAGGTTCTACTAGCCTCACGTCTCACGTTACATAGATTATCCGCATTTGTTTTGTTTGGGTTCTGCAACCATTGAAATTTTGTTTGCTTCCTTCGATCTATTAATTTTGAACATTCTTCATCAAACCACGGTTTATTTTGCTTTCTCCTGTAGTATCCTAGTTTCTCTTTTGCTGAAATTTTGATGCAGTTTCTGACATTTTCCCACTCCCTGTTGATGTCCACACTTTCATTATCCTCATTTGTCTCTAAAATTTGAAACCTATTCGAAATTTCAACTTGATATTGTTCCTTTGCCTCTCCCTCACTTAATTTTTTCAAATCAAATCTTTCTGTGTCAAAATTTTGTTTAGTTCGTCTACTTACTGAAAGCCGCTCCCTCACTTTTGCTACCACCAGATAATGATCAGTGTCGCAATCTGCTCCTCTGAATGATCTCACATCAATTACATTTGTCTGCCTTCTCTTATCTACTAAAACATGATCTATTTGATTGTGTGTTCTGCCATCTGGGGAAGTCCAAGTGTATTTATGAACATCACGGTGTGGAAATTTTGTACTTTTTACAATTAAATCTTTTGACGTAGCGAAGGTCACTGCTCTGACGCCATTATCATTACTAAGTGCATGGAGACTCTCGCTGCCTATTGTGGGTTTGAAGACATCCTCCCTCCCAATTTTTGCATTGAAATCTCCTAGCAGAATTTTCATGTGATACTTGCCAAATGTATCAAATACTGATTCCAATTCTTCATAAAAGCTATCCTTGATATCATCGCTTTTGTCTTCAGTTGGGGCATGAACATTAAGGACAATGATGTCGCACCAACGTCCTTCCAAAATTACGTAAGACAACCTGTCACTAACAAATTCTACTCTCTTAACTGCTGCCCTAATTCTGCTATGAACAAAAAAAACCCGTCCCTAGCTGATGATTGTCATTCCCCTTTCCATAGAAAAATGTAAAATTGTCCACTGGGATCGTGCCCTCCCCCTCCCATCGCACTTCCTGCACTGCCACTAAGTCTAACTTATAATTCCCTAATTCCCTACACACTGATTTCAGTGCCCCAGCCCTATAGAGGCTCCTAATGTTCCAGGTACCAAATCTCATGTCCTTTTTCAATTGCCGTGGTCGTGCCAAAGAGTCCGTCCTGATCCGAGGCTTGGTTGATTTTTTCGTAACACATATTTTTTTTAAAGGTGAAAGGTTGTTAGCCCTACACCCAACCCCCAACCTGGAGGACCAGGGTATCACTCTTAGTCTAGCGCATCTCCTTAGACCTGTCCGGCTTGGGTGACCCTACCATGAGCCGAAGCTCAGGCCGGCATAGCCCTAAGGGTCATTTGAGCACGCAAGCCTCCTCACCCGGCAGATTGCCTTCGACAAGGTGGTGATACCTTCGAGAAGGAGGTTGGTTACACACACGCTATAAATAGAGTGGTCACGGAACATCAGAAACGAAGGTAACCAAGCATGTTATCGAAGATAAAACCTAGTCTGTGATACCAATTTCATGCTTTGTATTTATTCAAATATATTCTTTGACCAATAATAAACTTAATATGAAATGGTTTTCTTCAGACTCTAATTAATATAATTGTTAAGAGTAAATGAGGTTACCTGTTAAAAAAATGCAAGTTTAATAAGGTATGCAGCAAGGACGACTTTTATAGTCACTTTTCGTTCTTACATTGACAAATATAAGCAATCGTGTCAGACAAAGGTAAATATATATGACATTGATTCTTTTAGAATTGAATGAATATACACCTGTATTCGAGGTGCAAGTTTTAATGCCTTTCGTTGAAATTTGCAGAGCAACATCGGGTCCATTTCGGAGAGCATGCCGATAGTTCTGGTAAAGATAATGAAATTGTTATACAGAAACGATGATTGGCAATTCACAGCACACGACGGATTTTTACAAGTGGGCCACAGGTACGAAATATATTTCACTTTACCAAGATCTTTATGAAAACTTGATGAAACAACAGACCTAAGAGAGTCAGTGTGCCAAAAGGTCTCCAATGTAAACTAGTTATCATTTCTTCTGACAAGGAAGATATTATGTTGAAGTTTGAACTATTTGCATACAAGGAGAAATTACTGAAGGAAGAGCTTTGTTTACAATGCTCTGATCACAATTCTATGTTGACTCTTGTAGTACTCGCTAGGGTCTTAGATAAGTGTAAGCAGGTGTTCAAGGTATTTATGTTGTAATTAAAGAAAATAATTTGTTGCATTCTAGAAATATGTCATGGTACAAGCCAAGCAAGGATGTGGAATGCAGAATATTAAAATCAGCACATCATACAGTTAAATGCCAATACAAATATAACTACATAGTTGTTACAACTATGTACAAAAAGAATGTACATTTAATTAGTTTAAATTTAAGTAAATTCTACAGAGTAGGAGTAAGATAAAAGATAATCTTTCTTTGCTGGTTTAAACACTTTAGTATCATTTAATCATCTAATGCTAGTACTAAATAACTTGATCCCTACATACTGAGCACCTTTCTATTAGGTCATCATAAGTGCTTCATTTGCTTTTCCCATTATAGTACTGTGTGCACATGTTTGATTTTTATTAAATGGGCCTTTCTTTCTTACAGGTAGGGGAAAAGGTACCCCTTTGCTTAGAAATGGGATTGAATGCATTGGAGGTGAATTGGATGATGAATCAGAAGCATTAGATTGACAAGGGCTTGCTCTTCACATAGTATTTGGACTGCAGTGATGGCAAGTGCAATTTGTTGTGGAGTTTGCTGTTGCTGTACAGCTGTGACAGTGCTCTGAACCTTTACACCACTTGAAAAACAAAATTAATTATAACAGTCACTTTGTTGTGGGAAGTAATAAATCTGATTGTATGTATGAAGATTTAGACAACTGATTAATTGTGCTAGTGATTGGAACATTTTGTTTATTTAAAAAATAATAAATGTTATTTCTTTCTTTTAGCATCTGTTAAGTTTCAAGGACTGTTGGAATGCATTGTGCCACATAAAATGGTGTCATCCAAAGCAGCTTTAAATTTGCTTCAGTGGATATTCACTTATTTCTGTACTGCACCAATTGGAAGTGTTAAGTCAGCATTAGAATGGATTATAAGTGAGTAATACACTCTTGAATCATTGCTGGATTCAGTGTTTTTATTTATTAAGATGATAGAGCAGAGGGTTGAGGAATTAAAAGAAACTGAATGTAATACAAGGTTGGAAAGGTGCACTTTATAGAGTACACAAAAGTTACAAATGCATTCTTTACATTATATTAAATGTTTTACCATAGACATTGGTCTGATATCATGGCAACCAGACAATTCAGTCTTGCCACAAAGAGAGAAGATTGTAAGGTTATACTCTTTGGAATATACTGAAATCAGAGTTCTTTACACCACATTTCATGTTCACACATCACTGTGGACCTCGGTGTTCTCATGGGCACTTATGTTATAAAGTATAATGACATTGTGCATTTGCAGTGGATCATGGGTAATGACATAATCATCTTTCCACCTCAGGTGTTTGTCAGTTAAATTTGTATTATTGGTTTAAGGAAACTAAAAAGTGTGATTGTAGACTAAGCACTAATGGTGTTAACATCTACACAGAGTTTTATTTGAGCTGTTGTATCGGTGTTAAACTGCAAGGAGAAGAAGGCCAGACGATTCCCCACAAGTTTTGCATTAAGAGTGGAGAAGGGTATCATATAGTTGAGGCAAAAAATAATAATTTAAACTTGCCAGTTAACAATTATGAAGTTAGTAGGATTTGATTGTCAAGATATTTTATTGAAAAATATTATATTTATCTGTCTTCACTTATTTTGTTACAGGTTTGATTAAGTTTGGTTTAAGAGATGAAGTGCCAATCCATCATTTTATCATCATTTTTATTTGCTTCTTGAAAATGAGAGATTGGTAATGTGTATTTTAATTATTTATACATTTCATAGTTACTATAAGCATTCAGGTTAACTTCACTTTTGTTACCTTTATTTACAAGGTACAATATTGCTACAGTTCTAAACATGTCTCTGAACTGAACCATAAATGAAAAATTGAACTGCACAATTTTGACAAACCTGAATTGAACCTATGAACAGAATGGTATTTGAACCATGAACTTAAATTACTAATTTCAGAACTGGTACAAATCAGTTATCAATTTCTCTGATGTGTGTAATCCAACAGTGTGGATATAAAAAACAACAGGTTCTATTCCAGACATGTTTTAACAAGTGAGAAACATCATAAAACAATATTATCTGTGTCCCCACACTGTTCTGAAGGCTGTTGTCAACAGCAATTGACTTAGCAAGGAAAGAGGTCATTTGCCTTTCAGCAAAGCTTTGTAAGCAAGATGTTGAAATGAAACAGTACTGTTTGCCAGGCTAGATGTAGCGTAGACAATACAATAAATAATACAAGTGTTTTGTGAGCTGTTGTGGTGTTTGATTGACTGTGCAATGTTAACTAATCATTTTCCCTACAAGTAGCAGTTTTTCTGAGGTCCTGCTTAGTCTTGTATGTTTTCTACTCATTTTCTTTATAGGCTGTTGCTGTCTGCAAATTAATACATCTGTTAACAACTCCTAATGATGTCTCAAGGTGGAGAGTGAAAAAGATATTGAAGGTTGAACAGAAGCTAAGGAAGAGGAATCACACTTCTTGTCTTCTGTGGTAAGTGACACTGTTTTATAGCTGCATAAATTTTGTTGGTCTGACACAAATTAGAAGAACTAACTGATTTGTACTTATTTTGTATTCCTTCTGATTGCTAATATTAGTTATACGATGCCTGTCACTGGACCAGACGTTTTGATGATGATGATGGTAGGGAGACAAAGATGGCCTTTTTCTCAAAAATAGGTGATTTTGTTAAAGAAACATTTATCTTGGACCCGTCCTAGTCACAGTAGATTCCATAAACTATGTAGTTCAACAAAATTAAATTCAACAGTAAACCAGTCTCAGAGCCACTGTGCTGATTTGAACTAGTCATTGTTCCACTATTTATTCACTGTCATGCTCTTGCTACCAAAAATACTTGAGGCAGTGAAATAGTGTTTGGTGAAAATACAAAAATAATATACTGGGTTAAATAAAGACAAGGAATTATAGTACTACATGTCAGAACTGATGGAATTCTTAATGTTGTTTGCAGAAGTAAGAAACAGCAAGCTCTCTACATTTTTAAAATTAACCTTCTATTAAAAGTCATCTTAAATTTTACAAAATACTACATACAAGAATATAATTTAGTAAAGTTGTCTTTCCAGCATCAAGATAACCTGTAATAATGGTTACTGGGACTGAGACTGAATATTGCTGGTACCAGCTCAGGCACTTCATCATCCGATGAATTCATGGCCTTACGTTTATTTATGCTTGACGAATGTCTTATCCGTGTAATTCTCAAATGACTGAATTTACGAAACAATTATACATATATTACGAATCCAACAGCACTATACTCGAAACATGATCATAACCTATCAAAGTATTCAATAATTTTCAAAGATGACAACTTCAACCAACGTAAGTACGTGAATTATTTATTGTTAGGAATAAAACACGTATTCAAATATTCGGGGTATCAGAATCATAACAAACATATACGAAACATACACATTTATTAGTTAAACACAGCAGCGCACATCATAACAGATGAATGTTGGTCTTCTTCAACGCGTTTTGACTGTACTGCCATCTACTTCCATCTTGTAGAGCTCCTATAGGGACATTGGTAAACCAAAATTGAATGTAGACCTCGATAGCCAGTCGGTAATAAAGTAAACTACTATTCTATACCAATCCACCTAACCACCCTCTCCCCATTTCAGGTTCCCAGTTTTAATCATCACAAGAAGTGAATGTGGAAATTCTCGTTGGAAATTTTTTTTTAACTGGAATTGTTTTTCCACCAGCTGGGTGTTACATGTCTATATTGTTCTAAGTCCTTGAACACAAAAATTGACAGTAAAAAGCAAAAGGGTTGCAGTAACTAAAAATAGTGATTTTTAAACCATGATCACCAGCCAACACATATCACATTTATTTATCAGTTTGCAATAAAAAGTCAGGGCCCTCTGAGTCTACACTTTTCTGTCACCAGTTTCCAATAAACAACTAAATCAGTAAAGAAGAAAAAACAATGTTTAGAACGCATGGTTTTGTGTTTATGTGAAACCTAAAGAAAGTGTACACATTATATCGCAATTCGTTTGTGTTGTTAATAAGACCAATAAGAACAGAATTAGGTAGTAGTCAGTGAATAAATGTTATGTTGAGGAGATACGCCTATGTTTTTTCATTAAGGAGCATGTAGGTGTCTCTACCAGTCGCTCAAGTTACCACAAGTCTTTATCCAGCTTCTAATAGTGTAATGGGAATGGGCCTAATTCTGTCTCACTAATGGCAGTTCTCGGCCTGATACAACACTGTACAGTAGCCATTTGGTACATTTCATCTTGTTATATCTCCATCTGTATGTGTAGTTCTGTCTCTGTCTAAGTGTACTTTATCAGTCTCGGAAACTACGCACCTCCCGTTTGCCCATACTAAATTGCTCTCTGACATTTGCTGTTGCCTAATCTCATCCTTACTAGGCGCTTATTAGGCCAACCTTTCACTGCTGCAAGCAAGATAAATCGTGAAGAAACAATGTGCTATGTATAACTCCTAGATTTGATGATACAAAGGAATATATCGGCTTTCGCCATCTTTTGATGATCAAAGACAATAATGTATTGATTTCAAAAATTATATAATTTATCAAGGAAGATCCTTTACAAGAGAACCTAGGAAATTCTTTGAAAGGTTGACTGTATACTCGGCTCATCAAAGAATAGCCCACTTCCTTTATGAAAGTTATAGGTTTATCATCATGTTCACAAAAGCCCACCACTGGACTCTATCCTGATCTAGCTGCATCCAGTTCACTCTATCTATTTCCCTATGGTCCGCATTAACTCAGTCAACAAACAAAAACAGCCAAACTTAAACTGTGAGATCAAAAGATATCCAATGTTTTTGATACAAAAGCTTATCAATATTAAATGCCAAGTTAACAGAAACAATTTCTGACCTGAAACCGTCTATCTTACAAAATGTCTATGTTAAGAAAGGAAAAATTTACCATACACTATGGCCCAAAATCTTGAGACCTCAAAACAGACTTTTGGATGGTGGGCTTCATGCACTCTTTTCTTATGTTCATGTAACAATGCACACAAGCTGAGAAGTGTTTATTACAAACATAATGTATTTTGATCTTTAAAAGATCATCATTCTTGTTGGAGATGGACTGGCATTAAAATATCAGTATATCTGTGCACAAATAATAAATTAAATAAACACACCCATCATATTTGTATCTTAGTACAGAAATGCTGTATCAGAAGTCAATTGACTTTATGATGTGCTGTTGTGTTGCTGCTTTTTAGTACCTTTGTATCATCAGGCATACATTTTCACGAACCTCCAAGCAATAAAAAGTGTGCTTATTAAAAATGTTCAGTGTGATAGGTATATTTTATTTTTAGTTGGAATAACACAGTATCATGAATTTTGATGCATTTTCCAAAATATGCCATTCTTCACATAGCATCATGTCATGCTTTGTGTTTAACTTCCATAGACTGAAGATTGGTGTCTTCTGGATTGTTGCGCCACGTAGTCTGGTAGATGTAGACTGCGTGTATGTGCATTGCACAAAGATTGGAAATTGAAACAACCCAGTTATATATATGTTGATGCATTTTAAAATTAGTGTCATTCAGATTAGTAGATGTAATTGTCATATCACTTGTTTTATTTTATATATGAATATCATTTAAACACTCAGCTCCAACTTTAAAAAATCTGTTTTATGATTTTTAAGGAAATAGTAGCTGTTTCTTTTGAGAATATACAAAACTTGTAACCAGTTCTGCATCACTGCATGCCATGAGATCACGATGCAGTCGACTCTTTGTGAATTGCACTTCTAAATCGTATCTTAGCTTAAAACATTTGTTTAGCATTTTCCAGAAACCCCTAGTTCTTTGTGAAAATCCTGATATATCTCCTGTCAGATACAAACACACATAGAAAGATATAAGTTAAAGTTTATGGGTCATTTACAAGAACATGGTCAGAATCAATTGGGGTTCTTCTGCATGCTGGTGATAAATTTAAAAGGAGAGAAAATGTGTTGGTACTGCTGAATACAGCCGTTCAAACTTTGGACAGGGGGAAAAAACACCAGTAATTAATAAAATTCAAAATGATTTGCCACACTGGTTAATTAAAAAGCAGCTATTCATGTTTTATGTTATGCCACTTTTCTACTATAACATTCAAATAAAAATAAAAATGGGGCATAAAGGACAAATGCCGAAACTATGAATAACTCTCCTTCTGTAACAGAGGACAAGGTTCATACATGATATACGATATTTATTTGGCATCTAGCTCTGAATCAACTGTGCAAATGAACTAACAAAAAATGTATCTGGCTACAAGGCTTTGGAGTAGAATATTCTGCACTGATAATACCTTCTTAGAATCAGAATGCAAAGTATAAAAATTAATAAAATTATACTTTCATTATGCATTATATCCCTATATCCTACACTATGCATACAATTTTGGCTTCATTCTTAATCATGTACAATGTCATATTCTGTAAAAATGGTATTTAATTCAATTTGCAAATATAAATGTGAAATACATTGTGACTCAACATGTTTTATATTTCACATGACTGCAAATATATGATCACGTTAAACACATTTTAATTGCATTAACAGCTTAAATACCATATCAAGAAACAGTATTAGATCAGTCAATATCTGTGTGCTCATAAGTTTATTTACTATGAAAATTATTTCTGGGTAATGGACATTCTACTTTCCCAAAAGTAATAACCTTAGCCAAGAGTGTCCAGATTCCTACACTAGTGTTTCAACATTGTATCGGAACCCACGTTCCACTGTTTTCATCCCTCCGGTAGTAGAGTGGCCGCTTATCTTGGAACACTGTCACATCTGGGAATGGATGGTCTTGGATGTACTTCAATGTTGCCCGCACCTGTCAGCATAATACAAGCTATTAATCTTTACGGTCCGTGTGTTATGTCTTACATACTTGATCCAATTAACCTCATATTACAATAGCCTATCACTCAAATATTAACCTTTGGAGTTTAAGTCTGGCTGGCAGCAAATCCCTTATTACAGTAGAATAAAGGTTAATTCCAGTTAGTAATCCATATTTTATTACTTAGCCTATAGATATCTAATACTTAATCTTTCAGTACTTTGATTTATTATCACTTGATAATGCTCCTGTCATTTCTGCTAGATCAAATTCAAATGTAAGGTCTGAGGTTCTCATGATGGTGAGTACAAAGACGTACGTCTTCTACTTCAGACAGTTTAAAACTATGCTATTAACAGTTAAAATGTTGTATAAAGAAATTAAGAGAAATTTAATACCACTTTTGAACTGTATGGCATATGACAATTTGAATGTGCAAACAGTAAAAATTATAAATACAACTGATATACAATGTGATGTCACTTGTCCTTCTGTTAATCTGTTTATTTTCTGAATGCAGTCTCGTATTGGGAAAGAAATTCTCTTCAAAATTAAGTGGATGGCTCCATAATCACTGCTTTATACCACTGTAATTCAAATACACTATATTTTAAATTAAGCTAAACATACACATTCCACTAGAGGTGAAACTGATCATTACCTTCATGACAAAATGAGGTGGCTCTACCTCTGGTGCTGTGGACAAATGCTGCAAAATGAAATCGTCTGTCTACTCTAACCAGAGGTCAACACCTCACAGAGGGTCATAATTAAATGGTCCAATTCGTAACAATCCCAGCTGACAATCATACACATCCAAAATCTAAAAGAAAATAAAACATTAATATTTAAAACATAGGAATTTACAAGCTGATGGTATAATATCTCACAACTGACAGAATGGGTACAAAAACCTGCTTTAAGTAGATGAAGTGTCAATTTAATTGTTATATAAATTATAGCAAAATCAAAATCAGTTCTTCACTGACTGGAATTTTATATCACAGGATTAATCTCCCTTCTTAAAATACATATGTAATGATGAACATTACAAGACAGGAAGTTCAGAGTGCCAGTCTTATATCACCTGCTGTCCACCAGTAAGGTGTTGCGCACCGCGAAGAGCCTAATCACGGCCCTTGTCTGGAAATGTTGCTGGGAACATTCACACCTACAAACACATAATGGCAGTGTATAAAAACAACACCAAGGAGGCATGAGAACAGGGAGCTAGGGAGAATATTTGGATTTCAAGAAGAGAAAATAACAGGATGGAGAAAATTACACAAATGATGAGCTTCATAATTTGTACTCTCCTCTAAGTATTATTAGGGTGACCAAATCAGGTAGGATGAGACAGGCAAGGCATGTAGCATGGATGGGAGCTATGAGAAACACATACAGAATTTAAGTTGGTTATCTAAAGGGAAGAGACCACTGAGAGACCAAGATGTAGGTGTAAGTATACCATTAAAATGAAACTCAGAAAAGTAAGGCATGAGGATATGGAGTGGATTCACGGGATTCAGAACAGGGATCAATTACAGGCTCTTGCAACAACGTAATGAACCATCAGGTTCCATAAAAAGTGTGGAATTTCTTGATGAGATTAGTGACTATTATTAGCTTGTCAAGCACTGTACTGAATGGACTTGATATAAACACAAGAACAAAATATATCATTTTGGGTCATACTTGATTAAAAATTCCAATATAAATGAGAAAAGGGAACAGACATTCTGTGCTTTCTTATAAAATGTAAAAAAGACAGTAACAAAGACATTTGTATGAACTGATTATCCAAATGTTTTCACTTTTCTTCATATCCTGCAGCCTCTTACCTGTTATCACATATTTTAGAGGATGCAACACCAAATTTCATGCTTCATGGCAAAATAAGGACTTAACCTACATTACCGAATGGCTTCTAAATCACCCCAATGTTGTTAGCTTTGCTATGCTGGACGTTCTGAGCTGTCTTCAATCACCTGGGCTCCTATATGCATGCATGCTGCAACTCTGTATGATTCTGACATATCCTTGAAGCATGCAATATGATGATGGTTATGCTTCTATTATTGGTACTTTGGATATACTTGAGTATTACCAAGATTTTGATTATTCCTATATTCTGCTGAGCGTAAGAGAAAGTAATTTAACTATCTGCAACTGGACATAATGAGCAATAAAAAAGATGGACTGTTTTCTGTTCAACTCACCAACTCCGTAAAGTATTGACCAATGAACACCACCACGAATTGTAGTGTTCAGTTCTCCCACACAGGCAAGCATCAAATCAATCTCTACTAACTGCTTATGGAAGGAATCTGTAACAATTATAACATATGACTGTCTGAATAGTAACCACTTATTCTTTATTGTAGGAGAAAAGGGAACTTCAAACCTTGTACCTGGGGTTTAATGGTTCAGAGGTACATTACTCTGATGAATGGTCAACTGGACAGTGAGTATGCTGTGATGCACGGCTAATATTGGAGTTAAAGATTGAGCATAGTTCACAGACGCTGGTTTAACAAAGATAATACAAGTACAAAGACGGCGATCATCTGGGTTGTTACACCATGTAGTCTGCTAGAAGTTTATCAGTGTTTCAGAGGTGCTTGCTGCTTTTATCATCACAATGATCACCCTGATGATGGAGGCAGCAAATACCTCTGGAACACTGGTAGATGTCTACAACATTACATGGTGCAACAACCCAGGAGACAGTCATCTTCATACCCACCACTGTGAGAACCTTAAATATCCACATAATACAAACTTTGATTCCTTAATCTGGTATTTATAACACATTTTTGTTGTGGGCAAACTCTTCAATTAATTCAGTCAGCTAAATCAGCAGTTTTTGTATGAACCTTTAGGTTTTCAGAGTGGCGACAGTGTGGATTGTGGTCCTCTAGGTTAGGATGCTGAGCAGTCTTGTAAATGGTTGTATGGTTTTGGAATAATATATCACTTCAATATTCTACCTTGAAATTGGAGATAATATGTTACTCCACATAATTTTGAACATATCATGTTTATCTTCAGGGACATAACCTAGTAGACCACACTAGTGAAATCAAATATATACTTGTGATTTTGATCATAACTATTGTTGTGCCAGTGGCCCCTTGCCATGTATTTGCACCCCTGGGTAGGACTTGTTTCAGAAATCTTGGGATTTCACAGTGTTACGCAATATACAGAATGACTGGAAGGAAGTCCGGAGAAGTCGGATTAAACCAACCACTCTTCCTACCGCAGGAGTCAGCGTCCAAGTTCTGTGTTTTCTTGGGAAATAATGCATACGTGACTTCCATAGTGTGGTTAGGGGAATTACGAATCCAATTGACCAGTGAGAAACGCCGATTCCAGGGTGGTTCCCGTGAACCACGTCATAACTGCGCGTCTTTTGATCTGTATAAAATTGAAGGATTGGTACTAAAAAAGGGCTCTCGCGAATAAGAAAGGTTGCTACTGGAATCTGTGTCGCTCGTGCTCACTGTGGTGTGTGGTCTGGGTGAGTACTTGTTTTGTTCTACTGCGACTGTAGGTGAGATACTTGGTCTGGTTCGAGCTAGTTAATGGGTCAGTGAAATGTATTTTATAATTAAATATTAATAATGTAGCTTTTGTAATTGGAGTCTTATTTAGTAAGTTAGATTTACCGCTCCTTAATCAAAGTCCTTACCTGGTGGCTAGGGAGAGAGATGGGTGTGACTTGTAGAGCATAATACTATATTGGCCATGTAGTGAGTAATTTCTTTTATCTGAAAGGAAGTATCTGTGTTAATCAGAACACTGCCTAAAATACAAAAACGTTCAGACTCTTCTAATTCACAAGTTTCCCTGCTTTTGGAATATCTCGAGATATTCCAAAATATTTAAATAAGATTTTTGCTTTATATATTATGCAACTTCACTTACATTTAATTAAGTACATTAAGGCTTTCTGAATGTCACACATTGGAGCCACATACATGACTGGCTGCCTAACAGATTAGTGGATTATTTAATACTGCATTAGCAAAATAAGTATAAAAAGATATTTGGATCTATCATGATTTAGAGGCATACCACATCAGCAAACAAATCAAATTACAGGATACATCAAAATTAAAATCAAAAAAAGCTTCGAACACTTTAGGGGTCAACATCACTAATTCCCTTCTCTGAACTGACATATTAATTATATTTTTCTGATCCTCATTCTTTTAATGCAGTATATCCAGTTTCTTTTGCAGTGTTATGTAAAATCTGTTATTTCATTCCTGAAAAGAGTGGTTCTGCATTTTATAAATAAAAAGTCAAGCCAACATGTACTTTGGCTAGTATATTATGATGGAATACATAAAAGTCTAACAACACTTCATGATCTCACATTTTCTATATAACATAATGCTTCCACTGTACATTAACTTCTACTGTCCTTCTTTTCTCCTTGACGCACAATCGTGGCTATCATGATGTAGTCAGGTGCACTGTACATAATGATAACATGAGGCCCTCTTTCTGACCTCCTGCCAAGTTCATAAACATGAAAAGAAATCAGTTTTCATTCTGGGGTAAAAAAGGCAGTCACAATGCATTTAAACCCTAACAAATCTAGTAACTCCAAAACAGAAAGAAATATTGTTATCAAATCACCATCATCATAATCCTGTCACGTATTAGGCCATACCTTTAGTGGTTTTACTAAACTTCTGTTCCTATAAGTCAAAAGAAAATTCGTTTCTCTATTCTGTTCTAACATAGTTTTATCTATATAATTTCAGCATATTCTGTCAGAAAAATGAAGGACTATTATGCAATTAAGGAAATTATAGTGATAAAGTCATGAGAATTAAGTAATATATTGGCTGGTACAAAGTCAACACTGATCTGATCAGAAAAACAGCTGAACTATAAATAAAAGCAATCAATTTTAACATGTTCTTTAAACAGTAACATTTATATGCTACTTGCTGAAGAAATGTTCTACCAGATATTTACCAACACTTCTCTTTATGTTTTAGATGCTGAAATAAAGAAACAGAAAGAAGTCTGTGTTCTATGCCATAGAAACAAAAAGTGATTAAAAATATTACAACTCTCTGTTAACACAACCTTATAATTTCTTTAGATGAATTATTTACAATACATTGGACTTTCATATGACCACTATCAGGTACTCTACTTATTTCAGATCTGGTTATTTAATGATAAAATTAATATTAATTATAATTCAGGTCCAAGTTGTTACCAATTTGAGCTTTGTACCTGGATGTTGGGGATACTGGGAACGACCCGTTCTTCAAGTGCCTGAGCACTGCGGGTCCCAACTTTTCGTTGGCTTGATCTATAGACATTCGGTAGAACTCCTTGGACGAGGGATCGGCCCATCACAAGGCCTCTACCTGTACACAGGACAGCACAACACAGAAAAACGCGGACAAACATCTATGGCTTGAGTGGGATTCGAACCCACGGTCGCAGCAACCAAGCGGCACAAGGCCCACGCCTCAGACCAGGCGGCCACTGCGGACCCCGAGCTTTGTACCAATCTTTCTATTGTATGCACACAAACATCACCATCATCTCTATACAAATTCATCTCTATTGGATCTTATCACTTCACATTCAAAAATTTTATCACATCTCCTTGCTTAAAATGTGATAAGAACCACAAATTTCAATTGTAATCACATCTTTCTTAGAAAATATACAGTGACCATTATCAATGTTCACTTCAAACCAAAACTGAACTTGCTCAACAATTTTTTTTAAATTCACAATACTAAATTTTTTAAATAATCTGTTCAGATTTCCTCAAGTTGTTACACATATAAATACAAATGGATTTACAGTGATTTTAATCGGCTCGCTATAGGGATTTTAATGTGCCTAAAAAGGTAGGCATTATTTTTGGGGTGACCCTCATACAGCCTTCTATATCTCTGCATAGCTTCATATGGGAGGATGCATGTTAAGAACTTCATTCAATTTGGATATGTTAATGTGATCACTGACAATTTGCCTTTGAAATCTAAAGCAGACTGTATATGGCAAGCAACACATATGCAACTGTTCCAAAGGAAAATAAATAATGACTTACACATGATACTGTGGAACAACCCTTCTGAATAATTATGGCTATCTGAAAAAACCACCAATGAGCTGCAATTCTAGATGTCCCTCAGGATAACCCAGGGCTAATTCCTGGACTCTATGAATCACGTTCATAACACCCTCATCTGTTCCAGCACCATCTAAATGCGCTACTGCCACAGCTCCTGATCCTGTAATGACAGCCAGTCATCATTCTTTAACTATGCCTTCAAGACAACATACTGGAAGACCAAGAATGAAGAGCGGTCAGGTGAAGAGACAGACATTCTCAACAGGAGAAGCTGGATGTTGGTATCAATTTGTAACTACATAAAGTTTCTGCTAAATTGACTGTGCCAGATACACTAACTAAAGACAATTACATAAACAATGAAATGCACAGCATTAATTTATTCCTCAGCATCTAGTACTGGTCTCACCAGGATGTGAACTGGATTCATCTCAAAAAGGACAGGTTCCAATACATCAGATTTTCAGATCAGTATAAATATGTTTGGGGCACTGACAGATTTATGGTGAATTCCGCTGTCTATTTTACTCCATATTATACTGTCTAATATGTTGAGCTGCAGTATGACAGTTACTGCAACGTATAATTTAAACACTTACCTGAATGATGGAGAACAATGATGCATGTTGTGGCGTCATCTGACCCAAGGATATTTACATTTTCTGTAAAGGAGAAAAGTTTAATTTGTATGCACAATCAAGTTTTCAAAATACTGACTGAACAAAGAAGAGACCAGGAACAATGGAAAAAATACATGTAATCAAACCTATGAGAGAACCACCAAAGAAATTGATCACAAACAAGTTAGGAAATATATACACAACATAACAATTCTAATGACTATAATTTTACCTTTGGCCATTGTGAATGGATGAGGAATTCCACATCCACTCACTACCATGTGCAAAGTGCCTGTTAATATTGTCCGAAACAAACAACAATTGAAAGGTGCTGACAAATTTTAAGACAATTTCCCAATATTACATTTTGGAGAAATCTGTTCAGCAGTTCTTGAACATTAATTGTGGACAGGCAGACAGAAAAATATGGTCTAACTTAAACAGTGCATTTCAGTAATTTTTAGTAGTAAACACACCAATAAATTACAAAAACAAAAGAAATTTTTTGTGAATTTACATCTATGAGAAGTTAACTAATTAAGTCTTAAAATAGACCATAACATCCTCTATCATTCAAAGTCACAACATCCTTCAAGAATCATATGTCATACTATGGCTGAAGAAACATTTGAATGACTTCAGTCAGATATTAACAGGACTATAACACAAGAAAACATTACTTTCCACCAAAACATTCATATTTGAGGTGTAAGGAAGAATAGCCAGTTAATAAAACCCACCATTAACTTAACCAAGTCTACTTAGTCACACTTGGCTCCAAATAATACAATCTTACTACGAAGCATACGCGTGTTGTGACACAGTCATGCCAACATAAACTCAGAGACACATAAATATATATCCTTCAATTTGTTGCACATTTCAAATTGAATTTTATAATGTCTACTTGCCTATGGAGGACGATTTGATAACTTCAAAATTTGTAACCAGGAAACCGGACTTGAACCTGGACCCGGTTCAAGGGCATATCGATACATTGGCTCACAGGTTGAAGGAAGCCTATGATGTGGTGAGGGAAAATAATCAGATCGAACGGGAGAAACAAAGGAAACAATACGACAAGGGAACGAAATTAGTGACCTTTCAACCCAGGGAAATGGTGTATCTGAGAAAGATGAATGAGGGCAGACAAACCTGTCTGAAGTTTCGAATAAGGTTGAGGGGTCCTTATGAAGTGGTTCGAAGGCTATCTGATTTGAACTATGTCGTGAGGCTTCCTCAGGGGAGAGAAATTGGGGTAAATGTGAATAAAATGAAAGGATGTTATGGGAATCTAGGCTCAAGGCGGAAGGACTGCCCCCGCAATCCAACCCCGGTAATGATCGTGAAGATACGGACTCGGTTGGGTCAGACAGGGATGAAGGACGGGACTCCGAGTGGGAACTAAGCCGACATTATCGAACCCAGGTATAGGACAGTCGCAGACCAGGTAAACCCTAGGTATTCATTGCGGAGTAGGGATGCCCCGGAGCGATGTCCCAGCGGACGCCACAGAAGGAGAGGCCGAGGTGGAACTCGACCCTGAGGGAGCAGAGCTCGACACCCCGCTCTGTCCATCTGTTGTTAGTGATGAAGTCACAAACTCACATGGGGAGGGCATTGATCTCCCACGATACAATTTACGACCACTCCCCGGAAGGAGATAAGTGACAACGGCTTTTCCAGGTTTCCTTCTCCACGTCAGTGGCATGTGTAACTGACGCGAAACAGATGGCACTTGGTCTCGTTGGATTCGTTGTGTACCGTCGTAAACAAAACGTCTACGCTTTTATTCTCTCGGCCGATTTCTTGCCAGAGAGTAGCCAGTACATGGGACGGTTATCTGCCGTTCTAGACCACTGCGAAAGCGACTCACATATCCCAATCTTATTATGCGTCACTTTTCGGAAATACCGACATGCAACCTAACCTGGACCTCATTTTCACATGGCGCCCTCTGCTAACAGGTGCGAAATAAACGTGTAACATACAGTCACAAAAGAGCCATTTCCAGTCGAAAGGATATTCCAGAGGTTAGCGTTTTCGGCGAGTAAAATATCATGGGTTTGATCTCAATTTCAAAATAACTATCGGTGAAGGATACTTGGACATAGGAAGGATGAAATAACTGAGGAATTTAGAATATTACACAACTAGGAGCGATGAGAATTGCACAGGCCAGCTAGCACAGTGAGGTTAGTGAAACCTAGGAGACTCCGATGGGATGGGCATGTGGAATGCTTGGAGGAGACAAGATTGCAAACAGAGGGTTGATGGGCATGCCAAGGAGTAAATGTGAGAAATTTGATCGATTGGGAGAAGCTAGAGTAAACAGAAAATTGAACACTTTTGAAAGGCCACTGCCCACACCAAGCGATGTTGCATTGAACCACCGTCGAAAGAGGGGCTTGATAAATTTTGGAGGCGAAATCCTCAAGTTTTGTTCGGGGTCGCAACAGCAGAACAGGTGCAAGACATTCATAATATTATAAAGGGAATATAAAGGCAAGATGGTGAAGCTGTTCACGTCGTAAAAGAAAAACAGAACAAAACAAGTAACCTATTTAAAAAGGGTGGATGATATTGCTTCACAGAACACCTTTGGACTAGCCACAGTAGCTCGAGTTATGACCTTGTGTAGGAGTATTCCCCCTACCCACGTACTAAAAAATATTGAAATGATTTATACAAATGGAACCAGAGACTTTTTACATTGCAGTCACCGAGAACGGACGACGGCAGACTTTTAATTATGTAAACATGGCTTAACTACCATATTTGAAGCTACCCTTCCTTTCATTCACAAGGCAGGACCTTGCTGTACAGTCTGCTCTCGTCCACTGTAGTCACCCGAACATGTAAAAGAAATGGCACCACTAAAAGTTCCAATAATGAATTAGTAGGGACTGGTGTCCTATATGAGGACACGAACTGCCAGTTTTATTCCGAGGCCTTCATGCTGCAACCCATATTTGATGGATTAACGAACTTTTCTCTCACTAGTAGTCGCATAGTGCAGCCTCATCTGCCAGAGTCAGTCTCTACCCAGGAGAACGACGAGCAGACGAGGACGCTTGAGGCCTTGGAGGCCGTCGCCCGAAGGAGAGCACCTTCTACCCCGCAACCGCTGAGGGATCTGCTGGAGGCCATGGTATTTGCCAGGGAATGCCCCGCCAGCCTACGACCGGAACCCAGACCCTAGGCTCTTAGACATCAGATGGGCCTTGCTGAATTGAACTTGCCAGCGTCGAGGCGGGAGTTACGACGTCCAGCCCTGCTGCTCCCAACAGAATGGAGACAGTAACTGTATCAGAGGCAGCCTCAACGAGCCCGGGAAGTTCCAGTGATAAGAAGACAATCCAATATATCTACATATAACATTATCCGGAGAAACAGAGACTAAAGTAGAACATTGTTGCATAATTTGCTTACCTGTGAAAATTCATTGTAACCTACAATGACCATTTGGATGGGTGAAAGTTCCATTTTTATTTTACAATTTGATGTCTTGTAGTGTGGTAGTTGATAATTGCCGAACCAGACCATGTAATTTGCCCGACTATCGGTGAATAAGATGCACATTTGTTGTAGATGGTTAACTTGAGGATTGGAATGTAAAACCTTGGAATGAACATTGAAAAGGACATTTGACGCACAGAATAACGCAATAACCACTGACCATCGCTTACCTGTAATTGCCGTACCCATGGGGATGAAAACTTAACTTGTGGAAGTTAGGTTTTCATTTAAGGAGGGGGCAAGTTGTTGTGCCGGCACCCCTTCCCACCCTTATGTGGACCCCAAGTTTTTAAAGTTGTCAATATTAAACGTCGTTGCCCCACATCTGGTGTGAAGCACGGGGTGGCCTTTGGAATGTTAGGGTCGACGCAATGGTAAGGATCGCTCCCCAACTGCGTGAACAACGCATGCAGATATCTCCCATATATGGTCATGGAATGTGGAGCAGTCTTCCATATATGGGCAAGTCATGGTTTTGTCCGATCAGAAGCGATATTTCATGGCGGTCCCCAGGGCGCACATCAACATCAGCGTCCCTAGAAATCCTATATAAGGTGCGAGATTATCTCCCGTCAGGTATATTTTTTTGGCAATGAGTGTAGGCGGAACCTGTGTCACTGGTGGCCACAATGGGGAACTGCGGTGATTGGCAGCTGGGGTGAGTAGTATCTATTGTCTGTTGGTTGGTGACGAGTTAGGAGTTGGTCCTGGTTCGGACATTGTGTACTTAATATTCTGTAATTATATTAATAGCGTAGCAAAGGGTGTTTTATTGTAGGGTCAAATGTACAACTCCACCACCCAGTGGCGCCCGTCCTATCAGTCCTGCTGAGGTTTGACAGGTGGAATACCAATATATTACATGATCAGTGATGATGAGATCACTCTACTTAGTGAATCCACACATCACAAATGTGGATCCTGTAAATGAAATATGCTTTGATGTGTCTTCAGATGACCTCTCTGAATGAATGATTTATTACCCACATAAGATGACTGTGGACACTATATACTGCGCACCTGTTTATGTTTCTTAAAGTCCCCCTTTGTGATGAATAATTTACTACACACATCACAGGAATACGGACGCCTTGATGTTTCTTCACATCCCCCTTGCACTCAATAATTATTACATGCATTTCAGGCCTATAGACACACTCTACTATGTATGAGTTGATGTCTCTTCAGATTACTCCTCTGACTGAATCATTTATTACACACATCGCAATCATGTGGACGCTCACCACTATGTGTGGACAGATGTCTCTTCACATGACCCTTCCGACTGAATAATTTATCACATACATCACAGGTTTATGTATGCTTTTCACTGTGTTTATGTTCAGGTTTCCTTAGATTACTCTTCTGCCTGAATGACTTATTGCACACAGGACAGGAATATTTATGCTCTATACTATGTAGGTTTAGATGTTCTATCAGAACACTCTTGTGACCAAATGATTTATTACAAACATCACAGTTATAAGGACGCTCTCCACTATGTATGCGTTGATGTGTCTTGAGGTTGTCTTTTCTACTGAATGATTTATTGCACACATCACAGGCATATGGACGTTCAGCATTATGCATGCGTTGATGCACCTTAAGATGACTTCTCTGAATGAATGATTTGTTACACTCATCACAGGCATATGGACGTTCAGCATTATGCATGCGTTGATGTACCTTGAGGTTGTCCTTTCTATTGAATGATTTACTACACACATCACAGTCATATCGACGTTCTCCTGTATCTATGCTTTGATAGTTCTTTACAGTATTCTGACTGAGTGCTTTATTGTAGATATCACAGGAATGTGGATGATCCCCACCCTGCATAAGTTGATGTTCATTCAATGGACTCTGTTAAAAAAAGGAAAATATATTACAAAAAACAAAATGGAAGGAAAGAAATAAGTTGAAAGTAAGGCATTAATTATTCGGTTTTTGTCCGTCTAATCACAATTCATATTTAAAATTTACAATTAAGATAATTAAAATATCATTTTATGTTCCTCATCGAACAATCGATTTACAATTGGAACATCAGTTGCGAACGGATAAATCCGCTAAATAACCAGCTAATCCAATCAACAGATTCAGATAAAACGTTTACCATTAGTATCAATATCATAAGGAAACGGATAGCAGCAATCGGGAAAAATAAATCCGTCGGACCAGATGGCATCCCCGGGGAAATTTTAAAATTAGGTGGGGAAGCAATGATTCCATACCTTGCGCGTCTGCTGGAGGTAACGATGAACAACAATTCTATCCCAGGGGACTGGAAGAAGGCTATAGTGGTCCCTATTTATAAAGGGGGAGATCGATCGGTAGTTGGGAACTATAGACCGGTCAGTTTAACCTCGGTGGTTTGTAAGCAAATGGAGCACGTTATAGCAGAGTATCTAAGGCAAGTCTGGGAAAGGAGTGAGTGGTTATATGAGGGTCAACATGGGTTTAGACCAGGGTACTCATGCGAAAGTCAAGTAGTCACGGTTTGTCAAGATGTTGCTGATTCATTGGACGAGGGAATCAGGACTGATGCGGTTATAATAGATTTCTCAAAGGCATTCGATTTAGTCCCACACGATAGGCTGATTACAAAAATTGCTGCAACCGGTGTGGACTTGAGGGTAGTGTTATGGGTAAAGGAATTTCTCTTAGAACGTTCGCAAAGAGTAAGAGTGGACGGACAGCTATCTCATGAAGTCAGGGTAACGTCAGGAGTGCCGCAAGGGAGCGTATTAGGTCCCTTGCTATTCCTAGCTTATGTTAATGATATTTGGAAAAACATTGATTCAAATATACGGCTTTTCGCTGATGATTGTATAGTATACAGGAAAATAATGGATAGTAGTGACATTGATAAGTTACAGACAGATATGAATAGATTATGGGAATGGGCGGTAGAAAATGAAATGAAGATAAATCCAGGTAAAAGTAAAGCAGTCAGCTTCAATAGAGCTAGGGTGAAGGATAAGCTGAGTTACTTTTTTGGGGATCAATTAATTCCAGAGGCAAATAGCTTTAAGTACTTAGGAATACTTATTCGCAGTGATCTGAGCTGGGCAGATCATGTGAATTATACACTAATTAAAGCATGGAAGGCTCTCCATTTCGTAATGCGTATACTAAAAAAGGGAAATAACAATACGAAACGTTTAGCTTATACGTCGCTAGTGAGACCGATACTTGAATATGGAGCTGTGTGTTGGGACCCTTACAGGGAAGGACAGGTAAGAGCCCTAAATCGGGTGCAGAAGAGAGCGGCTAAATTTGCAAATTTCACGAACGAATCTGGTTGGGAAACATTGGCAAAGCGTAGATTGATAGCCCGAATGTGCGCCCTTTTCAAAGCATACACGGGGGGCCGGGCTTGGAAAATGATAGAGGATAGATTATTAAAGCCATGCTACCTGGGCAGGGACGATCATACTCTGAAAATTAGGACTAGGAAACAAAGAACGGATGTAGGCAAATATTCCTTTGTAAATAGGACCATAAGAAGATGGAACCAATTACCTCCAGGCGTGCTAGAGTCTTTCCCCTGTAAATTAGGCACCTTTAGAAAGAGGGTCAGAAAAGTAGTTACAAGCTAAGGGTTATTAAGTTGGGAATAAATGGTGATAAGGGAAGTGAAGTGTCTTAGTCTCCAAGTGATGAAGGGCTGTAGTTCTTTGGGATAAAATTTTCATGTACTGAGAGCGGACTTTATATTCTACTCTAAGTATTGTGATTAATTAGTGGATGTGTGTTTTTTTTTATTGTGTCAGATGTTTTATTTTGAGTGTGGTATGTTGTATTGTTGTGTGAGTGCATCAGTTCATGACGTTTGTAATACATTACAGTTGTTGTCTTATGTCTAGGTGGTATTAAGTTCTTTTTTTTAAGTTAAGTACTTGAGGTTGGATGGTTTTGTAATTTATGAGTTGGTTGATTTTGAGTGGGATGTGTTGTTTTTGTTGTGTCCTTTTTTTATTGTTTTGTTCTGTCTCTGTGTTGATGTATCTCATTGTTGTGTCTTATTGTTTTTGTTGTCCTTTTGTTTATTGTTTTGTTCTGTCTTATTGTGTTGATGTATCTCATTGTTGTGTCATATTGTTTTTGTTGTGTCCTTTTTTTATTGTTTTGTTCTGTCTCTGTGTTGATGTATCTCATTGTTCTGTTCTGTCTCATTGTTTTGTATGTTATTGTAGGACACTGCCACCGGG
The DNA here is from genome assembly GCF_977971745.1 of Zootermopsis nevadensis. NCBI lineage: Eukaryota > Metazoa > Arthropoda > Insecta > Blattodea > Termopsidae > Zootermopsis > Zootermopsis nevadensis. The sequence continues at coordinate 15,204,792 of NW_028259139.1, read as the reverse complement.
TATAAACCCATTTGCAGTCAATAATAAATAATAAATCTTTTTACAACATGTTTCGGTTTCTATATAAACCATCTTCAGGTGTAAAAGTGGGACTTTGAAATCTGAAGACGGGGAGGGCACGGACGGGAATATATATCCGGCAGAAGCCAGAGACACCGCCGGCAGCCTCACCGTGACCGCACGAGAAGTCGTCACTTGCGCCAATCTTGCACTCGAGTGCCGAGTCACCTACGAGCAGACCCATGTTTCTGCCTGTCCATTGAGGGCAGCCGAGCACGAGATTCCCCAGGAGACGGACTTCTGTACACTTGTGCCCCTCTTGCCATAAACGGGTTAGAGTACCGCGGGGCGAGACCTTCAGACCACGGCGGATGCACGCTGGTACTAAGGGCAGGACCCCAGAGGCCGCCGGCGAAGGCCGTCACTTGTGCCACCCTTGCTCTCGTAGTCGTGTGCCGACACGGAAACGAGACTCCACCGGCCACCGGGCGGGTTGACGTGCGCCGACCACAATGGACACGGCGGTCGGTGAACTTGTGCCCTAAACGGTTGCAAGCAGCGCGGGCAGAGGTCTGCAGTCCCCCGTGGTTGTCCGCTGGTACTAAGGGAAGGCTCCCAGAGGCCGCCCGTGAAGGCCGTCAAATGTGCCATTCTTGCACTCGGAGTCGAGTGCCGACTCGAACCCGAGCCACCGCCGGCCACCGCGCGTGTTGACGTGCGCCAACCCCGATGAAGACGGCGATCGGTGCACTTGTGCCCCTCTTGCCCTAAACGGGGTTCGAGAAGCGCGGGGCGAGGTCCGCAGTCTCCGGCGGATGCACGCTGGTACTAATGGCAGGCTCCCAGAGGCCGCCCGTGAAGGCCGTCACATGTGCCACTCTTGTACTCGCAGTCGAGTGCCGACTCGAAACCGAGCCTCCGCCGGACACAGCGCGTGTTGACGTGCGCCAACCCCGACGAAGACGGCGATCGGTGCACTTGTGCCCCTCTTGCCCTAAACGGGGTTCGAGCAGTGCGGGGCGAGGTCTTCAGTCTTGTAGAAACAAGTTCAAGGAAGAAAGGTAGAACAAAAGATGGCAGACACGTTACATTTAATGTCATGGATACCCTAAACAACAGTACACGAGGGTTTCTTACCTACGTTTCCTACAGATAAAGTTTTGCCGTGTTAAGTAACAGTCAGCAAACTAAGTATCATCCAGTCTACACGATTAAAATACGAGGTGTGTGACCTACCGTTGACCATTATAAATAGATCAATGTTTGTAAATTATTATATGGCACGAGAATGTGCTCAGGAGATTATACCCTTCAGAGCCTGAAGAAGGAGACTGTATGTTTCTCCGAAACGGTGGTATCTACCTAAACGTCCACGCATGGCATTACGAACCGGAAGACCAACAAGAGAAGTTTTCTACATTAGGTTTCAACCTCATTCATCGACTATGAAGTAAATAAATCATTATTTCAACGCGCGTAGACATGAGATTAATAAACGTCATCTTCCATGTTTCAAATACTATTTCAGAGGCCTAAACGGTTCCTATTTTGTGTGAGTCGAAAACTTTTCGCTGTTAGTAGTACAATACAACTTGTTCTTCAGGTTTCAAGCTTCAACCCTTTCCACATACACGATTTTCCCTTGAGGGAACAAGGATGAAGCAGTGAGGGTAGAGACTCGGATGTTTTTCATCACTCTAATAGACTTTATTAAATTAAAAATTAAATCTGTGGCGTAACAGCCCTCTGAGAGCCAAAGCCGACTAGCTCGACTGCTGGCCTCACGTTCGCATGCCTAAGCAGAGGTGACTAAAAGGGAAACGCTTCGATTTTAAAAGGACTTCATTCACGCAAAAATCTAAAAGTATATTCCGGCACAAGAAACCGCTGTGTGCTATTTAACATTAAATAAATTGAAGTTAAACTGTGTTAGGCCTACACACACACTTTAAGGGAGGGGGGACACTTTTGAATACTTTTCTTGTGGTGTCCATTACACAGAGACCCCTCTGGGCTACGAATGCCCATAATTTTGCTTACGATTAGATCCACTAAATCGCACGGAAACAGGCTGCTTGAATGCTAACCACATCGCTCGCGAAATTGGTGAGATTTATATAATTATATTCCGCAAATTTTAGTCTGAACTGTTTATATTCACTACGATGATGAATTGTTAAAATATCTATAATAAATCAGCTGTAACCAATAGTTCTTGGTTTTAAAATTTACTTTGAATTAATATTGTGTATTCGCGTTGTTAGTATTAGATGGAATTTTATTCTAGCATAAGTAATGTTCATTAGCCAACGATCCAGAAACTACTATTCTCTGTTATGTCTGAAAATAATTTAAAACCTACAAATACGAAATCTTTTGACACTAGGTCTTCTTGATTTGAGGTCTTCCTCAGTTGTTCAATAAACCACAAATAAAATTAAATATATTTTAATGCTATTTCGTGCATTAGTCCGGACTAGACACACGACCGAAAAACTTTCCCGGAAGCCCTTTAAAAAAATGAACACAATTTCTGGTAACTGGTCTAAGACAGACTTGATCTTGGTGTTTCGTTATCGCATCATTTAACAATGACGAGCGAACAATTGCGTTCTGCGAGAGGAAATGCATCTGAATAAGCTATAAATTAGCATAGCAGAGCGTGTTCTTTTATCGTTTCAGATGCAGTTTTAGTGTGGCAGTTCTGCGAGGTGCAGTGTACGCCATGGGCGGTTTCGATGGTGATGTTTATCACAGAACGGTTGAGAGATATGATTGCAAGACGAACCAGTGGTTTTGTATCTCTCCCATGAACACAGAGCGATACAGTGTAAGTGCGGCTGTACTGAATGGTACGTAAATGCTCTGAAACAGAAATGTGTGAGTTAGTGCAGAAGGCGAGGCGTCTGTCTGTCTGTCCGCGTGTAACAACGCAAGAACGGTTGAAGGAATCGCAGGATTTGAGGTTCTCACGATGGAGAGTAAGAAGATGGCTGTCGTTTGACTTCCGCCGACGTTTCAGACGATATTTATGCCTTCATCTTCAAGGCATTCCTCCTCGCTCTTGAACTTATTTTCCCCCACTCCACTGTCCCATATTATTTTATTATCTCTTTCTTTTATCCGTGCTACGTACTACGTTATTTCACAGACTGCAACGGCTTGAAGTTCTGAGTGCGTGATGGTTTCTTCTGCTCTTGTAAGCTGTCCCTGTACATCGTCTTCGCCTCTTTAGTTTAAATTAGGAATGAATTCAAACAACCATAAAACTATCAAACTGGCTCTCAAATAATACAGATGTAATATGTTTTTGAGACAGTTAATAATCTCATGTAAACAGCACATTGTATTACAAATGTAGAGCACCGCTTGGTAGCTCGTACCGTACATCTCTGATACCAAATTTAATAAAATTCGTTTCAAAGAAGATGTAACTTAATATAATTTCCATTATGCATTAAATTAAGCAATTTATGCTGTTTATATTAAATTTCATCAGTTAAACTCATTTCCATTGACACGCTGATTGTCTGCATTCGAAACAAAGAAACATATGAACAGAGACAGCCGTGTCTATGCAGTTTCTGTGACACGAACGGGGACATTAATAGATTTACAAATTTAAGTACGAATTGCCCCATGTTTGTGATCTGTATGACCCGGTATAATGCCTCTGTGTTATGTAGCTAATTTTTTTTACAGACAAAATATACGTCGTTAGTGGATGTGTTGGTACATTTTATAATATAAACTCGGTGGAATTTTATGACCCGGACACCAACCAATGGACGTTTGTTGCACCAATGCTTTCTGGACGTGAACGTTTTTCTTGCGTCGCCTTCCACGGCTGTATTTACGCTCTAGGTGAGAACTCTGGACATTCTGAGTGATGCTCCTCTATCCTTTTTTCAGAACTTGCTCTTGTGAAATGTTTTCCTGGTTTTCTTTGAGTGACTGAGATTCTACGAACAGCATTTTTCTCCTTTCATTACAGAGTTAATTTGTCAGTGATTTTAACCCCGAATCGTGGTTTCGATTACATTCTCCACAAAGAACACTTAACTAACCACGCAGAACCTCTTGTGGTATCTTAACTAACGTATGCCCAATTTTTTACACAGTCCTAGTTTTAAAGGTAAATATTTTGTTCTTGTAGCAAGGAAATTTCAGTTTGCCGGACTGTTATCCCCAAAAAGCCGATGGTTTAAAGCAGTCCCTTCGCAGTCTTTGCTTTTCGTCACTTTTTTGTGTAACGCCGTTTTGAACAGTCCATCTAGTGTTGATATTTAAAGCTATTTTCGCACGCAGTTTCATGAAGCAGATAACAGATGTCAGGCGAAGTTTCCTGATGCTACAAGTACGAAAATAATATTTTAGCTATTTCATCCTTAATTTCGTTCCTGCTATTAATATTAACACTGCAAAAGGGAATGTATTTTCTTCGCTGTATTTAATTAATTCGTTCCGTTTACGGATTTACAAATTTTAAGAGCGTAAAGTCCGTTGCACAAGACGGACGGAGTGTGAAGCACAGAGACAAATTAATGAAGAAGCAACGCAAAAAAAGGAGGAGAAATGTACAAGAAGGAGAAGGAGAAACACAGAAAAGGACGCGAAATGTATAAGAAAGTTATAATAAGAAAATCAGTAGTTCTTGCGGTTGATTACAGCCACAACGAACACTTTAAGTTAACTTAAAGTGTTCGTTGTGGCTGTAATCAACTGCAAGAGCTACTGATTTTCTCAGTATAACTTTCTTATACATTTTGCGTCTTTTCTGGTTTTTTTCTCCTCCTTCTTGTACGTATCTCCTCCTTTTTTTGCGTTGCAACTCCATTAATTTGTCTCTGTGTTTGTAGGCGTAATCGCTTGCATTCGGTAAGTTCTCGATGACACAAGTCGACATCCTGGATCTACAAACATTCATGTCTGCCGCCTGGTGCCTGCAATTTGAAATATTAAAAGTGAAAACAAACCCTCTTTCATCGTCCATCAGTACTATCTACACTCAAGACAATTTTTACCACATTTCGCGGACACAGTTACAGAAAATATGTAGCTCAACATGCGATTATGTAACTCACGAAGAAATGCGTCTTGTACCATGAATAATTTATTTAATATAAATCTGAAAGAAATGTAATTTGAATGCCGGTGCATTTATGTAAAATATTTATACGTTTTCTTAAAAATATATATACTTTTTATTCTGGGGTTCCAAAATATCAGAGATTTCGGTGTAGAATAAGTATAAAAGAATTAACTTTGCGAGTCGTAAAATGTGTTGACCTAAAAATATCCATGTCTCATGGGTTGGCTCTGTCTTTGGTTAGAATGGAAAACTGTTTGAAGCTAAGGGCACAGGTTTCCACCGAAATGTCGTTGCTTGTGTTTTGTTTCCAGACAACCTTAACAAAAATTCCCCCAATCGGAATTCAATGCACGATTCCCACACCATATTTCGGAACATTTCCCACGTGATCTTTCTTTCACTCATGCACGTAGAACATCGGCCAACGTGTTATTATAACTTAATACATTTTATTACATCAAAGTGCAGGGAGACATTATGACTATTTTAAAACGCTGTCAAATGTCTTGTGTTCTGCTCTAGCTACGTTTGGTACACTTCATTAAGAAATTAATTTCGGTCAGAAAAATAAATTTAATCACACCCTTCCTTTGAGAGATAAGCGTGTCTTGTTTGAGACACGTGCCCTTGACAATATTTCCCTCTTTTAGTAATATAATTTCAAAAAAAATTTTGTCCCACCAAAAATAGATCCAGAGAGGTTCTGCTAGAAGTAAAACAGACACAAACCAAAATCGAATGAATTTCTGTAGGATTTCTGTCTCTTGCACAAACAAATATGAAGAAATTTGTCTTCTGGGTTGTTTTTAAGGCTGCTTACTATCTCCGTCAACAGATGGCAGGAGCCTGCCTGGTCAAACACGCCAAGAGACAGCCATTTTGAAATAAACTTCGATCAGAAATGGGAACATGAGACGGTAGGCGTCGTTAAACCGGAAACTGGCCTAACATTTTGATGAAAGCCGAAGATTATGGCGATGCTGATGTGCTGAACACCAGAAACTTCCTGCTCAAGAGAGTGCCACTGATCAAAGAAACTTACTCTAAGAGCTTCTTATTAATGCAGTTACAGCTTACGTCTGATTAGCATTTCCTAGTCATTCGCCCTCTGATTTAACCAATCAGCTTGACCCTGCCTGCTTTCATTCTACCCCCTTCCTCCCATAAATTTTTCGCGCGTTTATTCAAGGTCCTGAGTAAGCAGGAAGTACCTCTGAAACGTCGGTCACTTTCTTCGACACTACAAGGCGCAGTATCCGCAAGATCGCGGTTATTTTGATCGGAAATGATTCACTTCCTAATGCTTTTCGAAAGTAACAGTCTGTGATTATACAGCCCTGAAAAATCAAACAAAGAAACAAACCATTGATTTTCCTTGTCATCGAAACATGCGACGTGTCCCGTTATAATATCCACCGATGACGAAGATCATAGCATCGATCACTTCTGTGTTTAAGCCACGTGCATAGAAGTTCATGGCAGGGATCTCGGTCCACGTGTCTTCTGCAGAGTCATACTTTTCGTTACTGAGCTCGTCTGATGCCTCGTTGAATCCTCCTGCACACACACATTCAGTAACAGGTCAGGATATAAAAAAGCTGCCAAACGAAACTTATTCTAATCCCATTCAGCGGGGCCCTTCTTAATATTTATTACCCTGTCACCTGGCCACGAAATGTTTGGCCTTTACGGAGCCACAAGATTCATTACCTTATTCATAAAAGTCGGTAGTTGACTTCATCTCACACACTCTAGACCTTAAAAACATTTTAATATTATCCTTCCTTTTAAGGCTGTGTATCACAAGTGGTATCTTACCTTCAACATTACAAATTATAACTTTCTAGATGTTTGTATTTCTCGTAATTTCGATGCTTCACACTCCGTCCGTCTTATGCAACGGACTTTACGCTCTTAAAATTTGAAATTTCTTAATGTTATTCTCCCACTGACGCCGAGGTCTTCCCAGAGGTCTCCTCCCTTCCGGCCTTGTAAACACCCCTCCCCTACCCACCTCCCCCTAACTACATCGGGTGAGGATCTCGTCATGCATTTTTCTCTACTAGCGAAGAGCGCTCCTTTCAGAGCGCCTAGGGTCAAGTTTGTAAAACGCAACTAACTTGTGTAAGAAACTAAACTAACCCCCCAGAATGGAGGGTTAAAACACTTGACCAACCCCCTTTCGCGGGGGTGGTCAAGTGTTTCGAAAACAACCAACCCCCTCTTCGGTGGGGTTAGTGGCGTTTTAAAATCTTAAGTAACACTAAACTAACCCCCCGAAGGGGGGTTTGTTTATTGTCTCATTCAAGTGCTTTAACCCTTGAGTAAGAAACTAAACTAACCCACCCGAATGGGGGTTTAAAACACTTGACCAACCCCCCCCCCCTTCGGGGGGTTTAGTTTAGTGTCTCATTCAAGTGTTTTAATCCTTGAGTAAGAAATTTGACCTACCCCCCCTTCGGGGGGGGGGGGGGTGGCCAAGTATTTAGAACGCCAACAGTTCTTGTTCAGTCAACGTTTTACGTCCAGCCCCACCCTTGCAAATCTTCGTGTTAAAATCGATCATAAAGTCAGTTTTCATAATCGTAATATGTCGAATGAGTATCACTTTACCTTGTTGGAGTTGGGACTTCAAATACTTGATAACGTCTTCTTTCACTTTCCTGATGTTTTAGGACAACTGTCAGAAAATTATCAATAATGCGGTGTGCTGCTTCTGGAGCAGTGATAATGCGACTGGATTGATATTTTTTGATTTCTTTGTTGTGAAGCGTTATTTGTTTATTCGGCATTGTTGTGTCATCAACAATGTCAACAGATATTTGTTTACACGGCATTGTTGTGTGACGACAAATTGGTTAACGACGACGAAATCAGAATTTTTTTTCTCTATTATCTGTCCCACTCCCGTTTTGGGTCCAAATATCTTCCTCAACACTCTGTTCTCAGAGACCCTCAGTCTATGTTCCTCCCTCAAAGCGAAAGACCACGTTTTGCACACATAAATACTTTGCAGTAAACAATAGCAAACATTCCCCGGATTTAATCAGCTGTTGTAGGGAGATAATAAAAGGGAGATTCATCGATAATTAGGCTTGTAAATCAGAAATAAAAATTCTTAGCAGTTCCCTAAAACGCTTTAATAATGTCGATGTATCAAGAGATGTAAAGTGATAGAATTATTACTCAGAATATAAACCCCACTTCTTAGCATCCATATATTTTTATTAAGATTCTGGGCTACGAAACACATTATTATTCTTTTAAAATTGTAAAATGTTAATTGCCTACTGGAATATTGTTTTACTATCAATGATGCCGTGTACAAACAGAAGTCAATGTAATATTACTTGAAATTGTGTTAAAAAGAAGACAAGCCTAATTCTCTTACACGAGTTCACAAATGCAGATGAAAACATTAAATGTGATGAACATTAATAATACATAGGAATCCCTTACCTCAAACTTTCTTCAATTATAAGAGACCACGACGTCCACCGGCAATTATCAATTTAATCAAAACTAAAATGGAGAGAGTTGAGGGCAGTATCACAGACTTCTTAACAATTCTTATATAAGATAAGTAATTGTGATATTCTAAAAGTATTTCAACAGCACAAAATTATCTACTCTACGTCGCACTTCTCCTACAAATGATTCACAGCTGAGCTCTTTCCGCAATAACGAAAGCGGATTGTTGAGGGCAATAATGAAACACAACAATGCCGAGTAAACAGATGACGTAACAATTAGTTTCTTCGGTAAAAGAGTGGAGTGCAATACGGTTCATTCAGGCAATTATACAGCATGCATAATAAATGAGAAAAGAGCCTTACGGCATGCTCAGCCAAGATTGTTGCAGGTGTCGGATAGAAATTCCAATGCCTTTTCTTGCATTGTTATACACGCAGGTGTTCACATAAGGGCTGACCATTGTCGGTCCATATTTACATATTGTTGGTAGTTAAAGAAAAAGAGAAATACTCTAAATTACAATTTGGTTACATTCAATCATAAATGTAACAAGTCAATAATTAATACTAGGTACTTTTCCTATAAGAAGAGAATAAATTTAAAAATATTCTGAAGAGACGTGAAGAAAAAACTGCAATTTCATTCGCCCTTATTTAAAAATAACGCTCGGTTTCAGTGTAATTGATTAATTTTAAAGATGATTTTTGAGGGGCTCCGGCGCCGTTGAGCTTATCGCCCCTGGGCCAGAGAAAAATGTTTCCTTCGTTCGAATCCCGGGAAAGATGTTTTCTGTTGTTCGGGCATCAAGCACTAGGGAAGAATGGCGCTAGGGCAAATTCTGTTATTGTTCCTGGAAAAGGATCTGATTGACTAAGTCACAAATTCGAAAATTATCCTGTGGCCCAGAAGATGAATTTGTAAGGACCTGTCGTATTTTCCCTTTGTAAATACTGCGGACCCCTAAGGGGCTCACAACGTAGAGTACGCGGAGCGGGGTTTCCGAGGTACCCAATGTCGGGGGGTATAGCCAGGCCACCCAGTCTGTAGGGAACATACATATGGAGACCAGGTCGTCCAGGTTGGGGGTTGGGCGTGGGGCTAACAACCCCACCTCGTAAAAAAAAAGATGTTATGAAACCCCTAGGAAAAGAAGCCGGATGGATTTGTGGACAACAGACGGGCAAATCAAATGGACAACGATTTCGGAAAAATGTGGATCTAAATATTGGGATTTGGAATGTCCTGACGCTGTAGCGACAAGGAGCTGTAAATATCTTACTGGACCAGCTCAAGAAATACAAAGAAGGAATAGAAATGAGGTGGACTGTGAAAGGCATCTTGGAATAACACGGGTTTACAATATTCTACAGTTGTGATGACAAGAAGAGTATGTTCGGTGTAGATTTTGTAGTCTCCCCAGAACTTAAACATCTGGTGATAGGGTTCACTCCTATTAGTTCAAGACTTGCAATATTAAGGATCAAGGATTTTTAATTACTACAGCAGAGCGCTCCTTTCGGAGCTCCTCGGGGGTCAAGTGTTTCAAACGCAACCAATCCCTTCAGGGGGTTGGTCAAGTGTTTAAAACGCAACCAGCCCCCCACTTGCAAAATCGAACATAAAGTCAGTTTTCATAATAGTTTTCGTAATCGTAATATATCGAATGAATATCAGTTTACCTTGTTGAAGTTGTTGGAGTTGGTACTTCAAATACTTGATAACGTCTTCTTTCACTTTTCTGATGTTTTAGGCCAACTGTCAGTCAATATCCAAGAATGCGAAGTGCTCCTTCTGGAGCAGTGATAATGCGACTGGCTTGATAGTTTAGATTCCTTTGTTGTGAAGCGTTACTTGTTAACTCGGCATTGTTGTGTTGTACTCGGCATTGTTGTGGAACACAACAATGCCGAGTAAGCAAATATCTGTTGGCATTGTTGATGACGTCATTTTTGACGACAACGAGGAATCACAAAATTTTTTTAACTAGAAAAGGGCGCTCCTTTCGGAGCTCCTAGGGGGGGGGGGTCAAGTTTGTGAAACGCAACCAACTTTGGTTAGTCCCGAAGGGGAGTTAGTTTAGTGTCTCATTCAAGTGTTGGTTGCGTTTTAAAATCTTGAGTAAGACACTAAACTAACCCCCGTGTATAAACAAATATAAGGTGATATTGTTGATGACGTCATTTTTTGACGACAACGATGACTAATCCTTTCGGAGCGCATCCTGTAATCTGATATTTTACTTCTTTACGTCGCTGATCAGAGGCCAACAGTTCTTGGTTAGTCAACTATCTACGTCCAACCCCACCCTTGCAAATCTTATTTTTTTTCTCTTCTGTTTTTTGTTGAGTAGTTCTGATGTTTTAGTTCTTTACGTCGCTGTTCAAGGCCATCTGTTCTTGATCAGTCAACATTCTACGTCCAGCAACTCCATTGCTAATCTTCGTCTGTTTTTTTCTTTTTCTTTCTTTTTCTCTTCTGTTCTTGTTGTATACGTTTTTATATGTTTATCAATGTAACTCTCACTTCGTTTTTCTTTATTTGTTAAATAGGTCTCATGGATTAGTTCTTTACGTCGCTGTTCAGAGGCCAGCTGTTTTTAGTCAGACAACTTTCTACGTCCAATCCCACCCTTGCAAATCGCTGTCACCACCACCAGCATTACATAACATGGATGAGAAGACAAACATGTTACAGGATTCCTGCATTGGCTGCCCTGATATGGAGCTGGCAATCCAAGCTGCCATCGAGCTTAAGAAACTGCTACAGACAGATACAAGGCTTTTCAAGGCCAAAGTGCCGGGTCTTAGGTGAAGTGCAGACTGCTTCGAGCAAATTTACGTCTTCATTCTAGCAAACACCGCACGACGACCCAACAGATTCCACTTTGACAAAGACTGGTTTACGTTTGATTCACGCAAGAAAGGGACAAAGAGACAGTTATCTGTTTCCCGTATATTTATTACCATAATACGAACACATCATTGTGCAGGGCATCACGTGGTAGCCGCACTGTCATGAACGAGGATGTGGAAACCGAGTCATTGCGATGTAATGAAGCGGACGAAACGCCACCACCCAATAAGTGAAACCGTGTTATATCAGTGTAAAATGTACATTTCGCATAGACCAGATGCATTATTAAATTTACATCAGCAGATATTTTTGGCTTATCGGTTATAGATCGTGTTCAATTCGACACTTTATATGCTAACATTTTAATTAATTTTAAGCCCATTAATTACTAAGCCATTAATTTCAATCGCACGCATATAACTGCTCCGGTAAACCCGCTCTGTGAAAAGCTTTAATTGTGAAGATCGCCTAATATTATTGGGAGGTTAAAATGGGTGGGGCATGCAGCCGCTCGTAAAGAAACAGGATTTAAGGTCGTGAATTGGATTCATCTGGCAAAAGACGGGATCACAGGCGAGCTGTTGCGAACGCGGTAATGAACCACTTCCAGCCACTCTTTTATTCGGCCATCTTGTTTCCGGCAATCGTCGAACATGTCAAATTGACCTCTTCACTTCAGTTCTGTGGATGAAGTCTCTCTTAGACTCACATTATGCCTTATACCGCTGAATATATACATAGCCTATGTTGAACATCGGACATCGTAACAGATTCTATACCGACACAATTTAAATTGATTAATTCTAAATCCACGTTTCTTCTTCTTCTGTATCCCTCACTTGTGATTCACTGGAACAGGTTTCATTCGTATCTTATAGGTCGCCCTCTGATTATTTACCTCGTCGCGTCGCGGTACGAAATCAACTTTCTTACGAGGTACACGATTAATCTTATTAGGGTTAGGAATGTCCGTGTACTTGATTAAATCTGAGATTCCTTTTATCCGCTTATCCATGAATCACGACGACTGGAAACGACAGAATTACGTTTTCCGCAAGAATATTATTTATCTGAAGAGACGGGAGACTTGCTTTCAATCAGCAAGCAAGCAGCCGTCTGTGTGGGTGACACGATAATCTCGTAATATCATTTCGACCTCCAGCTGATGCACTCTCCATATTCAGTCTCAGGGGGCGGTCGGCTGTCCCATGGCTTAAAGTGGAAAAATAGTCCTGACCTGACCTGACCTAACCTAACCTAAATTAACCTAACCTAACCTAACAGCTTCATTTGTGAACTGAGTTCAGCTTCCTTTCTTGAGCTGTTTAGGCTTTCCATCGATTACGCTCAAGTGATTTGTGATTTCAAAGCCACGAACTTAACACTGGTTTCTTGTCCGTGTAACGCCTTGGGTCTCTTATCGTGCGTTTTGATGTGTAAGCCATCTGTCGTCTGTTTTCCCACTTACCAAATCGGATCTCGGTTCCTTCCGTTTATGTCCGCATTTTTATGTTTTCTTTTTACGATGTGCACAAAATAAACGACAATTCAACGATTCAACTGAAGAACCACACGGCGGATTTTAACGAAATTTGGTATGGACGTTACGCCATTAGAGGTTATCCTAAACTCCTGCTTTTGGTTTCTTATAATCAATGATACCAACGTGACGACAAAAACTTTAAGGTGGGAGAGACACTAGCGCCACTAAACATGTGGTAATATAATTTTGAAAAACACAGAGCTGGTGTTCAGTAATTCTTCGTTGAATGTAACCAGCAACACGGCACAATGAAAGCAGTATAACTCGACCAGTATTCGATCCTATAATTATCTGCATACAAAACCAGTGCAGTACCACACAGTTAACTAGCACTGCGAAGCTACAAATTAAAGTTGTTTAAACAATGCCACAATTTCTTATTTTTATGAATATTTCCTTGTTTAAAATTAACAGGTTAATACAAATCTCGACACGTATCGTCGGCTATACTCTGAATTTGTTGATTAATCTATAATATCAACAGACAAAAGACAAGGCCTTCTCCTTGAACCTATGCAAATCTCTCAACATTTCCGACGAAGAAGCAAACTAACCAGTAAACAATAAGACCAGGAACGCTGAAAACACATGTTCAAGAATTTCAGTGTTAACAGCAGAAAGTTCGTAAACTGAATTGCTGTTCGTTCTAGCTTCTGTTGTGAATGCGAGATAAACACACAAAAGCCAATGAAGAAATCGTATTTTGAAAAGGCTCATGCCGTTTGCAATCTGCCACCAGGATCGCGTTAACGATACTGAAGGTAACACTTTCAGAATAGGCTAAAATGTTTTACCCGATACGAAACCTAGAGGCATTAACAATAACTCAACATTTGCGACTAAAACACGTCGAAACTCCATGCATTCTGGTACGAATTACATCTTTCCAGTCTTGTTAATTCTTTGTGATGAAGTAGGTCTATAACTCTTTGACCTTCTTAAACTCCACTAATTCTTTCTTGTTCTTGGCGATTCTTTTACGTCCGGGCACACCGTCGAACTGTGCGGCCGACAACCGAGGGCGAACTGAGCTTCCAAGAAGCTAAACCTTCCATAATGAGTAACCAGAACACGTTCCTAGAAATAGCCGTGTCTCGCATTGCTCGTGCTGTAGTTATCAATTAAACTGTAAAGTGTTAGTAGCAATTTACAATGGTCATAAGCAGATAAATGCTTCTGTTACCCACAATTTCTCTGATGGAACTGCACTGAGGTTTACGACACGTCTCAAGAGCTCGAATCTCACATTCATCCTGTTCTTGAGGCGGCGACCAGTTCTACTCCACTGTCTGTAGACTGGAGGAAATTAAACAACGGTCATATCTCCTGAATTCCTGACAGCGAATCCTTCATCGACTGTTCACCCGAGGTCCTACATGGTAAACGCCCTGTAGTGTCGATTCACTACTGCCCTCCTGTTCCACCAGCAAAACCTTCAACAACAAACTTTCACGTCCTCAAACTGCAATTACATAGAAATCACAGTACTGGCAACGTGAGTCTGGAATTCATTGCTGGAAAACTTGCAGCTCTGCTCTGTCTACAAACTTTGAGGCGTCGAAACAGAACACAAGCTACCAATTTTGAACTATGGCAGGCACATCATTTGCAACGACGATTTGCTAGAAATATCCAGCGGATTGGACTGAATTAAACTTGAGCTTGTTTGCTTTGACATCTTGTTTTCCACTGAATGGATGTGAAGTTTGATGTGGCGTTGAATTAAGAACTTCTGATAACTTGCGAAGGGGAACAAAGGTGTCATGTTGTCGCCTTGAACGTTTGAAAGACCCACGTACCGCCGGTTGCAGAGAACGAAAATAAAACTAGTTTATTTTAGACATCTAAAAACTATGCACAAAGTTGGGGAATACAGTCACGAAATACTGACTTATTACTGGGCGTTTAATCAACTGACGAGATCGGGTAATGTATCCCATTTTCCAGGTGATTGATTCTGCATGAAGAGTCGTTGGGAAATTGTAAGGGTTTAGTTGGACAGATTCGAAGAAGCCACGCTGGACCTCAGGATCTGGTCAGTTGTCGGAAATCGATCCAGATGAAAGGCGCTCGCAAGTCGGTCCATTTCGGGTTTGTGGTGGACGAAGTGGCCCTCGGACAGGGCTCGCGTTTCCCCTAAGCCCGCGTCGACTTGTCCTTAACTACTGAATGAATATGAACCAAATTCGGTACTGGAGAATAGCTAATATATTAAAAGTTGTTGGGTAAATTAAAATTTTTGTTTCCTGACGGTCCAATGTGGCGTGTGCTAAGTTTGGTAAAAGTCCGTTTGGGAGAGTTTCCACTTTACAAGCTTATAGTCACCCAGATACCACGAAATTTCCCGCCTCTTATGGAAGTAGTAGGTCTATTACCGTGTTCGCAAGAGCCTTCACACATTCGCCTCTTTAATTGTTAATTAAGTCTAACTTACGAATCAACGCCGATCTTCAGTGATTACGCTTCACTTGCAGCTAAATTGATGGCGTTCGGCTGTTGAATTGGTCGATCTTGAGTTATTTAATCAACCTCGTCTGAATGAATCAGGACGACGAAAATTACGTGAAGTTGCTTTCTTCTGTTTGCCGCCAGATGTCACTGGACGCACTATTCGTCTGGCCTTTTACGTTCAGTTCAGGTTCGCGTTCTGAGTGCCCCAAGTAAAGGTACAAAGTCCTTTAATTGGTAAAGCGAGAAAGACCCTCCTCGTCTGTTCCTGTGCTTTTTAATGTTCTTGCCCGGAAGGTTTCAGAAGTACTACGAGCTTTTTTCTCAGTCTTATATTTAATTGGCTCTTCGATTACGCGTGAGAATTCTCAGTGCGTCAACGCTCATGAAAACACGCAACCACTTGTGTTTGTGTCCTGATATTGATCATGCGTTAAGGAAGGTTACGGGCACAGCTGTTAACGTTAGTGTCTCTCTACGCGATGCATGTAGAATAAAGTGGTCTCAGCCCGGAAGAGAAAAGGAGGAAGCACTCGTCCGTCATCTGCTCCGGAAGTAGTTCGAAATTTCGTAGCGAGACTACGAGATGTACCTGTTTGACAAGAGGGCGGGTCAGAAAGTTCCTTTCACGAATATATCTCAGACAGCCACAACTTCAAACGAGCACAAGGCACACTCGGGACTGCTGTGGTCTGCACTAGAGTCAATTTTCAACATTTGTTGACGCCATACTGGAAGAAACCTGTGCTCTGTGTTTCGAGTCTCGCCCGTTTCTTGCTGACCGTGAACGTTAAGCTGTGATATACTTCATAGCGACGGAGATAGTGTACTTGATGTCTGAGAGCACAGATCCAGGTCGTTGCCAACTATTGCCCCTCGTCGCAATTAAAGACGGAGTGCTGTGATGGCGATCTCACACCCAGAAGGTCTTGAATTCGATTCTTTCGTCCTTCATCACAATCCCACAGGTAAATCCCAATGGCAATAGAACGTGCAGTGAAACAGAGACGAGTGATTGGCGACGGACGCTTCGTACCAAAGACGGACTGAGCTTACTGAGAGATTGATTCCGTTCGAACTTGTCACCATGCTGTTCATTAGCGCGTTTTATTCAAGCTGGATTTAATTCCAAAACGACATGCCCCAACAGTGCGACTTTAGCAACTCTGTACCCTCGCTATAACAAAGCTGACTGGCGTTGAATGCCTTTACGACCAATTACCAACATGATATGTACTCAGTTCTTCAAGAAACATCAAAAGCCTCGCTGTCGTATTCAAAAAGGTAGACGGCAGACCCTGTCTTGGAGCCGTGGAGGCTGACATCGATTTCACACCAGTCATAATTTCGTAAGTACATCTCGGCTCTCCATGCATGCTACACGCCTGACCCAAGCAATTTGCCTTGATTTAACTTGCAACTTACTCGTTAAGTAATTTTCTACACCCTTCTGCTACTTCTCGTCAGCTGAAAGGTTCTGATGTTCGCCTCAGCAGTTCGTTCCGTCGTCTTCCATCAGAGTGACAGGTTATGTTTCGCTTTCGCACAAAAGGGTAAAATCTTTTGTTCCATTTAGTGCTTAGAGATTTTGTTTCCGAAGACTGGAATGAGTGGCGGAAATCATGTCTCGACTTCAATTGCATCATGATTATTTATTTTTTGTTAAACGTTAACATATTTGCAAACGACTTATGAGCTATCCTATCCGTCTGTTATGATTTTGCCCTGCATTCCAGTGACGATACGTAAGCAGAACAATTAGCTCCTGTTGCATTAATTTTTATACCAGTTCTATGTTTGCGTTTTCTCTTCTCAATTTTAACGTAATTATCATCTGATTAATGCGAGGTTTAACATAAAGAATCAGGCTGTTTACGCATTGCGTCACTGTACCAAAGCAGTTAGCAGAACCAGCCAGCAGGCCACTACGAAAAGCTCTCCACGGCCCTCAAAGCCAATGGGTTTCTGGTAATCCATCATCACTGCACATTCGCCATCAAAGCTGCGTGGAAGTCGGATTCTGACACGTCATATGCTGATAAAGTTCACGACTGTACCTTGTGCAATATTGTAACCTTCTTATCCCGTGGGGAAGAAATACGTGGATTTGTATATCTAAGTTCACGAATTGATAACTGTGAGCGAAAATACATTAATAACATGTATTAGTGACGAGAAATATTCGTAGTTCGCTGTTACTAGCAGCACTGAAACTGATTCGCCGATCACCCACCGGAAGAACGCGCAAGACTCCCGCCCACATCAACAGATCACCAGCCGACCACGCAATGCAAGCACGACCGCAGCCTCATAAATTGTAGACCTGGTATAATGTCCATGTTACATTCCCACACACATTCTCCTTAAGACACATTTCAGTATGAAGCTGTCATCTGTGCCTTATATAAAATAAAATTACTGCAAACAAATACTGCATGCGAATGAGTTTATTACTAAGTCACACTATGTTTTTTCCAGTGCCTCCTTATTTCCTTGTCATTCTCAATGCCTCTATATATATATATATATATATATATATATATATATATACAGTATATATGAAGATATTTGGATTAATCAAATTAACAATTTACAGTTTTATAGGAAATGCTCTGATTAACATTAGTGAATGAATAGTTAGTAACATGTGTTCACTGAACTGTGCAGGTAAGCGTGAATAATGAACTGAGCAGACCAAAATTTCAAGTGCACCTAAATTATTTCCACTGACTTCAAGTCTATATTCACGTTCATGTCAAACATTCTGGAGAACATGCGAAACCACCTATCCTATCAATTCACAGGTGTGGAAACGTTTGGGTAGGATTGGACTGGTTTGGAGAAGTCTTGGCATGTTTTGGGCAGGTTTTGACAAGAAATGGAAACAGTGAATTCTTCTCAGCTGTATCAGGTAGTTGAATGGAGAAAAATCCAACGTTTTGAGAACCATGTTTGTCCTCATTATCAGGGAACTGAAGTATTGGTAGCCCAAGAATAATTCATTATACTTAATTGCCAGTATTTTTTCCATAATAAGCTTCCCCTCTCAGAGTGTCAAGTTTGTTTATCAGGTTTGGTCAGAACACATCAGTACTGAATCTGTAAAAAGTAGAATGTTGTGTTCATTTTGCAGAATCAATCCCATTCAGACTATTCCCCTTCAGTGCACATGTACCACTGTTCCTGTCAATGTTGGAAGCGCATCTAAACCTCAGTTTTTGGAACAATCAATAGCTGCATTGTGTTCCCTTGCTTTCACATCATCAAATGGTTTCACTTTCAGGGCTGCTTTAAATTCAGAAGCAGATATGAGTCAATTACAGACGCCATCTCAGTAGTGGAATACTGTGTTTAGCAAAGTATTGCTGCACGAGCTGGGCCGAGCGGGAAGGAGCGTTGTCGTGGTGAATTTGCCACTTGATTCCTATTTCAGGAGCTGTTCACAGAGATGTCTCAAGGAATGGCTAATTCAGGCATTAGGTGGTTCTCAGGTACATTTGCAGATAAAAATTATGTGCCTATCAGCTTGTCTGCATGTAACAACCTGAGAACTGCTGAACAGGTTTTCATCACATCAGATGCTCGGCAGGTTTTACCAACATTTGTCTGAATGTGTAAAACTGGACAACCATTACAGGCAAATATCTAGATGCCTTTCTGCACATGAAAATTATGGGAAATCCCAGCCAGCCAAACAATCACATGAGTAAATCCTCTCACCCCGCAAATGTGCAGGTCAGAAAAGAGGTCATTGATGCCTTCCATTAACAAAGGGCAGATTAAGCTGAATATGCCAGATTTGGTATGAGTGAATTTCCTGTCTTGCTCAGAACATATTTTCCCTTCCATATAGCGTCGAATGAGAGGACCATTGTGAATAATGAATTGAAAAGGATGTGCAAGGAAGTGATTGTGCCCCAATTTAAGGTATTCCGGAATT
The DNA here is from genome assembly GCF_977971745.1 of Zootermopsis nevadensis. NCBI lineage: Eukaryota > Metazoa > Arthropoda > Insecta > Blattodea > Termopsidae > Zootermopsis > Zootermopsis nevadensis. Next base: position 15,185,442 of record NW_028259139.1, on the reverse strand, counting down.
TGCCTGGAGGGACTCACTCCTTGTGCATGCCAGCCTTAGAAAGTGCAATGTTCATCTTTCCTGAAAGTAAACACATTTATGTAGATTATCCTATACTTTTATTCTAATAATATATGTGAGCAAATCTAGATCATAGACTCCTACTGTGACTGCAAATATTAAAGTGTTACTGTTGCTTGTTAAGGACCAAGGCATGGAGAGTGATAGAGGGGGGAAGGTAAATATCCACTAATATTTTACCATAGCTCTAGATGGTGGTAAATACTTAGCTTCAAGCCAATGGTATCCATTTGATGGCCCTAGGGCCAGTCTGGATCGGTAACTAAGAAAGGCTTTCTGCTGCAAGAAATCGAATGCCAATCTAGTCTGCAGCACAACCACTACAATGAGAACCTGTCATGACCTTTGGTTTCTATCACATATTTTATCATGTAGCAGTCTGTCCTTTTGAGGTCGATAGAATACTAAAATATATTAACTCCCCCCTTGCAATAACAGTGAAAATCCAACTGAGCAGTGTTTCATTCCAAATGTTTAGACGCTTGTAATATGTTTATCAGAGTGAGAAAAGGCAAACCTTTACAACTGAAACAACTGTTGAAGTTGCTGAGTCAGAGTCAATCTGGAGGCAGCAACTAAAAAGAATTCTCTCGCTCTCCCGGTTGTCTCGGCTGCAACTAGGTCTCTATACAGCGAGAGCTAACTGGCTGCATATCATGGTTAGCACTATTCACTAAACCTGAAAGGGTTATAAAACAAGAGAAAATTAAATGGATGGGGGCATAAAAATAGCAACAAGCCAAAAAGGTATGTTCTTAAACTCCATATTAGGTGGATAAGCAGTGCTTCTGAGGACCACAGAATTGGTACAAAGGTGTCGATGGCAAGAATACAAACTACCTTACTGGAAATTGAATCTGGTAGTGAACATCCAGTCGATTTGTAAGCAATCACTATCACAAACACAGTATAGAATCCACACTGAGGAACACAGGGATAACAAGACATAAGTCCAATCTTTCCTAACAGTCTCTATAATAAACCTAAATTTCTGATTCACTAAAAGTGTGCGATAATATTATCTGTCAGGCACCGCCTAATAACTGATCAAATAATTTAATCCCTGGTCATATTTTCTATGAAATAATAGTCTCTTCACTCTAACACGAATACGTGTGTGTGTCTAATGTTATAACTTGTCCCTAGGTGCCCGCAGAGTCAACTTTATGCTCTGAGGGGAAAGACCTCCGAGCACCACTTGCATAAAAATTAATCTAATCGACATGATGATGAAGTAAGGCATCCTGGCTTCCTTCTGTCCATAGCCTATCATAATTCAGAGCTCAAATAGCTCTACTCATTCTCTGAACGACGTAATATATGACAGCTTCCGAGGATTAATTTGTAGGACTGCATTGTTGAAAGTCTTACCTCCAGGAACAGTTATAAGTTTCTTACCATCAGCATGAATTATGTTCTTATGAACATCATTCCGACTTCCTGTGTTTCAAACTGATCTTTGTTCAAATGATTTAGATCAATGTACTATACCTCTTCTGACATTACGGTACTGGAACACAGAAACCATTTATTTCAAGTGCTCTGATTAACCAAAAAATTATCAAACCTGTGAATCTATGAGAGTCCTTAAAGAGCCTCTACATATAGCACATAACCTACATAAGCCAATCTTTCTATAAAAACAATCGATGCCTTAAAGCTTGAAATGTTGAATGAAAAACATGGGAAACCTAATATACCTTAGGAGCTTTGACTGTAAGGATCAGAGAAAGTGTACAAGCCCATACATACAAACTGGTTTATTGAACAATACAAACTTCTATAATGACTTACAATTTATGGCTACTGATGGTTTCCTTCTGTAAACTGAACGTGCTGATAGACTCCCATTTCCTACTCTCTCTTTCCTCAAGCAAACTGTCATCTCCCAAGTTCATTGCTTATGCCTGTTTTCAAACATCTATTGATATCCCATACACACCGTCAAATAAATGTTTTCCCGAAATTCACACAAAACAGATGTACCATGTATTTTACAACTTTAAATGCATGTCCCCTCTTTGGAGGACTAGCAATGATGAGCCAACCAATAGGCAGTACCTTACCAGGCATAAGACAAACTGAAATGGGGTTCTTCAGCACAAATTTTGGTGTTAGGATTCTGCTGCAAGTGCATTTCCCACATCACCTCACACACTGTCTCTTCACACAAAGGAAAGAATTGAGTAAAAGCCATGCAAAATTTTTGAACGATTCCTTAACCAAACGTGATAACAGTTTGGTCAGGGTGTGAGAATGCTGAGCCCAGGACATCATGTAAGCACTGCCTGGTGTGTGGCTTCTACAGCCTCTTCTGAAATAAATGTGACTCCTTGGGGCAAAATAAATACTCATTCCCACACAAAAAACAAATGCCTAACATGTGACTAACAGGAATGTGTCTTCCCCCCAAAATTCCTAATTGTTCAACCAAATGAAACTATACAATATGTGGATAGCATTTACCATAAAAAGTCATGATACATCTTATTACTACAAAATCAGTCTGATTTTGTATCACTCTCTCTTTCACACATCCAAGATACAACACTGTTGTAAGTTGATACATTACAGTCTCTTCAATTTATCTCTTGTTGGCTTACGGGTTTTCACACCACGCCAGAGGCCATATAATATCTTCTTGGCTTACGGGGATTTACACCACGCCAGAGGCCATGTACACTCATTCAGAATCAATCTCTTGGGTATCAGTAGGGAAATAGTAAACCAAATAGAATAATTTCAGATTTAGGTAAAGTTACAATGTTAATACATCTCCAAAACCTTAATTATGGCCAAAATTCGGCTTGCATTGACAGCTCCTGGTCAACATTCTCACTTATGTGAACACACTTTTCCTTTGCCATAAACAACTTCCTACATTAACACACTTTCTTTAAAAGGCATTGGTTTAACTTATGGCTAAGTGACAAATAAAAGTAGTATATACAGAGTGATCAAAAAGTCAAGCAACCTGTTCCTGACATATGGTCTAAAAATAATAATAATAAAAAAATTACATTGAAATCAGAAAACAAAAACACTTATATTGTGTGTCAGAAATATCCACTGTGCTCTGCAATTCACGCATTCCTTCTTTAAAACATGTCTGAAAAAGCCAGTGAAGTGCAACTTTGTTATAGAAACGGTTCATGAGACTATATTCTCGATTTGTTTGGAGAATCGGAAAATGTATCATTCTGGAAAGTTAAGTTCAAGCGAGCTGCCATATGGTGTTTGATGATATACACTCGTTAAACTTCTGAAAAAGATATCTTTGCACTTACACTGCTAGAAGACAACAGACTGTTCTATGTAAGGAGCTTACAGCATGATGTGACCTCAGTGGGTTTTCTTGCGTGAATTTTTGATCACGTGGCATAAGAAGTAAAAAATTAACATAACAAAAAATTACACATGAATTACTCTACTATATCTCACTCTCAGTGTCTGCTCAAACCCAAAGTATAAACACATCAGGTAATAGTTTTGACACCAAAGAAACATTCAATCTTAGTGTGACTTAGTTCCACACAGTGCTATTTCTCCAACACAGTTTTGTTCCGGAGGGCTGAGGCAAGAAATACGAAAGGCCCACAAAAGGCTGGTCCTGTTCCATGTTGGCTTATGGAATGGTGCTTACAGCGGTTGCTGCTTCTTCATCTCAGGTGAGTGCTTGGCTCATCCAAGTTGACTTCTGCTGATACCTTTACCCCTCCATCTAGCCTGATTAAACACTAATTCCCTTTACACTTATACACTCCTACATAACACAGTTCTGTAACTGGTACAGTACACATTAAAACGATGGCCAATCAGCAATGGAAACTTTTATCCATAACTTGACGGTTTAAGGCTTTCAGTTTCATTTGTAAATCCTGAACACTGACATCTTTAAACTGAAATTCACTAAAATCCATAAAGCTTTCACCAAATTAATTAGTGATATTGAACTGCTGAGTGTATAAAATTCCTCTCTTGAAATTGACTGATGGCTGATACTGACTGTAGGGTAAGTTTGTGATAATTTTTCCCTCACTAGATGGCAAAGTACTCATTGTGATAACAGTTGTGCACTGAGTTTGTCAAGGCAAACACATTAATTTCTACAGTCAATATTCTGTCAGTGTACTAGTAGACTATGTGGGATTTGAGGTTTTCATGGCGGTGAGTCTGGTAGATGTCCACCAACATTTCAGAGGTCCACGCTGCCTCCATCATCACGGCGATGAACAAGCAATGCGAGAGGAAAGCACTAGATTTATAGGAACAGGACATTAAAAGGAATAGCCTAATCCTAACCAGTGGGGACTGGTGTCAGAATGAGGCAGGGGGTGGGAACCAATAGGAGGGCTTGGGCATGTTGTAGCGTGAGTGAGAGACGGAAAGAAAAAGAGAGGCCTTAGGGAGTCCGTCTGGTGGAATATATGGGAGTTGTTGGTCAACATGTGGGGAGAAGCAGGAGGGTGGATGGGAGCACTGGCCAGGGCCAGAAAGGGGCAGAGTAGTGGTGGGTGGGACAAGCAATGCTCTCTGGGATGAATGAGTGAATGAGGGGCTTCCATGACCAGCTCAGGCGAAATTCATCCTCCCTGTTGACGATGTTGGGATGCAATTCAATTTTGATGGCCTCCTTGATCATCTGATCCACGTAACCAGATGTTGTCTTTTAGACAGGATAGAGGTGTCCTGGCATGGATTGTCTTTTTCTGTGTCAGTTGAAGGTGTTTTGTACACGTCAAAATGATATGTAAGTAGGTTCAATAGCTTTCACTACAAAAGCCTTAGATTTAGAAGTAGTTTTCTTAGCTTCCACAAGATTATGATCCTTTGTCTTTTGGACTATGGCATATAAAAGCCCATACACTGCTCAAAGTATGAAGGAAGCAGTATGACTGACGAAAAACGAAGGCTGGCAACCTTACAAAAGAAAGTCATACGATACACCATGTTGCACTCTAAAATACTACAAAAAACATCCGGACGATCCTGGAAGTATGAACCTGGAAAAGACTGAAAAACCATTTCTAATCCCTCCAAAGTATGAAGTGGAAGCATAAGGCAGTCAGACTAACCATCAATCAAGTCAGATGGGCAGCCTACAAGTTATTGAAGCTGAAGGGACAAACTATCCATTTATTTATGAAAGTCAATAGCTGGTTTGTATTGGTGGTTGAAGAGTTAATAAAACCCCAAAGTCAACACTGAAGATGTGCCGCCTGTGAGTAAAACACAGTGTGAAGTGCCCGGAAACAATCCATCTGCAGAAATATTTTTTCAAACTGGGCCCACCCAGCAACCTCCAACACCCATGTTCATGTGGTGGATTGTATTTTGACGACAATAAGAAGAATGCTGTCAAATGGATTCAGTGATAGTGATGGATCAATTACACTTCAAGTGTGATGGGTGCGAGGGCTCAGAAGACTGAATAATTACAGCACTTCCACAAAAGTGGCGACGTCGATTTTGAAATTGCGCTAAACTATACGACAATGTGGGGTTACAGGCCAATCTTTTTTAAACCAGGCCACGTTTCTTCACATGTTTTGTATTCACTACCAAGACTCCTGAAGAATGCAATTAAAACTTGTACCGAAGAATTTACCTAATGACAGAATTGTTTATGTGTCACAGACTTAGATAAACATCACTAAGTTTCCTAATTTTAAATTTTAAAACTTGTTTCAAATTTATTAATTAAAACAACTAAATTCTGCTATCAGTATAAATAAGTTGATGTAAAATTATCACTCTCTATCTAACTCTAAAGCCAAAGTATATTAATAAATTTGAGGAGATTGTCAAAAAGTATTAGCATGAAAAGTAACCTGAACTTAGATGTAAGCAGTGAGTCCAATGATGGCTGTCTTTTGGGTTGCAGCACTGTGTAGTTTGGTAGACATTTTCTAATGTTTCAGAGGTCCTTGCTGCCTCCATCACCACAGCGACGAGTTTCATGCTGCTAAACTCAGAAGACAGCCATCTTATAACTTCAAATTACCCCATGTTTCCCCAGCCATGGTGTAGTGAATAAGAATTTCAACTGCAACTAAATTTTCAGAATGCCTGTACCTGAAACTGTGGTCACAGTAGTCCATACTCTCAAGACACTTCCTCAGCAACTCTTAGCAAGTTTCTTTATTCCTCTGAAACAGAAAATATCCAGAAATGTTGGCTGGTGCCCGCTGCGCCCCCAGACCTCGACGAACGCAAAGTTCCATGGCTACACAACTTCTTCTCAGAAACAGCGCTGCTGGGAGGCTGAAACAAGAACAAAACCTGCGGGACACGAGGCTTATGCCTCACCGCTGCATTTGCTTGTTAGTGTGATCTAAGAAAATTTAATGTCTGTCTGTGGTAACTACAGAATTAGGAAACAGTGCGATTAACAATATCGACAAAGTAGGAATCAGTCCTATGGTCTTGGTGTGTTGCAACTCTCGTACTTGGTACAACTCATGGTATCTATCGGCCAACTACAGAGGCACGTCTGCTAATACACAAATCTACTTTTGGTTCCTAATGCATTGAAATCCACTGAAAAAAGTTGAGCACATGGAGACCATATTTGCAATCAATGGAGAATGTGTAGTGCCTAATCCATTTGTTTACAAGATTGGAAAGTGTACACAACTACATACTAATGCAATAATAGTGAATGCATGGAAGTCGCTTAAAGTGGCGGCCACTATGTTACATGGGCTATACATTACAAGTTGGATAATTCAAAATGGTGAAGACTAGAATTCAGTTACAAAACATATTGCTGTAGACCACTCTTTCCCACAAATAAATGACGTGGAAAACATGAAACCTATGTGAATTCTATTTCCTGTAAAGGCGATTATCTCCACAGGAAGACTTTCAGGAAGGGACAGTGCATCCGTAAGGGCCGTTTCACACTGTCGACTGGTCGCTGAACGACCACCAGGTAGAAAAGCTAAGTACGAGCTTACACACGAGGGCGACCACAACCAATGGCCGCCGTCGACCAACTAGCAGTGAACGACGCACAGGAGACCAACGACCACGAGGTACCCAGATGGCAATAACGTGTTTACATTGCGGGCGACTCAGTCAGCGACCAGAGCTCAGAGAGGTGACATATCCATTGTTTCTTGTTTTCTCCCGTCTTGTTCATGTCACTCAAGTGATCAGTATTATCATGCGTTTTGATACTGAAAGATTTATTTCGGCTGTAGAGTCACGAAGAGCCATTTCGGACCTTGCAAGTCCCGATTATGCAAACAGGGAGTTGAAAAAAAGTCAGTGGGAAGAGGTTGTGGAATTGTTTGACGAATGTTTATCATTATAGTGATCTCCTCGACGTCCATACTGCTTGACTGCTTCCAAAGTATTTTTTTACTGAGGCTGAGGCCTCTGTCTGCGCTGGTCGCCCTGCTGGTCTCCTAGTTTGGTCGCTGATGGTTTTGGTCGTTCACAGCGACCGGTCGACAGTGTGAAACGGCCCTAAGAGTTAATCATACCACGAATTGCTAATTCATATTTTAAAACAAGTCCAATTGAGGTGTAATTTGGATTTCTACATAATGGATGGAGGTGTCATGAAGGTCCATTGTTGAAACTGGCATAAACATTTATTATTGCAAACTCAACAATATAAGTAGTTAAACTTAAGATAAGCTAGATGCTATTAATTAGAAATAATGTCCAAGAAATGGATATTTGTATCATTGGGAAACGTGATACATACATATTTGTGACTTGGAGGAATGAGGAGGAAGAAGGTTGTGTGTGAGGGTGCAGATGTAGAGACAGACGAAAATTCAGATTTGGAATCACAGTGCGGGAAACTCCTGTACGAAAGCGAAATTTATGGTGATTACATTAAACTACGTAGAAAAGCATTTTCTGACTTGCCCTGGGATCAGTAATGCGATGTGCAGAATTTAAAGAAAAATGTTTCCACCTTATTTCTTAACCAAGAAATATAAATGTATGGTTTCTTTTTTCAATTACTGTGACGATGTGTTGTCCTAAGTGGACAATACTACGCGAACTCATACGGAGAGACTGGCAGCGACTTCGGAGGAAATTGGTTTCACTGATGCAACCATACGGGACAGAGGCTTACAAATAAAATATCACGTGGAGGTGAGTACAAAGCTTCACATTATACACACGTGGATGCATTTTCACAGATCTGGTCAGATTGTGATGTCTGTGATGTAAGTAAGGAGGAGAGGTGTGAATTGATAAACAATCATGTGCCGGGGCAGAAAGCGAAGACCCATTAAGAATCCTTGACTGATTATATGAAATTAAAGAACATTCCCACTCATTTGCAATTCTTTAACGCGGTTAAATGTTTGAAAGGGACTTCTGTCACTAGATGGGCTTCTGGAATGTCAAGGAATATAAGAAACTTCAAAGGCACATTTCTGCTACCATATTGGAACGTGTCATGCCAATATAAGGTCCGTGTTTATATTTATCAAGACCGGTGCCTTGAGGATAGTCGAGTTAGCTACGCCATTTGATGATATATGTCATCAAAATTAAAAATTTTAGATCATCCTATGACCGACAATGTAACCTTAGAAGCAATTCGACACCACTTTCCGATTCAGGTGCAAAGACCATGGATCGTTGCGCAACCGAGAAACACACCGGACGCTGTGACATTTCTCAACAAAGTGGAGACGTTGGATCACAGCCAATCGTCGTCGAAGTATGCTTCAGCACCATCGAACCCCGGACCTACTTTCGACAACAGACACCACAATTCCTAACAAGGTCAGGATAACAGGCCCTGGTATTTAGGATGTGGACATCAAGAGAGAGGACACGCTCAGCAACCAAAGACGTACAGAGGCACCACACCCTAGGTTAATTGGTTACTCTCAAGGATAAATAAATCAAACGTGTTTCCTTTTACAAAGGTTATCACACTGAAGTAATCAATTGAATTATGAATAGAGAGACAATGAATGCAGTTCTTATGCTCCTTAAATTTGGTGGGCTCACTTCTTCATAGGTCCATAGGCCTACTGTGATGAAAGAATAATAAATAAATAAACTCATCGCTAAGCAAACATTTGCCTTTGATGTGGACTAGGTCATGCTCGCTCGTCATTATCTTGAATTTCGTAATTTGCTTTTGTGTTAGCTTCGGGTTGTAATGTCGATTGAGAACATTACTCGTTATGCGTCACAAGTCGTCCTAATGGCACCGTCACGTGATTTTTCCCAGAGAAATTACTTTATTTCGTTTCGAAAAACTACGCTAGAGGTGGGAGAGTCGTATTTATGCAGAGAAGGTTTTAGATAATTCTTATTTTACTAGAAGCTAAGAAATGCCGTGGAAGCATAAATAGAGGAAACCTTCGATTCTTCGTCCTTGAAAGACTCCACATTCACGTAAAGAACTCTAAAGGCGTCCGGCATTTCCTTTACGAGCGAGAATGAGGCACGCAGGCATTCGACTGCGTATTTGCCCTTAAAACACGCACGCTGAGAGAAAAATTAGCAAATCAAAATGACCCGGGTCTGAATGTCGGCAGAAACTCGTCTAGAAATCTGGATTTTCCTCGGTTCTTCCAGGCTAATTCCCCGATGTAAGCTGAGAAAGCGTTTTTATGAACTCGATAATTTAAGAACTTCTTATTATCAAAGACCAATATTATTCCGAGGTAAATAACAAGTGCAGGGTGCCATAGTGTCCTTAAGTGACGAAGAAATCATCAATCAAGATACGCAATTGCAGATCTTGATCACAGGGATTAAAATATTTACACTTTCACATTACAGACCCCTCTGGACGCGAACGGTTATGCCATGAAGCAGACAACTGCCCTGGGGACGGACTAAACACATGAATATGTCAATCGGGGGCTTGATCAATGTCACCGTAACGTGTTGAATGATTTGGTACTACCTAAAGTCGCGGACTGCCACAAGCAGAATGTGGTAACAATTTTGGTCAGACCACTCAGACCTCCGTTAGTCTTGAAGGCAGTTACAGATGGTTATGCTAAACAATGGTTCATCCCTAGATACAAGCCGTAACAGCTACTATGGAGATCTCAGATACAGTCCCGGACGAAGTGCGCTTTGTATCAGGATCGATACGACGAAGGGAAGGAACAGAGTTAAGTATGTCGGCCCACTTTTTTTTAGATATTCAGTGTTGTCGACGCATTTGTCACCGCGCTTATCCTAGTTACATCTTATAGACGCCATCTCAGGCCACCACCTCCACTACGTACGAAGAAAGGCAATAGCACCAACTATAATGGGAATTCAGGCAATTACAATCGGTACAAGACCAGACCATGCGGACATCACGTGAGAAATTCCGGTTACAGAGGAAACCGAAACTTCTGCCACGAAACACAAGATGATGGATTTAGTCAGAGATATGCGTCGCCAGCCTACAGACCACACACGACGTCGCAGGAGGAGCAGACTCTAGGAGGTTTGAACCCTCAAGCCAACCCTTATGACTCCAGTCGATCACCTAAACACCAGACCAATCATGGCGAGAACCGCGCACTAGCGGCAAACTATGGAGGAATGACGTAGGGGACATGAACCCATGCCAACCCAAGGGACGGTGCAACAGTGCCTGAAGAGAACCGAGATCCAAACATTCGTTATGGAGGCTCGAATGAGGAAGGCACTCACATCAGTATTCACGACAAATGATACAAACTTAAAGGGATGTTTAGTTTCACATTACTGAGATGTTCTTCGTGGAATAACATCTCAAAGTGGTCGGCAGGATTTTGCAGACGCAACTTGTTTGTGTACAAGTTCAAGGTCTGTAGTACAGAACCGTCAGTTCAGGTAAGTTCTCTACGACGACACCGTTTGCAGTGAGGCCTGCTGCTAGAACCCAGATTCAAGAAAGGTTCAAGGACGGAATTACCGACCTGTCTCAGTCAAGCTACCTCAATCCCTTGACAATTGTAATTATGGAGGGAAAGTCAAGTCTCCGAGAATTTGCCTGTTCGCGCTGTTCAAGAACTTAGTTTTCCGAGGTTAATAACAAGTGCACGGTACTATAGTGTCCTTAAGAGACGCATAAATCATCAATCAAGTTACGCAATTGCAGATCTTGATCACAGGGATTCAAATATTTACACTTTCTCATTACAGTGGAAAAAGAAACTGGGCATCGCCATGGCGGAGGTGGCCCAGGTATTGAACATCTGGGGCCAAGGGAAGGCCATCAACAGGATGCTGGGGAAGAAAGAAGACCATACAGCTTCGGTAATTTCCCTGTCATTCTTGGTGGCCATCGCCGTCATTCTCTTGGTACGTGACACGTAGTCTTAGGTTTCCGTGTTCATTGCTCACACGACCATTCTCTTCCTGTAGTAGTAAGCAACATATAGTCCACATTCAGAAGTGACATTTCTATTTAACCTTGGACAGGGTAACAATACGAGGATACTCTTCCCTCATCCTTGACGAGATCGAGAAGAACTAGTAATTAACCCAAAGAATCTCTCGCTGGAACGAGACTCCTAGACTTCACTCACGCAGAGACGAAACACGCGCCAAGCGAGGCCTTTACCTGGCGCTACACTTCAGGCGCAGGTCACGTCCTGCAGCGATGGGCTCATTCACAAACATTATCGTGGTGCTCAGATGAATCTCCGGCCAAACACGAGCTGACCGCCATGGAAGGCATGGAATCGAGCCGATCGCAGACAAGATGCGAGAAAGTCGACTCGGCTCGGAGCGTGTGACAGTACCATCCGAGTCGAAAGGAAAACGGCCGAAAGGGAGGCCGAGGCAGCCTGTTGACAACTTACCGGGCCATCTATAGAAGCCGCCGGGAGCTGTTAACTACGCGTTGGATGGCCACGTTCAGGAGTTGAAGCACAGATTGCAAAACAGTTACACAGTAGCCCAAGGAGACGTTGGAAGTCGCAAAAGCTAGGAGTAAGGATTATTACGACAGGCAGACATACGTGTACCCAAGTTCAAGGTTTTGTTACAGTATCAGTCCGCGGGAAAGTCATTCTAAGAAATTAGGCTCATATGCAATAAGAGAGATACACGGGGTAAATGTTACCTTACGACTTCGGAGATCCAAACAAACCGCAGTACATGCAAATAGAATCAAGCCATTCTTTGTGATTTACAGATGGGGTCAATGATCATCACGGCAGCAGAGACGCTAGATCTCACAATCCAACATATTCCAGAATCGCCAAGTCTTTACTGCGAACACCTCGGAGAGGACCAGACTGTCCAGTTACGTTTGGAAAATAGTAACTCGTGCTGATGAAAATTTCGAAAGCGTTAGAAAATATGCCAAGTTCACTATAGAGTTTCGTCAAACACACGGACGTTCAGATTGGGTGAATTTAACAAAATACAGGTACTCGATCAAGCATGTACACAGAAAATTAAGTAAGATACGTTATCAGAACTGACCCAACGAGTTTCGAATTCAGACCGTTCTAAGAGAAGCTTATTTGGAGCATAGGGACATTATCACATACGTTGTTCGGAACGTTGGACGAACAGGATGAAAAATATTACTCAGAGCAGGAACAGGTTAATTAACTTTTAGGGCTTTCAAAGGAGAAGATACTTTTCGTTAAGAATGCAATAAAGGCAGTAAACCGAACCTTGAACGACGAACCTCGCAATGAACAGATTCCTGCAAACGGACTGTCAGAGATAGGAAAACGGACAATTAAATACAGTTCTAGGACATACATCATTGTCAATCACGATACGGGAACACGCATTACAGTTAGACAGAGCCTTTGAAGAAAATATCAATTGCACGCGCATAGAGGAATATTACAGCCTCAATTAATTTCACCAGAACAGATCAAGAACGATTTTCCAAGAGACCAATCCCCCCCCCCTTACCACTGAGATTCTTAGCGTAATGGATTTTGATGTGTTTATCCAATACACTTATTCGTGTCTGTCATTCGTGTTCTCATTTAAGCGATGTATATCACGTGCACCCTTTCCCCAATAGGATAAACGTGTTGACTGCTAAGTTCACATTCATTCGACCTGAACAGGAATTTGTACCGACAGACAAAACGAGACAATATTATACCCGTCATTCAGAACTTCGAGTGAGTAAGCAAGATTTTCAATTCAGTTGCAGACTGTGAAGTAAGACTTTTGCAATTCAGTTCTAGTATTCCAGAATCTCGCACTTAAAGAATCATTGAATAGGAGACATTGTGGACACGACTATTAGATAACGTTTGCTTGTATGTAGCACCATACGCCAAACGCACGACAATTATTTGTCCAGAACCCGATCCCGTAGACGTAACCACTAACGGGTTAGGCAAATTTACATTCCTGAAACCTTATTCAGGTTATGGACATCAAGTTTTAATTCAGGCACAAGCGATCCGACAAGTAAGTCGCACTAATAAAGACGTAATCCCACCCATAACCTTGGAATATGTCTGTTTTGAGAGAAAACAAGTAATAAAGTAAAACTGGAGAACAATAAGTTAGAGACACCGATCAAAACTATTGTAACACATTCCGGACTTTCGGGGATGCCTACATGGAGATGTTCCGCCTTTGGGTGGGGATTGGGACGTCGGTTCTAACAATAGCTGCCAGTATCACTGCCATAATTCTACACCTCACAAACGCCCCCTGTCAAGAGAGCACGACGACTTCCCCGGTACGATCGAGTCTTGAGCCATACACGGCTCAACAGTGCGATGACTAAGCTACGTCTTCACCACCTTCAGAACCTCAAATGTCACCAATAAATCTGATTTCTGGAATTGTACACTTTATTTTCGTAAATCGTGATTTTCCGCGTGGTGGCCCATGCAAGAGGAACCCCAAAACGCACATTTTAACGTAGCTTAGTATTCGAAATTGCACTTAAGTGATGTACAAATCATCAATCAAGATACGCAATTAATTTCAGATGTGACGGGTATCGCTTTGTTGCAAGTTACGAAATGATCTGTTTCCTCAGCCTAGCTTGCAAGGACAGTTCTAAACTTGTGATTTGAAGACAACAGCGAATGAGGCTTCCCATTCCTTACTTACTTACTACTTTTCATTGTAATATGAGGTATTAATTACCAACCGTTACAAGTGTTTCATTTCGCTAGGGTTGGGAGGAACACCAATGGGGGATTAGCACACACCGCACCCCTCCGCGTCTTTCGCCATTCAGGCCGTTTAATGGACAACACGTGCTTATCCCAGATACAGAGGCATCCAGAGTTGGGGAAGGAACCAAATATGCAGGATGCAGTATATCGACAGGCGTCTTCGCGACCCTGACTGCACTTAATTCTCAGAGAACAAACGGAGGGAGACGCATTCGAGGGACGTATCTCGATCGCCTTAGAAATCTGTCAGCGGACGATTCAAAACAGGGAGATACTCCAAAAGAGCGCGCAGAAAAAGACGTTTTAGCAGCATACATGGCTTAGCAGGGGTTCCAGGAAAACGTCAGGATGCAGATGCCAGACACTATAGACAAGGCATTAAATATGGCAGCAGTAGCCACCCAAGCTGAGAAATATGAAGAGGGTACTTTGAGGGATGCCCGGGTGGTAAGCAGGAAGTGTTTGCCGTAAGAGGCAGCCGCTGGAATCCACAGCAGAGAAACCAATGCAACATAACCGGGAGGCCGTAATGACCGTGGGTATGGCCAGCAACCCCGAGGCGGAAGGGATTTAAGTTGGACAAGCTCCTACCGGACCGATTGTCGAAATTCTGGAAAAGGAGATATGGTGTCGGACTCGTCCAGGGCTGGAAGACAGCCAGAATTTCGAAGGAGGGGGTGCGGCGTCGGGACCGAGGGATGGTGACGACCGTCAAATGCGCCGAGAACAGACGGACGTCCAGTGTCTTATTGCGGGAAATATGGGCATAATCCACCTAATTGTCGACGTGGACGAGGGGGGGGGGGCGTCAAATGAAAAACGCAGTCTTACACGAATGGAGGCCGCCAACAGACATTTTGATTGCGCCAGAAGCTACAAAGGGGTGATGACAGCCTTCACGGCTGCACGAACGTGACCCATTTCTCACTTTCGGCATTTAACTTCGTATTGTGGAGTCGCTTAAAGGGTGTAGACATAACAAAGACATTGAGATTAACACAGTTGTTGGGTCTTGTGTGTGATTCCCGTCAAGCCTCAGGCTTGTCGGTTGCACGTCTTTCATGTTAACACTGCCAGTGGTACCCCTGGCCGTTCAGAGGAGCCACCCAGTGGGTAACGTTCCAGTTGTGTTTGGTGATCGGAACAGCCCTTGTGCACATTCAGTCATCAAACGATCGGCATCTGGCAGCACGCAATGAAAGAAGAAGGGGGGAGTGGAAATTATACAAGTGGAAAAAAATATATAAATTAAATATGATTTGAGGTTTATTCATAAACACAAATTCACTTTTTGAAAAATTGTAAGGGGTCCTGCACTTTGGCAAAGAAAACACTATCCTCCTCACGCATCTTAGTGGTTCAAGAAGCCTACAACATACACCTCGAAAAGCGACAGTTGTCGGAGTTTGTCTTTGGATTGCGTCCAGACGTTTCAATGCAGGTAAAGTTCAAATCCCCCAAATAGGGAATACGATTTATTTAACTGTCAATGTCGGATGTTTTTGTTACCGACAGTCGGAACAGCTACGGCCACCGGATCAATAGCCACGTGCAGAGTTCAACTCCTGAGATACCAACATCTAGTGGAGTGTTTGCTTGATATGCTTTTGTAAAATAACTCCACTTCATGATGTTTCCTAAACTATATTTAGACCAATTTTAAACCATTTTGATTAAATGAATTAATCTCCCTGTTACCACGGACTCGGGGAATCTGACTGTCTAATTAAAACAAAGCATTGCGAGGGCCCTAGCGGGTGCTGACGCAATGTGATTTCCGCCGTGCTCTGAATGTCAAAATGAAGAAATTCAAGCAAGCGCGGGTAAACGGCGGGAGTAACTATGAATCTCTCTATTGTGCGTTTCCAGGAAAGGCCTCGTGGAGGCGTCCACTCGACCTTAGTCGACCCGCCGCCGAGGGAACCACCCACGACTCGCACCACTCTTCGTTTACAAATAAAAGTTTCTAATACTACGTGTACAACATGTACTCTCTAAAATTGTACTGCAAGTACAACCACCAAAACAAATGAAGGTGGGAGATTTAGAGATAGTTAACAGCAATTAAAAGATCTGTACTTGTACGAATTAAAATTGTACACATGTACAACCACCAAAACAAATGAAGGTGTATGATAAAATGGTCTCAGTCAGCATAAGCGACATTGCCATCCTCTCGAAAGGAACGCCGAGAGGTTAGCTCCAGTATCCCGGCCTGAACTGCCCGTCAGGGCAGGGCTCGTTTTCTCTGCTGAAGAAATCGAGACAATGTTATAACTGGAGGAGTCTCTTAAAGGAGACAAATTTATAGCTATGAAAATGGCAAAGCTGATGGAGACAAAAACGGCTAAGCAAACCTCGTTATATCGCCATAAGATCGGCACGTTATCCTGTTACAGAGGTTCCCACTGAAAATAGACCCCCTCCAAATATGCTTACTAGGAGGGGGTGCCGGATGTCTATTGAGACACCGGCGGTTGTCGCTGGATGCCTGGGACAGACTGGTGACCTCTCCCAGGTGATTGAGGAAGAGGAACGGGAAGAGGGCCCGAACCCCTTGATAGGCGAACCAGTGGAGGTTTCCCAACCTTTCATGGCTAGCCTGAGTGGCGTTGACCAATTTACTGAGAGAGAAGTAATCCAGGATCGAGCGAGTAATGACTCGTCCGCAGTCCACTCCCACAATGATATTAATGCTGAGGCTGAGTGGAGAGAAGGGCTTGTCGCATCACTCTTGGCCTGGGAAACCAATGAGTGCCCTAAGGATGCAGCGGAGGTAATTAAGAAAATAATGCAGGCAACCGATCTCTGTCGTTCACAGGAAACGATGAATGAGATTTATTTGATTGTCCTGGAGTACTTGGGATCGAAGGCCACACCCAGTACCGCCTCCGGTCGATCAAGGCCCAAAGCCAGCAATGGCAAGTCACGAAAAAGGGCTCAAAAGAGATATACGTATGCAAGGACCAGAGACCTCTATGATAAAAATCCTGGTCTCCTTGCAAAACATGTAAGAATGGGCACAGACCATATAGCCCAAACGAGAGCGGAGTTAGATCGGGGAGAAATAAAACTCCTCTATGACAGCTTCTGGGGAACCAAGCCTTGTCTACGTCTAACTGATCCTGTCGCTCCCCAGGAAACAATTTCATTGGACATGTTCCTGGGAGCCTTGAAACCCGAAGAGGTGCGCTTACGGGTTGGCAGGATAAAGAGGTCGACCGCTCCAGGCCCTGATGGAATAAAAATGGGCGCACTGGCCACTTCGGCCAGTCAAAAAGTGCTAGGTGCTTTTTATAATCTGATCCTCATAACTGGCTACCTACCAACAGCTTGGAGCCAGAATCGCACTACGCTCATCCCCAAAGAAGGGAAAGACCAAACTAAGGTGTCGGACTACCGTCCGATAACTATTTGTTCCCTCCTTAGTCGTGTCTTCTGGGGAATCATGGATCAGAGATTGAGGTCAGTGGTGCGGCAGAACCCTAGACAGAAAGGGTTCGTAGCGGAGGCGGGTTGCTTCGCTAATGTTCAGATATTGACGGAGCTAGTGAGGAGGATGAAATCCAACAGCGGAGGCGTTGCTATCCAGTTGGATGTCTCAAAAGCTTTTGATACTGTTCCTCACGAAGCCCTAGGTCCGGCCCTTGCCAGGAAGGGCATTCCGAAATTCTTTGTGGACCTAGTGGTGAGCTCCTATGAAGGGGTTGAGACCTCCATCTCACACCCCAATGGTGACATTAAGATCTCCCTCCAGAGAGGTGTCAAACAGGGGGACCCTCTATCACCAATCCTTTTCAACCTGGTTATGGAGGCTTTGTTGGAGGATCTGGAGGCCATGCCAGGCTATGAAATCAATGATAATATTTCTTGTCTTGCCTTCGCGGATGATCTATTTCTTATTGCATCCGACGCCCCGAAGGCTCAAGACTTACTAGACCGCACCGTCGAATATCTCGGTGCACTGGGGATGTCTATATCCACCAGTAAGAGCTTAGCATTTGGAATTAGAAAGCTCAAAGACTCCTGGGGTCTGGTAGATCCTGGCATGGAACGGTATGGTGAAAGGTTGCCCAGTATACAGGCTGGTGAAAACCTAACCTATTTGGGAGTGAAATACTCGCCTTGGAGCGGTATAGACGTTAATCTTGTTCATACGAACCTGACTAATACACTCTCGAGGCTAAGAAAGTTACCCCTGAAGCCTCGTCAGAAGCTTTGCCTTCTACAAAAGCACCTAGTGCCCCACTACCTGCATCAGCTGGTGTTAGCCGTCCCAGCTGTCTCCATCTTGAGGAGGATGGACCAGGAGCTGCGGGTAGCAATCAAGCAATTTATGCACTTGCTTGCAAGTGTCTGTATGGACTGATATATTGCGGCAAGGGAGATGGGGGCCTAGGTTTTCCTAAGCTGGAGGAACTGGTCACCAGGATAAGTCTTGGGACCTGACTTAAATTCTCTAACTCGAGCGACCCCGCTATAAAAGCCCTCTTAGGATGCGCCAGTTCGACTGCAAATGTCCATCGGCTGGCGACATCAGTAAGATTACCTTATCCTTACACACAAGGTGACTTACGTAAACGCAAAAACCGCATGATGAAAGAGGAGCTCCAGGGATGGTCTGATTTAATTGCACAGGGTCGCTCGGTGAAATCGTTTGTTGGCGATAGAGTGGGGAACTCTATTTTCTATAACCCCACACTACTGAAGCCATGTCGCTTCATCACAGCGTTACAAATGCAGGTAATAGAACGAGTTTAAACAGAGCTGTGCCGCAGACGGATGTTTCGTGCCGCAAATGCGGAGCCAGGAAGGAGACACTGGCCCACATTTTAGGTGAGTGTATACACACCAAAGCGGCAGTCATTCGTCGCCATACTGAGATTAGGGACCTCATTATGGACAAGATAATGTCAAATGACAAAACTGCAGAAGTAACCAAAGAGCCGGAACTCCAGAGCGAAAAAGGGAAACTCAAACCCGACTTGGTCGTGAAGAACCAGTCTGGGGTCTTTGTGGTCGACGTGACTGTCCGCTATGAGGACGGGGAGTACCTTAAACTCGCAATGAAGGAAAAGAAAGATAAATACGGCCTACTTCTGTCAGCGATGCAACGGGAACGTAATGTCCCGACTGCTGAAGTCTTGCCCATTGTGGTGGGGACTAGAGGGGGCCATGCCGGCTAACACTATAAAATGCCTCAATAAGCTGGGCATTAACAAAAGCCATCAAATGACGGTTTCGATTATGGCGCTCAGAAGCTCTATTGAGCTCTACCATGCGTTCATGGATTATGATCGCTGAACCCCTCTAGCCACATGGGCAGACAACCTGCTCATATCTGGGGGTTGTAACCTCTCCTAACCAGTGTAGGTTCCCCAGCTATGCAGTAGGTGAGGGTCAGGAGTTCGACCCTCGTTAAGCATAGCCCACTCTTCGTATAAATTTGAATGTTAATGTTAATTTACAATTTGGCTAATACGTGAACTAAAAATCTTTTAATTTGGCCCTTTACAGCCACTATAATTATTATCATCAGTACTAATGTCTATGTCTTTCATTTAATTGTTATTTATTTTAAAGTTTTATGCGGCCCTTTACACCGCCATTGTTAAATTTTGTTAAAATTTGTTATCCTAGTTTTAAGTTATACGCCTTTGTTTGGCGTTTGTACTGTTGTACATGTTGTACGATTTTATCATACACCTTCATTTGTTTTGGTGGTTGTACATGTGTACAATTTTAATTCGTACAAGTACAGATCTTTTAATTGCTGTTAACTATCTCTAAATCTCCCACCTTCATTTGTTTTGGTGGTTGTACTTGCAGTACAATTTTAGAGAGTACATGTTGTACACGTAGTATTAGAAACTTTTATTTGTAAACGAAGAGTGGTGCGAGTCGTGGGTGGTTCCCTCGGCGGCGGGTCGACTAAGGTCGAGTGGACGCCTCCACGAGGCCTTTCCTGGAAACGCACAATACTAGTGCGGCTACGTTCCACCCCCAGATTGGGGTCCCGCTTGAGCTGATTTTCCAACAACAGCTTTCCCGTTCCCAGGGATGGTGGCGTAATCTCTAATTCATGATGGTTGGCGAAATGTGATAAGCCTTCCACCATTTACGATATCACAATTACGGGTTACCACGTGGGAAGTTGGTGCTCGACAACTATCTTCGGGCACCTAGGAATAGCGGAGGAATCTCCACCCGGGTTAGCCGCCTAGGAGGTTAATACTTTGGCTTTCAATGCAGATAGAAGTGCCTCGGACTTCGAAGAGAACGGCCCCGCTCTTCGTCGTAGGCCTCGGCCACGACAGGGGGTCTCTAATGACGACGGCGTTGACAAGGACACGTATTTGGTTAAGCTCCCCTTTAAATCACATACTTGCACTATTTGTCTCCGTAGTGCCAAGGGGAGCTATGTCGCACTTAGTTTGAGTGATGATCTTCTCCATCATAAGGAGAAGCACTCATCACTCAATCTAGTTTTCCAATGCACTAAGTGCGGCAAAGAATATGTTGGAAAACGTGCAGCCCAGTGCCATATACCTAAGTGCACTGGCCCAAATGAAGTTAAGCAATATAAATGCTCCCTATGTAAGGAGTCTTTTGAAACAGCGGTTGGGTTGAGTCAACACAAGCGCCACCGCTACCCTCTACCCGCTACCTGCTGAGAGGCTTGCCTCAGTTACCCGGCCCAATATTACACCTGTGAGGCCTGGGAGAGTCTTCTCTCGAGAAGAAACTGAGGCAATGCTTGATCTCGAGGTAACGTTGAGGGATGTCCCGCGCATTGCGATGCGTATGGCGGAGATTATTACAACTAAGACTGCCAAGCAGTTTAGGGACAAGCGCTGTCAACCAACCTATAAAGCTAAAAGAGAAGAAAGACTTAGGGAGGCATTTCCTGCAGACCAAGGGTTGGCGTATGAGTCCTCCATGGCCAGCCCTTGTGAAGGGACATCATTAAATGATCCTCCAGCTAGTGACGATGAAGCCGCCCTTGGTGGGGAAACTGGGCTGGAACAGCTGGCCGATGAATCTAGAGACTGCACTCCACCAGCAGTAGAACAACTTGGAGAGGACGACTGGATTTCACCTGCAGTCTACCAACAGGTGACCAATGAATTGAGGGATGACTGCACTATGAGTGCAGTTCAACAGCCGATAGAAGAATCCAGAGACTGCCCTTTATTAGCAGCTCAGCAGCATAAGGAGGAAGCAGACCGCATTCTATCTGCGGCCTATCATCAGCCTTCCCATGGATTGAGGGACTGCATCCCACCTGCAGTTCAACAAAAGAGCAATGATGACTGCACTCCCTTAGCAGCTCATCTGGCCAAAGTGGATGACTGCGGTCCATCAGCAGCCCATCCGCAGGCCATCAGAGCCACGATTTTGTAGTTTCGTGGAAAGAGGGACTGATGGCATCTTTCCTGGCCCTTGACACTGTGACAGCCCACTCTGAGTTCGATTCTCGAGCAGGCAGGCCGGAGATGGACTTAGACTGGACTTTTGGCGATTACTCCAGTTATACGCAAGGAAAGGGGCCTAAGTTAGTTTTGTTTCGGTAGCGCCTTCCTTAATCGGAATTTATAATCAAGTTGTATTGAATTTTCCGGAGTTGACGGTTAGTATCGCTAGTTCGGGCCACATCTTGGGAGACTTGTTTGTTCCACCGGGCGACTGCCTGGCACCATCTACGTGACTGTATGAATGGGTGATTTTATGATCGGTGGCTCGACTTGGTGGGATGAGTAAGCTCTTCCAGATGTGTTTTAGCCGTTAGAAGACTTAGGATAAATCACGTCAATAACCACCAATGGGTTTAAATTAAGCTATCGGCGGCAAATTTGTAAGGTTAGGGTGATGAACCACTCAGCCAATGAGAACACTCTCTTGAGATTCAAAAGTCTTGGGGGAGTCTTGCTGAACGCGGTGTGCGTCCAGCAAGGGGCTTCCAAAAACTCACTTACGCTTTAGTCTCGGCGGCGAGTAGTCCTGCACTCGGCGAGGGAAAGTACGAAATTAATAAACGTGCCTGATGAAAGTGAACGAATACACAATTTATAATTGAACGACATCCCCTCTTATTCCACTGCCTCGCAAGTTGATCCCGAAACCCCTCTTCACCAACCCGTATATTCCTTGAAGGCAAGAGTCCATGCCCTGAGCTACCAAAACGAAACCCAACACAAAACCCCTTGTAACCAGCCGGGCGTCCTGATGGAGAGTTTGGAGTGAAAGGACGGTTACAACACTAAGGATGTCCCTAAGGATGTTGCGAGCGTGATTAGTGGTATCAGGGGGGCAGCCAGTACGTGCTGCTCCCGTGATACAATCGACTGTCTATATTCCGCCGTCCTGGGATCCTTGGGCAGGAAAACATCCTCTGAAGCTTCCCTCAGTCGGCCCAAACAAAAAGAAAGACGGGGCAAAAATAAAAATCGTGCTGAGAAAAGATACAAGTACGCCAGAGCGCAGGATCTCTTCAGGAAATCTCCTGGGCTTTTAGCTAAACATGTTAGACTGGGCACTGACTACACAGCCCAGAATGGTGCTCAACTAAACAGAGAAGATATCAAATTGTTATATCAAAGTATGTGGAGCACCAAGCCCCGCCTGCGGCTACCAACTCCTGTTCCACCCCCAGAAACTATTGACCCGAGCTTGTTTCTGGGAGCTATTACCCAGGACGAGGTATGCAGGAGGGTGGAGAGGATGAAGAGATCCACTGCCCCCGGACCCGATGGCATCAGGGTCGATGCTCTGGGCAGTGGGCCAGCCCAGAAACTATTATGCGCTCTATTTAACCTTATACTTATCTCGGGAAATCCACCATCTGCCTGGAGCCATAATCGCACCACCCTTATTCCTAAGGAAGGGAAAGATGGGACTAAAGCGACCAACTATCGTCCCATCACCATCAGTTCCCTTCTCAGTCGCCTCTTTTGGGGGATAATCGATCAACGGCTGAGGGTGGTGGTGCATCAAAATCCCAGGCAGAAGGGATTCGTTGCGGAGGCGGGCTGCTTCGCAAACGTGAATATTTTACTGGAGCTTGTGGGGAGAATAAAAAGTGCGAATGGCGGGATAGATGTGCAGCTCGACATATCCAAAGCCTTCGACACTATTCCCCACGAAGCCATAGGTCCTGCCATTGCTAAAAAGGGCTTACCCAAATGCTTTTTGGACCTTGTGGCAAGCTCCTACGAGGGTGTGGAGACCTCCATAACACACCCAAATGGTAACATAAACATTTCCCTCCAGAGAGGTGTTAAACAGGGGGACCCTCTATCGCCCATCCTCTTTAATCTTGTAATTAGAGGAATTGGAGGGCATGCCGGGGTACGATATAGAGCAAGAAAACATCTCTTGCCTCGCCTTTGCGGACGACTTATTCCTTTTTGCGTCCCAAAGGCGCAAGCTCTACTGGACCACACTGTGGAATACCTAGGGGCGCTAGGTATGACAATATCTGCCAGTAAGAGTTCTGCTTTTCAGATAGAAAAGCTAAAGGGCACCTGGGCCCTAGTAGACCCCGGCATGGAGCGGCTAGGTGAGCGGATTCCCGCAGTGGAGGCCGGGACGAATCTAACCTATTTAGGAGTTAAGATCTCGCCATGGAGCGGCATTGACATGAAACTTGTTCGTGAGAGCATGAGCAGCTCCTTGGCTAGGCTTAGTAAGCTTCCCCTAAAACCAAATCAAAAGCTTACACTCCTACAATATCACCTAGTACCCCACTATATGCACCAGCTGGTGTTGGCCGTGCCAGCTGTAACTACCCTGCGAGATATTGACCAGGAACTGCGGGTAAGTATTAAACAATTCATGCATTTGCCGTCGTCAATTAGAGATGGAATATTTGTTTAAATCTTGTCAGTCTGATCACAATAAAATTCCTATTAAATATTAAAATATTACTATAATTAACATTTAAATATTTAAAATATATTAAAATGATGTTCTCTATCGAAATGTTCGATTTACATTAGAACATCACTTTTTACTTTTTACACGACATGTTTCAGTTCTAAATGAACCATCTTCAGGTGTATAAAATTATATAAACTTAAATATAATTTCTTAAATGCAACTTTAGTCAGATGTTTATCGGATATCAAATGATGATCTCTTCCAGATTTTATTGTATTTTAATATCGTATTCGAAGTTGTTCGTATATGTACGTCTTGTTTAACATGATTTTGTGTGGGTGGATGTTTTGTTGTTGTTTTTGTATCGGCCAGAAGTTGTGGAGGAGTCACGAGCGTCTGGAAGTATTGCCGTATTTCGATATTAAAATACAATAAAATCTGGAAGAGATCATCATTTGATATCCGATAAACATCTGACTAAAGTTGCATTTAAGAAATTATATTTAAGTTTATATAATTTTATACACCTGAAGATGGTTCATTTAGAACTGAAACATGTCGTGTAAAAAGTGATGTTCTAATGTAAATCGTACATTTCGGTAGAGAACATCATTTTAATATATTTTAAATATTTAAATGTTAATTATAGTAATATTTTAATATTTAATAGGAATTTTATTGTGATTATACTGACAAGATTTAAACAAATATATATTTATCACAATATGACGCAACTTTATCATCTACAGATGGAATATTTTACTGCGGCAAGGGAGACGGGGGTCTAGGTTTTCCTAAGCTGGAGCACCTGGTAACACGAGTGAGCCTAGGTGCCGGGCTCAACTTCACAGAATCCAGGGATCCAGCTATTCGAGCTCTCTCCGGTTGCGCCAACACGATTGCGCGTCTCCGACGGTTGGCGTTATCAGTAAGATTGCCCTTTCCATTTGTGAAGGACGATCTCCAGAAATTTAAAATAAGAATGCAGAAGGAGGAGCTCAAACGATGGTCTGAGTTAAAGGCCCAGGGGATGCGGTTAAAAATTTGGCTGGCGACAAGGTGGGTAATTCATTTTTATATGATCCCAAACTTTTGAAGCCTTGTCGATTCATAACTGCTTTGCAGCTTAGAACTAACACTGCAGCAAACAAGACCAGCCTTAACCATGCTATACCCCAGGCGAGTCTGAACTGTCGTAAATGTGCATCGGCCAAGGAGACACTTGACATATACTGGGCCAATGCACATTTACAAAGGCAGCTAGGATTCGCCGCCATAATGAAATTAGAGATTTCATTATGGACCAGGTTTTGAAAAAAGATGTTACGGCAGAAGTAACGAAAGAACCTGAACTCGTTAGCGTTGAGGGGAAACTCAAACCCGACCTGGTCATAAAGAACCAGTTAGGGGTCTTCGTGGTCGATGTAACCGTCCGCCATGAAGATGGGGAGTACCTGACAAACGCATAGGAAGAAAAAGAACTAAAATATGGTGTTCTTCTGCCGGCCATGCAGCGGGAGCGGCTTGCTCCGTCAGCTGCGGTCCTGCCCATTGTTGTTGGGACTAGGGGTGCTATGCCCGCTGATACCATAGAATGTCTTGTAAAGTTGGGCATAGCGAAGCGCCATCAGAAGACTATTTCCCTGATGGGGCTTAGAAGTTCAATAGAATTATATCATGCTTTCTTGGACTACGACCATCAAATCCTCTAGCTTCAATGGGCGGGCTACCTGCTCATACCTGGGGGTTATAACTTCTCCTAACCAGTGCAGGTTCCCCAGCTATGTAGTAGGTGAGGGTCTCGAGTTCAACCCTCCAAATGGCATAGCCCACTCTTTATATAAATATTAAAATGTTTATCTTTTAATTTGGCTAGTAAATAATTTTCTAATTGTATAACGGTCCTATACACCGCTATATTTTAAACTCTCATCTCTGTTATTTGTTTTAAATTTTATCTTTGTTATGCGGTCCTTTACACCGTTATTGTTAAATTATCAATTTGTTATTCTAGTGTACATGTACAAATTATACACCTTCATGTGTTTTGGTGTTTGTACATGCGTACAATTTTAACTCGTACATGTACATATTTTATGAACTTTGTTATCTTGTGTTAAATAATTTCTTCCTCCTTTGTAGGAGTTTGTACTTGCAGTACAATTGTATCCAGTACATGTTGTACAAGTATTATAAGTTAGTATTAGGTACCTTTTTAACACTGGAGCGGGGCTCAGCCAGCATAAGCGCCACCGTCATCCTTTAGAGAGAAATGCTGAGAGGATAGCTTCGGTCACGCGGCCGGAAACAACTGCTTCACGGCCCGGGAGGGTTTTCTCCCTTGAGGAAATTGAGACTATGCTGGATCTGGAGCAAACACTGAAGGGTGATCCGCGCATTGCCATGCGAATGGCAGAAATAATGAAATCTAAGACCGCTAAACAACTTAGGGATAAGCGTAATGACCCACCGAACATTGCTAAAAGGCAAGCGAGACTCGCACAGGAACATGTTGGAGTGGACCTCGAGAACACCGAAGAAGGTGACCTCAATTCTCATAGAGTTCATCGAGATCAAGATGATGAAGGCCATCGGAACGAAGATGCATGCATTTTGTATGCAGATCATGGAAGTATGGAAGATGACTGGAACTCACACGTAGTCAGCCAGACTAGTGAAGAAGACAACTGCATCTTACATCCAGACCTTCAATACCTAGGAGACTGTAATCCATCTACAGTCTACCGGAAGGACGATGCTTGTGTCCCAACTGTTGAGGGCGACTGCATCTCGTATGAAATCCGCGAGGTGAATGAAGTGAATGACCAGGAGACACATGAAGTCCATCAGGACCAGGAAGATGGCAGCGCCCTGCCAACAGACTACGATGCTGAGGCTCTTTGGAGGGAAGAGCTGGTGAGTTCGTTGAACGCCCTCAAGGGCTTTGAGAAACAAAAAGACGTCGCTGACGTAATGAATGCAATCAAGGAAGCAGCAAAGCGGCCTTGTTCTCTACATATTTTAGATGATTTATATGCCGCTATCTTGAAAATTTTAACTAAAGTCGCATCTCCGATTGCCCCCATTAACTACTCCAAGAAAAAGAGGGCAGAGGGGAAAAATAGGAAAAGGAGTACTAAACGACATAGATATGCCAGAACACAAACCCTCTTCAAAAAGTCTCCCGGACTCTTAGCTAGACATATTAGGATGGGTACCGACTTTGCAGCCCAGAATACTGAAGAGTTGGATAGACAGGAGATTAAATTGTTGTATGATAGCCTCTGGGGCACCAAGCCACACCTGCGGCAACCTGCCCCAATTGCCACCTCAGAAACCATCCCTCCGAGATCGTTCCTGAAAGCAATCACTCAGGATGAGGTGTGTATGAGGATGAAGAGGATGAAGAAGGCCACGGCCCCTGGGCCGGATGGCATTAAATTGGAAACATTAAGTAAGGAATCCATAAAAACTTTGCTATGCGCGTTGTATAATTTAATTTTAATTTCGGGGAATTTACCATCAGATTGGAGCCAAAATCGTACCACCCTAATCCTCAGTCGCCTCTTCTGGGGCATTATAGATCAGAGACTGAGGATGGTGGTGAAGCAGAATCCTAGGCAAAAAGGGTTCGTGGCGGAGACAGGCTGCTTCGCCAACGTCCAGATTCTGCTGGAAATTGTTAAGAGAATGAAAAATGAGAACGGTGGAATTGGCATTCAGCTGGATATAGCCAAGGCATTCGACACCGTTCCTCACGAAGCCATAGGTCCTGCCCTGGCCAGGAAGGGTATTCCTAAGTGTTTTCTAGACCTAGTGGCGGGTTCATATAAAGGTGTGCAAACCTCCATATCACACCCCAAAGGGGACATTAGCATCTCCCTTAAAAGAGGGGTGAAGCAATGAGACCCTCTTTCGCCCATCCTTTTTAACTTGATCATGGAACCCCTGCTGGAGGAGTTGGAGGCTATGCCGGGCTATGAAATTGGTGAAGAAAGTATCTCGTGTCTCGCATTTGCCGACGATCTATTCCTTTTTGCACCTGATGTCGCAAAAGCACAAGCCCTCCTAGATCACACTGTTGAATATTTAGGTGCGTTAGGCATGGGAATATCCGCTAACAAGAGCTCGGCGTTCTAGGTCAAGAAGTTAAAGGACACATGGGCCCTAGTTGATCCTGGCGTTGAACGGCTAGGTGAGAGGATTCCCGTGGTGGAGGCCGGGTCCAACCTCACCTACTTAGGAATCAAGATTTCACCATGGAAAGTTATAGACATCACACACGTTCGAGCAAATATTACGTGCTCACTAACTAGATTGTGTAAAATTCCAGCTAAGCCTTATCAGAAACTTGCACTCCTAAGTAACCACCTAGTCCCCCACTACATGCACCAGTTGGTGTTGGCCGTGCCAACAATTACTACTTTGCGTGCGAGAAATGCGTGTAGCAATTAAACAATTCATGCACTTACCATCCTCGATCACTAATGGAGTTATTTATTGTGGTAAGGGAGACGGGGGGCTAGGCTTCCCTAAGCTGGAACACCTAGTAACGAGAGTGAGTCTTGGGGCCGGTCTCAAGTTTACTAGTTCGAATGATCCGGCTGTTCGAGCCCTCTCCGGATGCGCTACCACTATTGCTCGTCTCCAGCGGTTGGCGCTATCTGCAAGACTACCATATCCTTATACAACAACCGACCTAAAACAATACAAGTTTAGAACGCAAAAAGAGGAGCTCAAAAGATGGTCGGCACTTCAGTCTCAGGGACGGGCAGTTGATTCATTGGCTGGTGATAAGGTGGGAAATGCTATCTTCTATAATCCCACCCTGCTGAAGCCATGTCGATTCACGACAGCCCTGCAGTTTCGAACTAATACTGCAGGGAATAGAACCAGCCTCAACTGCGCCATACCACAGGTGGATTTGAACTGCCGTAAGTGTGGAGCGGCTAAGGAGACGCTAGGACACATTTCAGGCCAGTGCATACTTACGAAGGCAGCCAGACATGATGAGATACGGGACCTCATGATGGACAGAATCATGGAAATGGATAAAACAGCAGACGTTACCAAAGAACCTGAACTCCACAGCGTCAACGGGAAACTTAAACCCGACCTGGTCATTAAGAACCAGAGAGGGGTCTTTGTGGTCGACGTCACAGTCCGCCATGAAGATGAGGATTACCTTAAGATCGCCAAGGAAGAAAAACAAGAAAAGTATGGTATTCTTCTGCCAGCAATGCAGCAGGAAAGAGGTGCCCCTACTGCTGAAGTCCTGCCCATTGTTGTTGGGACTCGAGGAGCCATGCCTACCGACACGATCAAATGCCTTCAAAAACTGGGCATGGGAAGAAGTTATCATAAGACCATATCCCTGATGGCGCTCAGGAGCTCTATCACTCCTTTTTGGATTATCAGGGACAAATTCTCTAGCATCATGGGCAGGCGACCTGTTTACGTTGGGGGGGGGGATCACAACCTTCTCCTAACCAGAGTAGGTTCCCCTGCCAAGTAACAGGCGAGGGCCATGGAGTTCGGCCCTCGGTTGGAATAGCCCACTCTTCATATAATATTTTTAATGTTAATTCTTAATCCTTTTGCATTTTGCTAATATATATTTAATACCTTTTTTATTGGCCCTATACACCGCCTTTGTTATTGTTAACTATTATTTTAAGTCCCTAACTTTATTTGTTATTTAATTCTTAATGGATTTTATGCGGCCTTTTACACCGCCATTGTTACAAATTTTGTTATATTTTACCTGTGTTATAATAATTGTTACACAATTTTAAACCGTACATATACTTTTTTATTATATATTATTATATTATTATGTTTTGGCGTTTGTACATGTGTACAATTTTACTTTTATCGTATATGTACGGATTCTATTATCCTTGTGAATCTAAGTTTAAGGAATATATTAGGAATTTTTAATTGTAAATGAAGAGTGGTGCGAGTCGAGGGTGGTTCCCCCGGCGGCGGGTCGACTAATGTCGAGTGGACGCCTCCGCGAGGCCTTTCCTGGTAACGCACAACACTAGTGCGGCTAAGATCCACCCCCAATTAAGGGGTCCCGCTTGCGCTGATTTCCAAGAAAGAACTTTCCCGTTCCCAAGGGATAGTGAAGAATTTTAATTTATGACGGAAGGCGAAATGCGAGCAGCCTTTCTTCATTTATGCTCTCGCATCATGGGTTACCACGCCCAATAAGTGGGAAGTTGGTGCTCGACGTTGTCTCAATCTTGCACCTAGTTGATGACTCCGGCCTTTAACCCTAGGCTTTCATGCCTAGGGCACTGGCTAGGTCCGGTTATTGCCACCTGAGAGTCGGGCAACGAGTGGGTTTACCACTCGGCCAAACGTCAGCGGAGGAATCCCCCGGGGTTAGCCGCCCTTGGAGGGTTATGAATTGGCTTTCGATTCTGTAAGAAGAGCCTCGGACTTCAGAGAGAACGACCCCGCTCTTCATCGTAGGCTTCGGCCACGGCAGGGGGTCGCTGATGACGACAGCGATGACAAGGAATTGTATATATAAAAGCTCCCATTCAAATCTCATTCCTGCCCTACATGTCTCCATAGTGGCACGGGGAGTTACGTCGCACTTAGCTTAAGTGATATTATTTATCATCACAAGGAGAAACACTCTTTACTTCCATTAAGCTTCCAGTGTACTAAGTGCGACAAACTTTATAAAGGGAAGCATGCGGCTCAGTGCCATCTTGTTAAGTGCACTGTTCCAAAAACTATTTTGGCCTATAAACGTCATCTGTGCGAGGACTCATTTGGTACAGCGGTAGGTCTTCCGCCATCCCTTTGCAAGAAACACCGAAAGGATTGCCTCAGTCCCGATGCCGATGTCGGCTGGGAGAGTCTTCTCTCGGGAAGATATTGAGGTCATGCTTCAGCTTGAAGTCACGTTAAGAGGGGATGCACGCATCGCTATGAAGATGGCGGCGCAGTCGAAGATCAAGGCTGCCAAGCAGGTAAGAGAACCCGCTTACATTGCCAAACGAGATGCACGACTTGAAATGATAGCCAGTAAGAGCTCAGCATTCCAGATTCGAAAGCTCAAAGATACCTGGGATTTAATAGATCCCGGCATGGAACGGCTGGGTGAGAGGATTCCCGTGGTGGGGGCCGGGTCTATTTAGGAGTAAATATATCGCCATGGAGCGGGATCGACACGAAGCTCACTCGTTCGAGCTTGAGCAGCTCCTTGGCGAGGTTCAGTAAGTTATCCCTTAAACCTAATCAGAAGCTTACTCTCCTAAAGGATTACCTAGTACCCCATCAGCTGGTTTTAGCCGTGCCAGCTATCTCTACACTGAGAGAATGGATCAAGAAATGAGGGTAGCAATAAAGCAATTCATGCACTTGCCGATGTGCATTACTAACGGTATTATATACTGCGGCAAGGGAGACGGGGGTCTAGGAGTTCCAAAGCTGGAGCACCTTGTGACTAGAGTGAGTCTTGGTGCCGGACTCAGGTTTGTACAGTCCAATTATCCAGCCATTCGTGCCCTCCTTGGAAGTGCCAGCACGACTGCACGTCTCGAGCAGCTGGCAAAATCCGCGAGATTGCCATTTCCATACACTGCGGCAGATCTGAGACAATTCAAAACTCGCATGCAGGAGGAGCTGAAAAGATGGTCGGCACAGATGGGCCAGGGGCGGGCGGTTGACAGCCTGGCTGGAGACAAAGTGGGGAACTCCTTTTTGTATGACCCCACGCTGTTAAAACCATGTCTGTTTATAACAGCCCTGCAGCCACGTACAAACACTGGAGGAAACAGGACCAGCCTCTACCGCGCCATACCTCAGGCGGATCTGAGTTGCCGTAAATGTGCTGCGGCCAAGGAGACACTCGCACACATTTTAGGCCAATGCACATTTACTAAGGCGGCTACAATCCGTCGCCATAATGAGATACGTGATCTCATTATAGACAAAGTAATGGAAAACGACAAAGCCGCAAAAGTTACCAAGGAACCCGAACTCCTACGAGACATGGGGAAACTCAAACCCGATCTGGTTATAAAGAACCGGGCCGGGGTCTTTGTGGTCGACGTGACGGTCCGCCATCTTCTACTATAAAAATTTGTGATTCCTCGTTGTCGTCAACCAATTTGTCGTCAAAAATGACGTCATCAACAATGTCAACAAATATTTGTTTACACGGCATTGTTGTGGAACACAACAATGTCGAGTAAACAAATATAACGCTTCACAACAAAGAAATCAAAAAATATCAAGCCAGTCGCATTATCACTGCTCCAGAAGGAGCACTTCGCATTCTTGAATATTGACTGACAGTTGACCTAAAACATCAGAAAAGTGAAAGAAGAAGTTATCAAGTATTTGAAGTACCAACTCTAACAACTCCTACAAGGTAAACTGATACTCATTCGATATATTACGATTACGAAAACTATTATGAAAACTGACTTTATGATCGATTTTAAGACGAAGATTTGCAGGGGTGGGGCTGGACGTAAAAAGTTGACTGAACCAGAACTGTTGACCTCTGAACATCGATGTAAAGAACTAAGACATCAGATCTATTTAAGAAATAAGGATAAGCGAAAGAAGACTTACATTGTTAAACGAGACGATATTAACAACACACGTAGAAAAACAGACGAAGATTTGCAAGGGTGGGGTTGCAAGTAGATAGTTGACTAACCAAGAACACTTGGCCTCGGAACAGCGACGTAAAGAACTAAAACATCAGAACTATTCAACAAAAAACAGAAGAGAAAAAAAGAAGACTTGCAAGGGTGGGGTTGGACGTAGAAAGTTGACTAACCAAGAACAGTTGGCCTCTGATCAGCGACGTAAAGAAGTAAAATATCAGATTACAGGAAGCGCTCCGAAAGGATTAGCCATCGTTGTCGTCAAAAATGACGTCATCAACAATATCACCTTATATTTGTTTATACACGGGGGTTAGTTTAGTGTCTTACACAAGATTTTAAAACGCAACCAACCCCCTTCGGGGGGATGGTCAATGTTTAAACCCCCCATTCGGGGGTGTTAGTTTAGTTTCTTACTCAGGGGTTAAAACACTTGAATGACACACTAAACTAACTCCCCTTTGGGACTAACCAAGGTTGGTTGCGTTTTACAAACTTGACCAATCCCCCCTAGGGGCTCCGAAAGGAGCGCCCTGCTCTAGTACCTAAAAGTTGCTAAACTAGAAAAGGTATTCTTCTGCCGGCTATGCAGCGGGAGCGGGCTGCCCCGTCTGCAGAAGTTCTGACCACTGTTGTTGGGACTAGAGGAGCTATGCCCGCTGGCAATGTAAAATGTCTCTATAAGTTGGGTATAGTTAGGCGCCATCAGAAGACTATTTCCCTGATGGCGCTAAGAAGTTCCACAGAAATATACCACGCATTTATGGATTATAACCGTCAAATCCTCTAGCACCATGGGCAGGCTACCTGCTCATATCGGGGGGCTGCAACCTCTAATAACCAGTGTAGGTTCCCCAGCTATGTAGTAGGTGAGGGTCTGGAGTTCGGCCCTCGTTTGGCACAGCCCACTCTTCATATAAATTTTAAATGTTAATTTTTAATTTATTTTTGGCTAATACATAAATCAAAAATTTAATTGGCCCTATACACCGTCATTGTTATTGTTTGTGTCTTTCATTTTATTTGTTATCTCATTTTAAATTTGGTTTTATGCGGTCCTTTACACCGCCATTTCTAAATTCTGTTAATTTTGTTATCCTAGTTTTAAGCTACACGAATTTATTTTGGTGTTTGTACTTGTTGTACAATTTTAATCCGTACATCATGTACGATTTTATTATACACCTTCATTTCTTTTGGTGGTTGCACATGCGTACAATTTTTAATGCACATGTACAGATCTTTTAATATTTGTTAAATTAGTTCTAAGCAATACACCTTCATTTGTTTTGGTGTTTGTACTTGTAGTACAATTTTAATTCGTACATGTTGTACAGTATATATATTGTAGTATTAGTAATTTTTAATTGTAAATGAAGAGTGGTGCGAGTCGAGGCTGGTTCCCTCAGCGGCGGGTCGACTGATGTCGAGTGGACGCCTCCGCGAGGCCTTTCCCGGACAACGCACAATACTAGTTCGGCTAAGATCCACCCCCAGGTTAATGGGGTCCCGCTTGCGCTGATTTTCCAAAAACAACTATCCCGTTCCCAAGGGACAGTGGTGAAATTTTGTACTCATGGGGTTAGGCGAAAAGCGAGCAGCCTTACCCCATTCACGTTAACACATGGGTTACCACGCCCTATAAGTTGGAAGTTGGTGCTTGATAATTTTTCTTTCTTGCACCTAGAAATAGCCAAATGGCCCTTAACCCTGTACCGTGAGGTCGAGGGACCGGCCTGGTGCCACCTGTGAGGTGGGCAACGAGGGGTTTACCCCTCGGCCGATAACCAGCGAAGGAAACCTCGAGGGGTAGCCCCCCCTCGGGATTCTAGAACAGGCTCTTGACTCTTAAACAGCCTCGGACTTCGAAGAGCAAGGCCCAACGGTTCGTCGTAGGCCTCGGCCACACCAGGGGGCCAATTATGACGACAATCTGGCTGTTGAAGGATGTTCTCTTGATGGTCTGGACACCCACACAAGAGAATATCTGGTGTATCTCCCCTTTAATCACTACATATGCCCTATATGTCTTCATAGTGGCACGGGGAGAGATACCTTGCACTGAGCTTGAGTGACTGTCTCCTGCACCATAAGGAGAAGCATGCAGCACTCGACCTGGTTTTCCAGTGTTTGAAGTGCGATAAGCAATATACCAAAAAGGATGCTGCTCAGTGTCACTTGCCCAAGTGCACGGGGCGAAAGAAGGCCAAGGCCGTCCGATGTCCTCACTGTACCGAAACTTTCGATACAGTGAGCGGCCTCAGTCAGCACAAGCGCCCGGCCTGCAAAGCCTGCTAGAGCCGGGCTCTCTTTCTCTGTTGAAGAGATCGAGATGATGCTCCAACTGAAGAAGTCCCTTGAAGGGGACAGATATATAGCAATGAAAATGGCGAAGCTGATTGAGACCAAAACTGCGAAACAGATCCGCGACAAACGGAGGGAACCTGCCTATATCGCTAAAAGGTTGGCACGAAAATAGAGTCCCACCCTCATCCCCAAAGAAGGGAAAGACAGCGCTAAGGTGACAAACTATCGCCCGATTACAATTAGTTCCCTCCTCAGTTGCCTCTTTTGGGGAATTAAGGATCAGAGGCTGAGGTAGGTGGTGCGGCAGAACCCGAGACAAAAAGGGTTCGTAGCGGAGAATTGGAATTGATTGGAGAAATAGAAGACTAATCGAAAACCTGTACATGCAGCAACAGGTAGAGAGTATGGAATGGAAATCAACATTGAAAAATCAAAGGTAATGAGGATAGCACCGAGAGC
The DNA here is from genome assembly GCF_977971745.1 of Zootermopsis nevadensis. NCBI lineage: Eukaryota > Metazoa > Arthropoda > Insecta > Blattodea > Termopsidae > Zootermopsis > Zootermopsis nevadensis. The sequence goes on along the minus strand of NW_028259139.1, from coordinate 15,149,999 downwards.
AGAACCACTGAACGTTGTAGTTGGAAACCAACAGCTGGAGAATGTGGAGCACTTCAAGTACTTGGGAAGCATAATCACGACGGACGCTCTATGCACCAAGGAGGTAAAGGCAAGGATAGCCATGGCCAAGGCAGCCTTCGTCAAGAAGAGGATACTTCTCACTAGCAAGTTGGGCTTGGAGATGAAGAAGAAACTAGTGAAGTGTTACGTATGGAGTGTCGCGCTGTATGGAGCAGAGACTTGGACACTCTGGAAGAAGGAACAGAAATACCTGGAGAGTTTTGAAATGTGATGTTGGAGAAGAATAGAGAAGATCAGGTGGACGGATCGAGTGACCAACGAAGAAGTATTGAGGAGAGTCAACGAGCAAAGAAGCATTCTGCAGGCTATTACACGAAGGAAAGCTAACTGGCTGGGACATATTATGAGAAGGAATGGATTACTGAGTGATATCATCGAAGGCCAGGTTGAAGGAAAGCGAGGACTGGGAAGAAGACTGATACAGCTAACCGACGATCTTAAACAAGAGAAGAAAATGAAGTTTCAGGAGTTAAAACGAGAAGCTGAGAATAGGGAAAACTGGCGAACTCTTTTTGGGCAGGATAATGGACCTGTCGTCAACACTAAATAATAATACAAACAGTAGCAATAATATAAGAGCTATTAATTACATCTGCATTTAAAGTGTTTAAACGTCCAGTTTGAGCATAATTTCGATTCACTCGCGTAACTTTAAATCAACGTTTCATTTCAGATGTGACGGGTATCGCTTTGTTGTGAGTTACGAAATGTAATCAGACTCGCCTGTTTTTATTTTCATTCTCTGATTTTTTCTGTTTTGTTCCATGCCTCAGCTTGCTCGCGGCAACATCTGGATATGCCGCAAATACAAATGGGTGTGGATCCTAGAATTTTGGTGCACAATAGATACATTTAGTTATTAGGCCGATTGCGCCATGTATGCAATCACAATTGCTGGAGGAGCGTTAGGCATAACCCAGCATAACAAGAAGATCCCCGATCCAGCGAGCCCGACGACTTCCCCGGTAAGATCCAGTCTTGAGCCATACACGGCTAAAGAGTGCGATGACTAAGCCATGTCTTCACAGCCGTCAGAACCTCAAATGCCACCAATAAATCTGGTTTCTTTATTCATTTTTCACATGGAATTGTACACTTTATTTTCGTAAATCGTGATTTTACGGGGGGTGGCCCATGCAAGAGGTACCCCAAAACGCACGTTTTAACGGAGCCTCGTATTCGAAATTGCACTTAAAGAGCCCGGTCCAATCTTCTGCGACTTTAAGACAGTAACTCGGTTTCAAAGGCTTTTTATTCAAATATATCAATATTAATTTTAAATTTTAACATCAACAATTTAAAGTTTGTGTATAGACTTGAATTATATTATATATTTGAATTTTAAAACACAAACATGACGCATTTAAACTATAAGGCTTTTTATATTCCAATACACGAGATGGTAAATTATTTTAGTTTTCAAACATATTTTGTTGAATCTGATGTTGGCGTTGCATTTTAATAATTTACGTTTTATGTTTATATATTGATAAACGCATTAAAACATAATAAAGATAATTCAGCATATGCCAAACACATTCTAAACACCGGACATGCATATAGCATAACAGACACAATGGACATCTTAAAAATTGTATACAATAAGAAACACAGAGACACAATTGAAAAATATCATATACAACAAGCATTCAAACAAAATGTTTGCTTGAATGACAATAATATTTATCTCAATAACCCTATCTTCAATTCCCTTCAAATACTTAACTCCACCCCCAACAACCTCCTTTCACTTACCCTCCCTACAAGACAACCACAATCCACAAGGAACACAGTTCAGTTCAAACACGGCAATACTTCCAGACAGAATCAACTCCTCTACAACTTTCATTTCTGGTATGTTTCAAAATTATATTTCATTATTTCAATATATTATTTTATTTTCTATTTCATTAATATTCATTTAGTGTTTATATTATTTACATTACAGGCTGATACAAAAACAACAAAAAACGTTCACCCACACTAAAGTCATATTGAGCATGATATACATATACAGAACAACATCGAATATGTTATTAAAGTGGAATAAAATCTGGAAAAGAACATCGTTTGATATCTGATAAACATCTGATAAAAATGTACGCTAAAATAATATATAGAAATTGTATTTAAGTTATTATTGATTTGAATCTTTATATAATTATATACACCTGAAGGAACTGAAACATGTCGTGAAAAATGATGGTCTAATGTAAATCGAATATTTCGATAAAGAACATCATTAATATTTTAAATATTTTAAATGTCAATTATTGTAATATTTTAATATTTAATAAGAATTTATTGTGATTAGACGGACAATATTTAAATAATATATATTCCAATACATTTTAATTAGGACTTTCTTTACACAGAGCTGGAGGGAGGCAAGGGCACTGCCTGGAGTGTGAAATCTTAGAAGGAATTTGACACCACTTTCCGATTCAGGTGCAAAGACCATGGGTCGTTGCGCAACCGAGAAACATACCGGACACTAACATTTCTCAACAAAGTGGAGACGTTGGATCACAGCCAATCGTCGTCAAAGTATGCTTCAGCATCATCGAACCCAGGACCTAGTTTCGACAACAGACACCACCATTCCTAACAAGGTCAGGATAACAGGCCCTGGTATTTAGGATGTGGACATCAAGAGAGAGGACACGCTCAGCAAAAAGACGTACAGAGGCACCACACCCTAGGTTAATTGGTTACTCTCAAGGATAAATAAATCAAACGTGTTTCCTTTTACAAAGGTTATCACACTGAAGTAATCAATTGAATTATGAATAGAGAGATAATGAATGCAATTTTTATGGTCCTTAAATTTGATGGGCTCCCATGCAGGGTGCTAGTGTCCTTAAGTGATGTACAAATCATCAATCAAGATACGCAATTAATTTCCCGAGATATAACTTTTATGGTACAAGTCTGCATGTCCCTACGTTACATGTTCAATGCCTTGCTTTAGACATTGTCACAAACGTACAAGGAATACCAAGAAACAAATAAGTGTGTATCAAGTTCTTCAGTAGTTTCAGCATTAGCTACATATACCCATTAGATAACTCACTGACCAGATGGTTTAGGAAACCCAAAGGTTCATAACCGAATTAACCAAAGCCCTCCACCGTACCGTCCTGGGCCAACTAAATCCAGTTGCTTGACATTATCCTCCCATCTACACCTAGGTCTCCCTAACAGTCTCTTCCACTCAGGCTCCCCAACCAATACCCGGTGCACACCTCTTGTCCCATCCATGTGCGCTACATGCCCCGCCCATCTCATTCTTCTCGACTTAATCACCCTAACAATCGTCTTCTCATCTAGGCCCAAATATCCTCAACACCTGATTCTCAGACACCTACAATCCATGTTCCTCCATCAGAGTGAGAAACCATATTTCGCACCCGTACAAAACAGGCAAAATTATTGTTTTTGTATATTTCAATCTATAGCTTCTTAGAAATCAGACGGGAAGACAAAATATTGTTATGAAGTAAACTGTTCTCTGGATATTAACCATCCTCCAATACTAAATAAAATCAATATAAGCCTATCTCCGTCTTCAAGTAAAACCTAATCTGTTGGGCCCAATCGATACAGCTAATCCCTATTTTGAACTGAGAAGTAACACATATTTCGTGAATTTAATGTGCTCCTAATTTTCTTATGAATATAATTTTGATGTTATTGTTCCCAGATAATTGGACTTTGTCACACATTTTCGAAGTATTTACTAGCCAAACTAAAATGATTTTTCCTGCCTGTCTGCTCAGTGGATACTAATATGCACTTAGTACTTATCTGAATTTACTTCTAGCCCCACCAGTCTACCAGCCTCTAGTAAAACTTGTGCATTCCTCTTAATTGTATTCATATCATCCCCCAATAAATTAACATCATCAGCAAATGCCAATGTCCCATTCAATTGCAAACCCTCCTGCCTATGTTGGACTTTCCTGATGGCATATTCTAACAAAAAATTATAGAGCAATGGAGACAAAGCATCTCCTTGTTTCAGACCATTCTTGATGAAGAATGACTCAGATACATATTTACCTACTCGAATTTTGTTACAGGTTTCATTTAAGCACATTTTGATTAAACTCACTAGCTTCTATGGTTTACCAAATTCAATGAGAATATTGTGTAACACTTTTCTTTTAACAGAGTGGTAGGCTTTTCTGAAACTTTTAATTAATTGATGTACTGTCCCATCTTTTCTCTAGTATCTGACAAATGCAGATCTGTTCAATAATTATTGTTGATCTGTTACACCTGAACCCACACTGATGATCCACAAATTCATCAATAATTGACAGGAATTTGTGTACGTAAATTATTATTTTAATGGCCTTTTATATCAGTTATATATAACTTATATACTTCATTATGATAAATTGTATTTTTTATTCCATTGAATTTGGTGAAATAGTTCTTAAGATATTATATAATTGTAAAAGTTTGCATATAAAAACTCACCATTCTGCATACTCAAAGCAGCTTCCTCCTACACAAGCAAGCACACAGGATAACTGCTACACCAAACTGAAAAGAAAAACAGATATAGCAAGATAATTAATTATTTTAACATGAAGGAGTTATATTATTTTAATTGCCCCGTATATCAGTTATATATAACACTGTGTTTTACTTCATTATGTCGTAAATGACCTCTCTATTCTGTTGGAACTTGGTGAAATAGTACCCGAAATATTAATTTTATTGCAAAAGCCTACAAATAAAAACTCACCTTTCTGAATACTCAAAGCTGCTTCCTATCACACAGGACAACAGCTGCACCGCACTGGAAACCAGATATAGCAAGATAATTAATTATTGTAACAAGACGCTTTTATGCATAAAAGGAATATTAAGTTACAAGTGTGCGAATCAGCTTTTCCAGTACTTCCAATACTTAACAATAACAAATGTACGCAAATTTTTATTATTTTAATGGTCCCTTACATCAGTTAAATGTAACACTGTTGTTCCTTGAGTGGGCGTATGTCCCCCTACAATGGACTATTTCTTTATTAAAACACACTTCAAACTCGTACAGAACTTACAGCCACCTTCCCTCCATGAAGCACAAGGCAGAACAGAACAAGTATACATTAAAACCGAACGGAAGCTAAGGTTACAGTGGTACCAACATTAAACATCGAACAATAGCTACGGTTACAGTGCTGCCAACATGAACACCGAACATTCCGTCTACATTGACGAATGTCAACATTTACTACAAATTACATTGCTTGTAAATCGAAATTGTTCAATTGTAAACAAAACAAAAAATGATGTGTAAGTGGAACGATATTCGTATTCATCGGTCACTAAAACAAATACTTATTCACACTTAATTTGTTTAAAGCCCCTTTCACTAGTCATGTGGAAGTGGACACAGTTTATTTATGTCTTTTCACTTGACCCCTTGCAAGTTTAACTGTCGCCACTCTTGTGTTGCCGTCTCTTCCTAGATGCACTGCTATGACCTTGCCCATTCTCCAGCCCAACAACTGTGAGCAAGGGCCTAGTAACCAGGACGAAATTCAATGGAATGTCATGGGGAAGGTTGAGAGAGTTCATTACACTGGGAGGAACATGCTTCTGATTCCATTTTTGTACCATGGTACATGATACTGGGTTGCATATTCAATGGTATACCTGTATTTTAGTAAAGTTCTGTGATGTACGAAAATGCTGGCAAGAAATTTATTTCAAAATACATTTTATAATACAAGAAAGCCTTCTGCATTATCTTAAGTTATCTCACGTGTTCCTTAGATGTTTTGTACTGTATACTAGACCTGAATTTTTTATTTCCACACTTTGTAAATCTTTAATGTTAAAAGAAATATTTGAATTTGAGCCTGCAATAGGTATTATGTTAGTAGAAGTACCACTTCCCGATTCATCCATAGAGGAGTCTTCAAATTTACTATGAGAAACAACACATTCACTTTCATGTTTCATAATTACAAAATAATACGTCACTCTGTGGTCACTACATTAAAAAAAGGAAAGTATAATATATACATTTATCTGCATATAACACACACCTTTATTTTTGGATTTGAAAATTAAAAAATGAAATATTTGTGTATAACACGTTTAGGAACAAAATGTTTTGTAGTATAAGATGTCTGAAGATTATGCAGACAGTATCAGCATTCATTGTTATGGCTGGTATCTCATGAAACCTACGTAGATGCATTCATATCTAAAGTCAGTCAGATGATGGCCTTTCTTTTACAGCAACAGAAAAATCCAAAACTCAAAAAACAATTGCTGACACACTCCGTTTATCTGCATCCTTCTTGTAGTTTATTGGTTTTTGTGTGCTGTAGTAACAAACGCACCCTAGTTACAGGTAACAAGATATTGAGTAACACCATAAGTTTTAAGCTACAAGCTGTACCAATATGCAGAGAAACAAGGCAAAAGACCTGCAGGTCATAAGTTTGATGTGAACAAACAGTGTGTTAGAGAATGGTATAAACATAATGAAAAATCTAGACAATTCAATGACAGAAAGCAGACATTTCATAGTAAACAAATCAGCTTCTTTCAAATTGAAGACGTACTCTGCTTATGCCATGCCATGAGGAACACATGCAGTTTCTACTTAAATTCTGTAGCTGGAAGTTTATAAAATAGCACAAACATTTAACATTCCTGTAACTAAATTCAAGGCCAGTTATGGATGGGATGGGAAAATGGAGGATGTAATTACAATACGCATTAGTTAATAGTGAGGCCAAAACTGACCAGTGTGAAAATGCGGCAATTCTAAATACTCAATAATCTGGATGTCCAGGTAATTTGTGGAGGTTGAAAATTTCTGAAGAAAAGATGTCTGGGATGTGAGAGGCAGCAGGTATGGCCTACTTTAAGGTGTTTTCCTGGAATTTTCCAGGACTGAGGAATATTATGAACAAGATGATGTAGGATGATTCTAAGTCATGAATCAGAAAGGACACCCTATTTTGGGCACTACTGTACTAGTATGTCACTCAGGATCTCATTCATTGGTCAGTGTTTTAATCTTACTGCAAGGAATGTTCGCCTAATAAAATCAATTAAAAGTTACATTTGTTGTGATATGCTAAAGAGTAATGCAAACTGTAAACATTGGGATGCTTTAAGAATAAGTTAAAATTATGAAACACTTCACAATCTTGCGCATATTCTATTCTTTTATTCCAACAATGTGGGGGCTATTATATGTGAGCAAATCTAGATCATAGGTTCTTACTGTGACTGGAAATATTAAACTGTTACTGTTGCTTGTTAGCACCACGGCATGAAGTTATTTGGGAGGGGGAATACCCACAAATGTTTTACCCCAGCTCTAGATGGTGGTAAATACTTAGCTTCAAGCCAATGGTGTCCATTTGATGGCCCCCTAGGGCCGGTCTGGATCGGTAACTAAGAAAGGCTTTCTGCTGCAAGAAATCGAATGCCAATCTAGTCCGCAGCACAACCACTACAATGAGAACCTGTCATGACCTTTGGTTTCTATCACATATTTTATCATGTAGCAGTCTGTCCTTTTGAGGTCGATAGAATACTAAAATATATTAACTCCCCCCTTGCAATAACAGTGAAAATCCAACTGAGCAGTGTTTCATTCCAAATGTTTAGACGCTTGTAATATGTTTATCAGAGTGAGAAAAGGCAAACCTTTACAATTGAAACAACTGTTGAAGTTGCTGAGTCAGAGTCAATCTGGAGGCAGCAACTAAAAAGAATTCTCTCGCTCTCCCGGTTGTCTCGGCTGCAACTAGGTCTCTATACAGCGAGAGCTAACTGGCTCCATATCATGGTTAGCACTATTCACTAAACCTGAAAGGGTTATAAAACAAAAGAAAATTAAATGGATGGGGGCATAAAAATAGCAACAAGCCAAAAAGGTATGTTCTTAAACTCCATATTAGGTGGATAAGCAGTGCTTCTGAGGACCACAGAATTGGTACAAAGGTGTCGATGGCAAGAATACAAACTACCTCACTGGAAATGGGAAAATTCTCACAAACCAAAGACTCAAATCTATAAGGAATTTCCTTGCCAGAACCTCACCACTCCAGGGAAACCAGAAAAATTAAAGAACCTAGCTATGGAAAATAAGAAGTGAAAGAGACATGCAGGACCGTCTGGGCCTAGAGCCCAAGGAAATCCTTCCTCCAGGTTCTGAATTAGACTGGCCTACCTGGAAAACTTTAAACAGACTCTGTACATATACTGGCAGGTGTGCGGCAAACCTAATGAGGTGGGGATATCCTTGTGTGTGAGACAAGTGTTCCTGTGGACAAACACAGACAATGGATCACCTCCTGGTTTGCCCCATCTTAGATTCTCCCTGCACAAGCGAAGATTTGGCTACATGTACAGACACTGCCATTCTTCATGCCTGATATTGGATTCAAATATAGTTTTATATATATATGTTGTAAATTTACTTTTATATTTATTCTATATTAAATTTTACCCCACCTCCTTTTTTATCTCAATGTTATTAATATTATTCTATTTAATGATTTCTACTTTGAATGGTATTTGGATACAGAATAAATAAATAAACTGGAAATTGAATCTGGGAGTACAGGGAACATCCAGTCATGTTTAAGGAATTACTATCACAAAAACAGTATAGCATCCACATCGAGGAACAGAGGGTAACAAGACATTAGAATAGCTAAATCCAATCTTTCCTAACAGTTTCCATAATACACCTAATTTTCTTTATCTCTAAATGTGTTCAAGAACATTATCTATGTCAGGCACTGCTTAATAACTGATCAAATAATTTAATCCCTGAAGTCATATTCTCTATGAAATAGTAATGTATCTCCTCACTCTAACAAGAATATGTCAGTGTGTAGGTCTGGTGTTGTAACTTGTTCCTAGGTGCACACAGAGTCAACTTTATGCTCTGAGCCCCACTTGCATAAAAATTAATCTAATCCACACGATGATGAGGTAAGGCAGCCTGTCATAATTCAGAGCTCAAATAGCTCTACTCATTCTCTGGACCACACCATAATATACGACAGCTTCCGAGGATTAAAATTGTATGACTACACTGTAAGTTTTACCTCCAGGACCTTCTTTGTGTGGTGGCCAGGAACAGTTTTAACTTTCTTACCATTAGCATGTTTTATGTTCTTATGAACATCATTCTGACTCCCTGTGTTTCAAAGGAATCTCTGTTAGAATGATTTACATCAATGTACTATACCTCTTCTGACATTATAGTATTGGAACAAAGAAACAATTTATTTCAAGTGCTCTGATTAACCAACAAAATTATCAAACCTGTGAATCTATGAGAGTCCTCAAACAGCCTCTAAAACTTGAAATGTTGAATGAAAAATATGGGAAACCTAATATACATTAGGAGCTTTGACAGTAAGGATCAGAGAAAGTGTACAAGCCCATACATACAAATAGGATTATTAGAGTAGAGTAGAGTTTATTTACATGCCATATGGTGTTTGATGATAAATACTCGTTAAACTTCTGAAAAAGATATCTTTGCACTTACACTGCTAGAAGACAACAGACTGTTCTATGTAAGGAGCTTACAGCATGATGTGACCTCAGTGGGTTTTCTTGCGTGAATTTTTGATCACGTGGCATAAGAAGTAAAAAATTAACAAAACATAAAATTACACATGAATTACTCTACTATATCTCACTCTCAGTGTCTGCTCAAACCCAAAGTATAAACACATCAGGTAATAGTTTTGACACCAAAGAAACATTCAATCTTAGTGTGACTTAGTTCCACACAGTGCTGTTTCTCCAGCACAGTTTTGTTCCGGAGGGCTGAGGCAAGAAATATGAATGGCCCACAAAAGGCTGGTTCTGTTCCATGTTGGCTTATGGAATGGTGCTTACAGTGGTTGCTGCTTCTTCATCTCAGGTGAGTGCTTGGCTCATCCAAGTTGACTTCTGCTGATGCCTCCATCTAGCCTGATTAAACACTAATTCCCTTTACACTTATACACTCCTACATAACACAGTTCGGTGACTGGTACAGTACACATTAAAACGACGGCCAATCAGCAATGGAAACTTTTATCCATAACTTGACGGTTTAAGGCTTTCAGTTTCATTTGTAAATTCTGAACACTAACATCTTTAAACTAAAATTCACTAAAATCCTGCAGTTTGTATTCAAATTATTCATTTAGTGGCAAGCATATATCTACTACATGACAAACGAGTATAAATAACAGGTGCCATGATCTGGCACATGTATGAAGCACAAATGCACCCACATCACTGGTAAATCATTCATAAGTGCAGGCAGTGCAATGAATGGGAGCCCACACTACAGGGCAGCCCACAGAAATTAAGAACTTTTACTGTTCTCTCACAAGCTGCAAGGTCTCTTCCCCTAAGAAAACAATGGTCACTTCAATGCATGCTTCGTTAGCCATTCTATAAATTTTCTTGTAGCACTGATGTGGTCACGTTGTCTAGTTGGACAAGTGACCACTGCAAATAAATGCATTAGAATAAGAAAGGGCACATGTAAAAAAAATTTCTTTGGTAAAGTGGAAGTAAGCATTTATAAAATTCTTAAAAATCAAGTGAACACTGTATTTCAAGACTCAGTTATCAAGACTGGTGTTGTAAGATCTGAGGTTTTCACAGTGGTGAGGCTGAAGATTGCTGTCTTGTGAATCATTGCACCATGTAGTCTGGTAAATGTCCACCAACTTTTCAGAGGTCATGCTGCCTTGTCATCAGGGTGCAGTAACCCAGAAGACAGCGATCTTAAGACTAGTGTTATTAAACTCTTTTTCCATGTTTTCTTTGTCTGTTAATAGACCAAATAACATAACTTTTGTCTTTAACATATTTAAAGGAGATGGCTATGTTTAACCTAGACACAAGTTAAAATACAAAGTGAAAAATGTATGTTATTAATGATTCAAAATATTTTAGTGTTCTTTTAACAGTATAAATAGGTTTGTTATATACAAATATTTTATTTTCCCCACCACTACCATAGTGTGCTTCAATTTTCCGTCATCTTCATCAGATTTACTGCGTAATGTAAGTGTAAAGTGTTCTTGGTCATTTAAACTAATTTTAAAACACACACACTGAATGCAATTTTTTTAAATAAGTGACCTATCAAAATGTAATACAGAAATGTTCTGCAGAACAGAACAATGTGATGATGCTGCACAAACGCAGAGCAGGGTTGTCAAAACAAATATGCAAGACACGCACATTTTTAAACAAAAGTTATGTGTACTGCTGTAACGGTCTGAAAGTTGTGCCTTACGAGTGTCTAGTGACTGCCCTTGCAGCAAGGCCCACTACATCCAAGACATGCCAATAACTCTCACTTTTTATCACGTTTGTCAACAAATGTGTTACAAGTAATACCCAGAAATCAATGTTGAGGAATCTATAAAAACATGCCCAGATGTCAGTCATGAGGAACACACTCAAGATATCCAGAATATGAAGAGATGTGGCAATAGTTAACACAACACTTTTACATAAAATTTCTTGTGTTCATTTCTTGCCCATATTTTTAAACCAAACCTAACCTAACAAATTAATTACGCACTCAGAACAGTACATGTGACAAGACAAGGATACCTCCCACCATAATGAACTGTACATTTCCTTAGTAGTTACAATGCACAAGAGACTCGGTGAAAAGTTCATTAATGCCCACCCCTTTCTAGTTTAACCTCAGCAGCTACAGGAAATATATGCTTGTAAATAGAACAGGCACAATAAAGACTTCCTGATAATCTCAATCTCAACATACCATATGAATTAACGGTGGTGACCAATTTTGTTGCAGCTGTTTTTGAATTAAAAATTTAAAAAACAGTGATGCTAAACTTTAAGGTTATGTCTGTCAACTTTCATGTAGTGAAAGTCTGTAATAGTTCAAGTTATGAGATTGTTTTATGTAGAAGCGTTTAAAAGAAGTATGCATTAAAATTCATCCGAGAAAGTCTTGTTTGTGTTACACACATACATTTTCTAGTAATTTACAGTTTTTGTTTTCAGGTTAGAAGTGACATAAGAAGTACTCTTTATTATACATGACAGTGTCCAAGAGGTTATTAGTACCAATCAGTGTTAGTATGCAGTTATTCACATTTTCGTATATTAGGCAGTGCACTTTAATGCAGGTAAAATTTAATTTTTATATATTTTACATGATATGAGTTGCAGTTTGGAACCGTCCATGCTTTTAAGTCTATTAAGCATGTTTAATTGTCATTGTCATTTGTATGTAAAATTTAAAATAACACGGCATTTGCATATAGTGTATGTTTATTTTTCTCCTTGACATCAGTGATTAAGTAATGAAATTTTGGTATGTTGCTAGGTTATGAATGTACAGATTCTGTAAGCAAGTATTTTTGTGAATTTTTCTGTCTTTGTGTTGTGCTGTGTAGTCTGGTTGACGTTTACCAACGTTTCAGAGGTCATATACTGCCTCTATCATGAGGGTGATGAACCAGAGTACAGAGCACAACAACCGAGAAATAATCATACTCGCTGCTGTGAAAACTTCAAATCTTACAAGTATTTTTGTGATTAAAATTATAAATACAGCAAGGCTTTGAGACTCTGATTCTAAGATTGTTGAAGCATAAAGCAATTTTTGAAATTATCTGTATCATATATAATTTAAGGTAGATTTGTTAGATCTTCATGAAATTTTAAAAAAGTTTGGCCATGTCAAAAATGTTCATTGAGGGGATATGCTGAAAGCTAAGACGTAGTAATTCAAGGATTGTTGTAGAACATAATCAATTGGTCTCAAAATGTTGAACGATAATAACTTCTGCATTTGAATATTATGCAATTGCAAAACTCAACTCCGTGATGTTAATAATGTTTTAAGATGATAGAATAAAAAATTACTGACTGTGAAACAGTAAATGTTCACAATGTGCAAAAATATGTTTGTGTTAATAAAAGTAAATATTAGCAAATATGAAACACTTAGTATTAAAACTGGGATCTAAATAAGGAGACTATAAGGCATAAATATTTCCCCAGTGTAAACTAGGCCAAGATAAAGTATTTACTGTTAATTAATACAAATTTATTTGTCCATAAATACAAGGTGACATTTTTCTGCTGAAACGTTTCCATTGGAAATTAACCCTTTCACTGTTATTGAGGGGATAATTGTTCCAAGTGGGAAATTCTTCTCTACATCATACCGTATTTTATGTAGGCCACACTGTAAGGCCAGATTAAATTTCTGTATTCCTGTTTAAATTCGCCAATAAGGTGGCGTGTACAATCGCACTTGTATGACATCACATAGAGCCAATGAGATTTCTGCTTTCTACGATGCTAGAACAGATAGCGGCAGTTGGTCGCAATTGTAAGTTTGGAGAAGCATTCTTGCTAGTTTGTGGCAAATAACACGGCATAATTAAGATTTATTTTTGTCATAAGTCTCAAATTATATATACTACAATGGTGAGTACTATATTTTGCTCATTTCTGATATCCTAAGAAGGATCTATGGAATGTAAATAAACTCTACTCTACGTGAAGGACTGTGCCCATGGTCTTCATGGCGTTGGTGGCAGCGATGGCGGCCATGGACTGAACTTCACCACTGTATAGCGAGGCAGGGGCCAAGTACTTTCCCTCTGCTGGGTCACATTGCAGCAGGTGGTTGGCAGGCTTAAAACATGCTTCTGTAATGTCAGGTACTGTAAAGTCCTCAAAGAGTGCAATCTCAGCAGTGGTGACAGGGGCATAGCTAACCACAGGAAAGTGGAGGCGGGGGTTGGACAACAAGTTAGTCTGCAATGTATCCTGGTCAATATTCCAAATGCCACGAAACCTGGGAACAACTGTAATGGAAGATACCGCCTGGCCAATCAGTCTGTTAAAGTTGGTGTAGGGTAAGGAAGTACTGTGATTACAATGTTTTTCACGAATGTATTTTGCAGAGGTAGTCCTCTGCGAAATTCGTAATTTCATGTTTCACTTAATAGCATAGGAAAGGTGAGGATTTTTCTATATCTTGTCGTGTGACAGGGTAGTCTGAAGTTGTGTTATGTTTCACAGTGAGTGGATCTCTATTCACATTGGAGAAGCTGGCGTGAAGATCAGCAATGCATGTTGTGGGAGCTATTCTGTCTTGAACATGGAATCACTCCCAGCGGGAAAGTGCCATCTGACAAGACTCCAGAAAGTGTTCACAGCATATTATTCGACGAGATTGAAAGAAAAAAGCCTGTAGCAAGGGCAGTTTTTGTGGACCTGGATCACACAGTAGTAGGTATGTATATTTGAAATCTTATAAGTGAAGTAAAGGACCATCCTGTTTAATTGTATTGGGAAATGTTTGTTGAAATGTAGCAAAGTTTAATGTTGATATGTTGAAATTGGATGTTGCCTGGTGTGTCCATAGATGAAGTTCGCGGTGGCACGTACACACACCTGTTCCACCCTGATAATTTGATTACTGGAAATGGAGGTGCCACTAACATCTATGCTGGAGGTCGCTACAATCTTGGCAGGTACATCGTGGACCGCATCCGAAGGCTGGCCGACTGGTGCGACTGTCCCCAGGGTTTCCTGATCTACTATTCCTTTGGTGGTGACACTGGTTCGGGCTTCACGTCCCTGCTTATGGAAAGGCTGTCGGTTGACTAAAGCAATAAGAGCAAACTAGATTTTGCAATCTCTTCTGGCACCAGATTTGCAGACGAACGACATTGTCCTTACCACCCACACCATGCTGCAATGTTCTGACTTCGTTTTCACGCTTGACAATAAAGCCATTTATGACATCTGCTGAAATAACCTGCACATAGGTCACCCCACCTACACCCATTTTAACAGACTGATTGCCCAGGCTGTATCTTCCATTACAGTTGTTCCCAGGTTTCGTGGCATTTGGAATATTGACCAGGATACATTGCTGACTAACTTGTCCAACCCCCGCCTCCACTTTCCTGTGGTTAGCTATGCCCCTGTCACCACTGCTGAGATTGCACTCTTTGAGGACTTTACAGTACCTGACATTACAGAAGCATGTTTTAAGCCTGCCAACCACCTGCTGCAATGTGACCCAGCAGAGGGAAAGTACTTGGCCCCTGCCTCGCTATACAGAGGTGAAGTTCAGTCCATGGCCGCCATCACTGCCACCAACGCCATGAAGACCATGCCTTTTGTGTCTTCTCTTACCATAGACCAATACTAAACAATTGTCATCGATTATTAGATAAGACTGTATATTTGTTATGCTAAATAAAAGCCATGTATCCATTTCATTATTTTCATTTCATTCCCATATCCCAAAGAAAATATTACCCGCTAACGCAGACTTATTCACGTAAAACCCACGGCGTGTCCCTGACACAGCCACACCCCGAGTTCTTTTAGCTGTAGTGTTTGTGCCTCGCAAGTTGTAAGAAATATAAAATACTGGTTGGGAACCCTGAAGGGAGGAGACAACTGGAAGACCTTACGGAGATGGGAATGAATGGAATGAACTGAATGCAGCTGGCTCAGGATGGAGTTTGGTGGCAGGCTTTTGTGATCAAGAATCTTTGTTGCATAAGTGCCATTTTACAAGCTGAGCTTACAATTTGCTTTTCAATTTTATTTGTGGGATAATTGAATGTTTATTCGAAGTAAGGACACTGAAATTGTTTCTTTTCCCCTGTTCAATTTACATTGGTCATATTTGTGAACAGAGTATTGTAGGTGGAAAGCCAAGGGTTAGAAGTCCAAGATGTTCGCAAGAAATGTACTGTGCTTGGTGTGATTTCTTAATGCCTGGTACTGTGGAGGTACCTGGTGCTGAGGAAGATGCTTGGTTTTTTCTAATCCACCCCCTTCCTATTTTAGGTGCAGTTAAATATGCCTGTAGCTCTTCAAGCACCAATGTGAAAATTGTTCAAGTACTTGTTTTAGACTAATTATTAAAATGACTTGTGGGATGTTTTGTGTAGTCTAGTAGAAGTTTGACATTTCAGAAGTGCTTGCTGCTTCCTTTATCATGGCCAAACTAAGGCAAATGTTGAATTTGAATATTTTAATTTAGTGCTCACCCATGTGTCCGGTCCCTATAAAAGTGTTGGTAATGCTAAAGAGTTATTAAAGTGTGAAGCTTTGTTTTGGGAAAGGGGAAGATTGTGGGTGGGGGTGTTTGAGAACAGAGTGCTGAGAAGACTGCTATTATAGTACATTTTTATAAACTTTATTTGAAGTTTCGACATCATACTGGTTGACAGATATTCTTTATTTCATGCATTTTTGAAATAACATTCACATGTTAATAAAACTGATGATAAACATTTCAAAAAACAATTTTGGTGGTTACAAAAATGAAGGATATGCATGGGTTATGATGGTTTGCTATTGCTTGAAGATTGCGTTTGATACAGTCGGATAATGTGAGTAAAATGTTGGACAACTTTGGCCGGTGCACCTTCAGCATATATGACAGGTCCAGTGTTGGAAACCTGTATCAGTAATTTGTTATTGTTCCTGAATATCTTGAAAACACCATTTTGCAGTTATATGGATTTTATGTTTAGTTGAAAGTATATGTTGGTATGCAAGCTTTATTACTTCTTTTCAGGTGATGTCATAGTTATCTTTAGTAATCTTCCACCTTGTCCATAAACTTGTTGGGTGTAATAAGTGATCAGTGTCGTAATTTGTAAGTATTCCTTTGAGATAGCCTCCGTGTATCTAGCAAATCTCGTATGAGCTGCCTTTAGTCATATTTCTTAATATCCACTTCAGTATTATATCTCATTCTTGTTCTTCCAAGAAGTGTAATTACCTAGTTAGTGCGCATGTACTAGCATTAACAGACTGACTGTGACCTGTTGTGCTGCAACTGGATATTTCTTGTTATGTTCCAGACAGGCATTGTTACATCAGTAGACAACATTGTTCCATTTAAGTACCTAGTTGCCACAGACAGAGCATGACAATACAATGGCCTTCCAACTAAGAATTTGAAATTGCCAGGTAATACACAGAATAACAAGATCTGTATCTATTATATGCAATATTGTATTCATATTCAGTCATTATATATTCATACGCAACAATCTCTAACAAAAAGAACATGAAGAAACTACTGCTGAGCAGACTGACCAAGTGCCAATACGACTTGCTTGACTTGTGTTCAGGGTTCATCAATTTGATGCATGCTCAATTTTCTACTAGAACAGGGTGGTAGATTTATCACCTCTCTAAGAACTGCAGCTGTAATGCAAGTATGATCACATAAGAGACTGCATGTGCTAGAATTTTGAGTGTTCGCCCCTTACCCATTTGCAGTTCAGCTTACCTTATTTGATAGAGGAGTCTCAATGTGCTGACATCCTACTTCAAAGCAAGCCTTGCACCTACCGAAATTATTTCTTGACGTGTGATGGAGTTCCTGTCTTGAAATATTAGCAGTCTCTCTTGGAATATTGCCTTTTAGTTTTTGCAAAGAATGCAAAGTACAATCTGCACAACAGACACAACATCACAGTCTCAAAATTCGAATGGAAGAATATAACAATTTGTAAAACATAATTTTGAGAGACAATTACATAGACACCCTTCAAAAACAATCTTATGTCTTGATAAATAGCAATACATAAAAAACCAAATGCAGCCACCAAGGTGTTTCACACGACATTAAGAAAAATAATGTAGTTGAATACGTATGTTGAGATAATGGACGGCACTGCATTCAGCGTTAAAAATTGTATAGATATTTATAAGTAAGGATCTGAATGTCCAGGTGTGCATTTTAAGCAACAAACTTAAGACAAATAATTGCAAATATAATATAAATACATTATGGACAGATACCAGGTAATATCACACTGTTGTGAGACAGTGGTGATGATGGAAGCCTGTTTGTGTAATAGAAGCTAGTTGGTTAAATTTATGACTCAATTCACAATCCTCACAGCCAACAAATAAACTAACTAACTAACTAGATGGCTTACCGAACCCGAAGGTTCATCACTGAATTAACCAAAGCCCTCCACTGGACCCTGTCCTGGGTCAACAAAATCCAATCTCCTTCAACTCCTATCTCCCATAGATCCCACCTGATATTATCCTCCCATCTACGTCTAGGTCTCCCCAGTGGTCTCTTCCCCTCAGGCTTCCCAACCAATACCCGGTGCACACCTCTTGTCCCATCCATGCGCGCTACATGCTCCGCCCATCTCATTCTTCTCGACTTAATCACCCTGACAATACTGGGGGAGGAGTACAGATTTTTAAGCTCAACATTATGCAGTTTTCTTCACGCCCCATTGTCTTCTCTCCTAGGCCCAAATATCCTCCTCAACACCCTATTCTCAAACACCTGCAATCTGTGTTCCTCCCTGAGAGTGAGAGACCATGTTTCGCACCCATACAGGACAGAGGGCAGAAATATTGTTTTGTATATTTTAATCTTCAGGTTCTTAGAAATCAGACGGGAAGACAAAATATTTTGAACTGAGAAGTAGCAAGCATTTCCAGAATTTAGTCTCCACCTAACTTCCTCATGAGTGTCATTTTGATTTGTTATTGTTGTTCCCAGATATTTGAACTTTGTAACCCTTTCAAAGGATTTATTAGCCACCCTAAGATAACTTTGCCCGCCTGTCTTCTGATGATGAGATACTAACATGTACTTAGTTTTTTCTGAATTTACTTCAAGCTCCACCTGTCTACTAGCCTCTAGTAAAACTTCTGCATTCCACTTTATTGTATTCATATCGTCCCCCAATAAATTAACATCATCAGCAAATGCCAATAGCTGATGTGTCCCATTCAATTGCAAACCCTCCTGCCTATCTTCGACTTTCCTGATGGCATATTCTAGCACAAAGTTAAAGAGCAAGGGAGACAAAGCATCTCCTTGTTTTAGACCGTTCTTGATGAAGAATTACTCAGATACATATTTACCTACTCGAATTTTGCTACAGGTTTCACTTAAGCACATTTTTATTAGACTCACTAGCTTCTTTGGTATACCAAATTCAATAAGAATATTATATAACACTTCTGTCTTCACAGAATCATAGGCTTTTTTGAAATCTATAAATAATTGATGTACGATCCCACCGAACTCCCATTTTTTCTCTAGTATCTGAAGAATGCAAAAGATCTGATCAATCGTTTATCTGTTTCATCTGAACCCACACTGATGATCCCCAATAATTTCATTCGCATATGGGGTTAATCTTGCCAAAAGAATGTTTGATAGAATTTTGTGTGAGGTTGATAGCAGCGAAATTCCTCGGTAATTACCACACTCAGTCTCGTCCCCCTTCTTATGAATAGGAATTATTATGGATTCCTTCCATTGTTGTGGCATCTCTTCCTTATCCCAAATTAACTGAATAAGCTTATGGATCCTCATATGCAACCCTTTGCCACCTGCTTTAATTAATTCTGCTGGAATCTGATCAATACCTGGAGATTTATAACTTTATAACTTTTCAACTTCCCAATGGCTAGTTCAACTTCATCTAAACTAGGTTCTGGCACCAACAGTTCAGCTGTATGTATTTTAATCTGTCTAATATCACCAGTCTCATGAACATTTAAGAGCTCGCCCATATATGGAAGACTGCTCCACATTACATGACCATATATGGGAGACATCTGCATGCATTGTTCACGCAGTTGGGGAGTGATCCATACCACTGTGTCGTCCCTAACATTCCAATGGCCAACCCGTGGTTCACACCAGATGTGGGGCAACAACGTTTAATATTGACAAGTTTAAAAACTTGGGGTCCACATAAGGGTGGGAAGGGGTGAAGTTTTCATCCCCATGGGTACGGAAATTACAGGTAAGCGATGGTCAGTGGTTATTGTGTTATTCTGTGCGTCAAATCTCCTTTTCAATGTTCATTCGGAGGTTTTACATTCCAATCCTCAAGTTAACCATCTACAACAAATGTGCATCTTATTCACCGATAGTGGGCCAAATTACGTGGTCTGGTTCGGCAATTATCAACTACCACACTAAAAGAACAAGTTACAAGTTAAGAAGAATTACACAAGACATCAAGTTGTAAAATAAAAATGGAACTTTCACCCATCCAAATGGTCATTGTAGGTTACAATGAATTTTCACAGGTAAGCAAATTATGCAACATTGTTCTACTTTAGTCTCGGTTTCTCCGGATAATGTTATATGTAGATATATTGGATTGTCTTCTTATCACTACCGCAGCTGAAACTTCCCGGGCTGAGCGAACTACACCTGCTTGGCTGCCTGGGGGCAGCTCGTTGAGGCTGCCCCTGATACAGTTGCTGTCTCCATTCTGTTGGGAGCAGCAGGCCACCCCGTACTTCACACCAGTTGTGGGGCAACGACGTGTAATATTGACAAGTTTGAAAACTTGGGTACACATAAGGGTGGGAAGGGGTCCTGGCACAACAATATATTACATAGTGTCCATATTCCTGTGATTTGTGTAATATATCTTTCCTTTGTCAGATTTATCTACAGAGACATCATTGGAGAGAGAGTGGAGAACATCCCTAATCTTGTCAGATATAAGATATTGTGATGTGGCACTAAATGGGCATATGGCTCGCACTGGAGGGGTGGGCCCCCCTACTCCTCTCCTTGACTAGTGGATGTGGGATATGGGTGTGGTCATCACAGAATGTCCCAGGATGTAGTGTTCCCTCGACAAAAGGAAGGTTCAGGAAAGGGAACATAGGAGTTCCTTAGCCTGGAAAGTTCGAAGAAGAGACTCGAGTGCTGGTGGTCTGGCGTGGGTCCACCGTGGCCCAGTGTGGAACAGGAAATTGAACAGTAGCAGACAGTGGACAGTGAGGGATCTAGCGAGATAGTGAGCTAGTGAGTGCGAGAAGCCATCGATCAGTCCAGTGTGGTGCTGAGAGCTGAGGGCTGCGTTGTGAAGAGTTTCAAGTTTGGAGACCGGAACAGCTCAACAGACAGTATTCGGGGAGTTTGTGTCACGTACTTGAAGAGTTAGTCTTAGCAACGGTTTTGTCCAATTTTCCTGTGTGTAGACTACCATAACTTGATTGTTAAGTAAATCACGGTTCACCTAGAGCCTAAGTAGTAGTCGTTGTCATCATCACAATATTTTTCTGCTTAAAGTTTCTGAATAAATGTCATCTCATGCATGTGTGCAGTGTGTAAGAGTATGTTTCAGGATCGTTCATTTCTTGACTGTTAAGACATATTTGGAACAGAAATTATATTTTGCTATTTGATTGCTTTGTTCAGTAACATACACTAGATTTTACTTGTTTATAAATATTTGAAATATGTAGTTATTACTGTACATAAGTTATTGTAAAACTGAAGAGATGGAACACAGGTCTTTTCCAGAAAAATTATGAGATTTAAACTGGCCTCTAGATACGTCAACTAAATAATCATCCAACGTACCCATCCAAACCTTAAAAGAAACTATACAGACAAACAGTGAGATTCACACATTTTTGAAAAGACCTGGGAACATGTGGGGATCAAAACAATGATCTCACTCTCACATCTTTATCATCTAGCAGCCAAGGTCAGTCTGCAGTTGCTTTTTATTTGTGGTGTTAGGGTATTTGTTTACTTGTCATCCAGATTTTCAAGGCAGTAAGCACATCTAAAATTTCAGCCAGTCTATTGCAGACTACAGGGTGCTACATCTCTGAAGACGGTCAATTTCATATTAGCTGTTTTGAGAATGTAAGATCTCACCATTTGTTGCCCTGGTCCAGCTTCACTAATCAAAAAACTCTCTTTTAAGGTCACTTTCTATTATGTAGTCCTTTGATTTATGGTTTATGTAACAACAGTCAATTGCTCAGGCTTTATAGTGTCAAGTGATATGATAATTAATAATAAATTACAAACGAAATGGAACAAACCGGTCATAGCGTGATTGAATGTTCTAACTTGGAATTTGTTTTGTTGGAGTAAGAACCTATTTGCTTAATATTGGCAAAATGAAAATTTTTTCAGAGGCAAAGAAGAAAGGGATAAAAAGTAGATAAATACAGGTGATTGTACCTCATAGAAACAATGATAAAATGGGCAACGACAGTCAGTACCAGAATGGGAGTCCATTGTTTTTACCATTAAGATATGAATACAACAGTATGGAACAATGTTTATATTCCATAGATCTTTCACAGCACAAGCCAAGGATGTGGAATACATCTTAATATTAATACCAACACTTTGTACAAATATGACTGCATAGTTGGAGCAACCATTTACTATGTATCATAAGTTTCAACTGAAATAAATTCTAGTGTGGAAGGAGTGACAAAAAATAGAATCTTACAGTGTGGGCTTAAACACTGAATTTAATGTTACATTAATTTAACTTTTAATGCCAAAAGGAGGAGTAATGGTTACTTGATCCTTGCCTAACAAGCACAATTCACTTAAATCCTTGCAGTGTTGAATATTTATCTAAAATAAATTGTTTGTGTGCATGATTTTATATATTTTAGGTAAGCACACTTCTGGTAACAGTAGTTTTGTATTTGACATATGAATGTCATCTGTGGGCCTTATGTTTATAACATCTCCATATATTCTCATCGCCCTGATGATGGAGGCAACAAGGACCTCGGAAACGTTGGTAAACTTCTGCCAGACTATGCTGTGCTACAACCCATAATGATACCTTAACCATATTTTCAAAACGTAAGACAGTGATGCATGTACCAATTTGTTTGCAAGGAGAAGTATATGAAACTTATTAAATAGTTATTAAAATTATATATGGGGGGGGGGGGGCAGAAATCTGTTGTTATGTTTTTGAACGTTGAGTACTTTTCCCCCCGCAATTTTATGGATTTACCAGTGCCCTAGAAATCTTGGAGGTAGAAACCGATTAATATTTTTGCGAATTTTGAGTGTGCTTAACAAATTTTTGAGGAGCCATTTTCGTTACTTTGTGAAAATCTTACGCATAATAAAATGAAGGATTTGAATATCCCTAGTAAAATTATTGTCTCAGGAAAGCAGAGTTTTTAAAATCTGCACCCACCCGATGTCATTCAGTTCAGAAATCCAATCTGCAGTGACTACATTGATATCATAGCCTTACGTTAAATAGCACAGGCGATTAACGAGCTGGTATACTGACCAGTGTCCTGAGTACACAAACCAGAGTTCATTTACGTGGGGTGTAAATTACATCTCGTGGGATGTGTGTTTATCACAAATTTGTCGTCTTCAAGAACAGATGGCTGTAGTACAAAGCAAAACCATACCTATGCAAGATTTCTCTTCGGGCGGAGTTTCGTCGACTTTCTTTTCAGTGCACAAGACAAATGCCGGAAGACAACCGACCTTCTCGTTCCTTTAAATTTAGACTTTGTGATGGTCATTATTCACACCCTCATCAGCAATAGAAGAAAGGGAGGGAGAAATAAGTAAATATGAACGAACAAGACTTGTAGGAGCTGTGACGGACAGCTAATGCAGTAGTTTCTTTTATGATGCTGTGCCAACTGTTGGTGTTATTGTCGTGTTATTATTAATGATGGAAATGAGATGTATATGTACACAATCCATTCGTCCCCTCGTTTCCTCTGTAAACTCTGGTGGTTGCTATGAGGCCATTAATACATAATGCACAGCGCAGATAATCATTTACGGTTTAAACCCTTCAAATCGAAACTCGTCTAAATAATATTTACAGATTAAGACCGTATTCAAACTTCACAATCAAAAAATTAGCTGGTAAATGTCGTTTAAGGAAATAATCCTTGTTTATACCGAGAATCATGCAAATCCCATAAATAAAGAAATAGTTATTGATTATTAAAGCATTCAATATAGGATATTTTTCGTAGAATGAAACAATAAAGATATGTCCACCGCATTAAACATTTAAACTTGTTTTGAGTCTCACAGCGATAACTAATGGACCGCTGGAGCTAAGAATATTTAATTTGGTTTCAAGGGAAATTATGAGAATAACAGCAAATTACGTATGATCATTGTTCACAAGTTAACGATTATAAACATGGCACCGGTGCGAACGTGTAAAATTATGTGCGAGAAATTTCTTGAATTCAGAACTTAAAAATTTCCTATTCTCAGATAGAGGGAGGGGAGGGGGGATATTTTGTGTTGACGCTGATAATTGTGGTGATAATAAACTATGAACCCTAATAACTGAAAAAATTCGACTCACAAACTCGACACATTAACTTGTATTCTAATTTGCTTTTTTATTGCTGGATTACATAAATCTATATTTACCTTATTATAAACTGAACACATGATATAGAGGACAGAAGTCTAGCCTACAGTAGAGACGTAGAATTTATGAGACCGCCCGAAACAATTCTTTCACTTTAAAAGTGCAAAAAATTCAAAATTGTCAGAGAATGCATGAGGTGAATTCGAAATTGGATATCTCATTTCCATTTGCTGAAAATGTTCTGATCGTCGAGAAAAGGTGAAACATTTCGTGCACTCTCATACGCCACTGCCTTTGCCTTTACCTAGCCTCAACCCTTGGACGTTCGTCCTCCGGTGCGTCCTACAACCTGCCTGTGTTCTTACAAGTTTTGCTTCTTCTATCTGCAGACTTGGCTTTATGTGGAGGGCAATGGAGAGAGTCCAGGAAGACGAGTATTTTGTCCACGCCCGCCAGGCGGACGCGGAACACAAGAAGAAATATCCCGGTAAGTAATTAATTCTCTTTTAATGTCAACAAGCAGCAGAAGGATTTCAAAAAAATGTACCCGAGAATTTTGAGAAACATCACCGATTTTGATTTATTTGGGATTGATGCTAGCGATTTAAGTAAGAGAAATTTTGACGAGTATTTATTTTCTACAAAACCTTTTCATCTGCTTACGAGTCATGGCACCAGAACCCAGATATCGAGAAGTTATAATATTAAAATGGGAGGAACTTAAACATTTAATTTTGAAATCAGATATGATCAAAAGGAATTTTACTTTTACTGTCCTTCTGTAATACATGATTTATGAATGTCGCTGATTTTCCTTCTCTGATGTCAAATCACGCGATCAGAAACAACCGTTTACGGAATGCTGTGACCTGAATGTCATTCTTTCTGTTTTCAGATTACGTCTACATCCCTCAGGAGGCCCGCATGCAGGAGCTTCTTCGGCAGCAGGCCCTTGGTAAAGTCCGAGATAGGCAGGAAGGTTTGCAATTGAATGGGGCACATCAGCTATTGGCATATGCTGATGATGTTAATTTATTGGGGGATGATATGAATACAATAAAGAGGAACGCAGAAGTTTTACTAGAGGCTAGTAGACAGGTGGGGCTAGAAGTAAATTCAGAAAAAAACTAAGTACATGTTAGTATCTCGTCATCAGAAGACAGGCGGGCAGAATCGTCTTAGGCTGGCTAATAAATCCTTTTGAAAGTGTTGCAAAGTTCAAATATTTGGGAACAACAATAACAAATCCAAATGATACTCTTGAGGAAGTTAGGAAGAGACCAAATTCCGGAAATGCCTGCTACTTCTCAGTTCAAAATATTTTGTCTTCCGACCTCATTTCTAAGAACCTGAAAATTAAAATACACAAAATAATTTTGCCTGTTGTTTTGTATGGGTGCGAAACATGGCCTCTCACTCTGAGGGAGGAATAGGGTGTTGAGGAGGATATTTGGGCCTAGGACAGAAGACGATGGTGTCTGGAGAAAACTACATAATGACGAGTTTAAAAATGTGTACTCCTCCCCCAGTATTGTCAGGGTGATTAAGTCGAGAAGAATGAGATGGGCTGGGCACGTAGCGCGCATGGATGGGACAAGAGGTGTGCACCGGGTACTGGTTGGGAAACCTGAAGGGAAGAGATCGCTGGGGAGACCTAGACGTAGATGGGAGGATAACCTCAGGCGGGATCTATGGGAGATAGGAGTTGAAGGAAACTGGATTTTGTTGGCCCAGGACAGGGTCCGGTGGAGGGCTTTGGTTAATTCGGTGATGAACCTTCGGATTCGGTAAGCCATCTAGTTAGTTAGTTAAAACTATAAACTTAGCCATTCATTGTAACGTACATGATGGCGTATACACGGACAAAAAATTAAGAGTGTAATTAAACCTCTGACGTCTTCCTCGTGGTTTGTTTCGTCTCGGGACGCCAATATAAGATCGGTTGGAAATCAGCAAGTTTAAAAAATCGTCAAAAAATCATCCTCCTCCGATTCCCACATATGAACAACTGAGTTTGAGATAATTAAAATGTCACAGCTGTTAACAAGGCGATCAGGTTTAATGAATTTACATTAAGGTATTCCAGAAAAATTTAAGCTTTAATGAAATATTTGCCTTGCATCAAAATCTCGTTCTTTAAACAGGTGACTTAATCGTGAGTTCATCACATTACCAACAAATTTCTTTTCAAGGGTTTGTAACCGTCCACTGCTCGTGGCCTCGTAACAGCTGCCTTATCAGGGTGTAGGATTTTTAGGGGCTAGCTAGTCGGGATGTAGCTCTTGTCTCAGGTCGTGTTAACGGCCTGATCACACCAGCCAATAATGATTCGGATTGAAGTTGGAAGGCACTACTATTTATTTGTATACAATTTACCGCTTCCTGCGTGTTTCTAGCACCTTCGCTAACGCGACTTAAAACAAGAGTGAGTCTACCCAATTCTCCTCGGCGCCAGGTGCTTGGTGCGAAACACGCCCCGCTCTCATGACAGAGAGAGACCTCTCACGGACCGCACAACACGATCCTTCACACTTCCTCCTAAAAGCACTTCTCTCTCTGTCGTAGGCGGAGTCGAGATCGGATGTTAACCAGATGGCATAAACCCGACTTCTAGCTCTTAGGGCTGAAGTCCCTCCTTGTTCTCTGCAAGTGGTGCTAAAATCTTACAGAAGGGTTTTGACATACTGGAAACACACAGAAACAAATAACAAAACAAAACTAATTCCAGATGAGCGGTTACAGGTTGCCGCAAGCCGTGGTTACAATCGACCGATGGCAAGCAAACGGGATCTGCTTCCAGAAGAACATTTCTTTAAAACTGTGACGCAAAATGTTGCTGCAGGTTAAAACTGTCATAACAAAAAGGTTCTTGCACCGTATTATATTTTTTACTACCACTCAAACAACGTACACCATAAATTGTTTGCGGGGGCGGGGGGGGGGGGGTGACTGCAATACGACCGACCCTCTGAACCAGCAATTCTTCAAGGACGCCCTTCGATCGAGTCTCAGAGTGAGCTCGTACTTTCAGCAAAACTGCGATGTCGTCTCGTGTTCTGCTCGTAACACGTGAATAATGCGATGCTGATGTGTCCGTTTACCTGTTGCGATGTCAGACATTTGTCAGGACAGACAGACGGCGTGTAAAAGGCGTTCTCTCGAGAGTAACACACAGACTTGTTCACTAACCACGACCTCTCGACATGAACAACAACGCGCCTGCGTGTATAGGCAGCCGTGACGTGCAATGGCGTGGGAGAGGCAACAGACAAGGAACCGCAAACCCAAGGCCCTTCCTTCAGACGTAATTTCCCAGGGGCAGGAGTTCGTAGCTCACCATCGCATTTCCTACTTCGCTAATTTTGTTTATCGCTTCCAACAAGTTTCTTTTCCTCCAATCTCGAGCTATTTGAGTTACGAAAGATACGAACGTTTCGGTGGAACATGCTGCCTCCATCTTGAAACCCTGAAGATGGAGGCAGTATATTCCGCCGATATGTTATCTGCCTCCAAGTCCAAGCTACGTTACAATCCACAACAACAGCACGAAGTCTTCACCGCCGTCAGAACCTCAAATGCCACCAATAAATCTGATTTCTTTATTCATTGTTCACATGTAATTGTACACTTTATTTTCGTAAATCGTGATTTTCCGGGGGGTGGCCCATGCAAGAGGAACCCCAAAACGCACATTTTAACGGAGCCTCGTATTCGAAATTGCATTCGAAGAGCTCCGTCGCTTCCGGGTCCAATCTTCTGGGACTTTAATACAGTAACACAGTTTCCCAGGCTTTTTATATTCCAATACATTTTAATTATTCCCCGCAAGGAGTTTCCTCCCTTGTGGGTTCCTAACAAACACGTTTTAATTTATTTCTATTCGACGCGTGCTATATGCCCCGCCCATCCCTCCATTCCATAAGGCGACAAGCAAAAATGTTTAATCTCCTCCGCCATTGCGTCTCTCCTAGATCATGATATTCGCCTCCACTTTGATCCCTGTTACTTCATTCGCATCAACTGAGTGAGATTTCGGGTTCTCACGGCGAGAAGTGTGAAGATGGCTGTCGTCTGTCTGGCCGTACTTTGCCACCATCAGCGCACTGAAGATGGAGGCAGCAAGTACCACAGAAGAGTCTTTAAACTGATACCAAATTAACCCGGCGCATCGATCCACAAGATAACCATTTGACCCCCAAAAAAGGCGGGATCACTTTGGCTGTTGGTCAAACAAGACTGATTTTTTTTAGGGGAAGGGGGGAACTGGAGTTGAAAGAAGTTTCAATGCGGGGAAGTGTAGGACTTTCTTTACACAGAGTTGGAGGGAGGGAAGGCCACTGACTGGAGTCTGTTATTTCTCCAAAAATATGAAGGCTATTATGTTTCAGAAATAAATGCTTTTCTAGAAAGTGGGAACCTAGAAACGTATTATTGAATTGACGTACGAGAATCCTCCTTGAGAAGCTGGTGGTGGCTCAGCTGGCTTAGAAATTCTCCCATCGGAAAACTTGTCCCAAGATATCTGCGAGCTTCGTTGACGGCTAGAAATTCACAAGCCGAAGTGTCATTTAGGCGTGTGTGCGGGTGGGATGGGAGATAAAGTGGCAACGCTATGACGTCATGCTCACCCCTTCCCCTGCTAAGCCGCTATTCCTCAGACCATTTCGCGGTGAGTGACGACCCATCCTAAAAGCATTCGTTCCACAACCACTGAACGAACAACAGACGACAGGCTTTCATGTGTTCTAATGGGTACAGCTTTAAGATTACCTCACAGTGGCACAGCGATTTAATCTAGAATATCAGTGAGTTGGACTCACTACACGCTACTCTTAACTGCTTGATGTTTTCAGTCTGTGTGTGTAGTAGTGTGAAACTATGCGCGTCACACTTCCCACCAATAGCAGCCCTCTAGTCCACCTGATAGTAAACATTCCTCCTGCCCCCGCCAGAAACGACTTACCACCGCAGGGCTTTTCTCTGGTTTATGGACGCAGCAGAAGCAGGAAGGGCAGTCTGTAGTGTTCGTTTAATAGTGCATTTGCTTTCGGTTCTGGTAAAGCGTCTTAGTTCTGTGCTATAGTTTCCTGGAGCAAAACAACAAAGTAAGCCTCTGGTGTGCAGACTTTTAAGTATACATTTCATTTAAAATAAAAATAACAAAACGTAATGCATGAGACTTCTTGGTTTGTCTGTGTGTGCGCGCGCGCATGTTTATCGAGAAGGGTCAATGCTCCCTGCTGAATGGCACCCCAGAAAATGTTTTAGATAAAACAGGCGACATGTTACTTACTCTGTCGCATGCATTCAAGTATAGTGAGGTTTTATTTGTATTTATCTGTGGTTTATCTGAGGATACTGCCAACTAGTTGGAATATACAGCACGAAATGTTAATGTTCTCTTCTAGCTCGAGAGCTGGAGTCTGTTACATCATACTCAGTATACTTAGAGGTACTACCCTTTGAGGATGTGGGTGCAATGGTGACAAGAGACCTGTTTAACATTATTGAAAATAAAATAGGCTGTTTTGCATCTCATTGACATTTTATGAAAGTTAATAATCTATTTTTAACTTTAAACTTACTGCCAAAACATATTTAAGAAGCTACAAGCAAAGCTGTGTTCTTTAAACTAAAGAATTCAGATGTAATGAGATGCATGGCCTCTTAACTTTTAATTCTAAATTTTTCTGCTTTTCTATTTGGTTTGTTATTTTATGATTCTGTAGCTACAGCTTAGTGCCTCATCATGCATCAGATGATTTATGATAAATCACAAGGGATATAAAATTGACATGTCCTGTTTTGACATACCTCTTCTGCATTTGCCTGGGAAACTGAGAAAATCCATAAAAATGTCATTTAAATTCACTGTATATCTTTACAGTTATCTTAACATGTCTTCTCTGGAAAGCAGAAGAAGGAAGAAGATAGTGGCCAAAAGATTATTGAATCCGAGTGATCCATTTGAAGGCCCAGAAGGATCCCTTGTTTGGGGAAAATTGAGGAATTTCCCTTGGTGGCCAGGTATGTGTACATACATACATACATACGAGTCTGTTCCGTGATCCAATATGAAGGAAAAATGTTGTCCGTTTGAGATTTCCTTGGCCACTGAATGACTGACCGGGTGAGCGGTTGATGAGGAAATGTACAATTGCTGTAGTACGTGATTGTGAATGGTATGGCGAGGAAGAACTCAGACTAATGAAGGAACCTAGTGCAACCGTCCTTCCACACTCTCACTTTGATGTTTGTTTTGTTTACATCACTGGTCAAACCCAGTGACGTGCCAGGCGCTCGTGCGGTTGCAGCTTCGACTCTTTTTAGTAATTGCGGAAGGGAATTTTGGGTAATTTGGTAGTGGGCGGGGATTTAGGTCAGTGAGCATGGAACTCCAATTTCCAGGGAATATACGGGGGAAGGCAAGGGTAGGGTTGATGTTTTATGTGAGGAGCAATCTCGAGTAACAAACGACGCTACCGGTGTGCCTGGAGACATTCACTTTATTGTCCTTTGAGACTTTTGAAGACCAAATTGACTGTAAAGCTCTGTTTACTCCAGTTAGAATTTTACATTTCTTCACATTGGAGTTTTGTCATAATATTATATTTTCTCAGTACCTACTGTTAGGATATCAATTTACCATCCCAGTTCAGTAAATACAAACTGTTACATTGCCATCATTAGACTAAATGAGCTGGTCCTATTAGTTCACCAACTATTCCAGCTCAAACATTAAGTGTGAACTGATGCCCCATTTATGTGAAATGGTATCGTTACAACACGATCTGTATATGTATCATATGTAATTAAGAATTAAAATGTCTACTGCATGTTCTATAATTATAAGGCCTTTCCTAAACAGGTGTAAGAAATGTAACTTAACAAGAAAATACAATGTAGTTTGCATTATATTTTAAATTTCATGACTCCGTATGACTTTACTTGCTGTGGTGTTCACATTCACTGTATACACATTACTAACCAGTTAATATATTTATTATTCTTCATATTTTGCCATTTTGTGTGTTGAGCTCTGCAAGCAATATTTGCATTACAATTTTTCTCCATGCTGGACATAGAAAACCAATTTTAACTTTTATTTTAAAGAGTATTTTATAGGTGAATTTCAGTGATATGTAAGGTTATTGCTTGGAGAATAATATAAAAAATATGTTAATATATTGTTCACTACAAATTAAAGAATAATACGAAAAATGTTAGTGAACTTAATGCTTACACTTAGTGTTACATTGTTTGTGTTTCTTGTGACAGGTATAATAGTTGATGAACATGCTTGTGGCTTATCTTGTATCCCATCTGGCCAATTCTGCATCTTTTGGTTTGCAGACCGTCGTGTGTCTGGGGTGAGTAATTACTGGAGTCAATTTTCAAGATTCACAAATGTAAAATACTCTGCCAAATGTAAATCTTGGCTCCCAGCATTGACTATCCTGACAGGTTTTTCATGACTTTCCTTAGTTACTTCAGGAAAAAGCCTTTATATTACATTAAAGTGCACCACAACCACCTCCTTCTTCATATTTTCCAATTACCATACATAACGTGCTCTTCTTAATTAAAGCTAAACTATTTGAACATTTAAGATGATGTTCTTAAATAATCTGTTACATAACCAATATTTTGGATTCAAGGTTCTATGGTGATGAGTATGAAAATGACTGTCTTCTGAGTTTTAGTTCTGTGTACCGAATAATTCTCAATATTCAAGAGGATTGTTAGACTCTTGTACATCAACATTTAAACTGGGTTTATTACTACTGGATAACAGTGTCAATCAGCCCCTGCCATTTTCCATGTACCATGCTGAATGTCACTGTCATCATTTGCATTATCATCATCATCATCATCAAAGCTGTAACTTTGTTCACTACCAGAAAAAAATTCACAACCATGTCACTATAAAAATCACTATCATCACTCTCTGAATTAACACTAATTTCATATTCTTTCTGTACTTTATCACATATTTCTTCACCATCTTCATTGTCTTGATTCTGACAAGGGCTGAAACTTGGGACAAAAGAAAAAACACCTCCTTGCAATACTCAGAACTAAGGAAAAGGACTAATGAACATGGCACGTGTTTACATAGCTGTAAATTGTTGCATCTTCTGCTACCAATCAGAAGCTAAGGCGCAATATCTAGAAGCATTATACCCACTTGTAAAAGGTACGAGGCGCGTCCACAAAGTAAGTTTCCCACTCGTCCCACAGCTAGCAAACCTTATATTGCGCGAAGCGACTGTGCGTACGTGATATAGCAATGACGTAGCATGGCGCATGCACTAATGGCACCTCCCGCGTTCTCACAGTAGCATCGTTGCAGCTGTTGAAGATGGAGGTTCTTATTCCAGCTCCCGCCGACTGTGAAGTGCTGTCAGTGATAACGCTAGGCCGCACACGGCTCAACGGACAGCAAGTCTCCTGCAGGAGTTCAGCTGGGAGGTGTTTAATCATCCACCCTACAGCCCGGACCTCGCTCCCAGTGATTTCCATCTTTTCCTACACCTCAAGAAATTCCTGTCCGGTCAGCGTCAGCGTTTTGAGAATGACAGAGAGGCGGAGATGGTTGTCACACAGTGGTTCCAATCCCAGGCGGCAGACTTTACGACACAGGTATTCAAAAGTTGGTCCCACGGTATGACAAATGTCTCAATTCCGGTGGCGAATATGTTGAAAAATAGCTGGACACTTGCTGCATCTGTTGCAATAAATATTTCCATGAAATTGTGTTTTGTTTCTGTAAACAGCCCCAGGGAAACTTACTTTGTGGACGAGCCTCGTATTATATAACATGTGGAGATGTCATATAGCCAAGAAGAATGTTCAATTCTTGAATGTAAAAATCATCATGAAATACAGTCAAGATTTAGAATTAATTTTAAAGTAATTAAGAACAGCAATACATAAACTTATGCTTAAGTTTAATGGTTGTTTACAGGTACAAAATAAATGGATGAAAGACTTCAAGAAGCACTATGAGCAATGTTTCGACCCCACCGTAAAACAGGCATTATATGTGTCTGGAGTAGAAGAAGCTGTGAAAGTGAGTGAAATCAATTTGATCAGTTTATGATGCAGTGTTCTTATATTTTTAGTTGGGTTATTTACAGAAAATTCTCTTTGCCATAAGAAGTAATAAACCAGATTTTAACCATTACAAACATTCTCCAGTTGGAGGTGGAAATAAAAATTCCAGTAGAAAATTCATTATTAGATTGTAACAACATCTTAGTGAACTCTTTTTGTGCTACAAAGTAGTAGAAGCAAAATAACTGAAATAAATAATTTTCAAAAATAAAAATAAAATGTTTCTTATTGTTACATGTACAGAAATTTTATATGAGTTCATGTTTTCGTGTTGAATTTATGTAGCTTTGTGCAAAACGTCTGGGTCATAACGCTGAGTCATGGACGAAAAAGGAAGCGTTGTGTTGGGCACAAGCTGGATTTCAACGCAGTGCTAACAGAAAAGTGGAAGGTAATTGTTAATGCAGTGATGATCCCAAGAATATATGAAAAAACACAGCTTGTTTACTTCTTAGACTGTAGTGTGTTACATTGAATTCTTAATTTTTCTCCCCGCATTTTTCACACAGTCTGTTCACTGTCTGCCAGAGTGTGAAAAGTGATGGACAAAGAAACCAAAAACTCACTCTTTAGGCTTTAAGCAGCATTAAACTAACCAAATAAGATAATTAACTCATCTCACATAGAAGTCATAAAATTAGTTGCTTGTTAACTTGTCCTGGTCTTCATCCTCCAAAAGTCTCTTTACAGGTTGCCCGTGGTTTCTCAATCCATGCGGTTTGTAATTTTTTGATGATTTTGGAAGTCTGTTCTTGTATTCTGTCAACATTTATCCAGAAGCTTTGATATTTTAAAATTTTCACTAATATAAGTTCTGGTTTCAGTTTCTTTAGTATGTCTTCACTTATTTCATAGTCTAAGTGCATTACACTGTTTTCATGAATTAGATTTTAGCAGCTACAATTCCGGTTCTGTCTTCTGCTTTCATTGTCCAGTTTTTACTTTCATGTAAAGTGTTAGCAAAGCTATTCATTTTTATTATCTCATGATCCTGCAGTTTTGTTGTTTTAAAATTGTGTTGAGAAGGCTTGTAACTTTTAAAAATATATAAATTTAACTTCTAAATGTTTTTCTCCTTCAAATGACACTGAAGTATCAGCGCATGCAGTATTTTATGTTGGATAATTTTGTCTTTCAGTATGCCAAATAATGGTAGTGGCAATTAAAATTACTGAAAACAAAAAATGATTTTTTTAAAATCATTCTGTTTCAGAAGTTACACCAATATTTGTGCCTGATGGAGTGCAAGATGACCTTTTGTTAATCAAACGTTGCAGAAAAAGTAATGAAAAGAATAATAAGTTATTAGAAAACTGTGGATCTTCATCAGAAGCCAGTTCTTCACAACCAAGTTTCCAGTATGGTAATGATCGTTTCTTATCCGTTGCTGTAGAAGAGTTTAGAATCTATATAAAAGGCATAGTGTAAGGTCCCTCATTTGTGCAAGAACCTTTACGACACTGAGCAGCAAAAGTGCTGCTCGGTACATGTTACAGCTTCTTGCAGAAATTGAAATGTCTCCACAGGATTGTAGTTAATGTTTCTATTACAAATGCTTTACACTCTTGAATAAATCTTAACTTATGCATGCTGTTTAAATCTTGATTGCTATATTCTTGGTTTTTGTGCCACATAGTCTGGTCATCAACTTGATGGAGGTGGCAAGCACCTCTAAATCATCAGTAAACTTCTATTAGACTAAGCAGCACAACCCAACAGACAGCCATCTTTACACTCACTGCTATGACATCAAATCTTACGGCTCAGCTCTTTTCCAGACATAAGGATAAATTATGTAATACAATGCCCATGATAATGCATATCATGCTAAAACATAATGTATAATTGGATTTAAATTAATTGCTCTGATAGTGTATGGACAGAATAAACATATATGGTGTTATAAAGGGTAAAAAATTAGTAACACCTCGAGCAGAGACCTTGATAAGCTAATAGTTGTTGAGCTACTAACATTTCCGGCCATTTATGGAATTTGAATATTCGTTAAGATGCTTACGGCAAACCACTTGTTACTATCCTGACCCATGAATACCTTCAGAATCTATTTTTAATCTTAATCACATGTTTAAAAAACATTTAATTTTATACTGGAGTCACTAAGCAATGACCAGCACTTCAAACATTTATGTAACTATCAAGGCCTTGAATCCTATAGCACTATTCTTCCTGAGAGAAATAGCACTAAAGCTGTCTTGCTACATGCCATGGAGGCTCTTTGGGGGAGAGAATCTAGCAAGTACTCAGTCTTGACTTTGGCACTAGATGGGTGCGAGTGGTCAGTGTCACATCCTGGCCATGCTTTACACCCGTTACCCAATGGATAGGAGGCTCGGTGGGTCCCAGAGTTTGTTTGGATGCAGAAACTAGAAGAAAAATCCTTTGCCCCCTTTTCTAGTGTTTGTTACACAGGAAATTAATCTGTACAGCAGACTGAGCACAAATTAAGTATTTAATGTCCCCTCTTAGATTGTTCCCTTTTTACATAAAAAACATGCACTGTCACACTAGGATTTGAGGTGTTCACATTGGTGAGTATGAAGATGGCTCTAGTCTGCTAGAAGTTTACCAACACTTCAGAGGTCCTTGCTGCCTCGATAATCTGGGCGATGAAATTATCACAATTTCCATTACTTTTCCAGATGATTTGAAGAAAGTGAAGAAAGGTGAAATGGACATAGAAAAACTATGTCTTAGGTGCAGATCTTCAAAAGTACAAATTGTTGGAGAACACCCATATTTTAAAGGTTCACTTTGCAAGATCTGTATGGTGAGAGACGTTATTTACACAAAATTAGATTGACTAGTACAGCTCAATTTTTTGAATCACATGATGCATCCTTTACAACCACATTACATGTTTTTTTTCAAAAGGAGTTAAACTCAAATTCTGTTCTGTGACCGCAATTTATTTATATTTCTGTATAGTCATGGCATGTTTTTATTAATTTAAAATTAATCAAGGTTATAAGAAACAGCAGAATATTAATATTTTTTTACTCTTTGTGACTATAGAATGTTTACAAAACATTCAAAATGTATTTCTGTTAACATTGTAAAGTTTTGCTTATGAACATTTACTTGCATAATTTTGACACACCTGCTTTTAGAAAATAAATTATGAAAGAATTAACCTTTATTGTCCACGCAACATATCTTACATGTGGTCCAAATAGCTACTAGCATAACACTAAACTGTTAAACCCAAAGCTGAAGTCCAGTTGGCCCGAGAACTGCAAGCGCTAATCCAAACAGACACTTGTTAAGGTTTCTAAGGTAATGGAAACAAACAGTTTCATTCTAAAGACTTGCAAAATTTTTGTTATTACAGTATTATTTTCTTTAATACTTACTTTTCTTTCTAAGCCTGAAAGATAACATGAAGGTGCAGAAAAGGTGGTATCTTCAGCAATGTGCAATGTCAGTCATAAATCGCTTGAAAGAAAAGAATGCATTTGTGATGTAAGTCACAGCACTGTTGTAGGTCAATCTAAGCAGACAGTACATACCTTTTCCTAAGAGCAGGTGCTAACGTTGATCAGTGTCAAAACTTTGCTCCTGCACTTCTATCAGTCAAGAAGGAGAAGTTCCTAGTCAATACATGTAAACGGAAATTCTTGAAAACACGAAAACAGATGGTGCATTTACAGTATTTATTTTTCAAAATTGTATTTAAGACTTGGTCAATTTTAGTGCATGACACATAAATGTTTAATTTGTTTCAGGAAACAGTAAAAGAACATATCTTTACATTTGGTGCTGATGGCATACATGTAAGTGACATTGTATTAATAATGTATGTAGTTCCACGTTACCTCACTTGCTTTTCTATAAATCCTGTGCACTAACAAATACAATTATCTTACTTAAAATTTTAGGCAAATGATTTATTTAATTTCCCAACTATGCTGTCAGCTATGACTGATGTTTAGCATTGAAATAAGTATGTCTACTGTATGATTGTTTGTTTGTCATCAGTCTTTCGACTGGTTTGATGCGGTCCTCCATTTTAGCCTATCTTGCGCCAATCTCTTCATTTCCACATATTGTTTACAGCCCACATCCTCAAAAATCTGCGTCACATATTCCAATTCCCCCTACAATTCTTCCCTTCAACTGTTCCTTCCATTACCAAATTAACCCGTCGACGTGGTAGTTTAAATACCCCGCATATACTGCTGTCGTGCTGTTCCTGCGGTAGTATTTTTTAAATGCCCGTTTAAATTTTGCTGTAAAATACTCTTTTTTCATAACTTTTGAACTATATGAGATATAATTATGAATTTTTCACTGAAATCCTCTTAAAAGATGGTTTTATAATCTTACCTTATAAGATGAGATGTGTGAGCAGTGGAAGCAAGTCGATTAGAAGTTTAGTTTCAGAAAAAAACGGAGTGTACAACAGCCGTTTCTTTGAATAGTAAGATCTAAGTGTAGGCTTTTGCACAATGCCCATCAACATAAATA
The DNA here is from genome assembly GCF_977971745.1 of Zootermopsis nevadensis. Lineage (NCBI taxonomy): Eukaryota > Metazoa > Arthropoda > Insecta > Blattodea > Termopsidae > Zootermopsis > Zootermopsis nevadensis. The sequence continues at coordinate 15,112,119 of NW_028259139.1, read as the reverse complement.
GAGCCAAAAGAACGTAAATTTCGTCCACTGTAACATCTTGCCACTTCCTAATCCTAGAGCGATATGTGAGAGGATTGGCACTTTTTGATATTTCTTGCTGAGCATATCTGTTGGTTTGATCAGCAATGTGCTGCACAAGTGCTATATCGAAAATATTTTCGAATAAACTCACGACATCTAGTTCAGCAGTGTCGAACTGGGGACCACATACATTACAAAATGCTTCTCGTGAAGCAGGAAATGAGTCTATATTTTCCCACAAAAACTTGTTGGAAACCACACCTGCATGTACGATGTCGTCCTGTCGACCACGTCTACCATTATCACAATCACTATCGCTAAACACGACAGTTCCCGGTGTCACAAACTGTGTATAATCAATGTCAAATACACTATCATCGTCCGAACTATATTCACTTATACTATCATCTTCTAAAACTTCATTTAAAACTTGTATTTCTTCAAGCTCCGTCAAGGGTCGACTTGTCGAAGAGAAAGCCATTGTAAACTACCAGGTCAGGCGTTTATTTTTAGACTCTCCCTTGCAGGTCATTGGAATGTAACCCTGTTGCCACATGTATACACATAGAGCTTTATTTCCACAACAGGCGAGAACAAACCTCATCGCGCTGGCGTTATTTATTCCATACTTATGGGCGTTTTAAATTAGGCTTTGAGGCTCGCGTGTTTATACGTAAATCCACAAGAACTTTAATTTAAATGCCCGCGTGTGTACACGTAAAACCACGTCTGAGGGTTAACCAATCCAGGGTGCCTCAGAATGTGTCCCACTATCCTATCTCTTCTTCTGGTAAGATTTTTCCATAGACTTTTCCTTCGCCTATCCTAAGACCAGCTCATTTCGTACTTTATCAGTCCACTTAATTTTCAACATCCTTCTATAGCGCCACATTTCAAATGCTTCTATCCTTCTTCTTTCTGGCTTTCCCACTGTCCATGTTTTGCTTCCATATAGCGCTGTGCTCCAAACACATAACTTCAGAAAAATCTTTCTTAATTCCAGGTCAATGTTTGACACTAGTAGACTTCTCTTTTTGAAGAAGGCTCTTTTTGCGTGTGCTAATCTGCTTTTAATGTCTTCCTTGCTTCATTCATCTTTGGTGATTTTGCTTCCTAAATAACAGAATTCCTTCACTACTCCTTCCACTGTGTCTTTCCCAATTTTGATAATTAATTGATCATTATTCTCATTTCTGCTGCTCCTCATAACTTTTGTCTTGATTTTGTTTGTCCTTAAGCCAAATTGCTCACTGAGTAATCTATTCATACCATTAAATAATTTCCCTACATCTTCCTTCCTTTCAGCCAAAAGGGTAATATCATCAGCGAACCTTAACAATGCTATCCTCTCCCCTTGAACCTTTATTCCTATCCTGAGCTTTTCTTTCACTTCCTTCATTGCTTCCTCAACATACAAGTTAAACAGCAGGGGCGATATGCTGCATCCTTGTCTTACTCCCTTTTTAATAAATGCGTCTTTCTTGATTCTCCACTTTTATCATGGCCACCTGATGCTTATGAATACTGTAAATAACTCGTCTATCTTTATACTTCAGCCGTACCTTCCTCAAGATTTCAAACGTCTTATTCCACTTTACGTTGTCAAAAGCCTTCTCCAAATCTTCAAATCCCATAATTATATCTTTATTTTTCTTAATCCATCCTTCTATAATTAAACGTAAGATCGGAATTGCCTCTCGAGTACCCATACTTTTTCTAAAACCAAACTGATCCTCATCTAGTGCCTCTTCAATTTTCCTTTCTATTCTTCTGTATATTATTCTAGTTAATAATTTTGATGCATGAGATATAAAGCTCATTGTGTTGTAGTTCTCACATTTGTCTGCTCTTGCTTTCTTGGGAAGTGCGAAGATAATGCTCTTTTAGAAGTCTGATGGTATTTCTCCGGACTCATAGATTTTGGACACCAGATTGAATAACCTTCTAGTTCCTTCATCCTCCATAGATTGCAATAATTCTGAAGATATGTCATCTACTCCCACTGCCCTGTTTGAGCCTAAGTCTTTCAGAGCTCTGTCAAATTCAAATCGTAGTACTGGAACTGTGCAATAACATAAGATTATTATTATTATTACCATCCATAAAATGTCACTATTCTGATGATAGTGACTACATAGTCTAAGGCAGTGGTCCCCAATGTGGTGCCCGCAGGCACCATGGCGCCTGCCAAGGCTATTTTCGGGTGCCTGCGTTGTTACGGAATAATGAAGGCCGTTCAACCATGAACATTATAAAATCAAAGCACAGATCTCGACTTATTAACACCCATCTTGACGATTGTTTGCGAGCAAGAACATCATCCTACACCCCCAAATTTAAAAAACTGGCCGATGAAATGCAGTGCCAAACATCACGCTAACTTCTCACTTGAGTAATAATAATTGTACTTATAAAACTACGCATTTTTGATTGCATGGTTTCTTGTATCATTAAACGTGTTGTTTTGTGTATTATTTAGTGTCTAGAGAAAAGAAAATTTGGCTTTGTTAATTGGTTGGTGGCCGCCACGATCTCATAAACTCTCAAATGTGCCCGTAGGCACAAAAGGGTTGTGGACCACTGGTCTAAGGCATAGGTCCCAAGCACTTGGGCATGGAATCAAGGATTTGAATCCCACTCAAGGCACGTATGTTCACCCGCGTCTTTCTGTGTTGTGCTCCTCTGTGTAGGTAAAGGCCTTACATTGAGCTGATCACTCGTCCAAGGAGTCCTACCATTCATAATTTCAGAATTATTTCTGAATCCATAAAGGCTGAAGAAGAAGAAAAAAGAATATGAAATTGTCACTATTAAGTCAAACTGAAAGGACAAGTGATGACTACTCAGTTTGTTTACTTATTACTTTGTCAACTTACTTGATTTTTTCAAACTTTGCAGGTATTTTCATATTTCCTCTTAAAATATATTTACCTGGTGATTACTGTCATATATGATGCCTTGTCTAATCCTGACCAGGGTCCTTTGAAAGCCACCATTGACAGGATTAAAGCTGCTGTAACTAAAGTGATGGATTTAGCTATTCCCTTTGGTGGTTTAGGAAGAATAAGTCGATGACAGAGGCAGTATGACTTCAGAATCGTTGGCAAACATCGACCAGACTACACAGCGCAACAACCCAGAAGACAGAAATCTTCATACTCACTGCTGTGAAAACCTCAAATCTTAAATTTATAAACTTGTCAGGAGACTAAAATATGTCCTTCCTCAGTTGAAACAGCTCAGAAATTTTCCTTTTTTTCAGTGCTGTTTCCTCATGCATTACTTGTCCATCTGCTATGTGTGTGTGTACATCAGCCGCGAATGCCATTAATTCAGTCGTATGTTTCAGATGCATTGCGCCATTTGCAGTAATGCAGGCGAAGTGTTCGTTTGCAGCAATCCACAATGCTGCAAGTAAGTGATTTCTTCCTTCATTCTGAATGTTATGAAGTCCGGTGAAAATGTTGTTTTAATCACCATCATCATAATAGACTGACGAAAATATTTCGACTTCTCAAGAAAATTTTAGGACAGCAGCAAACTGCTATAAGCATAAAGTATTTGGGATGCATTTTCCATTCACTGTTGTGTTAGTTTCTGTACACTTTTGAAAAATAAAACACAGAAATTAGGTAGCAATAAATATATGTCACTGTAAATTAAGAACAGAAATTATGCAATTTTAGTGAGAAATATCTATAATCATATTGCGTTCAAACTTCTTTAAGCATTCTACCTCCAGTTTTAACAAGAGGCTGGTGATATTGAATTTGAACAAGGAAAATTCATTATTGCTGTTTCTCTAGTCTTGAACCATTCACAATGCCAAAATTAAACAATGACGTTTTGGGAGCTGACCCTGCTTTCATCTTCAAGAGATAATGCCTACTCTGTTGGGTGTGACAGAATGGGCTAATCCCACAGATTGAGATTCACCTGAAGACAGAAGCAGAGCAACTTCCTGAAATGTAGTGGTTTCATTTTAGAATACTGTATGATGGATCAAGTCCAAAGAAACAGCAATACTGAATGTAACACGCCATCATTAAGACCATCTATCCTTCACACTGAACGTTTTAGTTTTTTAAGATAGTTATATACTAAATATCTTGCAACAGTGATTCTCCAACTTTCTCAGTTCACACAGAACCTGGATATCATGGTGCTCTTTGCAGACCACCCAGAAACATGTTTTTATGACACCAATCAAATTAAGAACAATGTTACTATAAAGTTTTCAGCCAAATTGGCGGCTGAAGCGTGCACCAATCACATGTGCTGTGCCATGGTAGGAAGTAGTGGTGGTAGGTGGAGGGGTGAGATAGTGAGGAAACAACATAGAGTGGTGCCAAATGTAGCATCGTGGAACATTGGATTCCAGTGAATGGTTACAACACTACGCAAAGAACATGCAAGAATTGGCAACAATGCAGTGCGGCTGCTGATGCTTCTACCACGGGGTTTCTGATCAGACTGAGATCTCCCTGCTTACCAACAGACCTTCTTTGCGCTGATTGGTCACTCACAAAGAGCAGAACTCGACTCAGCCGCCAATTCCACTGAAAAATAGTATGCTGTCATGTTACATTACAGTCTGCACAGCTCAACAAACAATAAATAAAAATTGTACATAACTTTTATCAAATTTTAGAGTATACTGCCATGTCTGCATTGATTTGCTGGCTTCAGAAGGGGCAAAGAATTGGATACGGGAAAAGGAACCGTGGCTTTGTTTTCTGTGTGATGATCCATTGTCATCTATGCATGGTTTCATAAAGCCAAGACCCGATTGGATGAACTGTCAGAGGGTATGTACATGTCTATTGTAAAGCTGTCTTAATATGCCTGCTGCCCATGAACTTTAACCTTTTATTGCCATCTGTCTCAGAGAAATGCTATACAAGGATATTTAAACTTGCATGTACGGTTTGTTTTAAAAAATATCTACCATGCTGCAAGTGTAAATGTGTTACTCTTGTTACAGATTTCTGCTCTTTTCCCAGCGAATAACATTATGTCATCCATTCCTCTGTCAAAAAAATCAAAATCTGGCTTGAGGGTGTTGTCTCTCTTTGATGGAATTAGTACAGGTAAGATTGACAATTCGGAACCTAAAAGCGTTTTGTGAATCAGATTACACTATATTACAGTTGTATAAGATGGTAAGCTAAGATTCATGATCTTTTAGATGAATTTAACATGTATTCATAATTGACAGGTTGCTATTTTCCACACATTTTAATTTGTTGGAATTTCAAGAATGGTTATACACAGCATGAGGCTCAGCAAAAACAGTAGTTACCAGCACATAATTTATGAGTTAGAGTTCTATACTTTTTAATTCAATAATACTCCAGTGTTCTGCAACCTTTATTTGCCCACACCACACCTTAATTTGCCAGACTTACTGAGTGGTCCTGAACAACATTATAATGCCTGATGTCATTATAGTAACATATTAAGGGGCCAAGTAACATCTGACCATGTTTGTAGTTTATTTTTTACCATACTTGTTTTATTTTTGAAGATATTAGACACATTAAAAACAAAACATGTGTCTCTTTCATATCTGAAGTGTTTAACTATATAGAATTAAAATAAACCATAAATCTGATTAAAATAAATGGTCAGTGACTTACTCATGTGTGTGGTCTTTTGCAGTACTATGTATGCACTGTGAGTGACATCTCAGTGGAATATCTTGAATGATGATTCGATTAGTATTTAACTTATGACACTTGCATCTGACACATTGGTAAAAGGTTTCCTGCATACCACGTCTGGGCACTAACAAAGGTTGAAAGAAAAATTCTCACTGCTGGATGTGTGTGACTGACTTGTTATTTGCTGAAATTCCAGTTTGGTTCCTTGCAGGAATGGTAGTTCTCAAAATGATGGGAATAAAAGTTGAAAAATATTATGCTTCAGAAGTGGACAAAGATGCTATAAATGTTAGCAAAGTTAATCATGGAGACAGCATTGAGCATATAGGAGACGTAGAATTGTTGAGCCCCGAAAAGTTGTCTCGTCTTGGTCCCATAGATTTGCTCATAGGTGGTTCTCCATGTACTGAATTAAGTCTGGTCAACCCTGCTCGCAAGGGCCTCTACGGTAAGTGGGTACTGTTTAGGTAAGCACATTACAGTATTCTTAACATTTTAAAACCAAAGATCTTATGAGTAATATTTCATAATTCATTTCGTATTGTGAAGGAAACAGTACATTTCACCATTACAAAGATCAATTTGTTAATGCTGTTTAAGGAATTTACTCTCTGTTTACACTGATTATCATATGAAACACACAAATAAAAATGCATTTTTCAAGCAGGTGGGACACATATTTACCACTTGGCTGTAAAGGTTTTTTTTTCTGCTCTGTAGAAACTGACTGTCACATCACCAATACACTCTCTGGCACTCGTACTGAATTATGATTTGTCTGAATTCTGTAACAACATAGTATTTTCAATGATTACAGAAACTGAGATGTCTCACAACATTCAAATTAATTTCCCAGAAACATAAAACAGTCTGTAATTCTGCTAATGACAACCCATATTTTCATTTCTAAGATCTATAAATTTCTGCATTAAGATTCCAAAGAGATAATATTCCCCCCCCCCACATTATATGTTTTCATCAAATGCTGGTGCACTGCCCTGTTGGAAAAAACAATTACTTCAGTTCAGAGTGTCCAGAGTATTATTAATATAACACTTTGAGATATTCTCAGATATAACAGTACCCTCATTATTTTGTGATAATACCTTTTATTAAATTTGGCCATAATGCTAACTAGCATAGGTTCGAACAGAACTCCTTTCAGCTGCTGATCACATAACTAAATGGAAGGTCTATCTAATATGCAAAATATGTGTGTTTTCATTGCTGAAAGTCACCATATCTACTGCAGTAAAATTGTAAACAAAACATGACATACGTAGACATTATGATACAAATACTGTATTTCATGTCAGCATGTCATAGCCATTCAACTCGTTAAAACAAGTCTTAAAGAATAGGGTCAAATGTTTTGGTTAGATTAATCTACCTCACAATGGGGTCCAGTGAATGGCTGTTTGTAAACACCGAAAAGAAACGTAAGTCCCATAGAAGGTGGAGAATTTTCTGACTTAAAAAAACAATTACTGGCTTTTAACATGGACTCTGTTTGAGGGAGTTAATTAATCAGAGTAGATAAGATCTGATGTTCTACAGTTACAAGTGATGTTATATCTAGGAAAATATTCTGTTTCATGTAATAAGACATTAAACATTATACAGTGGTTATGATGCATTTTCTTCAGAAACACTGTGATGTTGGTTGATCTATTTTGTTTAGCAAGATATATACATCACAACACTGAAATATAAGACTGAATAACTTTTGCAGTATCATTCACAAATATTAATTCACTGATGTGTTTTTCTTTCTTCAGACACAGAAGGATCTGGTTACTTATTCTTTGATTTCTACCGAGTTTTGATGACACTTCAAGTACTGCATGGTAAAAACATATTCTGGATATTTGAAAACACTGCTTCAATGCCATACAGATTGAGGAATGTTATAACTAGGTAATGCTTTAATTAGGTCAAAGCTTGAGTATGCCTTAGTTGTGTGGAATAATCTTACACAGACAGATTCTAATAAATTGGAAAATATTCAAAGAAAATTTGCCAGTTTGTGCAATTACCGATTTTTTCAGTTAAATATCCCATGCAAATATGAATTGATCCTATCTACTTTAAATTTTAGAACACTTTATTCCAGACGACAACATCTTGACGCTTTATTTCTTGTTAATGTCTTTAAGGGCAAAATAAATTGCAATTCCATTATGGATGCTGTTGGTTTACGTGTGCCAGCGAGGCAAATAAGAGAATTTTCTACTTTTAGTGTGAGCAGTGCACTAAGACATAGTCCTTCAGCCAGGTGCGTCATCACTGCAAATGACGTATGTAAATCTTTGGACGTATTTCGCATAACATTGTCTCCCTTGAGGGCACGTTCTCAATAAGGGAAAAGATCTAGATAGGTGTCTTGGTAGATGATCTAGCTTGGTTATCTGTTTTTTGTATTTCTTTAACGTTTTACAATTATATTAGTGTTCCCTAGGTGGATTATTGGTTTTTATTTATATTTCTTCATTTATTTTGCTTTGTGTTTAATATTGTTTCTTTTTTGGGCTTCCCTGCATTTGGCTGTTATATTTAATACTGTACATGTATAAGTTTAAGTAATCTCTTTTTGTAGTATTTTTCTTTATTATTTCATTATTATTGTATATATTATCAGTGTTTGCCTGTTATTGGCTTCTTGCTGTTGGCAAACACGCAAATAAATTAATTGAATTGAATATGATACATTTTTATATTTAGTCTCATTTGTTTGTTTTTGTTGTATTTGTAATGTTTTACTTTTATTATTATTGGAATGAATGTAATCATTGTATTATATTTCATCCTGTAATGTTGTACAATGCTTGACTGTTATTGGCCTTATCTGGCTGTTGTCAAGCACTTAAATAAATTAATTGAATTGAATTGAAGCTATAACATAAACGTTCATGACAAATTGCATGTGTAATATACACCAAGATGTTACATGTTGTATGACTGAGAATATATTTTGTTTGAAGGTTCCTAGGTTGTGATCCAGTCGTTATTGATGCATCATGGTTGTCTGCACAGCGCCGGGCACGTTTTTTCTGGGGCAACATTCCGGGTTTGGGAAGGACAGAGCTTCCCGAGATTAATATGAAACTAGATGAATGTCTGATGCCAGGCATGGAAAGGAAAGCTGTGGTTGAAAAAATAAGGACAGTGACCACCCAGTCAAACTCTCTTCTTCAGGGTGAGTGACATCACGCTAGTGTAAGTCGTCTATTGTGCAATTCTGTCACTGGCACACTGCATGGTCCTATACCTAACCCTTTCGCAACCAATATAGTTAGCTAGTTATATTATTTTATATGTATCATGTTAAGAAGTATGTGATTCTTCTTTTGTTTTTCTGTAATCCTAAGGCAGTCATGTGTTATATTATACTGTGTGAGCTTCTTATTATTGGAGAGCTTCTCTCTGTCAGAGGCAAGTAAATAAATAATTAAATGTTTTTGGACTTATTAAAAAGTTCTTTATCACAAATTTTTGGAGAGATAGGTAATGAAGATTGCTGTCTTCTGGGTTGTTGCGCCATGTAGTCTGGTAGATGTCCACCAGACTACATGGCGTAACAACCCAGAAGACAGCCATCTTCAGACTCGCCACCGTGAAAACCCCAAATCCTACAGAACGGTAATACTTTCTGCTGCACTGAACTCCAGTCTGTAATTTACATTGCTATGCCGAAAATTAACTACTGTTGGGATTTATTTGGTATTTCAGGTAAGAATAGGATATTTCCTGTGAAAATGAAAGAGGAAATGGACGCAGTATGGATAACAGAACTGGAAGTTATCTTTGGTTTACCACTCCATTACACAGACACTGGGAACCTTCAGTTACGTGAACGACGACAACTTCTGGGCAGAGCATGGAGTGTACCTGTGGTAAAACACATCTTGCAACCACTGAAGTTGTATTTCAAGTGTGAAAGGGAGAAAAGTGTAAAACAGGGGAAAATGACCACATAAAGCACATGTGGAACCAATACCATTAGAATCATCACTACCACATTCCAAATTCAGGTTATCATGTCTTTCAGTTTTAAATCGTCTTACTTTTGGTCTTGGTTCAGATACATGTTCATTACTTCTCTTTTTACTGGATACATCTTACAGTTTTACTATAGTTTTGCCAAATTTCATGAAAGGTTTACTCCATTTCACAGGGCTGCTGCAATAACATTTGTCTGAAAAAATTATTAAAAACTTTGTCAAATTATGAGTTGTATCATGTAGCATCTATTGCATGCACGTGCACAGAGACACAACATTCACAGCAGGGTAAAAAAATTTCAAAACTTAGTCAGGATTGGCCTTAGAAGCTGGGCTGTCACCCAAGTCAGACAGACTTCAGTATTTTGAAGAATATTATCAATACAGTTTCTTTAACCAATCAAAGCCCATGTGTGTTTAATTTTATGGTCCTTGTTGCATCCAATCTGTACATGTGACATACTGTAATAATGTGTTCAGAACAAAGCTTTCACCAGTCATATAAGTATGCAGAGTTGTCAGATAACAATGATGAAAAAGTATGTACTCAATTGAATAAAAATTTTCTTGGATATTATCCATCGTCTAGATAGAGTCCCATCTCCGAAACGTCGTTTTACGTTTTATATTTACTAGACGATGGATAATATCCAAGAAATTTTTTATTCAATTGACTCTTCACCATCGTCAAGAAGTTTTAAGTATGTACTCATTCTAGACTCTACGATAGTGAAATGTGACTAGAAGAGGTTTTCAGCCGTTTCACGTGATAACACCTTGCAAACGCAGTAACATCAAGCTTTCTTATGAAAACCTATATTTTGTTAATATACTATAGCTCCTGAGCAAATCAAGAAATGAAATAGTTAACATTTGGTCAATTTTAAATGGCTATGAGCAACAGCTTGCTCTATTGCTCATGTTGTGGAATGAATATCATGGGAAGCCTAAGTTTCCTCTCCATCAGGTTCAACACCTTCACGTGATGCCTGGAGAAAACTCTGTAGAATATATGGAAAGAGCAGAAGTTCCTCTATACCTGGCATTTCAGTTTGGGGTAACATGATAACATGCCCTTGTGAAGTCGCTGAAACGCTTGAATCTTCATTCGCTTTCATCAGCAGTTTTGTACACTATGACCCAACACTTTTACAAATTAAGAGCAATGTGGAGAAAAAGAGATTAATTTTAAATTTGCAAGGGAAGAACATTACGTGCCCTTTTCAATGGACTGCCAATCTACAACTGCATTTGGACGGAGAATGCCTTTCTTCTTATGTGGAAAAAAGGTACAACAATCTGCATTTTGAAACTGGGAAGGACTCTCTCCTAGTCACAAGTTCCAAGCCTATATAATTAGCCAGTTGTTTATGTAAAATCCTAGAGCAAGTGGTTAACCACCAATTTACATGGACAATGGAACACGATGGCCACCCATCTAATTCCTAGTGTTAATTCAGATGTCAACACTCAAGAGTACATCACCTGGTCCAACTGCAGCATTTTACATTATATGTATATTATATATAATGTCTAGGGTTCTAGGCAAAGTTTTCCTATCTCCACACAAAATAAATAAATAGTGATAAAATAAAGATACAAAAAGCATTTAAATAAAAAATACTTTTCCCTCAACTATAAAGGGAGAATACTGCAAAAGTAGTTATGCTTTGTCTAGAACATAACATACAGAACAACAATTTGAGTAAAGTTCATATGTAACTGATAAAACTTACATAATTTTGGACCTTATCAAGTGGAGTTTCAAGAGGTAAATTATCTTTTGCTGACTCAGTTTGGGTGAAATTCTTCAGCAGCCTCCTGATGGTATTCTGTGCATTCACACATCCTGAATACAATCCATAAGATAATCCTCCAGGGAGGAGACATCAGTCAGAAATTTAAAATAACAAAATATGTAACTGAAAAAGTTTTCTCGAAAAGCATCGAAATTAAGTGCATGAACCTGTCCAACTTTCAACAAAAGGGGTGTCCAAGATATAGGGTATTGTGGACATGTAAAATTGTAGAATATTCGCCGGTTCCAATTAAAAGGGTTGTCCAGGATATAGGGGTGTCCAACTTGAGGGATTTTACTGTACATAATTACGTTTTAATATTAATCATGCAACTGTTGACGATGAGGAAGTCAGAGTGATTGTTGAGGAGGAGAAAATTCTTCGCTTATTGGGGAAACCTTGCAAGCACTGGAAGTGTCAACATCAAGTTGTGTCTTCTGTCTAGGAATGGACAAGTAGGAATTGGCCTTTTTTAAGTTCCACCCCGGCAAGCTTTCCCGGGCAGTCCGCAAAAAGCTGAAGGCGACATCACAGCTGTGGGAAATCAAGAGACCGTGGAATCCACTGTTTCTTGAATTCTCACAGCGGTGCTGTCCGACGTCAGCTTCCTCAGGAAGATCCAGAAAAGCTTTCCGGGGTGGGACATGAAATAGGCCAACTTCTACTTGTCCATTCGTAGACAGAAAAAACAACGAGAAATTGCTCCTTCCAGTGCTCGCACGGTTCTCCAAATCCGCGAAGAATATTCTCCTTCTCAACAATCACTCTGAATATTTCATCATCACACAATTCCATGGTTAATATTAGAACGTAATGATTGGGGCCCCACCCCGCCCCAATCTGTGGTTGCCAACCTAAATTTCTAACGCAACCTCCAATTACCTAAATGGCGACGGAGTGGCGACTCGCATCACCCGCTTGGTCATCTTCCAAAAGCGACTGGTCCTCGCAGTCCAAGGATTACAGCGTGACCGTCAAATTTTCGCTCCTCCACTTGTTGAGACGATAGGTCTGCGATCTCTGAATGCGGGATGGGGCCCCAATAATTACGTTCTAATATTAATCATCCAACTGTTGACGATGAGGAAGTCAGAGTGATTGTTGAGGAGGAGAATATTCTTCGCGGATTGGGAGATCCCTGCGAGCACTGGAAGTGTCAACATCTCGTTGTGTCTTCTGTCTACGAATGGACAAGGAGGAATAGGCCTTTTTTAAGTTCCACCCCGGCAAGCTTTCCCCGGGCCGTCCGCAGGAAGCTGAAGGCGGAGATCACAGCTGTGAGAAGTCAAGAGACCGTGGAATCGGCCGCGGAAAAAGCGTTGTGCGATCTGATCACTGGCTAGTCCAGTGGGCTCACGCACGTCTGAAACGTATGGTGGGATGTGAGTTGGTCCGTGTCTCCCACAATTCACTGAGACCCACCGCGAGGATGCGGAAAGACAACGACTTGGATGCGTCTAACTCGGGCTGTTCAGTGGAACACGCCTCTAGGCGCTTGGCACTCGGGCCACTGTCCGGAGCCGAGACCTTTTCTCTGCCGCTACAGACAATAGTTCTCAGACCTGATGGCCCGGTGCATAAAACCACTGCTTTCAATTCCACGGGCGAACAAGCCGCTTGCGGTAACCGGCATTACTGCTACGCTGAGGACAGCGCGGCGTACACTGGTGTGGCGTTTGGGCGACCGGATAAAGTGGCGACTTCTGGGTAGTTTCCTCGGCACCGCTCCCCACTAAAGTACCCAGAAATCCACCTGAGCGGCCGCCCATTTAACCGGTTGCGCGGCCTTAACGCCGGTGCACGCCGCGATCACATCAGCATGGCTAAGTTGCCGGCCACTGGCAGCGACGGTTTCGCCCGTGGAGGCAGTGTGTTTAGCCACGGGGCCTTGGGCGCAGAGAGGCTTCGAATGGGCGGTAAAGGCGAGGACGAGGCTCTGAACATTGGACCTGACGCCGCACGGCAAAATGGCTGGTTCCACCGAACAGCCCGAGTCGGACGATTCCAAGTCGTTGATATTCCGCTTCCTCGCGGTGGCTCTCGGTGCATTGTGCGATGCACGAACCAACCCACATCCCACCATGCGATTCAGACGTGCTTGACCCCACTGGACTTGAAAGTGATTAGATTATACAACATTTTATAAGCGGCGGAATCCACGTTTTCTTGACTGGGTGGTACTGGAAAAAGGCCAATTCCTTCTTGGCCATTCATATACAGATATCAGAACGAAATGTTGCCTCTTCCAGTGCTCGCACGGTTCTCCCAATCCGGGAAGTATATTCTCCTCGTCAACAATCAATCTGACTATCTCATCGTCACACAGTTGAATGATAAATATTAGAACGTAATGATTGGGGTCCCAACCCGCCCCAATCTGTGATTGCAAACCTAAATTTCTAACGCAACCTCCAATTACCTAAACGGCGACGGTGTGGCGACTCGCATCACCCGCTTGGTCATCTTCCAAAAGCGACTGGTCCTCACAGTCCAAGGATTACAGCGTGACCGTCAAATTTTCGCTCCTCCACTCGTTGAGACGATATTTCTCCGATTTTTGAAGCGGGATGGGGCCCCAATAATTACGTTCTAATATTAATCATGCAACTGTTGACGATGAGGAAGTCAGAATGATTGTTGAGGAGGAGAAAATTCTTCGCTGATTGGGAGATCCCTGCAAGCACTGGAAGTGTCAACATCTCGTTGTGTCTTCTGTCTACGAATGGAAAAGGAGGAATTGGCCTTTTTTAAGTTCCACCCCGTCAGGCTTTCCCGGGCCGTCCGCAGGAAGCTGAAGGCGATATCACAGCTGTGGGAAATCAAGAGACCGTGGAATCCACTGTTTCTTGAATTCTCACAGCGGTGCTGTCCGACGTCAGCTTCCTCAGGACGGCCCGAAAAAGCTTTCCGGGGTGGGACATGAAATAGGCCCATTTCTTCTTGTCCATACGCAGACAGAAAACACAACGAGAAATTGCTCCTTCCAGTGCTCGCACGGTTCTCCAAATCCGCGAAAAATATTCTCCTCCTCAACAATCACTCCGAATATTTCATCATCACACAATTCCATGGTTAATATTAGAACGTAATGATTGGGGCCCCACCCCGCCCCAATCTGTGGTTGCCAACCTAAATTTCTAACGCAACCTCCAATTACCTAAACGGCGACGGAGTGACGACTCGCATCACCCGCTTGGTCATCTTCCAAAAGCGACTGGTCCTCACAGTCCAAGGATTACAGCGTGACCGTCAAATTTTCGCTCCTCCACTTGTTGAGACGATAGGTCTGCGATCTCTGAAGCGGGATGGGGCCCCAATAATTACGTTCTAATATTAATCATCCAACTGTTGACGATGAGGTAGTCAGGGTGATTGTTGAGGAGGAGAATATTCTTCGCGGATTGGGAGATCCCTGCGAGCACTGGAAGTGTCAACATCTCGTTGTGTCTTCTGTCTACGAATGGACAAGGAGGAATAGGCCTTTTTTAAGTTCCACCCCGGCAAGCTTTCCCCGGGCCGTCCGCAGGAAGCTGAAGGCGGAGATCACAGCTGTGAGAAGTCAAGAGACCGTGGAATCGGCCGCGGAAAAAGCGTTGTGCGATCTAATCACTGGCTAGTCCAGTGGGCTCACGCACGTCTGAAACGTATGGTGGGATGTGAGTTGGTCCGTGTCTCCCACAATTCACTGAGACCCACCGCGATGATGCGGAAAGACAACGACTTGGATTCGTCTAACTCGTGCTGTTCAGTGGAACACGCCTCTAGTCGCTTGGCACTCGGGCCACTGTCCGGAGCCGAGACCTCTTCTCTGCCGCTACAGACAATAGTTCTCAGACCTGATGGCCCGGTGCATAAAACCACTGCTTTCAATTCCACGGGCGAACAAGCCGCTTGCGGTGACCGGCATTACTGCTACGCTGAGGACAGCGCGGCGTACACTGGTGTACTGTTTGGGCGACCGGATAAAGTGGCGACTTCTGGGGTGGTTTCCTCAGCACCGCTCCCCACTAAAGTACCCAGGAATCCACCTGAGCGGCCGCCCATTTAACCGGTTGCGAGGCCTTAACGCCGGTGCACGCCGCGATCACATCAGCATGGCTAAGTTGCCGGCCACTGGCAGCGACGGTTTCGCCCGTGGGGGCAGTGTGTTTAGCCACGGGGACTTGAGCGCAGAGAGGCTTCGACTGGGCGGTAAAGGCGAGGACGAGGCTCTGAACATTGGACCTGACGCCGCTCGCAAAATGGCAGGTTCCACCGAACAGCCCGAGTCGGACGATTCCAAGTCGTTGATATTCCGCTTCCTCGCGGTGGCTCTCGGTGCATTGTGCGATACACGTACCAACCCACATCCCACCATGCGATTCAGACGTGCTTGAGCCCACTGGACTTGAAAGTGATTAGATTATACAACATTTTATAAGCGGCGCAATCCATGTTTTCTTGACTGGGTGGTACTGGAAAAAGGCCAATTCCTCCTTGGCCATTCGTATACAGATATCAGAACGATTTGTTGCCTCTTCCAGTGCTCGCACGGTTCTCCCAATCCGGGAAGTATATTCTCCTCGTCAACAATCAATCTGACTATCTCATCGTCACACAGTTGAATGATAAATATTAGAACGTAATGATTGGGGCCTCACCCCGCCCCAATCTGTGGTTGCCAACCTAAATTTCTAACGCAACCTCCAATTACCTAAACGGCGACGGAGTGGCGACTCGCATCACCCGCTTGGTCATCTTCCAAAAGCGACAGGTCCTCACATTCCAAGGATTACAGCGTGACCGTCAAATTTTCGCTCCTCCACTCGTTGAGACGATATTTCTCCGATTTTTGAAGCGGGATGGGGCCCCAATAATTACGTTCTAATATTAAAATAAGAATTGCGTAGTTGAGCAAAAATTACTTCTTGTGACAACAAGCAAAGCATTAACACCTGAAGAATTTCTTAAACACTGAATCTTTAACTCTTCGGTGACCCGAGTATTATCAAAATAACAAAATCTCACGGTGAGGCTGCTGAGAGCTCCTCGTTCTTCCAACGACCGGCAGATGGTGACGCTGTACTTGGATCTCGTCTAACAATGGCTCCGCCAAGCACAGCATTAGCACACTCGCTTCTCACATAATAGTTGCACTTTATTCTTGAAGCACAAATGTTTATCACCGCGTTCACAAATTACCGCCACCGGACTCTATCCTGAGCTAGCTGCATCCACAACGACTCCCTGTGAACCCTGTCCCTAGCATCACCACACACACGAATTAATATCTAAATTTCTGTTTACACACAGGGCCCTCAATTTTTACTCAAGCCTAAACGGACATTACACTCACTTCTCAGAATTTGCGTAAAGTATTTTAAATATACGTCAGTTTTCCCGATTCCAAACCAGAAAGATTTTATCCTACTTCAACTGTAAAGTGATCAGAATCATTACAATTTTTCAATCATTAAAATCATAATAGTCGTTAAATAAAATCGATCATTAAACATTTAATTTGAATTTAAACCGAAAACCAATTCCGTATTGTCAACGTGCATGTAAACTCTAGTAAAACTTCAAAGGAATAAAAGAAATTTTAACAGATGACATAACTAAGTGACTTTATATTAAAATATAGGAATTTATAACCACAATGACAAGATTACGAGTTAAAAGAAATGTTTAATGATATCTAAATATTTACCCCTGAAGAGGCGGCTAATCGCTATTACGTGACGCCAAACTCACATTCCCAATTTGAACTTCCTTCTCATTTTATACATTTTGAAAGTTTCTTTACACTGTCATATTTCGAGAAATCCGACTTTTAAAATATCAACTTCCACAGGCGATTCTTAAAATACTTCAAAATCTTTTGCGTAACAGAAACACTTCTTCGAAACCAATTTTTGTTCTATTTATAAAAAAAAAATTCTTGTCATAAACCGAACTTGACTGCCCATCCGAGAATTCCCAAATTCGTAGCCTCTCTTCATTAAAACTAAACTGACTTCTTACCGTTTTTGCCTTTTGGTGGGGTACGAGAATTATTCACACTTAAGAATTAAACACTTATTTAAACTCCGCCATTATCAAATCAAGCAAAACAAAGTCCGAGTCACAGGACAGATTTCACTGCACGACCAACAACGACCAAAGTCCAACTAGAACTGACTGGGTCTGTTATTTTTACTGAAGGCAACAATCAAATGAACACCTGCGTCTAGATGACGTCATCATAAATAAACTCAATGTTCCCCATTGTTCTTTTTAGCGATTGCGCAATAATACGAAATGAGGATTCCTAGAAATAAAATTCTTCTTCTTAAGACCAAAGAGATTTTTGACAAAAATACGTCTATAAGGAAGGGTCATTCGGCAAAAAAGTGTAACGAAAAACGGAAACGAAAAAGGGGAACTAAAGAGTGTAAGATGGTTTCCTAGGAAACATCATCTGTTTATCAACCAATAAACAACAATGGTTACCTAGGAAACGTCACCTGTTTATCAACAAATAAACAACAATGGTTACCTAGGAAACATCATCTGTTTATTAACAAATAAACAATGGTTACCTAAGAAACTTCATCTGTTTTTTGTTACCTACGAAACGTCAACTGTTTACTCAACATTTTTGTTACCTTATCTTACCTTACATTACATTAAAATACATTACTTTACATTACATCCAGCTACCACAGACCAATCTTAAGCGTAACTAATTTAAGTTTAATAAGCAATGTCTTAATCAAACTTTACTCAAGTGTAAAGCATGTATAAAATAAATATTTAGAATAAAGCAAATATATAAACTTCCTTTCCGTATAGACGTATTTACGTCAAATTCTCCGGAACCGTGGTTCCACTGACAACTTTTACTAAAGCACAAAAGTAGAATTTATGTTGTAAGAATTTCAACCAGCAAAAAAGAAATTTTCGATCCACCTAAAACCAGACGGAAATTTATCCCTACTGTGCTACATGACTAGCTCCTCTCAACTTCAGTTTAATAATGATCCACATTATTATTATCCTCACAGTTACTTTTTCATCTTGCATGTGGTCCATAACCCCTCAGTATTTCTGCCTAAAATACACGAAAACTTTCCCATACTTTCTGCGTGCACTTCCCATCTTATCGTCTGTAATCTGACTACTCCACCAACACTAGGTGTGGAGTTCAAATCATGAAGCTTTTGTTACAACTTCCCATTCTCTCAATGCGTTCTTTTGAGTGTCCAGAACAGAAGTTTAAACTTTCGAAACCCATTTCATCTTCCCAAATGAAATTATTGTTATAACCTTATAAACACGCATCTAAATTTTGTACCAAAATTTTCTTCCACTCGTTGGCGACTATGCGGATTAAAAGTCTTATAAAAGTGTTGTAATTAGTCCTGGTAACTTGGATTTAACGGGCGAGCATTGGTTCATTAAAATTACAATAAACGTATAAACAATTATAATTACAATAAAATACATTAATGATTCTTAAAGGTCCTTATTTACTGATCGGCGCTGGATCTAACAAATCCCCGTAACTAACGAATGACCCTTCCGTATAGACGTATATACGTCAAAAGAAGACAAGCCTAATTCTCTTACACGAGTTCACAAATGCAGAAGAAAACATTAAATGTGATGAACAATAATAATAAATTGGAATCCCTTTCCTCAAACTTTCTTCAACTGTCAGAGATCACGATGTCCACCGGCACTTATCAATTTAATCAAAACTAAAATGGAGAGAGTGAAGGGCAGTATCACAGATTTCTTAATAATTCTTATATAAGACAAGTAATTGTGATATTCTAAAAGGATTTCAACAGCACAAAATTGTCTACTCTACGACGCACTTCTTCTACAAGCGATTCACTGCTCAGCTCTTCCGCAATAACGAAAGCGGATTGTTGACGGTGATAATGAAACACAACAATGACAAGTAAACAGACGACGTTTCCTTGGTAACATAACAATGCATACAAGCTGACCATTGTTATCGGTCCATATTTACACATTGTTGATACGGATCTTACACGTTTTCCTTTCACATTTTCCTTTCACTTGTTTGCCGAATGACCCTTCCGTATAGACGTATTTACGTCAAAATAGCAATTGTGTTTAAGTTACATATACAATGTGTATATATTCACACACATAAACGCACACATATCGTCAGAGGTTAAGTAGTGCAAAACCATATCTAAATATTTAACCTGAAATGCAGGCTGCTTACCGCTATTACGTGACGCCAAAATCACATTCCCAGTTTCTATTTCTTTTCCATGTTAGAATCTTAGGAAATTTTTTCCGACTGTCAAATTTCACGAAATTAGCAAATTATTGAAGTTCCAATGCACTAGAACTTCGGCTTTTAACATTTAAACTTTCAGAGACGATTCCTTCCAATCTTCGAAACCAATTTTTGTTCTACATATAAAAAAAAATTCTTGTCATAAACCGAACTTGACAGTCCGTCCGAGAATTCCCAAATTCGTAGCCTCTCTTCATTAAAACTAAACTGCCTTCTTACCGTTTTTGCCTTTTGGTGGGGTACGAGAATTATTCACACTTCCGAATTAAACACTTATTTAAACTCCGCCATTATTAAATAAAGCAAAACGAAGTCCGAGTCACAGGACAGATTTCACTTCACGACCGAAAACGACCAAAGTCCAGCGAGAACTGACTGGGTCGGCTATTGTTACTGAAGGCAACAATCAAATGAACACATGCGTCTAGATGACGTCATCATAAATATACTCAATGTTCCCCATTGTTCTTTTTAGCGATTGCGCAATATCATATAATGAGAATTCCTAGAAATAAAATAATTCTTCTTAAGACCAAAGAGATATTTGACGTAAATACATCTATAAGGAAAGGTCATTCGGCAAAAAAGTGTAACGAAAAAGTGTAACGAAAAACGGAAACGAAAAAGGGGAACTAAAGAGTGTAAGATGGTTTCCTAGGAAACATCATCTGTTTATCAACAAATAAACAACAATGGTTACCTAGGAAACGTCACCTGTTTATCAACAAATAAACAACAATGGTTACCTAGGAAACATCATCTGTTTATTAACAAATAAACAACAATGGTTACCTAGGAAACTTCATCTGTTTTTTGTTACCTACGAAACGTCAACTGTTTACTCAACATTTTTGTTACCTTATCTTACCTTACATTACATTAAAATACATTACTTTACATTACATCCAGCTACCACAGACCAATCTTAAGCGTACCTAATTTAAGTTTAATAAGCAATGTCTTAATCAAACTTTACTCAAGTGTAAAGCATGTATAAAATAAATATTTAGAATAAAGCAAATATATAAACTTCCTTTCCGTATAGACGTATTTACGTCAAATTCTCCGGAACCGTGGTTCCACTGACAACTTTTACTAAAGCACAAAAGTAGAATTTATGTTGTAAGAATTTCAACCAGCAAAAAAGAAATTTTCGATCCACCTAAAACCAGACGGAAATTTATCCCTACTGTGCTACATGACTAGCTCCTCTCAACTTCAGTTTAATAATGATCCACATTATTATTATCCTCACAGTTACTTTTTCATCTTGCATGTGGTCCATAACCCCTCAGTATTTCTGCCTAAAATACACGAAAACTTTCCCATACTTTCTGCGTGCACTTCCCATCTTATCGTCTGTAATCTGACTACTCCACCAACACTAGGTGTGGAGTTCAAATCATGAAGCTTTTGTTACAACTTCCCATTCTCTCAATGCGTTCTTTTGAGTGTCCAGAACAGAAGTTTAAACTTTCGAAACCCATTTCATCTTCCCAAATGAAATTATTGTTATAACCTTATAAACACGCATCTAAATTTTGTACCAAAATTTTCTTCCACTCGTTGGCGACTATGCGGATTAAAAGTCTTATAAAAGTGTTGTAATTAGTCCTGGTAACTTGGATTTAACGGGCGAGCATTGGTTCATTAAAATTACAATAAACGTATAAACAATTATAATTACAATAAAATACATTAATGATTCTTAAAGGTCCTTATTTACTGATCGGCGCTGGATCTAACAAATCCCCGTAACTAACGAATGACCCTTCCGTATAGACGTATTTACGTAGACGTAGACGTAGGAGTAGACGTTTCAGAGGTCCTTGCTGCCTTCGCCCCACTGCAGATCATGGCCCGGCGAACTCTGTCGTGGCTACGAGGTTGTGACTCCCTTTTATTTGAAACAGCCATGAAGCCGAAGAAAAATACAAAAAGACAGGTCTGATTCTATGACAGCGAAACATGTCTCATCGTGTTTCGTCCTCTTAAGTTTAACAATTAATCAGTTTGCGGGGTCTCATTGCAAAATTCATCTCCTTCTTCAGACTTCTTTCAAGCTTGACGCTGATTGCTTCCTGGGTGTGCGGCCATGCTGATGTAATTTTCAAATTTTTTTTTTTGAACATAAGTTAAACGTCTGTCATGTAACCGCGCTAATAATAAGTTGCTTAGAGCCTTTAAATATAGCCTCCGCCGTGAATGCAGAATTCAAAAACGCCACTGCAGTAATCATCATACGCATTTTCGTTGGAAAATCTGACGAAGAAATAAGAGTTGAGCGATTATGACGTCTATGGTCAATAATAAGATAATTAAAATTGAGCTAAGAGAAACCGGTTATGGAGATGTGAACTGGACTCAAGTTACTGTCCTATGATTGTTCACTAATAAACTTTGAGACTCAGTAACCACAGAGAACTGTTTGCGTTACTTCATAACTACTTGCTTCTGATAAGTCAGACCTTATTGGCATAAAACGTTTTCTCCATACTTTTTACTGTTTCGAATCAACATTAATTCTTAAGACGAAAGATTCGCCCAGCATCATATCTGTACTTAAACAAGACAACTTAACACACAAAATATGTACACGTTATGTTCCGAGCTGCATATCAACAAACGATGTTTCTACTGGGTATTCTTATTACTCCATCTATTCACCATTTTATAGGGCATTTACTTCTATGTACCTGAGACAGACGTTGGCCCTGAGGTAATAGTGCATCAGCTGTTTCTGAAATACATGTGTTACATGCGTTAAACAGATTTCGCGTGAGGTATTATATACTTTATATCAGCGTCTTTCGTATGAAGTATGATGTTTCTACATTGGACTTGAGACTGCCTGCTCGGCTTGATTCTCAGGCCATGTTCCGTCACTTTATGTGATTCTATGTCCACGATTGCATCTAGTAAATAAACTTCACTTAACTGCGTGTAACAGCAAAGAATTTACTGAATCTGGCAGCAGGGTTTGCATTCTGTTAACGAGTTTTAAACTCGCCTGCATACACGCGGAATTGCTGTTTGTAATCTTAGTAATGTACAATGTGTATTTTTTTAATGTGTCAATTTAATCTGAGACATTTTTGATTTTCACGGCGGTGATTCTGTTCTTGAGGGTTTGGTGCCGTCTAGACCAGTGGTATTCAACCCTTTTCGTTCGCGTACCCCCAGATATAATTTCTCTTCAACTTTATACCCCCAAAGTCGGTGTATTATTTAGTTTCCAAGTTTCTTTACGACTAGATTAACTGTAAGACTAGATCAGTTATTCTGATAATTATGGTCCTGATGATGGAGGCAGAAAGGACGTCTAAAACGTCGGTAAACTTCTACCAGATTACACGGCAGAACAACAACTCAGAAGACAGCCATCTTTCAAAGTTTTGTATTTATTGACGAAGTTTATAAGAGCAGAGTAATGAAGTGGAATATACAGTCTGTTAAAAATATTTTTATCCCACCCTTAAACATGAATATTTAAATATACGAAAGTATAATTTTACCTGGTGTTCTGAATGGGTGTGAAACCGATTTCTTGCTGCGAAAAAAAAATATATTGATTTAACTGAAGAGAAGGCTTAGATCTGAATGAGAGTAAATAACATAAGGATGGTGGTAATTAAATAATGAGAAACTTTATAATTTGTGTCTCTCAGAAAATGTTATTAGCACAGTCATATCAAGGAGAATTTAATGAACCACAGTAAACTACGCAAGGGGAAGATAAGAAATTCATAATGCATTTCAATCAGTCCACGTGAATGGAGGAGAACTCTTGACGAACTTGGGCAAGTTTGGGAGGATGGTATTTCAATCTTATATAAATAAATGCGAGCTGAATTTAGCTGGCTCAGAATCTAATCCAGGGACGTGTTGTTTTGGATGCAGCGATGAACCCTCCGGTTACAAATAAGTCTGGGAACTTAATGACCAGATTGGTGACTATCAGCTTCTAAATATATACTCTGCTATGCTGGATAACTGTTTCACACAGTTCCGTAACTTGCAAATATATTATTTTCTATTTTGCATTCGATGTTCATTATGCCAGATTCATATCTGTTGTTCCATACTTAATCGCACTACAGATGTCGCATTGCACAGTGTTCTGCCACATTTCAGTTATATTTCGTTAAATATTTATCGAATCTAAAATGTTCAAATGAAAGCTGCATGCATAGATCTTAATAACATCTGTATCACGTGTCACGGAACACCACGTTGCAGAATTAATCATTTCTGAGAAAACGAATAAAGTTAAAATTGAGCTTCATACAAAATACGGGGATAAATAAAATAATGTTCTTTTAAGTTGCAAGGTACATCGGTGGCGATTATTTATATGCCCCAGAAAAGGTGTCCAATCTACTCCATAGCTTCAACCCCAAAGCATGCTACAGGCGCTAACAACACAGACTGAGCGATCAACAAGGATCATCCGTCATCCCCTGATTTCTTCACCCATTCGTACACCTTCTCCTGCCTTAGATAATTATGGAAATACTGAAGTGTCACCCTTCCTTAAATTTAACTTATTTTCATACCGTATGCTCACAAAATTCTGGCCCCAGAACGCTGTAAATATTTTGTTTATTCTGCCAGCTGAGCTACAACTGTAGGCATGCCATTGTTCTCACCACACAAAAGACAATGAAGACGAACTACATGCAGCTGAGAAAAGACTTCTTCTTACGTAGCTTTTGAAGAAAACTACAATTTTGACTTTCCATCGCTGTTTTAAAATTGTATCAGTATAGATATAATGTATGAGTTCTTGGTATATGGCTGCATGAAATACTGTGTGCGGCTGGTTGGTGGTAATAACCACTGTAGGAAGAATACATTACGATGGGGTCTGGAGAAAACTACATAATGACGAACTTAAAAATTAATAATTCTCCCCCAATATTGTCAGGGTGATTAAGTCGAGAAGAATGATATGGACTGGTTATGTAGCACGCATGGATGGGGCAAGAGGTGTGCACCGGGTAATGGTTGGGAAACCTGAGGGGAAGAGACCGCTGGGGAGACCTAGACGTAGATGGAAGGATAATGTGTGGGAGATAGGAGTTGAAGGAGACTGGATTTTGTTGGCCCAGAACAGGGACAGGTGGAGGTCTTTGGTTAATTCGGTGATGAACCTTCGGGTTCCGTAAGCCATCTAGTTAGTTAGTTAGTCAACAAATTGCCCGCCCCTTTTGGAACTGATGGTGTTCACAAGAGCCCGTCAAAGGACAACATGATGGGTTAAATTAATCAATTCTTCTACCACAAACCATACTTTTGAAGATCCATATCGATATTTCTCTCTCATACACCCCTGGATGTCCGAAAATGTCTCTACCCTTCACATTGCCTATCAAAAATTTTATAAGAATTTCTCATAGCTCCTGTGCATGCTATATGACGTGCCCCATTCATTCTTTGCACCGACAATATAAAGGTGGGTCAGAATTATGCAAAAGAACACAATGTTAGTGCAGTCATGTGGTAAAGCTGCTCCTAGGGCCCAGAAAGTTAATTTTATTGTACAATACCACTTGCGTGAATTCAGCTCTCAGAAACCAGGAGAAGTCATCATCACAGACAACTTCATGATCCTTTATGTTCCAAATAAAACTCCCGTCATACCAAACCAAAAAGCCGTCCCTAATGGCACGTGTTCATTATATGTTAAATAGATTGACATAAAATATTGATCAGGATCATCAAGAATTTTAAAATTTACCATTGCGGAGAACAGATGAAGAGACCAGAACGAATAAAATACTGAAAAACTAAAATAGTGGTCTAAAAACTTAAATAAATACTTGTAGTATTTTTATGAAATATATAAATGTTCTTCAATAATTGTGGACTTTTTCACTCTAAAGAACTTACGTTTACAAAACGTGGGAAAAGGGCAAAATTTTGTCATTCGGGCTATAGAGGACAGAGAAATCATGGTAACAGAATTTAAATACGCCAGTTTTGCTGAAGCTTGGGAGGAAGTGTTACTCGATTTTCTGACTCCCTGCAAAATTATAAACGGTTATTTCCACTTTTTCAAAATGACTGTTTTGTGTGTTTTCGTTCCTACGCATCGAATTAAATGTACAAATTCGGCCAAATGCATTGATCCGTACATTAGTGCAGACGCTAGCCATGGTTCCTTGCTAATGAGAACACATCCTCGATCTAACCTGCCACCCATAATTTGCTATCCCACCAAAGTGAAGTTGCTGATTTTCATCTCCGTCACCTCACTCGTAATACTGCTCTGCCTCGCGTAGCCGGAAATGGACCTCGGAGTTTAGATCTCGCTGCTTTTGAAAGGGGCGAAAGAAAGCCTCCAGCTGAAGCTTATTGAAATTCCTGGCAACTTCCCATCTTTGTCCGAGGCGTGTATGTGCCCACCCAACTCCTTTGACAACACTGTAACAGACTGCGTTCTGATTGTGCCCAATTGCTGTGACGTTATACGATATAGCTGTCTAACTTACTAGCGCCGTGGTACAGGGTCTGTGTTGAAAAGTCGACAGTTACTCAGCTTTTGAAGAAGTTTCATGCGTTGTGAAACTCTTAAAATACACCCCGTTGTGATTAAGTCGAAAGTAATCAGCACCTTCATACTGTACTTATTCAGGACCAGTTTAAAACAATCCAAAGTTATCTCTCCTGATGAGTCTATCTTACAAAAAATAAGCACACGTTTCTTATTTTGCTATTCGTACTGCGTGTACTGTTTATCTGTTCCTTGTTAGTTTAATTATGTTATTAATATTAGCTGATAAGTACTGTTATAAATTCAGTCACAATACAAATTTCTCCGTCGTTTTATGGTCTCTTTCATGCCTTCTCCTTAGACCTCGGTCTCAGACCACTCTTACTTCCAATACAGTGTTCGCATCTTCGTGTAGTTTAGTCTCAGCTTTTTAAAGGACGCTGGATCAACTGCAGCTTAAGATGACCTCTGCGTATGAATACTGAAACTAGGAAACTTCCGAGTACAGATCTAGAGATTAAGCTACTAACCACGCGTCATTTCAGAACGGTTTCTTGTTGACACATTAGTGGGTGGTCTGTTATCGTCACTGGGAGTCAACTTAGGTTTGCTTCAGGACCTGCAGATACGCGTCGCACGTAACACAAATTTCATTAATTCTCTATAATACGATGATGATGATATAACATCTAGGCTCAAAGTCGCTAATTTTCTGGCTATTGTTATTTGAGATATACTTACTGACTATGAGACACATAGTATGACAGTTAATTACATTCACGTCCTTGCAAAGCCATACGAGAAATATCTTTGGGTCTAGAGGACTTCATGGCGATGACAGAGGCAGTATGACCTCAGAAACATCTGTAAACATCGACCATTCTACACAGCGTAACAACCCAGAAGACAGAAATCTTCATACTCATCGCTCTGATGATGGAGGCAGTATGACCTCTGAAACGTTGGTTAACATCGACCATTCTATACAGCGCAACAACCCAGAAGACAGAAATCTTCATACTCACCGCTGTTAAAACCTCAAATTTTACATCTTAAGAGAGACTTGAACCCTGGAACGTTTTCGGGTCTGTGACCTTAGATCTTGTATTTTCCTCTCCGAAAAAGAAAGAATTTTGCCTCAGCGTCGTTCTGTTATCGCGATTAAATTCCCGTAAACAGAAACCATCCATGTCACGAATCGAATCCAGTGTCGAGGCCTCTGTTTTTGTAATTTCCTCTTCGGAGCTAAAAGAAACTGATCCTGGCGTCGTTGTTCGATCATCCCATGCCGGAAATCGAACTCAGGACACTTTTCCCAGATTTATGACCTTCCAGTGTTCTCTCAGTTGTCTTAAGGAATAATTACGCCAGGTTTCATCTTCACAAACCACAAGCGAACGAGTAAAGAAATGTCAACCCTCAATTTCGACTTCTGCAGTATTTACAAAGGGAAAATACGACAGGTCCTTACAAATTCATCTTCTGGGCCAGAGGATAATTTTCTAATTTTTGACTTAGTCAATCAGATCCTTTTCCAGGAACAATAACAGAATTTGCCCTAGCGCCATTCTTCCCTAGTGCTTGATGTCCGAACAACAGAAAACATCTTTCCCGGGATTCGAAAGAAGGAAACATTTTTCTCTGGCCCAGGGGCGATAAGCTCAACGGCGCCCGGGCCCCTCAAAAATCATCTTCAAAATTAATCAATTACACTGAAACCGAGCGCTATTTTTAAATAAGGGCGAATGAAATTGCAGTTTTTCCTTCACGTCTCTTCCGAACATTTTTAAATTTATTCTCTTATAGGAAAAGTACCTAGTATTAATTATTTACTTGTTACATTTATGATTGAATGTAACCAAATTGTAAGTTAGAGTATTTCTCTTTTTCTTTAACTACCAACAATGTGTAAATATGGACCGACAATGGTCAGCCCTTATGTGAACACCTGCGTGTATAACAATGCAAGAAAAGGCATTGGAATTTCTATCCGACACCTGCAACAATCTTGGCTGATCATGCCGTAAGGCTCTTTTTTCATTTATTATGCATGCTGTATAATTGCCTGAATGAACCGTATTGCACTCCACTCTTTCACCGAAGAAACAAATTGTTACGTCATCTGTTTACTCAGCATTGTTGTTTCATTATTGCCCTCAACAATCCGCTTTCGTTATTGCGGAAAGAGCTGAGCTGTGAATCGCTTGTAGAAGAAGTGCGTCGTAGAGTAGACAATTTTGTGCTGTTGAAATCCTTTTAGAATATCACAATTACTTGTCCTATATAAGAATTGTTAAGAAATCTGTGAAACTGCCCTCAGCTCTTTAAATTTTGATTAAATTGATAATTGCCGGTGGACGTCGTGGTCTCTTATAATTGAAGAAAGTTTGAGGTAAGGGATTCCTATTTATTATTAATGTTCATCACATTTAATATTTTCATCTGCATTTGTGAATTCGTGTAAGAGAATTAGTCTTGTCTTCTTTTTAACGCAATTTCAAGTAATATTACATTGACTTCTGTTTGTTCACGGCATCATTGATAGTGAAAGGATATTCCAGTGGGCAATTAACATTTTACAATTTTAAAAGAATAATAATGTGTTTTGTAGCCCAGAATCTTAATAAAAATATATGGATGCTAAGAAGTGGGGTACATATTCTGAATAATAATTCTATCACTTTACATTTCTTGATACATCGACATTATTAAAGCGTTTTAGGGAACTGCTAAGAATTTTTATTTCTGATTTACAAGCCTAATTATCGATAAATCTCCCTTTTATTATCTCCATA
Organism: Zootermopsis nevadensis; assembly: GCF_977971745.1. Classification (NCBI taxonomy): domain Eukaryota; kingdom Metazoa; phylum Arthropoda; class Insecta; order Blattodea; family Termopsidae; genus Zootermopsis; species Zootermopsis nevadensis. Next base: position 15,083,045 of record NW_028259139.1, on the reverse strand, counting down.
CAACAGCTGATTAAATCCGGGGAATGCTTGCTATCAATGAGTGCAAAGTATTTATGGGTGCAAAACGAGAAACATAGACTGAGGGTCTCTGAGAACAGAGTGTTGAGGAAGATGTTAGAACCCAAAACGGGAGTGGGACAGATAATAGAGAAAAACGCATGACGAGCTCCTCACAAGATTTTGTTAGGGGGAGGTGGGTAGGGGAGGGGTGTTTACAAGGCCTGAAGGGAGGAGACCTCTGGGAAGACCACGGCGTAGGTTGGAGGATAACATTAAGATGGATCTTAGGGAGATGGGACTCGATGGAGCGAACTGGATGCAACTGGCTCAGGATAGACCCCGGTGGCGGGTTTTTGTGAACACGATAATGAACCTTCTGATTCAGTAAAGGAAGTGGGCTATTCTTTGACGAGCCGAGTACCATAGAATATCTTGTACATTGCAGTGTGTGAGTAGCGTGATGTAGGCCTGATCTACGCATGCGTTAGAACAACGAACTGCTTTTGTGACTGTTCCCAACTGTAAATCTCGCGTTCATTTGATAAATTTAATATATATTTTGTGCTTGTAGTATATATAAATGTGTAACTTAGGAAGGAAAGTCCTTAATCACGTAAGCTCTTAAGCACTTTTAGTTCTACAAAGAGAGAAGTACTCGAAAATGTTATGCTTATGAAACGGTGTAGCGTTCTTTATCCAAAATTTATTTGTTAACTATCTGTTTCTGCATCAAAGGTCACGCAATTTCTATGGAATATTTTTGTCGTAATTTCTTTAAATCGGTTCACCAGAGTAGAAGCTTCTAAGACTCTATAGATTACTTGATATTTTATACGTAATGTCTACGTAGTTTACATATAAGAAGATTTAAATGTATGCGAGTAATGACAAACACGCGGCATGACTTAATATTGCCTATATCAGTCACGTCTTCACGGTGATTAAGTCGAGAAGAGTGAGATGGGCGGTGCATGTAGCACGCATGGATGGGACAAGAGGTGTGCACCAGGTATTGATTGGGAAGACTGAGGGGAAGAAATCACTGGGGAGACCTAGACGTAGAAGGGAGGATAATCTCAGGCCGGATCTATGGGAGATAGGAGTTGAAGGAGACTGGATTTCGTTGACCCAGGACAGGGTCTGGTGGAGGGCTTTGGTTAATTCGGTGATGAAACTTTGGGTTCTGTAAGCCGCCTATGAAGTTAGTTATATCAGTCACATTTACAGCTTTGTCATTTTGTATTTATTCTCAACAGGCGTTCCTGTAACAAAGAAACAAACTGAGTCCATCGAACCGAAGCCCTGCTTGAGAATCTAACAGTAGCCCATGTAATCACGTGCCTCGCCTTTTATGAAACATGAAGTTTCATGTCGTGTTTACAAAACTCCGCCTCTAACCCACATCCACAAGCAGATGAAGTCAATCCACACCTTAATTCCCCACCTCTATAAGACGCATTTTAATATTATCCCAGCAACTCATTGTGACCTTTTTTTCAGGTCTACCGATTAAAAAGTTGCACTTCTTGTCTCTGCCATGTGTACTAAACGCCCCGCCCATCTCATCACTCTTAATCTGACAGCCTACAATTGAATAATTAATGAATAGATCTATAAAGCTCCATATTACTCAATTTTCACCATTCCCTTGTCAGTAAATCTCTCACAGGACTAGATATTCTTCTCACTACCGAGTTCTCTCTAAGTCACTCTCAGTTGATTTGCACATGCGTCAGTATGAAGAAAAACCCGTAACATGATCGACTGTTTTTCAGGAGATGGAGTCAAACCAACATCGCAGCTGTTTCCAAGTCGGCGGCCGGTGTAAGTGCACCGGAACATTTGTCCCTCTGAACGAGCTGAGAGAGAAGAACCGCTTGTGTGACGCGGTGCTGAGGTTGGAGGACGGCGGCGTCTTTCGAGTCCACAGAGTGATTATGTCGATGCGCAGCGAATATTTCAGGTTTGTTTATTGGCTGACGTGGTTGATTAACACGTTAGATAAGGACATAATAGACGTCAATTCGTATGTGAAATGTTATATCCCCTTTGATGCAGAAACCTCTTTTTTATACGGCTGATTGTCTTTTGTTATTGTTCATTGTCATGAAATCTCACGGCGCCGTAGAAACTAAGTGGTATTTCAGACGTACTTACTGCCTTCTTTCCTTGATGATGGAAACAGTAAGCACCAATGAAACGTCCGACAATTTATACGAGACAACACGACGCAACATCCCTGAAGATGTACGTAGCTTTTTGTACTAATTTTTAAGTGCGGTTGTACCAAGGTGACAGTCAATCGATCTGGAGGGAGAAATAGAATCCCTTTCCAAAACTTCTTGCTTTTAATACATAAATACGACCAACAAAATCCAGAAGGAAGTTGATAATGCACTTTCGTCACGCCATTGTCCAACAACATTGAGAGCTGCTGTGTGTTGCTGTCTGAAACATAATAAACTGTAACAAAGAACGTCGCGAGAAATATTTCATTGTTAGGGGAGAATCTTTCGAGAATTTGTGCATACGTTAATTTGCTTGTGTTTTAAATAAAGTTGCTTTGCGTTCTTGAAATGAGGAATGAATTATAACCGTGAACAATTGTTTCTGTTTTCCAACACACTTTTCTCACGACTTGTTTCGAGCTGTGTCCCTTTTTCAGTTTTCCGACAATCAAAGCTTTCCGTTCGTTTTGCACTGCAAATCCCTTAATTTGTAATAGGAAATTGTTTGCTGGTTGGTAATCACTTTTTAAAGGCCGCGTATAATCATCGGCCTTTATTTTAAGTTGTTTATTGTCGGGTAAATGTTTTGACAGTGCAAATACATTTCATATTACGAAATGATCAATCAGTGGAATGTACAGCCAGCGATGTATGTTGAAATTTTTGTGTTACTTTGCTGGTTGGCTTTAAAATTTCTGTAGGAGTTGTTATAACCTCAGATATCTCTTGAAGGAGTCAAGGGTATGTAAGAAACGATGTGACTATTCTATAGTACAAAAGTTCGCTGTTTGCTTTCCGATTTGTAAGTTATATTCTGTTAACCCAACGCAAGCTCTTCACCCTGTCGCAGTTAATCTGGTAAAATTAATATACATATGAGAGTTTTTGAAGTATTCAAATAACAAAAATTCATTCACCAGATTGACAAAAGGATACTTTTATTTGGCTACGTGAGTCACAAAATATTAAAGTTTGTGCGCATGACTTGTCATTTTCTGTTCGCCGTTTCTCCAAATCAACAACTGCTTCGTGACCTTTCAGGAATCTCTTCACGACAACACTGCATACCGGTGAGGAGACTGATGTTCTCCTCCGCGGAGTCAGCTCAGACATGATGACCCACATACTGGATTATATTTATTTTCGCGAGGTGGACATCCGCTCCGGCAACGCGTGTCAGCTGCTCGAGACGGCTAACTACCTGTGTATTCCGGACGTTACTGAACTCTGCTTCGACTTCCTCATGAACACGATGGAAGCCGACAACTGTATCAGCATCATGCAGTACGCAAGGTAATTTCTGTTCATTTGTCATTTGCTGTGACGCCAACCTTCGTCGCTGGAGCGAATCAGCTTTACTCACGAGAGCAGCCGAGTGCCGGGTCGGAGATTAAAGCCTCTGACTGAGAACTGGGCGAATTATAATGCGTTGGCATTTTGTTATTAATGTGTCTGTAATTTAAATATTCTGATTTAACTGCGAATGCTTTCATCGTCATAATGACCAGCAGATGTCTAATTTCACCATGTATAACATAATCACGACTTATAGCAGGGTCATAATTAAATCTGTCTTCCTCTCGAAATCCTTATCTTCGTTCTTTCTCTCTATGCAGCATTCCTTGCTTCTTACACAATCCTCCCAACACCAAAATCAACTTTCAGCCAAACATATTTCAGCATACAGGAAAACCTCTGAAGACAGAGCCTCGATTATCCGATTCCGGCATTAAGATACCGAATTTCAACCAGATTGCTTGCGATTGGATTCTAATGGCGAAAGTGTTTAATGCGATGTCCACGCGGTACAGTTCATTAATCTAACCTCACAACCTGATTTTTATGATTATTATGAGCACTTCAAGACATTTAGAGAATTGGTTATTATGAGGACAATATAAAAAAACAACCCGCTGGTCCCCTTAGAAGATGAACCCCTACTCCTTCTTGTTCAGGACAACATAGCAAGCAAATCCACTGGCATCGGCAGAATCACGTCACAACTTCCACTTCATGCGATGGACAGAATGACTGATAAATTCACTACTTTAGTACAGGGACTCCCTCGAACATCGCTCACGAGTGACTTTTGCCGTCGGATTGTGCATGCGACTCGCCCGCATCATCCGCCGACGAGGAAAATCTGTATTGAGTCTCTACTTATTTGTTCATATCCATGACCAAGTTCCCCTTCCCCAGCATATTCGACTTATCGGCGAATCCGACCTTTGGTTCCACCATATAGTCCGGTTAAACGAGGTTTCACGGGATTACCACACACAGTTAACACAACGTCGTTTCGCCAAGGTTAAGGCCAGAACTAAAAATTCTGCACTACACTACGTTTCATTGCCTTCTTCACTTGTGTACGCCATGCCCTTGTTTAAACCTATAACTTTATCACGAGGACGAGCGGGAATTGCCTGGGAACCTTCAGGTCCGAAAATAGTTTATTTTGCACCGGTTAAACGGAGCATACATCATCGTTGCCTCTCCGCGTGTCTGCTCTCAGTCTCGCTCATTCGGACTTCAAACGGTTAAGGTCAAAATTGGAGGCGAAATACTGTGGTGTGCAAATGCTTGATAATCCAGTTCTTGCTGTAGTGTTTAATTGTGTCAGATTTCGAAGGAGATCGATTCTGAGTCGGCTCTTATCCTCGCTGTCGCAGGTTTCACTCCTTCGCCGACCTCGAGCCTCACGCTCGTCGCTTCGTTCTGCGCCACTTCGTGGAAGTGTCTCAGCAGAGCAAAGAACTGCTGGAACTGCCTGTAGAGGAGCTGCAAGCGATAATCGGGTCCGAGGACCTGAACGTGAAGGACGAGAAAGTTGTTTGGGAGTGCATTCTCCGGTGGATCAACCACCACCTGGACAACAGGAAAGGCCACATCGCGGGCCTTTTGAAGGGCGTCAGGCTGGGACTACTTGACGAACAATTTTTCAAGGAGCAGGTCAGTATTCCCCTGAAATTGTGGATGTTTATGGGAATTGAAGTCCACATTTTCAATTAAATATTCACACGTGTTCGTAACCAATTAATGCAAATCGTGAGCCTTTCTCATCGTCACTTGTAAGCCCGTCTGTCTGTCTGTCTGTCTGTCTGTCCGCAGTTCCAGCTCGAGGACGTCTGAACGGATGTTCATGAGATTTAATACTGATTAGCTTTCACAGAATCTGTTGACACATTTTGATTCTGGTTAAAAAAAATCTTACAATAACAACGTGAAAACTTCACAATGATTTGAGTACCTTCTTCCGCGCAAACTTTTCTACGTAAGAAACCCCCAGTTTGCCTTAGTTTCCATGATTACAATAACTACCTGAGTAATGCCGCTGGTAACACGCTCGCATGTGTGTGTGTGTGTGCAAAATAAATATTCGATTCGTCCTTTTATGCAGATATGTGGTTCGAGTTAATAATCTTTTATTCATCGTCTATAAGTTTGACAGTCCGACTGCGCTACGACCTTTGATTGCAGTCTCAGCGTTTATTAAGATCGATTACGTGTTTCAGTTCAACTACAGCATTCCACCGTTAACTACATTTTGACGTCCACGCAGCTTGAATAGGTAGGCTCTCCAACGGATTAATCACGTCTTCTGCGCAGCGTTCAACTTAACCAAACTTCTTACTGCCATAAGAAGCGTGTCTTAGCTGCTCTAATAATTTCACGCATCTCCGACGATATACATAGTCAACCCGAGATCACTTAGCATGATAAGCCTCAGCTGATTGACCACATAGGGGCAACAGATATTCGAAATTGCAGCAAGAAAACTTCGTTCTACCTCCGAGAGTAAATTACCCGAGAGGCATCAAACTCATAGACAGATTTAACATTCAAATATTTTTAACCGTCATCCTACGAAGCAGCCTTACAACTTATGATATTCTTTCTTCCATTTCATCATGCGCTTTAACCCGAGAGAAAAAATGTTTCTACCTCAAGTCAAATTCCCTGTGATTTCTGCCACTCACCTCTTAAGAATACGTGTGAACAATCGCACGGATCCATGAAAATGTTATCTGTCCATTCAATTTAGAATTCCTATCTACTAATTTCGAACAATTAAGGAGAACCACCTGATGATGAACAAATAAGGTCGAAACATGCAATGGCTCTTAATAGACATCGAGCCAATAATCACACGCTGTTGTGTTGACGGGCCTTCCACGCAACCATCAACATGTAGCAGGTTGCCTCCCTTGAAACTCGAAACAACTAATTGTCTCAAATTTCTATTGATGTTACGTAATTTTGACGATTAATTAAAGTTATCGAATCAAAAAAAAATTGATTGTCACAAAGTGCATCTCGCACGGGAGAGTCGAGAAATAAATTACAATTTTGAATGTTACTCAAAATGCAACACTCACTGAAGTATTTAATTTCGGTTGAGAAACATTTCAATACATTTATCTAAGATCGATTTAATCTTGATTTCGCTTCTCTCCACAATCTGTGAATTTGCTAAGAGCGTCGTTACATAAACCAAAATGTATATTTTCCTGTATATGTCACAGTCCATTTCGGTGAGTTTCCAAACAAATTATGTGTGAATTTCTTTTCTCCTCTGCAATGGAAGATGGAATACCTTCCTAAAAGTTTGTAAGATCCACGTTAAACTGTTCAACAGGTTTCAAAGCACCCGTACGTGACCGAGAATGAGGCGTGCAGACCCGTGATCTCGGAGACGCTCACATTCCTGGAAGACGTGAAAAGTTTGACGAAGGAAGACAAGGAATTCGTCACACCAAGGATTGCCCGCCCCCGAATTCCACAGGACATTCTATTTGCTATTGGTGGGTATCGTGACGGAAAGCCTTCAGATGTGATCGAAGCGTACGACGTACGAGCAGACCGGTGGAGTTTGGTGAGTTGCACGCATTTCTACTCTTACCGTCCCTTGTTAAATGATGCTTCCGAGAAAAAGTACTTTTCCTCCTTTTTGTTTATTTTTACTAGGTAATTGTTTATTTAAGATTAATCACAAGGACCTCTTAGCCTCTTCATTTCGTGTTCGTTTATTTCCATTGCAGGGAACACTTTTTTAAGAGAAGCTTCAAATACATGAATTAAAAAGAATAAATAAATTACACACATATTGAGTCTCATGTTTAACATGGAAGTTCTAATAGGAATCGACGAAGGATGTGAAGATTGCCTTAAATACCGTTTACAATAGGCGTCCTACTTCAACTGTCATGGCAACCTGTCTGCTGATCTTAGACATCGTTGATCGTCAGTGGATTTCAACGTAATAAATGAAGCACTGATAAGTGTCGATGTTGGCCATCTGCGTGGTAACGCCTCGTGGATTAGAAAGCTGACACACTATTTGGGGTGGGGTGGGGGACGTACTGCCTCCAGCTTTGCGTGATAAAACCCAATACACCAACACCTGTCTTTGCCATCTTACGAACTTCAAATATCAGCTGTTAATCAGAACTTTTACATTTGTCTGTCGTACTTGACGAGAGCACTGGTAATGTTTGAGCTCACTTCGGGTCTTCCTGTTTCCTCCGCCTCTCATAATTCCACGATTGCTCGAAGTTAATTTCTCACGGTCTTTGTCGCGTGCCACCCACCACGGTGTAGCAATTTCGGTCCACTGTTGCACCTCTGCTCCGGTGGTTGGTCGCTTGAAATTTAATGCAAGGACTTCACTTCAGTAGACCAAGTGACCCAAAGAAACATAAAGCCTGTCGTTCCTGCAGGTGGAGGGAGTCGACTCGATCGGTCCGCGAGGCAACCATGACACGGCAGTAGTCGGTTTCGACATTTACGTCATCGGTGGTTTCGACGGCATAGAAACCTTATGTTCATGCCTTTGCTTCAACGCTGTTACGAAGACAAGTCGCGAAGTGGCGCCTCTGAATGTCCCAAGGTGAGATGCAGCTTTGTAACTAAGGAACTCCTTGGAGCAGAGTCCTTCTTAAAAAACTGATAGTCGCTCTATTAGTCAAGATATAAATGTGAGCAGGGGCTGTAAAATTGTACCACTCACATTCAGGAGCATCGAGCAAAGTGTGAATAGATCGTAGGACTTTTGCGACAATGTTAGTTTCAAGAATACGATTTCCCTTTGAATTTATTTGAGTTAAGATTTAACAATGAAGAGCGAACAATTGCGTTATGCGAGAGGAAATGCATCTGAATCAGCTATAAATGAGCACAGCAGAGCGTGTTCTTTTATCGTTTCAGATGCAGTTTTAGTGTGGCAGTTCTGCGAGGTGCAGTGTATGTTATGGGCGGTGCGAGGTATCATCCGTATCAGAAAACGGCTGAAAGATACGACTGCAAGACGAACCAGTGGTCATTGATCAATCCCATGAACACAGAGCGATCCCTTGCAAGTGCGTCTGTGCTGAATGGTCCGTAAATGCTGTTAAACAGTAGTGTACGAATTAGTGCAGAAGGCGAGGCGTCTGTCTGTCTGTCAGCGTGTAACAACGCAAGAACGGTTGAAGGAATCGCAGGATTTGAGGTTCTCACGGTGGCAAGTACGAAGATGGCCGTCGTTTGGCTTCAACTGACGTTTCAGACGAAATTTATGCCTTCATCTTCAAGGCATTCCTCCTCGCTCTTGAACTTATTTTCCCCCACTCCACTGTCCCATATTATTTTATTATCTCTTTCTTTTATCCGTGCTACGTACTACGTTATTTCACAGACTGCAACGGCTTGAAGTTCTGAGTGCGTGATGGTTTCTTCTGCTCTTGTAAGCTGTCCCTGTACATCGTCTTCGCGTCTGTAGTTTAAATTAGGAATGAATTCAAACAACCATAAAACTATGAAACGGGCTCTCAAATAATACAGATGTAATATGTTTTTGAGACAGTTAATAATCTCATGTAAACAGCACATTGTATTATAAATGTAGAGCACCGCTTGGCACCTCGTACCGTACATCTCTGATACCAAATTTAATAAAACTCGTTTCACAGAAGATGTAACTTACCATTTTTTCCATTGTGAGTTAATGTAAACACTTTATGCTGTTTATATTAAATTTTATCAGTTAGGCTCGTTTCCTTTGACAAGCTGATTGTCTGCTTTCGAAATGAAGAAACATATGAACAGAGACAGCCGTGTCTGTGCAGTTTCTGTCATATGAAGGGGGACATTAAATACAGTATCATTAGTATATTTACAAATTTAAGTACGAATTGTCCCATGTCTGTGCTCTGTATGGACCAGTTTAATTATAGCTAATTTGAAGATTTCTGTCTTCTGGGTTATTGCGCTGTGTAGTCTGGTCGATGTTAACCAACGTTTCAGAGGTCATACTGCCTCCGTCATCAGGGCGATGAATATGCCAATAGGGTGTGAGGAGTTGGATTTTATAGGCAGGGACGTGAAAGGTGTAGCCTGCCCCGAGCCAATGGGAGCAGGTATGGGAGTGGACCAATGGTAGCACGTGGGCGAGGGTGGGAGAGGGAGAGAAAGTAGAGAGAGAAAGGTGAGTGTAGTTGTATGGATAAAGGCCCTGAAAGGGGCCGAGTTACTGGTCTGGTTGGTTCTGGCGGCGCACTCTTGCTCGGGGCAGGCTACACCTTTCACGTCCCTGCCTATAAAATCCAACTCCTCACACCCTATTGGCATATTCATCGCCCTGATGACGGAGGCAGTATGACCTCTGAAACGTTGGTTAACATCGACCAGACTACACAGCGCAATAACCCAGAAGACAGAAATCTTCATATTCACCGCTGTGAGAACCTCAAGTCTTATATAGCTAATTTGTTTTTGCAGAAAAAATATACGTCGCTGGTGGCTTTAATATTATACATTGTTTGATAAACTCGGTGGAATTTTATGACCCGGACACCAACCAATGGACGTTCGTTGCACCAATGCTTTGTCGACGTACGTTTTTTTCTTGCGCCGCGTTCCACGGCTGTCTGTACGCCATAGGTGAGAACTCTGATGCTCCTCTATCTTTCTTACAGAACTTCTTATTGTGAAATGTTTTCCTGGTTTTCTTTGAGAGACTGAGATTTTATGAATAGCAATTTTCTCCTTTCATTACAGAGTTAATTTGTCAGCAATTTTAACCTCGATTCTTGGTTTCGATTACATTCTCCACAAAGACCACTAACTAACAACGCATAATCTCTTGTGGTATCTCAACTAACGTATGCCCCATTTGTCACACAGTCCCAGTTTTAAATGCAAATATTTTGTTATTGTGGCAAGGAAATTTCAGTTTGCCGCGCTGTTATTCACAAAAAGCCAATGGTTTAAAGCAGTCCCTTCGCAGTGTTTGCTTTTCGTCACTTGTGTGTGTAACGCCGTTTTGAACAGTGTATCTTGCGTCTATTCCTGGGCGCTATTTTCGCACGCAGTTTCATGAAGCAGAAAACAGATGTTAGGCTCAATTTCCTTGAAGCTACAAGAACGAAAATAATATTTTAGCTATTTTATCCTTAATTTCGGTCCTGCTACTAAAATTAATACTGCAAAAGGGAATGAACTTTCTTCGTTATATTTCATTCATTCGTTCCGTTTACGGAATTACAAATTTTAAGAGCGCAACGTCCGTTGGGTAAGACGGGCGGGATGTGAATCATTGGAGTTACGAATAATACAAACCTCTAGAAAGTTATAATTGGTAATGTTGAAGGTAAGATACCACTTGTGATACATAGCCTTAAAAGGAAGGATAATGTTTAAATGTTTTTAAGGATGTGAGGATGTGAGAAGAATTCAACTACCGACTTTTGTGAATATGGTAATGAATCTTGTGGCTCCATAAAGGCCAAACGTTTCGAGGCCAGGTGATAGAGTAATAAATATCAAGAAGGGCTCCGCTGAATAGAGTTAGAATAATTTATTTTTTGGCAGCTTTTTTATATCCTGTGACCTGTTACTGAATGTGTGTGTGCAGGAGGACACAACTGGAATTCATCCGAGCTCAGTACCGAAAAGTATGACCCTGCAGAAGACACGTGGACCGAGATCCCTTACATGAACTTCTATGCATATAAACTCGACGCAGAAGTGATGGACGACACAATCTTTGTCATCGGTACACGTTATAAGAAGGACTTCTTCCACGTCGCATATTTCAATGACAAGGAAAATCAATGGTTTGTTTCTTTGTTTGATTGGTCAGGGCTGTATAATCACAGACTGTTACTTTCGAAAAGCGCTAGGAAGTGAATCATTTCCGGTCAAAATAACCGCGATCTTGCGGATACTGCGCCTTGTAGTGTCGAAGAAAGTGACCGACGTTTCAGAGGTACTTCCTGCTTACTCAGGGCCTTGAATAAACGCGCGAAAAGTGTTTGAGTGGAAGGGGTAGAATTAAAACAGGCAGGGCGAAGTTACGGTGAAGCTGATTGGTTAAAGCAGAGGGCGAATGAATAGGAAATGCTAATCAGACGTAAGCTGTAACTGCATTAATAAGAGGCTCTTTGACCAAGTTTCTTTGACCAATGGCACTCTCTTGGGCAGGAAGTTTCTGGCGTTCAGCTCATCAGCATCGCCAAAATCTTCGGCTTTCATCGAAGTGTTAGGCCAATTTCCGGTTTAACGACGCCTACCGTCTCATGTCTCCATTTCTGCTGGAATTTTTTTTGGAAATGGCTGTCTCCTGGAGTGTTTGACCATGCAGTCTCCTGCCATCTGTTGACGGAGTTGGTAAGGAGCTCCAAAAACATCCCAGAAGACAAATTTCTTCATACTTGTTTGTGAAAGAGCCAGAAGTCCCACAGAAATCCATTTGATTTTGGTTTTTGTCTGTTTTACGTCTAGCAGAACCTCTCCAGAACTACTTTTGGTGGAAGAATTTTTTTTTTTTTGAAAATGTTTTGCTAAAAGAGGGAAATATTGTCATGGGCGCATGTCTCAAATAAGACACGCGTATCTCTCCAAATAAAATTTATGATTAAATTTATTATTCTAACAGAAGGTAATGGCTTAATGAAGTATAGCAAACGTAGTTAGAGCAGAACACAAGTAATTTGACAGCGTCTTAAAATAGTGGTAACCTCTCCCTCCATTTTGATGTAATAAAATATATTACTTTATAATAGCGCGTTGGCCGGTGTTCTATGTGCATCTGAGTAGAAGAACGTTTACGTGGGAACTGTTCTGAAATATGGTGTGGGAATCGTGCATTGAATTCCGATTGGGAGAATTTTTGTTAAGGTTGTCTGGAAACAAAATACAAGCAACGACATTTCGGTGGAAGCCTGTGCCCTTAGCTTCAATCAGTTTTCCATTCTAACCAAAGACAGAGCTAATCCATCAGACATGGATATTTTTAGGTCAACACATTTTACGACTCACAAAGATATTTTTAAGAAAATGGATAATTTCTTTACATAAATGCACTGACATTCAAATTACGTTTCTGTTAAATTTATATTAAATAAATTATTTATGATAGAAGACGCATTCCTTCGTGAGTTACATCATCGCATGTTTTCTGTAACTGTGTCAGTGAAATGTGATAAAAATTGTCTTGAGTGTAGATAATACTGATGGTTGATGAAAGAGGGTTTGTTTTCACTTTTAATACTTCAAATCGCAGGTATCCGGTGACAGACATGAATGTTCGTAGATTCGAGATGTCGACTTGTGTCATCAAGGCCTTACCGAATGCAGGCGACTACGCCTACAAGCACTGAGACAAATTGATGGAGAATAAACGCAAAAGAAGGAGGAATGGGTGAGAAAGCAGGCAACTCTAGGTTTACGAACGAGTTCCGTTCCAAGACGTCGTTCGTTATAAGTCTTTGTTCGTTATGTGTGTCTTGGAATCCTGGCCTTTTACGATACTTATTGTATACGTTAGCAGTCATTTAAAAACATTAAAAAAAATGTACTAATTATCAAATAGAAATTTTCTGATAATTATTGTAATAAATACATGTTTAAAGTTTATTTATTTAAATTTTACATTTATGTTCACTATACGTTTGTCATTCTATGGAAAGGGGAATGACAATCATCAGCTAGGGACGGGTTTTTTTGTTCATAGCAGAATTAGGGCAGCAGTTAAGAGAGTAGAATTTGTTAGTGACAGGTTGTCTTACGTAATTTTGGAAGGACGTTGGTGCGACATCATTGTCCTTAATGTTCATGCCCCAACTGAAGACAAAAGCGATGATATCAAGGATAGCTTTTATGAAGAATTGGAATCAGTATTTGATACATTTGGCAAGTATCACATGAAAATTCTGCTAGGAGATTTCAATGCAAAAATTGGGAGGGAGGATGTCTTCAAACCCACAATAGGCAGCGAGAGTCTCCATGCACTTAGTAATGATAATGGCGTCAGAGCAGTGACCTTCGCTACGTCAAAAGATTTAATTGTAAAAAGTACAAAATTTCCACACCGTGATGTTCATAAATACACTTGGACTTCTCCAGATGGCAGAACACACAATCAAATAGATCATGTTTTAGTAGATAAGAGAAGGCAGACAAATGTAATTGATGTGAGATCATTCAGAGGAGCAGATTGCGACACTGATCATTATCTGGTGGTAGCAAAAGTGAGGGAGCGGCTTTCAGTAAGTAGACGAACTAAACAAAATTTTGACACAGAAAGATTTGATTTGAAAAAATTAAGTGAGGGAGAGGCAAAGGAACAATATCAAGTTGAAATTTCGAATAGGTTTCAAATTTTAGAGACAAATGAGGATAATGAAAGTGTGGACATCAACAGGGAGTGGGAAAATGTCAGAAACTGCATCAAAATTTCAGCAAAAGAGAAACTAGGATACTACAGGAGAAAGCAAAATAAACCGTGGTTTGATGAAGAATGTTCAAAATTAATAGATCGAAGGAAGCAAACAAAATTTCAATGGTTGCAGAACCCAAACAAAACAAATGCGGATAATCTATGTAACGTGAGACGTGAGGCTAGTAGAACCTTTAGGACTAAGAAAAGGGAATACCTGAAGGGCAAAATTGCTGAACTTGAGACAAATAATAAGGAAAAAAACATCAGAGACCTGTACAGAGGCATTAATAACTTTAAGAAAGGATATCAACCCCAGACTAATTTGGTAAAGGATGATAGTGGCAATTTGCTTGCAGATCCAATAAAAATTGTGAATAGGTGGAAAAATTTCTTTAGCGAGCTCTTAAATGTTCATAATACTGGTGATATTAGACAGATTAAAATGCATACAGCTGAACTGTTGGTGCCAGAACCTAGCTTAGATGAAGTGGAACTAGCCATTGGGAAGTTGAAAAGTTATAAATCTCCAGGAATTGATCAGATTCCGGCCGAATTAATTAAAGCAGGTGGCAAAGGGTTGCATATGAGGATCCATAAGCTTATTCAGTTAATTTGGGATAAGGAAGAGATGCCACATCAATGGAAGGAATCCATAATTATTCCTATTTATAAGAAGGGGGACAAGACTGAGTGTGGTAATTACCGAGGAATATCGCTGCTATCAACCTCATACAAAATTCTATCCAACATTCTTTTGGCAAGATTAACCCCATATGCGAATGAAACTATTGGGGATCATCAGTGTGGGTTCAGACGAAACAGATCAACGATTGATCAGATCTTTTGCATTCGTCAGATACTAGAGAAAAAATGGGAGTTCGGTGGGACTGTACATCAGTTATTTATAGATTTCAAAAAAGCCTATGACTCTGTGAAGAGAGAAGTGCTATATAATATTCTTATTGAATTTGGTATACCAAAGAAGCTAGTGGGTCTAATAAAAATGTGCTTAAATGAAACCTGCAGCAAAATTCGAGTAGGTAAATATGTATCTGAGACATTCCTCATCAAGAACGGTCTAAAACAAGGAGATGCTTTGTCTCCCTTGCTCTTTAACTTTGCGCTAGAATACGCCATCAGGAAGGTCCAAGGTAGGCAGGAGGGTTTGCAATTGAACGGGACACATCAGCTATTGGCATATGCTGATGATGTTAATTTATTGGGGGACGATATAAATACAATAAAGAGGAACGCAGAAGTTTTACTAGAGGCTGGTAGACAAGTGGGGCTGGAAGTAAATTCAGAAAAAACTAAGTACATGTTAGTATCTCGTCATCAGAAGACAGGCGGGCAAAATTATCTTAGGGTAGCTAATAAATCCTTTGAAAGGGTTACAAAGTTCAAATATTTGGGAACAACAATAACAAATCAAAATGATACTTGTGAGGAAGTTAGGAGGAGACTAAATTCCGGAAATGCTTGCTACTTCTCAGTCCAAAATATTTTGTCTTCCCGTCTGATTTCTAAGAACCTGAAAATTAAAGTATACAAAACAATAATCTTGCCTGTTGTTTTGTACGGGTGCGAAACATGGTCTCTCACTCAGAGGGAGGAACACAGATTGCAGGTGTTTGAGAATCGGGTGTTGAGGAGGATATTTGGGCCTAAGAGGGAAGACGATGGGGCGTGGAGAAAACTGCACAATGACGAGCTTAAAAATCTGTACTGCTCCCCCAGTATTGTGAGGGTGATTAAGTCGAGAAGAGTGAGATGGGCGGGACATGTAGCGCGCATGGATGGGACAAGAGGTGTGCACCGGGTACTGGTTGGGAAACCTGAAGGGAAGAGACCGCTGGGGAGACCTAGACGTAGATGGGAGGATAATCTCAGGCGGGATCTATGGGAGATAGGAGTTGAAGGAAACTGGATTTTGTTGGCCCAGGACAGGGTCCGGTGGAGGGCTTTGGTTAATTCGGTGATGAACCTTCGGGTTCGGTAAGCCATCTAGTTAGTTAGTTAGTTATACGTTTGTCATTTCGTTTTACAAGGAACTCTATTTATTGGCGACATTAAGGAGTTTTGAATGGTTTGTGACGTTCTTTATAGCGATTGTTCGTAAATGGAACGATCGTAAACCAAGAGTTGTCTGTAGTTTGCAGTTGATTACAACCATGACGAAGACATTAATTTTAATCAAGTACCTTACGAAAATAATGTAGAAAACTGGGAATTGATGTAGGAGCTACTAAAAAATAAAAAGAGAAATATTGATTGCAGCAATGAAGGAAAAATTATTTCTCCTCGCTATTTTCTGCTCAAGGGGTCCGCAGTGGCCGCGCGGTCTGAGGCGTTGGCCTTGTGCCGCTTGGTCGCTGGGACCGTGGGTTCGAATCTCACTCAAGCCATGGATGTTTGTCCGCGTTTCTCTGTGTCGTGCTGTCCTGTGTACAGGTAGAGGCCTTGCGAAGGGCCGATCCATCGTCCATGGAGTCCTACCGATTGTCTATAGATCAAGCCAACGAAAAAGTTGGGACCCTCAGTGCTCAGGCACTTGAAGAACGTGTCGTTCCCAGCATCCCAGTATTTTCTGCTCAAGAAGTCTTATTGAAATTCATTATTTCTCTGGCCCAGGAGCGATGAACTCAACGGCGCCCGGGCCCCTCAAAAATCATCTCCAAAATTAATCAATTACACTGAAACCGAGCGCTATTTTTAAATAAGGGCGAATGAAATTGAAGTTTTTTCTTCACGTCTCTTCCGAATATTTTTAAATGTATTCTCGTCTTCTATCTTCTATCTATCTATCTTCTCTTATTTACTAAAAAAATCTGTGATTCCTCGTTGTCTTCAAGAAATAACGTCATCAACAATGTCAACTATAAACAAACTCGGCATTGTTGTGTCCCACAACAATGCCGAGTACAACACAATAATGCCGAGTAAACAAATAACGCTTCACTACCAAGCCAGTCGCATTATCACTGCTACAGAAGCAGCACGTCGCATTATTAAAAATTGACTGACAGTTGGCTTAAAACATCAGAAAAGTGACAGAAGAAGTTATCAACTATTTGAAGTATCAAATCCAACAACTGCAACAAGGTAAAGTGATACTAATAATACTACTCATATATACTCGATATAGTACGATTACGAAAACTATTATGATCGATTTTAAGACGAAGTTTTGCAAGGGTGGGGTTGGACGTAGAAAGTTGACTGACCAAGAACAATTGGCCTCTGAATAGCGACGTAGGAACTTAAAAACCTGACCTATCTAACAAATAATGAAAAGCGAATGGAAATCCACATTGATAAACGTAGGAAAACGTATTCAATAAGAACAGAAGGGGAAAAAGCAGACGAAGATTTGTAAGGGTGGGGCTGGACGTAGAAAGTTGACTGACCAATAACAGTTGGCCTCTGAACAGCGACGTAAAGAAGTAAAATGTCAGATAGAGACAGCGGGGTTAATTTAGTGTGTTATGTAAAATTTTAAAACACAACCAACCCTCCCACGAAGGGGGGGTTATTTAAGTTTTTAAAACGCAACCAACTCCCCCGAATGGGGGTTCGTCAAGTGTTTTAACCCCCCATTCGAGTTTAGTTTCTTACACAAGATTTTAAATCGCAACCAACCCCCCGAGGAGCTCCGAAAGGAGCGCCCTGCTCTAGTATTAATTATTGACTTGTTACATTTATGATTGAATGAAACCAAATTATAAGTTAGAGTATTTCTCTTTTTCTTTAACTACCAACAATGTGTAAATATGGACCGACAATGGTCAGCCCTTATGTGAACACCTGCGTGTATAACAATACAAGAAAAGGCATTGGAATTTCTATCCGACACCTGCAACAATGTTGACTGAGCATGCCGTAAGGCTCCTTTTTCATTTATTATGCATGCTGTATAATTGCCTGAATGAACCGTATTGCACTCTATTCTTTTACCTAAGAAACTAATTGTTACGTCAACTGTTTACTCGGCATTGTTGTGTTTCATTATTGCAGTCAACAATCCGCTTTCGTTATTGCGGAAAGAACTTTGCTGTGAATCGCTTGTAGATGAAGTGCGTCGTAGAGTAGATAATTTTGTGCTGTTGAAATCCTTTTAGAATATCACGATTACTTATCTTATATAAGAATTGTTAAGAAGTCTGTGAAACTGCCCTCAACACTCTCCATTTTAGTTTTGATTAAATTGATAATTGCCGGTGGACGTCGTGGTCTCTTATAATTGAAGAAAGTTTGAGGTAAGGGATTCCTATTTATTATTAATGTTCATCACATTTAATGTTTTCATCTGCATTTGTGAACTCGTTTAAGAGAATTAGGCTTGTCTTCTTTTTAACACAATTTCAAGTAATATTACATTGACTTCTGTTTGTTCACGGCATCATTGATAGTGAAAGGATATTCCAGTGGGCAATTAACATTTTACAATTTTAAAAGAATAATAATGTGTTTCGTAGCCCAGAATCTTAATAAAAATATATGGATGCTAAGAAGTGGGGTACATATTCTGAATAATAATTCTATCACTTTACATTTCTTGATACATCGACATTATTAAAGCGTTTTAGGGAACTGCTAAGAATTTTTATTTCTGATTTACAAGCCTAATTATCGATAAATCTCCCTTTTATTATCTCCATACAACAGCTGATTAAATCCGGGGAATGCTTGCTATCAATGAGTGCAAAGTATTTATGGGTGCAAAACGAGAAACATAGACTGAGGGTCTCTGAGAACAGAGTGTTGAGGAAGATGTTAGAACCCAAAACGGGAGTGGGACAGATAATAGAGAAAAACGCATGACGAGCTCCTCACAAGATTTTGTTAGGGGGAGGTGGGTAGGGGAGGGGTGTTTACAAGGCCTGAAGGGAGGAGACCTCTGGGAAGACCTCGGCGTAGGTTGGAGGATAACATTAAGATGGATCTTAGGGAGATGGGACTCGATGGAGCGAACTGGATGCAACTGGCTCAGGATAGACCCCGGTGGCGGGTTTTTGTGAACACGATAATGAACCTTCTGATTCAGTAAAGGAAGTGGGCTATTCTTTGACGAGCCGAGTACCATAGGATATCTTGTACATTGCAGTGTGTGAGTAGCGTGATGTAGGCCTGATCTACGCATGCGTTAGAACAACGAACTGCTTTTGTGACTGTTCCCAACTGTAATTCTCGCGTTCATTTGATAAATTTAATATATATTTTGTGCTTGTAGTATATATAAATGTGTAACTTAGGCAGGAAAGTCCTTAACCACGTAAGCTCTTAAGCACTTTTAGTTCTACAGAGAGAGAAGTACTCGAAAATGTTATGCTTATGAAACGGTGTAGCGTTCTTTATCCAAAATTTATTTGTTAACTATCTGTTTCTGCATCAAAGGTCACGCAATTTCTATGGAATATTTTTGTCGTAATTTCTTTAAATCGGTTCACCAGAGTAGAAGCTTCTAAGACTCTATAGATTACTTGATATTTTATACGTAATGTCTACGTAGTTTACATATAAGAAGATTTAAATGTATGCGAGTAATAACAAACACGCGGCATGACTTAATATTGCCTATATCAGTCACGTCTTCACGGTGATTAAGTCGAGAAGAGTGAGATGGGCGGTGCATGTAGCGCGCATGGATGGGACAAGAGGTGTGCACCAGGTATTGTTTGGGAAGACTGAGGGGACGAAACCACTGGGGAGACCTAGACGTAGATGGGAGGATAATCTCAGGCGGGATCTATGGGAGATAGGAGTTGAAGGAGACTGGATTTCGTTGACCCAGAACAGGGTCTGGTGGAGGGCTTTGGTTAATTCGGTGATGAAACTTCGGGTTCTGTAAGCCGCCTATGAAGTCACATTTACAGCTTTGTCATTTTGTATTGATTCTCAACAGGCGTTCCTGTAACAAAGAAACAAACTGAGTCCATCGAACCGAAGCCCTGCTTGAGAATCTAACAGTAGCCCATGTAATCACGTGCCTCGCCTTTTATGAAACATGAAGTTTCATGTCGTATTTACAAAACCCCGCCTCTAAGCCACATCCACAAGCAGATGAAGTCAATCCACACCTTAATTCCCAACCTCTATAAGACGCATTTTAATATTATCCCAGCAACTTATTGTGACCTTTTTTTCAGGTCTACCGATTAAAAAGTTGCACTTCTTGTCTCTGCCATGTGTACTAAACGCCCCGCCCATCTCATCACTCTTAATCTGACAGCCTACAATTGAATAATTAATGAATAGATCTATAAAGCTCCATATTACTCAATTTTCACCATTCCCTTGTCAGTAAATCTCTCACAGGACTAGATATTCTTCTCACTACCGAGTTCTCTCTAAGTCACTCTCAGTTGATTTGCACATGCGACAGTATGAAGAAAACCCCGTAACATGATCGACTGTTTTTCAGGAGATGGAGTCAAACCAACATCGCAGCTGTTTCCAAGTCGGCGGCCGGTGTAAGTGCACCGGAACATTTGTCCCTCTGAACGAGCTGAGAGAGAAGAACCGCTTGTGTGACGCGGTGCTGAGGTTGGAGGACGGCGGCGTCTTTCGAGTCCACAGAGTGATTCTGTCGATGCGCAGCGAATATTTCAGGTTTGTTTATTGACTGACGTGGTTAATTAACACGTTAAATAAGGACATAATAGACGTCAATTCGTATGTGAAATGTTATATCCCCTTTGATGCAGAAACCTCTTTTTTATACGGCTGTTTGTCTTTTGTTATTGTTCATTGTCATGAAATCTCACGGCGCCGTAGAAACTAAGTGGTATTTCAGACGTACTTACTGCCTTCTTTCCTTGATGATGGAAACAGTAAGCACCAATGAAACGTCCGACAATTTCTACGAGACAACACGATGCAACATCCCTGAAGATGTACGTGGCCTTTTGTACTAATTTTTAAGTGCGGTTGTACCAAGGTGACAGTCAATCGATCTGGAGGGAGAAATAGAATCCCTTTCCAAAACTTCTTGCTTTTAATACATAAAGACGACCAACAAAATCCAGAAGGAAGTTGATAATGCACTTTCGTCACGCCATTGTCCAACAACATTGAGAGCTGCTGTGTGTTGCTGTCTGAAACATAATAAACTGTAACAAAGAACGTCGCGAGAAATATTTCATTGTTAGGGGAGAATCTTTCGAGAATTTGTGCATACGTTAATTTGCTTGTGTTTTAAATAAAGTTGCTTTGCGTTCTTGAAATGAGGAATGAATTATAACCGTGAACAATTGTTTCTGTTTTCCAACACACTTTTCTCACGACTTGTTTCGAGCTGTGTCCCTTTTTCAGTTTTCCGACAATCAAAGCTTTCCGTTCGTTTTGCACTGCAAATCCCTTAATTTGTAATAGGAAATTGTTTGCTGGTTGGTAATCACTTTTTAAAGGCCGCGTATAATCATCGGCTTTTATTTTAAGTTGTTTATTGTCGGGTAAATGTTTTGACAGAGCAAATAGATTTCATATTACGAAATGATCAATCAGTGGAATGTACAGCCAGCGATGTATGTTGAAATTTTTGTGTTACTTTGCTGGTTGGCTTTAAAATTTCTGTAGGAGTTGTTATAACCTCAGATATCTCTTGAAGGAGTCAAGGGTATGTAAGAAACGATGTGACTATTCTATAGTACAAAAGTTCGCTGTTTGCTTTCCGATTTGTAAGTTATATTCTGTTAACCCAACGCAAGCTCTTCACCCTGTCGCAGTTAATCTGGTAAAATTAATATACATATGAGAGTTTTTGAAGTATTCAAATAACAAAAATTCATTCACCAGATTGACAAAAGGATACTTTTATTTGGCTACGTGAGTCACAAAATATTAAAGTTTGTGCGCATGACTTGTCATTTTCTGTTCGCCGTTTCTCCAAATCAACAACTGCTTCGTGACCTTTCAGGAATCTCTTCACGACAACACTGCATACCGGTGAGGAGACTGATGTTCTCCTCCGTGGAGTCAGCTCAGACATGATGACCCAGATACTGGATTATATTTATTTTCGCGAGGTGGACATCCGCTCCGGCAACGCGTGTCAGCTGCTCGAGACGGCTGACTACTTGTGTATTCCGGACGTTACTGAACTCTGCTTCGACTTCCTCATGAACACGATGGAAGCCGACAACTGTATCAGCATCATGCAGTACGCAAGGTAATTTCTGTTCATTTGTCATTTGCTGTGATGCCAGCCTTCGTCGCTGGAGCGAATCAGCTTTATTCAAGACAGCAGAAGAGTGCCGGGTCGGAGATTAAAACCTCTGACTGAGGAATGGGCGAATTATAATGCGTTGGCATTTTGTTATTGATGTGCCTGTAATTTAAATATTCTGATTTAACTGCTTATGTTTTGATCGTCATAATGACCAGCAGATATCTAATTTCACCATGTAGAACATTAATCAGACTTATTGCAGGGTCATAATTAAATCTGTCTTCATCTCGAAATCCTTATCTTCGTTCTTTCTCTCTATGCAGCATTCCTTGCTTCTTACACAATCCTCCCAACACCAAAATCAACTTTCAGCCCAACATATTTCAGCATACAGCAAAACCTCTGAGAACAGAGCCTCGATTATCCGATTCCGGCATTAAGGGACCGAATTTCGACCAGATTGCTTGCGATTGAATTCCACCGGCGAAAGTGTTTAACGCGATGTCCACGCGGTACATTTCATTGATCTAACCTCACAACCTGATTTTGATGATTATTATGAGCACTTCAAGACATTTAGAGAATTGGTTATTATGGGGAAAATATAAAAAAAATAACCCGCTGGTCCCCTTAAAAGATGAACGCCTACTCCTTCTTGTTCAGGACAACATAGCAAGCAAATCCACTGGCATCGGCAGAATCACGTCACAACTTCCACTTCATGCGATGGACAGAATGACTGATAAATTCACTACTTTAGTACAGGGACTCCCTCGAACATAGCTCACGAGTGACTTTTGCCGTCGGATTGTGCATGCGACTCGCCCGCATCATCCGCCGACGAGGAATATCTGTATTGAGCCTCTACTTATTTGTTCATATCCATGACCAAGTTCCCCTTTCCCCGCATATTCGACTTATCGGCGAATCCGATCTTTGGTTCCACCATATAGTCCGGTTAAACGAGGTTTCACGGGATTACCACACACAGTTAACACAAAGTCGTTTCGCCAAGGTTAAGGCCAGAACTAAAAATTCTGCACTACACTACGTTTCATTGCTTTCTTCACTTGTGTACGCCATGCCCTTGTTTAAACCTATAACTTTATCACGAGGACGAGCGGGCATTGCCTGGGAACCTTCAGGTCCGAAAACATTTTATTTTGCACCGGTTAAATGGAGCATACATCATCGTTGCCTCTCCGCGTGTCTGCTCTCAGTCTCGCTCATTCGGACTTCAAACGGTTAAGGTCAAAATTGGAGGCGAAATACTGTGGTGTGCAAATGCTTGATAATCCAGTTCTTCCTGTAGCGTTTAATTGTGTCAGATTTCGAAGGAGATCGATTCTGAGTCGGCTCTTATCCTCGCTGTCGCAGGTTTCACTCCTTCGCCGACCTCGAGCCTCACGCTCGTCGCTTCGTTCTGCGCCACTTCGTGGAAGTGTCTCAGCAGAGCAAAGAACTGCTGGAACTGCCTGTAGAGGAGCTGCAAGCGATAATCGGGTCCGAGGATCTGAACGTGAAGGACGAGAAAGTTGTGTGGGAGTGCATTCTCCGGTGGATCAACCACCACCTGGACAACAGGAAAGGCCACATCGCGGGCTTTTTGAAGGCCGTCAGGCTGGGACTACTTGACGAACAATTTTTCAAGGAGCAGGTCAGTATTCCCCTGAAATTGTGGATGTTTATGGGAATTGAAGTCCACATTTTCAATTCCATATTCACACGTGTTCGTAACCAATTAATGCAAATCGTGAGCCTTTCTCATCGTCACTTGTAAGCCCGTCTGTCTGTCTGTCTGTCTGTCTGTCCACAGTTCTTGCTCGAGGACGTCTGAACGGATGTTCATGAGATTTAATACTGATTTGCTTTCACAGAATCTGTTGACACATTTCGATTCTGGTTAAAAAAGTCTTACAATAACAACGTAAAAACTTCACAATGATTTGAGTACCTTCTTCCGCGCAAAATGTTCTACGTAAGAAATCCCCAGTTTGCCTTAGTTTCCATGATTACAATAACTACCTGAGTAATGCCGCTGGTAACACGCTCGCATGTGTGTGTGTGTGTGTGTGCAAAATAAATATTCGATTCGTTCTCTTATGCGGATATGTGGTTCGAGTTAATAATCTTTTATTCATCGTCTATAAGTTTGACAGTCCGACTGCGCTACGACCTTTGATTGCAGTCTCAGCGTTTATTAAGATCGATTACGTGTTTCAGTTCAACTACAGCATTCCACCGTTAACTACATTCTGACGTCCACTCAGCTTGAATAGGTAGGCTCTCCAACGGATTAATCACGTCTTCTGCGCAGCGTTCAACTTAACCAAACTTCTTACTGCCATAAGAAGCGTGTCTTAGCTGCTCTAATAATTTCACGCATCTCCGACGATATACATAGTCAACCCGAGATCACTTAGCATGATAAGCCTCAGCTGATTGACCACATAGGGGCAACAGATATCCGAAATTGCAGCAAGAAAACTTCGTTCTACCCCAAGTCAAATTCCCTGTGATTTCTGCCACTCACCTCTTAAGAATACGTGTGAACAATCGCACGGATCCATCTGTCCATTCAATTTAGAATTCCTATCTACTAATTTCGAACAATTAAGGAGAACCACCTGCTGATGAACAAATAAGGTCGAAACATGCAAAGGCTCTTAATAGACATCGAGCCAATAATCACAAGCTGTTTTGTTGACGGGCCTTCCACGCAGCCATCAACATGTAGCAGGTTGCCTCCCTTGAAACTCGAAACAACTAATTGTCTCAAATTTCTATTAATGCTACGTAATTTTGACGATTAATTAAAGTTATAGAATCAAAAAAAATTGATTGTCACAAAGTGCATCTCGCACGGGAGAGACGAGAGATAAATTAGAATTTTGAATGTTACTCAAAATGCAACACTTACTGAAGAATTTAAATTTCGGTTGAAAAACATTTCAATACATTTATCTAAGATCGATTTAACCTTGATTTCGCTTCTCTCCACAACCTGTGCATTTGCTAAGAGCGTCGTTACATAAACCAAAATGTATATTTTCCTGTATATGTCACAGTCCATCGGTGAGTTTTCAAACAAATTATGTGTGAATTTTTTGTCTCTTATGGAATGGAACATTTCATTTATTCCTGAAAGTTTATAAGGTCTACATTAAACTGTTCAACAGGTTTTAAAGCACCCGTACGTGACGGAGAATGAGGATTGCAGACCCGTAATCTCGGAGACGCTCACATTCCTGGAAGACGTGAAAAGTTTGACGAAGGAAGACAAGGAATTCGTCACACCAAGGATTGCCCGCCCCCGAATCCCACAGGACATTCTATTTGCTATTGGTGGGTATCGTGACGGAGAGCCTTCAGATGTGATCGAAGCGTACGACGCACGAGCAGACCGGTGGAGTTTGGTGAGTTGCACGCATTTCTACTCTTACCGTCCCTTGTTAAATGATGCTTCCGAGAAAAAGTACTTTTCCTCCTTTTTGTTTATTTTTACTAGGTAATTGTTTATTTAAGATTAATCACAAGGACCTCTTAGCCTCTTCATTTCGTGTTCGTTTATTTCCATTGCAGGGAACACTTTTTTAAGAGAAGCTTCAAATACATGAATTAAAAAGAATAAATAAATTACACACATATTGAGTCTCATGTTTAACATGGAAGTTCTAATAGGAATCGACGAAGGATGTGAAGTTTGCCTCAAATACCGTTTACAATAGGCGTCCTACTTCAACTGTCATGGCAACCTGTCTGCTGATCTTAGACATCGTTAATCGTCAGTGGATTTCAACGTAATAAATGAAGCACTGATCAGTGTCGATGTTGGCCATCTGCGTGGTAACGCCTCGTGGATTAGAAAGCTGACACACTATTTGGGATGGGGTGGGGGACGTACTGCCTCCAGCTTTGCGTGATAAAACCCAAAACACCAACATCTGTATTTACCAAGTACGAACCTGAAATGTCAGCTGTTGATCAGAAATTTTACATTTGTCTGTCGTACTTGACGAGAGCACTGGTAATGTTTGAGCTCACTTCGGGTCTTCCTGATTCCTCCGCCTCTCATAATTCCACGATTGCTCGAATTTAATTTCTCACGGTCTTTGTCGAGTGCCACCCACCACGGTGTAGCAATTTCGGTCCACTGTTGCACCTCTGCTCCGGTGGTTGGTCGCTTGAACTTTAATGCAAGGACTTCACTTCAGTAGACCAAGTGACCCAAAGAAACATAAAGCCTGTCGTTCCTGCAGGTGGAGGGAGTCGACTCGATCGGTCCGCGAGGCAACCATCGCACGGCTGTAGTCGGTTTCGATATTTACGTCATCGGTGGTTTCGACGGCATAGAAACCTTATGCTCATGCCGTTGCTTCAACGCTGTTACGAAGACAAGCCGCGAGGTGGCGCGTATGTATGTCCCAAGGTAAGATGCAGCTTCGTAACTAAGGAACTCCTTGGAGCATAGTCCTTCTTAAAAAACTGATAGTCGCTCTATTGGTCAAGATATAAATGTGAGCAGGGGCTGTAAAATTGTACCACTCACATTCAGGAGCATCGAGCAAAGTGTGAATAGGTCGGAGGACTTTTGCGACAATGTTAGTTTCAAGAATACGATTTCCCTTTGAATTCATTTGAGTTAAGATTTAACAATGAAGAGCGAACAATTGCGTTCTGCGAGAGGAAATGCATCTGAATCAGCTACAAATTAGCATAGCAGAGCGTGTTCTTTTATCGTTTCAGATGCAGTTTTAGTGTGGCAGTTCTGCGAGGTGCAGTGTACGCCATGGGCGGTTGCTATAGTGATATTTATCACAGCACGGTTGAGAGATATGATTGCAAGACGAACGAGTGGTTTTTGATCGCTCCCATGAACACACAACGAAAATCTGCAAGTGCGACTGTGCTGAATGGTCCGTAAATCCTGTTAAACAGTAGTGTACGAATTAGTGCAGAAGGCGAGGCGTCTGTCTGTCTGTCCGCGTGTAACAACGCAAGAACGGTTGAAGGAATCGCAGGATTTGAGGTTCTCACGATGGAGAGTAAGAAGATGGCTGTCGTTTGACTTCTACTGACGTTTCAGACGAAATTTATGCCTTCATCTTCAAGGCATTCCTCCTCGCTCTTGAACTTATTTTCCCCCACTCCACTGTCCCATATTATTTTATTATCTCTTTCTTTTATCCGTGCTACGTACTACGTTATTTCACAGACTGCAACGGCTTGAAGTTCTGAGTGCGTGATGGTTTCTTCTGCTCTTGTAAGCTGTCCCTGTACATCGTCTTCGCGTCTGTAGTTTAAATTAGGAATGAATTCAAACAACCATAAAACTATGAAACGGGCTCTCAAATAATACAGATGTAATATGTTTTTGAGACAGTTAGTAATCTCATGTAAACAGCACATTGTATTATAAATGTAGAGCACCGCTTGGCACCTCGTACCGTACATCTCTGATACCAAATTTAATAAAACTCGTTTCACAGAAGATGTAACTTACCATTTTTTCCATTGTGAGTTAATGTAAACACTTTATGCTGTTTATATTAAATTTTATCAGTTAGGCTCGTTTCCTTTGACAAGCTGATTGTCTGCTTTCGAAATGAAGAAACATATGAACAGAGACAGCCGTGTCTGTGCAGTTTCTGTCATATGAAGGGGGACATTAAATACAATATCATTAGTATATTTACAGATTTAAGTACAAATTGTCCCATGTCTGTGCTCTGTATGGACCAGTTTAATTATAGCTAATTTGTTTTTGCAGAAAAAATATACGTCGCTGGTGGCTTTAATATTATACATTGTTTGATAAACTCGGTGGAATTTTATGACCCGGACACCAACCAATGGACGTTCGTTGCACCAATGCTTTCTGGACGTGAACGTTTTTCTTGCGTCGCCTTCCACGACTGTATTTACGCTCTAGGTGAGAACTCTGGATATTCTGAGTGATGACACTTTATCCTTCATACAGAACTTGCTATTGTGAAATGTTTTCCTGGTTTTCTTTGAGTGACTGAGATTCTACGAACAGCATTTTCCTCCTTTCATTACAGAGTTAGTTTGTCAGTGATTTTAACCCCGAATCGTGGTTTCGATTACATTCTCCACAAAGAAAACTTAACTAACTAACTAACTAACTATCTAACCACGCATAACCTCTTGTGGTATCTCAACTAACGCATACCCCATTTGTCACACAGTCCCAGTTTTAAATGCAAATATTTTGTTATTGTGGCAAGGAAATTTCAGTTTGCCGCGCTGTTATCCCCAAAAAGCAAATGGTTTAAAGCAGTCCCTTCGCAGTCTTTGCTTTTCGTCACTTGTTTGTGTAACGCCGTTTTGAACAGTGTATCTTGTGTCTATTCCTGGGCGCTATTTTCGCACGCAGTTTCATGAAGCAGAAAACAGATGTCAGGCTCAATTTCCTGATGCTACAAGTACGAAAATAATATTTTAGCTATTTCATCCTTAATTTCGGTCCTGCTACTAAAAATTAATACTGCAAAAGGGAATGAACTTTCTTCGTTATATTTCATTCATTCGTTCCGTTTACGGAATTACAAATTTTAAGAGCGTAACGTCCGTTGGGTAAGATGGGCGGAGTGTGATGCATTGAAGTTACGAGAAATACAAACATCTAAAATGTTATAATTTGTGATGTTGAAGACAATATACAACTTGTGATACATAGGCGTAAAAGGAAGGATAATATTAAAATGTTTTTAAGGATTTAGAGTATGTGAGAAGAGGTCAACTACTGACTTTTGTGAATAAGTTGATGAATCTTGTGACTCTATAAAGATCAAATATTTCGTGGCCAGGTGACAGAGTAAAAAATATCAACACGGGCCCCGCTGAATGGGGTTAGGATAAGTTCACTTTGGCTGAATTTTTTATATCCTGTGACATGTTACTGATTGTGTGTGTGCAGGAGGACCCCGCATGGCATCTCTCGTGCCCAATTCCGCAAAGTATGACCCTGCAGAAGACACGTGGACCGAGATCCCTGCCATGAACTTCAATTCACATGACTTAAGCGCAGAAGTGTTCGACGATATGATCTTCGTCATCGGTTTAAAATATGGCGAGACCAACTACCTCCCCCATGTCGAATGCTTCAGTGACAAGGAAAATCAATGGTTTGTTTCTTTGTTTGTTTCTTTGTTTGATTTTTCAGGGCTGTATAATCACAGACTGTTACTTTCGAAAAGCTCTAGGAAGTGAATCGTTTCCGGTCAAAATAACCGCGATCTTGCGGATGCTGCACCGTGTAGTGACGTAGAAACTGACCGAAGTTTCAGAGGTTCTTACTGCTTACTCAGGGCTTTGAATACAACGCGCGAAAAATGGGTGAGAGGAAGGAGGTTGAATGAAGGCAGGCAGGGCTACGTTGCGGTCAAGTCCAATGGTTAAAGCAGAGGGCGAATGACTAGGAAATGCTAATCAGACGTAAGCTGTAACTGCATTAATAAGAAGCTCTTTGACCAAGTTTCTTTGACCAATGGCACTCTCTTGGGCAGGAAGTTTCTGGCGTTCAGCTCATCAGCATCGCCATAAACTTCGGCTTTCATCAAAGTGTTAGGCCAGTTTCAGGTTCAACGACGCCTACCGTCTTATGGCCCCATTTTTGATGGAAGTATATTTGGAAATCGCTGTTGAGGGAGTGAGTAAAGAGCTCTAAAAACATCCCAGAAGAAAAATTTCTTCATACTTGTATGAGCAAGTGCCAAAAATCCCACAGAAATTCATTTGATTTTGGTTTGTGTCTGTCTTAAGTGTAACAGAACCTCTCCATAACTATTTTTGATGGGACAATTTTTTTGACGTAAATACGTCTATATTTTCGGGTCAGTGTCATTCGGCAAAAAGTGAAACGAAAAAGTGTAACTGCATTGTTATGTTACCTTGGAAACTTCAATTGTTTACTCGGCATTATTGGTACCAAGGAAACGTCATCTCTTTACTTACCATTGTTGTTACCTATAAATCATTTCATTACATTACCTTACATTACATTACCTTACATTACCTTACCTTACCTTACCTTACCTTACATTACATTACATTACGTTACCTTACATTACATTACATTACATTACATTACATTACCTTACATTACATTCAGCTACCACAGACCCATCTTAAGCGTAACTAATTCAAGTTAAATAAGCAAAGTCTTAATCAAACTTTACTCAATATAAAGGAATAAAGGGTATAAAGGAAATATTTAGAATAAAGCCAATATATAAACTTCCTTTCCGTATAGACGTATTTACGTCTAATTCTCCAGAACCATCGTTCCACTGTAACTTTTTTTTATCTATGATCTATGTACATGAGTGAAAGAAAGATCACGTGTGAACTGTTCTGAAATATGGTGTGGGAATCGTGCAATGAATTCCGATTGGGGGAATTTTTGTTAAGGTTTTCTGGAAACAAAATACAAGCAACGACATTTCGGTGGAAACCTGTGCCCTTAGCTTCAAGCAGTTTTCCATTCTAACCAAAGACAGAGCCAACCCATCAGACATGGATATTTTTAGGTCAACACATTTTACGACTCGCAAAGATAATTCTTTTATACTTATTCTACACCGAAATATCTGATATTTTGGAACCCCAGAAGAAAAAGTATATATATTTTTAAGAAAATGGATAATATTTTACATAAATGCACCGGCATTCAAATTACATTTCTTTCAGATTTATATTAAATAAATTATTTATGGTAGAAGACGCATTCCTTCGTGAGTTACATCATCTCATGCAGTGATACATGTTTTATGTAACTGTGTCAGTAAAATGTGATAAAAATTGTCTTGAGTGTAGATAATACTGATGGATGATGAACGAGGGTTTGTTTCTACATTTAATATTCCAAATTGCAGGCACCGGGTGGAGAACTTGAATATTTGTAGAAACGAGATGTCGACTTGTGTCATCAAGAACCTACCGAATGCAGGCGATTACACCTACAAACACAGAGACAAATTGATAGAGGAGAAACGTAAAAAAATGTTGGATTAGGAAAATGAGTAGTTTGCAGTTGATTACAACCACGACGAACACATTAATTTTAATTACTTTCCTTAAGAAAATAATGTAGAAAAGTAGGAATTGATGTAGGAGCTACAAAAAAAATAAAAAAAAATATTGTTTGCAGAAAACAAGGAAAAATTATTTCTTTTCCTTATTCTCTGCTCAAGAAGTCTTATTGAAATTAGTTATTTTACATACGTTTAATTTTATCTAAAATATTACCATCCATCACTACAGAGCAGTTTCACCTTGCATCTTGTATTAAATAAATCCACTTGTGGCGACATGCTTCGAGTTACGAAACCGTTTTCATGGTATTAGGGGAAGATTGAATGTTTTGCTTCTTGAACAACGTTTAGAAAAACGTCATTACGAAGGCAACACGCTGAGATTTTTGTATTGATTTCTGATCTACGTGTGATATTTTAAAAAAATCGAAACTACATTTGGCTGAGTTGCCCCGATATACCGGGTAATTGTGCCATGTCCCTGGTGAAGTACCAACCTTTTCAAGTGCTATCAAGAAACAGACGATGCTTTCAGTTAACAGATGTATTTATTTATTCACTGTATTTTGCAAGATTCTTTTAAATATTTTAATGAATAATTACGAATATTACCACAAAATACACAAAACTAGGAACTTGAATTTAGTTAAGATACATACAGAGTAATAGAAAAATGAGACAGCTTTAATCAAACGGGGAACTCGAAGCATGTTTAGGAGATAAAATCAAATACAGAATCAGCTTTACAGATCATAAGCCGGGCCTGAAAGAAGACTTTACGCCTTATAACTGCCTCGTACCTGGACAATACCGCACCAGAAAGTGCCATTAACCAAGACGTGGTTAACATAACAAATTATTTATTCCCGCCCGAGATTCAGAAGAACAGACTTTCAAATTAAGGAACAAGAACACAAGGCTACACTTTCCGTGCAATCGATTAACTTTAAAACATAGAAGAGAGAGATGAGATTTTTCTTTACCACAAAGGAACGACGACATCCCCAACCGCCATAACAGCTCGAGGCTGTTTCTACGATGTCACCAGAGATGTCAGTGCGAGCAGATCGCGCTCATATCAAATCGTTTGAAAGATAATTCGGGTGGCAGCATTACCTTAAATGCCGTGATTCCCCCACCCCCTCATTTCCCCTGTTATTGGACACTGAGATTCTGATCGTTTGTGACGGATATTAGAAGTAATTTTAAGCATTTGTTTCACCGCTTCCCTTGAAAAAGAAGAAAAACCAGTGTGAAATGGTGTAACATATACTTGAAGTGACTTAATATCGATTTTAGACAATCGGAGTCTCAGTATTCTTGGACAGTCACTTCAGAAGAAATTAAGGTCCTTAGAATATTTGAAAGAAGGATGATTAGAAAAATCCGTGGTGCCATAAATGAAGGAGAAAGCTGGGAAATAAAACTAATAAGGAGATAGAGGACGTAATATATTGTGAAATTTATAAAACCTCTGACAGATGGCGTGGAAGAATGAAGAGCGGAAGACCACGTAAGAGACGTAGAGATGAGGCTGAAGAGGATTTGAAAATCATGAGAATAAGAAATTGGTATGAAGTGGCTAAGGAAACTCCACTGAAAGCCGAGGTCCTCAATGAATCTAGAGCTTGAATCGAAGAAGAATGTTGTCAAATGGCAGGAAGATTAAATGATTCAGTTGTAAAGGATGCGGAGGGAAGTGGTCGTGGCCTAAGTAGAAGTACTATCCCTTGATTGTCTTAAGGAACTGAGGGAAACGAGGACAAAGCCATAAAAATTGCTGCTCTCTGAGCCAAGTTTCTTGCCCATAACCTCCGTAATGAAAAGATGTTTGGTATGATCAGGCATTGGCTTGTGTTGAACACATTGCCCGTTTAATTACATTGTGAAACAAGGATTTTAAGCATTATTGTGTGCATATATTATAGCTTTAACATAATATTCCGAATATTAGTCTTCTCATGGTAAAGGAGAGTGTATTTCGCTTTTATAAATACCAATAACTTATTAAACAAGGAGTATACACATTTCTTTTAAACTTAAGTAAATAATGCTGTGGGATAAAGTCACATGTGAGAAACTGCTAGTCGCTGAGTTGGTCGGGAGCATCCTGCATGCCGTGAAACATGAAGACCCATTTTGTTTTTATAGGAGGAAATAAAGTGTTGCAAATTCTCCCTCTTTGTCATCAGTCTCCCGAATGGTTTGATGCGGTCCTCCATTTTCGTCTGTCTTGCGCCAGTCTCTTCATTTCCACATATTCTTTACAGCCCACATCTTCAAAAATCTGAGTCACATATTCCAATCTTTGTCTCCCCTTACAATTTTTCCCTTCAACTGTTCCTTCCATTATCAAATTAACCAATCCTGGGTGCCTCAGAATGTGTCCCACCATCCTATCTCTTCTTCTGTTAAGATTTTTCCATAGATTTCTTCCTTCGCCTATCCTGGCCTCACTATGGACCCAATGAACACCAAAATGAGCAGAAAAGCCGATGAGGATTTTGTTTTGTCGAGCGACCCGACCGACGATCGGCGCCACTGCGGGTCCAGGCCGCGGGGTGAGAAATTTGCTACTGGGCATGTGCGTGTAGGCAACCAGACAGCACATGCGAAATGGATTCCTGGAAGAAGGAGAAGAGCAACTCATAAAATCTCCACCTGGAATGTCAGAGGACTCATGCCTCCCGGAAAGCTCTACGCAGTCTTACGTGAATTGGTTAGATACAGCAAATCGATTGCTGCTTTAAGTGAGACGCACTGGAGGAATTATGGT
This sequence comes from Zootermopsis nevadensis, assembly GCF_977971745.1. NCBI lineage: Eukaryota > Metazoa > Arthropoda > Insecta > Blattodea > Termopsidae > Zootermopsis > Zootermopsis nevadensis. Next base: position 15,049,120 of record NW_028259139.1, on the reverse strand, counting down.
CATTTTAAATCTGATAATCACTGAGTTTATTTCTCAGGCTGCGCTGAAATCAGCCGCAACGGAGTCGCTATTGTGATTCCTAAAATTTTAAATTAATATGTCAGTGAACAACCGAGAAATAGCTCTTAACATTGAGGCAGAGCCGGCTACCATAAATATATTTCAAGTCTATGCGCCAACATCAAGTGCAAAAGACGAAGCAATAGAAGACTTTTTTAACAACATCTGGAAAACACCTCATCATCTATTCCAAATCGTGAGGTCACAATAGTCATGGGTGACTTTAATGCAAAAATCGGTGAGATTAAATTGGAGAGCCATGCACGCTCAGCGGTTGGATTATCTGGGATGGGTGAGAGAAATCCCAGAGGCGAGCGCCTCATCCAGTTTGCAATTGACAACAACTTACAGTTGCCAACCCTCTATTTCAACATCACAAGCGACATTTGTACACTTGGAGCAGCCCTGGAGACCGACAGTGAAATCAAATCGATTATGTTCTGATTAACATAAGATGGAGATCCTCTATAAAGGATGCCAAATTTATCTAACCAAGAGATACGAATTAAAAGATTCAGCAGCGTTTGAAAATCACCTTTTGGAGTCGTTTGTTACTGTAACAATCACTGGTACCTCAAATGATCTTTGGACTAGCATGAAGAACCCTCGAACTAATAGAAATCCGACGAGGACTGAGCAGTTAGATAAACTAAATAAAGATGTTCAGGCGGCCTGCAGAAGAGACAAAAATACGTAAATTAGAAAAGTATGTTTAGAAATTAAAGAACATGCTAATCGCAAAATCTTTTTGCTAAATTCAGAAGACTGACAAGAGAATTTAAACACCAGACTTGTGCTCACATCGTGTCTCTGTATGGTATGTACATTTTTTTTATACATAATGCTATTACACACTATTTACATTTAGAGCAAGCCTACCAAAAACTGTAAATTAATAAGCGCACAACGTAGTGGTAATTATACCAGTATAGACTACAATTATGTTGAAGTTGTAATGTTTAATTAAGCATCGCCATGAAACAGAATGCTAAGTACAAACATTTTATTTACAAAAAGGAAACTGTTTCCAGAATTTTTTGATTTTTCGAAAATTTTGAATTTTTTTTTCAAAATTCTCCCTACGCGATCCCTGCCACAAGTCACAGACACTGCCGGTCTCTACAAGACTTGGTCTCTGCTGGACTCAGCCCCTGCAACACGCGGTCTCCCGGCCTGTGTAGGACTCAGTCTCTGCAGACTTAGTTCGGCAGAGACACGGTAAGGCAGAAACAGAATTTTTAGGTTACGTATAGGGAGAATTTTGAAAATAATAAAAGTTTTCAAAAAATACTGCAAATTGTCCAAAAGGCGTACAAAACTAAATTTCTTTGAAAAATATCAACTTCAAAATTTTGGAAAAATTCGAAACTTTTATGCAGTTTTCTGCATTTTTTGATTTTCCGAAAATTTTGAATTTTTTTCAAAATTCTCCCCACCCGATCGCTGTCAGAATAGTGCTCCGTCTTATCCGGTCCTTCACTTATCCTGTATGACGGAATCTGTCCCAGTAATATCCGGTCTCAGGGAGAAATGAGCAACTTACATACGCAGATAATAAGGGCCCTTGTCAACGACAAGAATTTTCGCCGTCCGGGTTGGTAGTGTTACATTGTTTCATATGAGAGTTTGTCCACGAGCCATCACGGCAAATCTACCGGACCGGCTGCCTGATTCCCACTGTAGAGATATTATGGTTAGGTTTAGTCTTACTAATGTGGTAGTGTGGCTTGGAATGGAGCAAGGCAAGTTCACAAGGATGCTGTCGTCAGCTTAAATATGCTCAGCTGATATGATATTTCTTCCATGAAGCTACAGCTGGTTCCTTAAGACTATACACCATCCATCATCGTCCCGAAAATGGAGGCAGTCCGCAGTAAAACGACGGTGAAATAAAAACATTCCACTTTGAATGTAATAAACACGTGAGTCGTGGTGATGAGTCGCTTGATTAGAGGAAAGTGCTGATTCTCCTCCCACTCAGACTGTGACACTGTTTGCTGCTTTTGTTTAGACACGCAAGACAGATTTTTTGGCTTTGAATTACATCACCTTACTACAACTTTCAAAAGCTGTCAGGATGAAATTTAAACCTTTGAAGCCCAAACTCGTCTAAATAATATTTAAGAATTCAGTCCGCACCGCTAAGAAAACACCGCACTCCACCATTAAAAAGATCAACTGGTTAACGCCGTTTAAGGAAATAATCGCTGTTTAGTGCGAGAAACATACAAAAAATGCAGCGTTAATGATTCTTAAAACAGATGGTACATATAGCTCAATGCATAAAGCGATGTATCGGCAGTTACAAACCTTATTACTTTGAGCCGAAAATGATACACAAGATGCGAGACTAAACACCCTTTTGGATTCAGTAACTTGATTTCGTAAAAGTAAGAGTCGTGCAGTGTTTGTTCACTCACAAACCTAAAGCAACCTTTTATTTATGAAGTGTGTGTGTCCATAAAACCACTCCAAAGTTTACTTGTGGGATTAAATTGTTGATTACAGAATAATAATAAAATAGCTTTCAGGAAAAATCAGAATGCAACTGTGGACACAATTCTTCTGGAACAAAATAACGTCCACTGGCGGGCTTTTGTGAACACGATGATGAAATGATTCCATAAAAATAGAGGAATTTCGTAACCAGCTAATCGACTATCAGCTTTTAAACAATATGCCTGCATAGTAAAGTTATTAGCGGATTGTCTGGAAGGCTGATTGGTTGAGTTTTGGGTTAATTAGGCCCAACTTCGCCCTTTCAAACTTTGTGGGCACATGATTAAGTACCGTGTAGCACGTTTAACGCTTTGAATCCTAGTGGTAACTATATGTACCATTTGCTTTAACAAACAATAAGTCTGCATTTTGAGACTGGAACGAGTAAAAAGGCTTGAACCCTGCAGCTACCATTACCATTCCAATAATAATTCTTGACACTACAAACTAGATCCAAATGTTTTGCTGAAGACCAGGTGGTTATGGCACATCTATTCTGTTTAACAAACTCTGATTTGGGTAAGTCCTCAGCCCATGTTTGGATTTCCAAACTGCTTGTAATGTCATGGACATTTATTATACCATTTGTGTGATCCTCTCTACTGCCATAAATGCAGACTGGATTTCAGAAAATGCATAGATGAAACTATACAAATTAATACCATACGCACTGTACTTCTGGAAGAAGTGGAGACAGGTACGCCTGATCTAGCCACCAGTATTAAGGCCATCAGGATCAACCCATTTCAGAATATTGGGCCCACTCTTGCCAATGAGCTGCCCTTTGCTACAGCAGGTAATGTTACGGGCATGGCTTTGAGTTGGACTAACAGCTGCTGTCTTGCCACTTACAGCCTTACAGTGGCCTGTATTACTTGTGGTCCCCTGCGTAAGATTCAAGGCCAGCTTCTCTGCTTCTGTGGAGCAGAATAAACAGGCCACAATGTGTAGAACAAAGCACAGGGGTGATACATCACAGACGTGAAATGTTAAAGGCGAGTTCATCTGATTTACTTGAACTGAACCAATTGCCCTGCAAACTTTGCACATGAGAAAATTCCAATCTAAAAAATCTTGAATGGAAAAACTCAATCGGTATACTTTACTACAAATTTGGAAAACAAGATAAGAAAAAATGGGGTAGAATAGATAAATTATGACTTACATTTACTAAAAGATAAGAAATTTATACTGGCTTCCAAGTGAAATCCAAACCCAAAAAGTACTTCCGAATGGAAACATCATACCAGCAGAACACAACCTTCTTCTGTTCATGAAGTAAGGTCGACAATTACCTCTCTAGAGACCTGCAGAAGCTAGTTGGTGCAGACACCGAGGCAGGCAGCAAGCAACTGGGTGAGATAAGAGGCCGAGTCCGGCAGAGACAGCATGTGGCATTCACCAATTGAAGTTGAAATTTTTGCTTTTGTGTGCTTTTCAGACAATTTCTAGCATTTTTTGAAGATTTTGAAATTTTCAAAATTCCACCACATGAAGCATTGCAGAACCGATCTCTATCGGACTGTTTCTGATGTACTGTGTCTCTGACGAATGCGGTCTGTGCCTGACTCGGGCTCTGCACGGATCGATCTCTGTATGACATGGCTCTGACGTACCGCCTCTGAGAAGCCCAGGTGCGGCAGACACGGACCTGCAGAGGCCGGTTGGTGCAGACAACTGGGTGACAGGCCGACTCCGGCAGAGACAGAATGTGGCATTCACCGAGACTGGCATGCATGTCTTGAGGAGAAATTTGAAAAGTTTCAAAAGTTTCTAAAAATCAAAAAATGCTGGAAATTGTCTGAAAAGCGAATAAAACCGAAATATTTTGGAATATTTTAAAATAATTTTAATGTGATATTTTTAAAATGTTTTTGTTTTGTGCGCTTTTTCGACAATTTCCAACATTTTTTTGATTTTTTCAAAATTCTCCCCGACTCCTCTCAGAAAAGTTATCTGCAGACACTGTCTTTGACGTACCCTGCCTCATACCTACACGGCCTCTGCAAGACCCGGTCTCTGTATGACACTATCTCTAGTGGGCCGTCTCTGTAAAGAACGGTTGCAGCAAAGAACTGGTAAGGCAGAGACAGACTCCTGCAGAGAACTGGAGACGTAGATCGGGAGACAGGCGATGACTAACAGATACCAGGTGAGGCACATAACGTCCCGAACAGAGGCCGGAAGAGTCAGATACCGGGTGGGACAGAGCGAGAATGGTTGATATCGGGTTTGGCAGACATTGATTCTGGTATTGATGAAGTAGGGAAATTTTTGAAAAAAAAAAAAAAAAATTTCAAAAAATCGAAAATGCAGGAAATTGTGTAAAAAGCGCACGAAACCAAACAAATTTGAAAAATTTGATAATTTTTGGAATTTAAAATTTTATACTTTTTTCAAAATTCTCCCAACCAACTCCTGTCAGAAAAGTTATCTGCCAGACAGCCTTTGACGTACCCTGTCTCGTACGTACACGGCCTCTGCAAGACCTGGACTCTGTATGACACTATCTTTAGTGGGCCGTCTCTGAAGTCTGTTTGCATCAGGGAATGGGTGAGGCAGAGAATATACACAAAGACGGAGAGACAGGCGGTTTGGAATACACTGGTGAGGCAGAGATCGCGCCTGGCTGTGTCTGGTCTTGTCAGACTCGATTCTGGTGTGTATCAGTCAGGGAAAATTTAAAAATTTTCTATACTGGTCTCTAGATGTCTAAATGAATCAATAAAATGTAATCCTGCATTTTCTTTACCTATCTTCAATACCAAAATTAAGTCAGATGTCTTTTCCCAAACTTAACAAAATATATGACAATCACATAAACATAATTTACGAAGTACTAAGTGAGCAGACTTTTATATTTTAATCTACCTTCCACACATAGAAGAGGGAAGGTAACATCTTGTGTTTTCCATGGCTGGGGCAGAACAAAAGACTGAGAACTTCTGAATGTTTACACTTCACTTTATCCGATGTGCATGAAGTGCACCCCAGCAGAAAGTTTCTGAGTCTAGTGTGACAAGAATAGATGCAAATTCACCTTGGGGGATGTTCTGTCCCTTTCACAGTCAAGGAATAAATGACAAACTTCGTCTGAAAGATGTTTTAATTATCAATACTTGTTTTAAAGACTGAATCAAATTATTATTTGATTCCCTGGTAGTAGTGGTATGTATTAAATTGTATCAGAAATATTGGATATCTGTAAAAAAACAACTGTTAAACTGTTAATATTTTACAAAAAAAAACTTTAAAATTGTATTTGTTACTCTTTGGATATATAAATTTATAATCCTGGTACAATAATCACAGTGAACCAAGCAAACACTGTAAGTCTGTATTAAATAAAATGTTTTTTAACAATATGCTGTTGTCAAGCACTTAAATAAATGAATTGAACTGAATTATCCCTAATCAGCATATTACCTGTATGAAGTGTGCAAAATTTTCTGAGGAATCATTTTCACACGTGACAGATTTTAATATGACGCGACACAGGTTAGAGGAGTGAACATTTTATTCCTATAGTTATTTGTATAGTATATGCAACATCTGCTGTTCAATGTAGAAAATACAATTCTGTCTTTTTTTAAAGTTATTTTGAAACATATTTTAGGCATCATATTTAACAGATGAATATGTGCAACTACAGCAATATAGTGTTTATAATTAAAAAAAACAATATCTACTGCAATTTTTCCTCCCATCTCTTAAATATGAGTGTGTATGTATAATATATATATTGTATATACAATTGTAAAATAGCATAACTGTACTTTCCTTCATACAAAAAATAATATCAAACACTACTAAATTTACACTTCATGTTTGTGTGTAAGAACCTTGTTACTATGTTAGTTACAAAATCATTGAGGTTAGATTTCTGAAGAAAACAAAAATTAAATGATAAGACAATTTAAATATTTGAAGTACTGTTTTATATTCAGAAAGCTTAACAGGAACTCATATTATTACACTAAAAGATGAGTTCAGCTCAAGCATAATGCTTATATATATATATATATATATATATATATATATATATATAGCACTATCGATAATCATTTCAGTACAGTTTTGTCTATTAAATTCCAGTTTAACAGAGACATATTGTGCCTAAACTAGAGACAAATCTGCATTTGTATACATACTAAACTATATCCCTAACTACTAGTATTACAACCAAATTTTTTCCCCTAAATGTAACAAAATACATGGTACTCTAGCAAATGTGATATCATCTCTATGTCACTCTTGCAACTAATACTTTTGACAGTGATATAAAATATTAGACACACGTGTAACTTTGCAAATATAATGTAAATATAATATGAATAATTTTATTCTGTTATCATTACAGACATCTCCAAATGACCATTAATTGTAGTTTGCTGTTGCACACAGAAGGGATAGCTAGAAAAACATGTGTTCATCCTGTAGATGAACACGTTCCCAGCAGGTTCTATTAACATACATAACCTAAAACAAACTGATAATGTTTTCAGAAGAAACCACATACTGGTGCAAGAAACTAAGATAACCACAGGCATCAATAGGAAAAGAATAAAGAACATTTTCCATTCATAACACTCATTGAACATACAGAAATAATTTTAAGGTAACACCTTTTCCCCAGTTTTATAAATCACAGAATGACCCTGCAGTATCATCCAGGTCAGCCTCTTTCAAAAATTTAAATATTCCATTTTATTCTTAATTGCTTTTTACCTTTTAATAGTCCTGAAAGTCCATCATACTTTTAGAATTCTGTGAAGTCCACAAGTATGTTTCTTACACAGATTTAATTGTTGATTGATGTAATGACCACTTTAAATAGTAAGTTTCTTACATTTTTCTTGTGCTAGAGTAAATATATATAAACGTATAACTTTGGATTTTGGGTAAGAGCCACAACTGATATCTGGCATTAACCAAACATTCTGGCAAAAAATGAAGTTCTCAGTTTCAAGGTGAATGAGGTTGGGTCATTACAGAAGGCCAAAAAATGGCAGACAGTGGGTGTGAGATGAATTTTTTGGTGCCAATTGCTGGACTTAAACAAAACAGAAGAAACTGCCAACATCAGCAGCTACCATCCCCATATAATCAGGGATGTATCAGAGATATTTACACATCCAGACAACTTCAACCACAAAGATGACAAGAGGCTAAGAAAAGACTGGCTGCACCTATTTAACCCCAAATGACTGACCTCACTGGGCCCTTAAAAGGACAGGTCTACTTCCACATCTCCCAACCACATGGCTGAAGAACAGCTACCACTCTCCCTTCCATTCAATCACTGCAAATCTTATCAACATGGTCACCAGAACCTCCTCATAATTTTCCTGTAACCTACTTTCCTCAAACATCAAGCTCCTCCATTCCACCAACAAACACCAGCAAATTCATCTTGCACCCATTGTCTGCCATATATAAGGGCACGTACAAGACGGAGCCTAGAAGGTCGCTGGCAGCCGAGATGGTCGCCTAGCATGAAGAATGGAAGGTATTTTAAGTACGAGTGAACATGACGAGGCCGGGCCGGGAAGCACCAAAATACGATTTGTATTCCATGAGGGTAACGATTTTGTATGTGTTACGGGTTCCATGCAAAATGGGTGTGGAAAAGTTGATGAGTCAGCAGGAATGATAAGCCTGAAACAAGTGTCACTGTGCACGCCCTCGCCTTCTGCTTCTGAAATTACCCCACCTCATTCACCTTGAAAATGGCAACTAGTGTTTACCAAAACGTTGGTCAACACAAAATATGACATGGCTGCTGCCTGAAAGCCAAAGTTATACAGTGAACTCCAGCCACAAAAACCTTTCCAAAAAAAAAAATACATGTTGCCATCTTGAATGTGAAGAGAGAATGTTCTTTCCAATGTTAATAATTTTAAATGCTGTAAGGAAATATACACTGAATGCAGAGCAGACCATCAGTACAGAAATAAAAATGGACATTTGAAAACTGGTGGCACTCCACAATCCTGCAAAGGGCAATTTCAGTGTGGAATGATACAATGTACTTCCAATGCTCTTTCATGTAAGCTGAAGTTCCACCTTAACAGACTGACAAAGGTGTACTATATTGCTTGTATTCAAGAGGTATCCAGTTCAAACCTCAACCTGAGCAATAAATATCATGCAGATTTCTGGGTAAATTCTGGCTGAGAGGGGCATTATGTGGTTCTGCATTTAAAAAAAGGCATTATCATGTCTGCAGAACAAAGAAATTCCAATGTCTCTTACTGAACCACAAAGAAGAGAGAACAATACGTAATAAGCTGTACGAAAGGCTGTTACTAGTATACAAGAAAGGGTGACAGTCTAATTTAATCAATGATTTAAGTGATATTAATAACATTTCAAACAATGGGCTTGTCACTACAATTAATTCATTCATGAACAATTTTTTAAATTGACTCATGACAGAATATAAAGACAGTGTCATGCATGCACCAAATGTATAAAGTGGGCTTTTAGTTACACAGACAGCAAGGGAAGGAAAAGCGTTGAAAATGAATGGCCACGTTTCAATAATTGAGTACAGATGCTATTAACATTTTAAAGACTGGAAAAATATGCCATCATCTGTATATATTTGATGTGGATTGCACAATGACATCAAAACTTTTTCAAGAAATCAGAAAATATTTGTGAAATAATGACAGTTATAAAATAAGGTATTTTCATTGTATATCCCTACTAATTAAAATGAAAAACACAAGAGATCTTGTGGTCACCCTGTTAAGCACGTTAAATTATGATACAGATTTGTAATGCTCAAGCTTAAACTATCTTTTTCTAATGTGTGTAAGTTTATACATACTGTAGATATTTTAACTGAGCAATGCTTTGCTGATTTTGCCATGAAACTGCAGTGGATTACTAGAGTCCTACAAAATATAAACACTCTTAAGTTTACTTCCTTGAAATTAACATATGTAAAGTTTTTCATCAACACTGTTCACAGAAATTAGCTTGTAAATTTTCATCATGATCTAGAATTGTATAGTTTGATTACTGTTGAAGAATGTATGATTTAATATTTCTACATTGCCCATAGAACCCTTAAATGTTGAAGACGATATTTAGGAACAAAAGTATGGATACTAAAAAAGCAAACACATTAACACTGAAAATGCTGAAATCAAATCTTCACACAAAAAGTAGCTGTGATTCACAATTACAAGATTTCAGTAAACAGAAGACAGTTGTCTTTATTCCAAATGACATATGAAATTGATTGTTTTAAACTTAAATTCTGACTTTGTTGGTGGGAGTTACTGCTTTGTGTCTCTCCACAAATCTGTCTATAGACTTTTCTTTGCATAAATTACTATTAACAAGCATAACATGGAGTTGCGGTATATACCTCTGATGTATGTGACATTACACTTGAAAGGAACTCGGTTGAAGCAGTAATGTACAATACAAATCAATGACTTAATCAGTGTTGACACCATCTCCCAAATATACAATCCTAGGTTAATACAACAATAAAATATTGGCGCTATTATAATTCAAGCAAAAATAATGTCTTTTCTACACAAACAGGTACTGCAAATTAAAGAAAATAAATATTTCGCAGATAAAATACATCGTTAAGGTTTCAAAATATTTGCCTCTTCAAACACGACAAGAATAATGGTCTAAAGTATATTCACTTAGGACATAGGGCACATTGCAGGAACCGATGCCAGTATAACAAGCACGAGTTAGTACATAGGAAGATTATAAATCAAGTTTCTGAAATTAAAGTGCTTGGAAACAAGTGCAAGAAAACCATGTAACACTGTGGCATAAAAGTAATATATAATTTATATATTTGAAAAAGATAAATATATAAACTAAACTAAAATACCAACTGACTAGAGATATAAACTGCTCCCAAGAAAAGGAAATTATGTCTACAAAGCATCAGCAATAATGTTTGGCTAAACAATTCTTTACATTACACATGACAGACATCTGGATTCAAATAACTGCATTTTAAAATCCAAATCAGGTTAAAATCAAGCACTTTGCAATCCAAATTTCAGTATAATATGATATGCACAACAGTACTGTTGCCTTATAAAATATGTTTCATACACATTTACAGATTTTAAAAAAATCAGCATATCACTTTGTACAATAATATATAAAAGACATATTAATATTATTATATATATACAATGTGATGATCCTTGTGCTGTTCAAGTAATAGTGAAACGTCTCATACTTGATAAAATGTGATATTATAACTGAATATATCTTATGCCCCATCTACACATATATTTAATGCATTTATACCATCACAGATGTTTATGGACATACAGGTAGTTCAGCAGCTCAAAATATAGCTTAACAGGGTGCAATTTTTTGATCAGAGAAGGGCATGCAAATTCCATACGTGGAAATTCCTTGACCAGCTGCTTAGACACACACATGGCATCAAATGTACTTCTACATTTTAAAAATATTAACTGTAAAATTAAAGGCTGTTTAACTTCAAATCATCTGGACATTGTTTTTGTGGGTTTGAATTCTGCCAGCAGCATGGAGGTTTTTTCTCAGTGTTTTCTGAAGATGGTGGAGCCTTGCAATGGACCAATCCCTAGGGCCAAAAATGGGCATACACATTTGCAGTGCACTGATACTGTTGTAAAGGGGGAACTATAGGACTATGGCCACCAGTGAATGACCCATTACCCATCGCCCGCATGACACACAGATGAAAAAGCAGCAGCCGTGAAACAGAAAGAAATGAAGAATTTTGAGAAAATGTCCCAGTGCCACACAGCACATCACAAATCCCTCACACTGACCTTGGCATGAACCCAAGGCTCTACAGAGAAGCACATGGCTAACCTATCCTGAACCACAGCACAGCCACTTGGCATGTACTTCCATATTTCCCATCTTTTAACACAGTTACATACTACAGCACCTAAAGATAGTGTAACTACTGTTTTGAAAGACTCCTAATTTTAAATTTATGATGTTTGACACTGTAGTATAAAAATACTTTTCATAAATTTACCATCTTGAATACACTAAAATTACAGAATAACCTACTAGTTTCCTGACCAAATTATATCAGTAGAATGATAGAAGTAAAAAGTCTTTCCCCAGCTCTCTGAATTGTCACACTGAAGAAGGGAACTTCAAATATACCTTAGACTGTCTACATATCATTACTGTCAAATCAAAACAAACCATCACTTTCTTAGAACAATCTTCACTGAACTGTTAATTTCCTTGTTCTGGATTTTGTCATCAATTAATCACCGTTAGAAAATCAAAATGTTTCAAAGGATGAATCTTGCTTCAACTGCAAGATTTTGGTGTGAGAGATTTTGTACAATGAGCTTCTCTCAATCTGTGGTCTACAGATTGAGAGAAGCTTGGTCTACTAAATATGATAGAATCAGTATCACCCCCTTCAGACTCCTTAACATGACGGACGATCCTTCCTTTGAAATGTTGTGATTTGATAATCTGATGATGATGGAAATTATAATAATGTCATCAACAAAGGATGTCGTCCCAAACTAAGAAATTAGTAATACAGCATTAGAGGAGAATTCACAAAACTGACTTAAATACGTACAGTGATAAGAAATTATGACTCGTAGCCTGTGTCCAGTGCTGCTCAGAATGGCAGTGTTGAAAAAGTAACATTAAAAAAACAGACCTAAATAATGTGACATCTACCATGATTCTCAAGTCCTTTATAAATATACTGGTCACCTTATCCCCATTCTACTAAATCTGGAGCACACATCCAAGTTCTGGAAAACCATCTCTACCTTAATGATCTCCCATTCAAGGAAAACTATCATAATCCTTAAATAAGATTCACTGTCTCAAATTAATCCTGAGTTGCAACAAGGCCCAACAGGTAGTTCAAGAATAACATAACACTGATTAGAAAAAATTAATTCAAAGCAATGTAGTTCATGTAAAATGTGTAATGTTCTGACAAATAAATATACCTACCCAATCATAACACTATGAAGCTGCACAGGGGAACAGAGATTTAGCATGTTCATGAGCTGTTCTTATGTTATTTAATTGCAGTTTACTTAATGACACTGTCAGTAACTCCGAATATGCAGCACGAAAAATGAATTGGAAAGGACATGAAAATAAATTATCCTGGCCTAATTCTAGGTACTATCCTAGCATTTTCTGCCCAGAGGAATTTAGGAACACCATGAAAATCCTGTCTAAGCTAGATTTAAACCTTGGACTTCAGGAATACAAAGAAATGATAACCACTTGACCACAACATTCAGCATTTTTCTTATCAGGAAGCAATGAAAAATTATATAAAATGGTTCTGATAACATAATATTATAAAAGTCATGATAACATGCTGTACAGAAAAATATTAATTAGAGATTAATTTTAAGACGTCTACAAAAGCCAAGGAAACAGAAATACAATTACTCCATATATAAATGATCGTGATATGTCGATTTAAAAAATATAAATCATGTGGGTTTGCTAAAGTAATTACCCCTATCAATGAAAGTCCTTTTGATCACCATCTCTTGGTTTGGAAGACTGAGAAGATCAGAGATGGTACAAACTGGATATCTTAGAACTACGCAAAGAGAATGTGAACTAGATTTAAGTGACTCTAGTTTGTGAACAGATGGGACAACTGAGAACTTCACTGAACACAGGTTCTATAACCAGGTAGATGACTGCTCCCCAGAAATGTTATGTTTGCATACTTTAAAAGCAAAAATTGGGTACCATACCCCTAAATGATGGTAACAGACATAAACAGCTTCATAACATGTTTCTGAAATTACCTGTGAGAAGATGAACTGCTGGTTACATACAAACACAAATTTTAGCATTAGAGTATTCACAAAACAAATAACTGTTACAACAGGAAGGACACATAATAAACAAATTGCAACAACTGTACCTGAAGCCAAAAGTTTCCAATTTTTTTTTTACATACAAACACAATAATATCTCAACATCAGAAATTACTTGCGTACACAGTACAAGGGAATGTAACATATAAATTGCAAGCTGAAAATAATTAGGTGTAAACACATTAAAACCAAATGCTATTACAAATGGTATATCTATGCAGATGGGGCAATCTGACATAACTTCAGAAGCTCAGAATAAAAAACAATATTTCACAACTGATACTGATGGTTGTATATGTACTGAATCAGAAACAGATTCTCCATTGTGGTTTACTTAACACACAGAACTAATTCCATGATAATTTCCTTCCGTGTAACAACTGAATTGATGTTGACATCAATCACTGCACAAATGGTTCCCAAGTTTCAGCACATCAAATGCAATAAAGCTTAACCCCCTTCACAGGAGAAAAAGCTTTCAGGATATATTGGAAGTTAAGATTTTATAATGATATGGTAACCATTTGAATCATATGTGGCAGACATTTGCGAAGACAGGATTTCTTAGTAATATTTAAAAAAAAAAAAACCTGTTACATCCATATAAATTATATACAAAACATGGTTATAGTCCATTAAACAGAGCAAGCAGATCATGTAACACAAACAGTATCATGAACGTAATATTCCAGGCAGAGATCAAGTTCAATCAGAAGACAACTTCTAGCATGGCTATGAAAATTTAAGTGATTATATTATCTTCTGTATTAGACATTGCAAACAAACCAAAAATTTACCATTCTACATAATCTGCATTCATAATCCAGTCTCACCACATGAACATTACATTGATGAAAGTACTGTACTGACGACAATCAATGTTCTTCCTTTGTTGAATGACTATATGATTACCTGATCACAAGATACGTACAATTATAATTACTCTTATTGTTACTGTAAATATTTATTCTCTCTTATATAATAGTACAGGTTCCTTTCTCATGAAAATGTTTCTCCATTGGCCATATTATGTCTCTACAATTAATCTTGGCTTTGTAAAGAAGAGTGTCTTGTTGGTTTCACGTTCAGTTAACAATGTATTTCATATTCAATGTCAGTTAAACAATAGAGAACAAACCTACCCTGCCCGAGTTGTTTCAACCAATTCAGACACTCGCTTACTCACACACACACACATGCACACTTGCTCTCACTGTAATGAAGAGGAAATTAGAAGCTTCCATCTTAAATTTAGTTTTTCACCCAACTGAATGAGTTACCAAAATACATGTTTAATCAATAAGAAATCCCTTCAAACAGTATCTGAGACCTGAGCATCTGGGAACACTGCCAAGCAATCACAAGTAATGAATCTGGTGATGTCATCATTTCAAAATTTTGACTTACAATTCACTTTATCAGCAGACAAAATTTTGTATCTGTTCTTTTTTTACTCTGTCCATAGTACAGTCCATGTTATTCTTCCTGGCCTCTCGTTTGTGCATGTACCATGGGATTGGGTGCACTCACATCCTGATATTGCTTCACAAATGGGTGTTTGCAATGCGCTTCTATCTGGTTGACTCCACAGTTATCTTAAATTACTATGTACAAATGAATCACAGGCACATCTTGGTACATTTTTGTGGTAGATGAGAGACATCTTCATGCCGTGGCAATCAAAATAAATGTCTTACTGTCTTACTTTTACCTTTCCATGTTCAAGTTTTCCTACATAACTCACATTTTCATGTCTGGTTTTTGAAGCAAACTAAAACATTTTCAAAAGTATTTACAGAATTTTAATGCAACTTCTGCACAAGTTTAGTGTAAAATTAGTAATAATGAACTTAGACAACCTATGAAATAAACTACAGATCTTATGGGCTTTCACTTCTAATATTGTCATCCATACAAAGTTAAAATTTTCCTGTTTTCTTATAGTTGGATATAATGTAGTTGTTTCTTCTATAAGCTGTAAAAATAGTAGTGGTAGTAGTAGTAGTAGCAGTAGTATATAATTCAGTGGGATTTGAAATTTTCATTGCACTCATCTGAAGATGTCTATCTTCTGGGTTGTAGCGCCATGTAGTCTGGTTAAAGTTTAGCAACATTTCAAAGGTCATTGCTACCTCCATCATCAGGGCAATGAGCAAGAATAAGGCTACACAATGCCCTGAAGATGGGAGGCAGCACGGATCTCTATAACTTGGTAAGCTTCCACCAGACGACATGGCACTACAAACCAGAAGACAACAAACTTCAGTAAATAATTCATTTCTTGCTAGTAAATCACTGCCCTGCCCACTACAATAACCTCACTTTGTTTGTCTAGTATCTAACAGTTAAATAAGATTAAAATTACTGTAACAATTTTCAGTCTTTCTTACTTATCACGCGATGACACTAAGTGTGTGTTGCTAAAAATGGCTAATTTTCATATTACAAAAATGTAAAAGTGCTTACATGCAAAGAATAACAAACTATTTTGAACTTGTTTAACTGAATAACCCTTTGAAACCAAAGCTTGCACAAAAACTATTTAAAAATTCAATTCATACTTCAAAGAATCATACGAAACCCACAAATGGCAAAAATGAATGTTAAAGTAGATGCAGCTGAACCTATAATCATTTTGAGACCTTCAGCTTGTACAGAAGGCATACCTCTGCTGTATAAGCATCTCCATTTCTTATAAGTCACCATCTCAGATTGACAAGAAAATTATAGAGGCCTGTTTCAAAATGAGACTGTAGAAAATTTTAGTGAGTAATGCACCTGGCTTTTGTTACAATGCCGTTACCAAACAGCAACAGACTCTATTAACATTGGACAGTGGATGGCAGTACTGGGATCAAGAACAGCGCACACAATGCAATCTGCAGCTGCAAATGGTGATATTTCATTTTGTTTAGAAAATAAGGGCTGTCTGGTAATAAAATCGCTGAATTGCCGATTTGAAATATGGCAAAAAGATGACTGTTGTAAACTGTCTCTGATATGAGACATAGAAAAAACCTTTTAATTACAGCTGACAGTCACCCAACCACTAACATGACAGGCTCAGAGACTGCATATAGCTACAAACATATCGGCTTTGTACGACCAATTTGCTTGGAGACTGTGAAGATGATTAGTTACTTTAAACATGTATCAAAGTTTCTCATAAAACTTCAAAAATAAAATCAAACACTTTCACTGTATGAAGAAAATTTATGGTATGGGATCAACAGTTTGTGCATCTCTTTCTAAAACAAAAGAATGAAACACCACATTATATGCATAAAGAAAGTTATACTTGTGACTAATCATTTGCTGATGTTGAAAACAAACTGTTCTGAATACTAACAATTTTGAAACATTGGAATATTTTCAGTTATTAAGGAAGAATGTTTAATTCCTCCAGTTTAACTTCAATTTCCACACAACATCCTGCGGAACAAGTCCAACATATAATTTCCTCATTACATTTCTACACAGTATGAATCCAATTCCCTTCACAGTTTACTTCAAAAGAAATTTAAAGTGGAAAATCAATGACAGTGAATAAAGGGAGAATTTTCTTATGTCTTGCAGTATGTAACAATTTATCTCCATGACCAAAAACAATATTTAATCTCAATGCAATGCAGAAAAAATGTAAGTTTGTAAATCCCAGAAATAATCCCAAGGAATAGTGTCGGAAGAACAAAATAATTTTGGACTTGCTCACATTCATGAAAAAGATGAATGTCACCAACGCTCTATGGCTTCATGCATTTACAACCCAACATTTAAGCAGCAACTAAAATTTACAAGTGAAAATACATTACAATATAATACATAAGAAACAAAACCAATAATATGCCAATATAAGGTGGTAAAAAAATCAAGCGTAGGGAGATGGATTTTACATTGCCGTAACAACTCCAAATTGAGAAAGCAACTACATAAGAACACAAAAATTCAGTACTAGTAATTCAAGACAACGTTTCCCTCATTATAACTCACGTCATATTCAAATATGCTTATGAAGTGCCTTATTCTTCCATCATCAGGAGCTCCTTGAATGTGACTTATAGTGTTAATAGATTTTGTTTTGGCATGTTGCTGAAGGTTATTGGATTCCAACTGTAAGATAAGACATGCTGCAATTGTATACCCATAACCATAAGTTTGTCACATTTCTGTTTTGCCATTCAACAGATGGTAGTTCAGACTATCTTATTTATCTTCTGAAATCAAAAGACTGAAAATGGTTGTGAAACCACTGCACAGGCCTGCATGTAACTCAGACTCCTTTCAGTTTTCATTCTGAGTGAAGTCCGCACCCTCATATACACACATCTACCATGTCTTTCATCTTTAACAAAATGATAAAAACAAAAATAAACATAAAACAGTTGACTTCTCCTCCAATGAAACCACATAACACAGCATGGCAGACACACTCACACATTACACGTGATCCCTGGTTGATCAAAATCATTGTACTTTCCAGACAAAGGACACAAGTTTCAGCTAGTGGTTTAAGATCAAACAGTAACATCTACTCCGCCCACCCCCAATTATACTACTACTGCCAGTTACATCCAATACTGAGCTATCAAGCTAAGAAGAAATACATCAAGAATCCTCATTACAGATGCAGTCACCATCATCATACAAACCTCAGCCATAATTATGATGCAGTATTTAACAGACATTACAACTGTGCTCATAAAACTAAAATAAATAATTTTACAAAACTATATAGACATGCTTTTGCCTTCCCTTGAGATTTTCATCAAGTACTAAATGAGTTTTCTTTGACTCTGATAAAAATTTGTTTTTCTTTTAGACGGCTTTGGTTAGTTCGGTGATGAACCTTCGGGTTCCGTAAGCCATCTAGTTAGTTAGTTAGCTATTTTCTTTTATACAATACTTGGCATTAACCCCCACAGTGCAGGATCACCTGCAATGCAAATCTCTGCATTCTGCATGAGAAACAATGTTTACACCTAATACATGAGTCAAGAAAATGTATTTTGTGAAAATGTAAGTTCGTACCTGTATTCACAGGTAAATGTTCTGTCTGCATATTAAAACCAGCAATAAAACAGGCTGCAATGATGTACATAATACATCTATGATAGATAAAAATTAATGTGTTGGTCCACAGAGTATCCCTCCGCACGGAATAGTTAACAAATTCAAATATTCGGTCATCTATAAAATTCAACACAAAGGACTTACAAAATCAAAGGAGCCATTGTATGTTTCGGCACAATAAACGTGTTGCTACCTCAAAAACAAACCACCCCGAGACCATCTATACAACAGTGTTGTCATTCACTTCAATGACCTGCAGACTGTGTGTGTTAGTGACTTGTGCTTTAATCCAATACCTCTAAGTAACGTCCATGATGACCTTCCTGGCCTGTGTCCTAGGCAAGGGTGTAGGATCCAAGCACCCATAACATGGATTCTGTTACTCAGTTGATAGGATAAGGGCCCAGTATTTTCAGTCTCTCAAAATTTTTGTATTTGGAAAAATGAAGGCTTTAAACTATGAGCAGAAAGCTCTGCACACAGACCTGTCCAGTGATCAAACCCAACTTTCTGAATGAAGAGTCCAGTGTCTTACACAAAGACCACCAGGTCCCCTACTGAGATGTAAAACCTGGCTAACTGAAACTTGTGTCCGCTCGGCAGTGAGTGAGCGATCTTCTTCGTGTGTTGTCATGTGATGACATGGGTTGAAGTGACGGCAGCAGTTCAGAGCACAACATCGGGCAGGGCGGGTGGGCACTAGGCTCGTGAGTCGCTGTCATGAACAATCTTACGCTCCTTGTAGTAGATTTCCTCCGACTCCTTGTCACACAGCAGTAGCACCACTCCTCCAAACAGGAAAATAGCTGCACCCCAGCCGACACCGTATGCCCAGCCGAACTCCCACACGGTGCGGTTTCCTGGCACACCACAACCAGTCAACATGAAGCTTCAAAGTATTCTGCTTCTAAATTGTAATTTACTAACAAAAATTAATAATCTCAAGTATAATAAGACCTTCTTCTATGGAACTATAGCCCAATTTGAGCCTTGACATCCTCTAAAGATAGTAGGTCTCTAAATTCTATTCATAAGTGATTTAGTTGGAAAGTCAGATCATAGCAACAAATCAACCTTTGCAGGACAACACAGACAAATGTGGATATGAACCAATGATCCAAATCCTTACGCAGGTTGAGAAACATGATCAAGTTTGGTCTGAGTTCAATGTAATGTAGAGGTTACAGTGGACTCATGGAAGATAATTATTGCTTCTCCTCAGCATCATTTACTGTAGAAACCCCATACAAAATTTGAAATATGAAATGAAATTATGAAATATGTGGACACACTGACAAACACAGATATGCCAGGAGCTTATATTTAAGAATTAGTGTCTCCACAAGGGGCGTTAGAACAACTACATTAGACAGGTAAAGATGAAACTTTAATACTGCAGACATATAGAAATTTTTATAGTACAAGGTCATTTACAATTTGACAAACAATGTTTTCATTGCTATTATTAAAGACTATTCTTCCTTTCAATTAGATGCATTCTTGTCTACAACCTCCTCTCATTCATAAGGTACATTTTAATATTATTCTCCCATATATGCCTTATGTCTTCTGAGTGGTCTCCGTCCTTCAGGACTTCCAATTACAATTTTTCAGACACTCCTCGCCTCTCCCGCAAATGCCACATTACACACCAACTTCATCCTCCATGATTTGATCACCCTAATAATACATGGAAACATGAAAAATTATTATGAAATTTTCTAGGCAACACATTAAATCACTATCAACTCACCCTCACTCAACTCTGCTGCAAAACACACAGGGTAGATCACCAAGGCAATGAGGATCGATATTACTGAAAACAAAGTGGATGCCACAGTTAATTAGTATTCTTTCTTCATTTCTGTCTCAGTAGGCCATACAAGCCAATATGTCAGAGTTTTTATTGTCTGTAATTCAAATACAGAATAGAATATCATTAAGTTTACTACTTTGATAAGTATGAGATCTGGGGTTCTATAATAATTATGAGATGTGAGGTTCTCATGGACCTCAAATCTCATCTCTCAATTCTCTTTCTTCCCAAGTTTCAATTCCGTAAATTTTCAACTTTATGTTGTTGTATAGGAGACAGGAAGACTAAACAATTCTGGACTACAACGTGGCAAAATTCCCTGAACTAAATTTTCTCTTAATTTCCAAATATTTCAACATTTCCACACATTTAAGGATTTATTTGCTACCTTTATGTTATAATTCTGTCCTGCAAACTTACATGATAGCACCATGATATAGACAGCCACACGGTAATACTTGTACTTGGTTCTGTGGTCCTTACTGTGAAGACCCATACCTGTCAGGAGTGTGGCCACTATATCTGTCAGCAGCGTAATGATGCACAGTGCTGCTGCTGCTTTGATATAGGCTGCAATAAAATTGATCAAAGCTGATCCTGAAGCAGCACAGACACAGAAGTTTTCAAAACTATCTCACATTTTAAATATGGAGACAACTGTATCTTGCATATAAAAGCCAATTTTTATAAACCAAATTTGTTCAGATATTGTAGGCACACACTGTACCTCAGCCCTTGTGAAAGTGCACTAAATCGCATAAGGTGCTGATAGTGGTCACACATGCAATAGACTGCACAACCGGATGCAAAGCTCCAAACCGGTTAACACGCAATGTATCATATCAGTAGAAATAGGATTTGAGGTTCTCGCGGTGGCACATATAAAGACAGCTGTCTTTTGGGTTGTAACGAGATGTAGTCTGGTAGAAGTTGACTGACATTTCAGAGTTTTCTGTGATCCAGCTATGAGAAAAGGTCAACTGTATGACCTAATACTGACAAGGAAACAAAAAGAAAAAATTTCAAAAATGATCAGTTACTAAATGCCCATGGTCACATTATAGTTAGGTTGCCTCCATATATGTGTGACCTTAGCCCAATAGAACTAGCATGGTCTAAGGTAAAAAACTACGTTCGCAAGAACAACATGACAGGGGATCTGTCTTTGAAGCGGCTGCTGGATTTAACAACAGAATGGATTGCAACTGTGACTGCAAAGGATTGGGAAGGATACTGCCAACATGTGGAACAACTGGAACAACAATACTGGAAATGGGACGGAGTTGTTGCTGACGTGATCGACTCAATAATTATTGCCAATCCAAATGACAGTAGTGATGACGAAGAGACTTCTTGTGAAGATGTCGAGTCTGAAGAAGCAACTGACTTTTCTGACTCCGAGCTCGCTCGGCCACTGTGAGGTAATTTTAAAGCTATACTCATTAGAACTTGTGAAAGCCTTTTGTCTGTTGTTCCTTCAGTGGTTGTGGAACAAATGCTTTTAGGTTGGCTAGTAGCAGCTCGTCACTCACTGCGAAATCTTGCGCATGCGCGTATATCCCATTCCTATCAGGGCTTTTCTCCTGATCTGTGGACTGTACTTGCGGCCTTCTTCATCAGTCCTGACGATATTCTACCAGACAACACAATGCTACAACCCAAAAGACAGCCATCTTCATATCTGCAGGTCAGTCTGAACAAATGCCGACCTCTCCCGTAAGTACGCATGCTCCACAGAGGAAACTAGGGCAGGTTTAAAACTGGGGACTTCATTGGTCATTTAGTTAAACTGATCTGTGAAACTTTTGGAGCATCATGTTCTGTTGTACGTGAAAACTAAGGGTGACCATTTTCAGCACTTTATACAATGGGATGCAGCTTCACAAGAACTGAGGTACATGTCTACAACACCTGACCACAATCAGTGCATAACCACAGGTTCAACTATATAAAGTCTGAGGCATGTAGCAAGAAAACCACACAAATTAAATATGTAGCAGATGTCAATACAATAACTGCAAATGCTCATAAGCAAACAAACGGAATCCTGCTGCTTTATGAGTTCACGCCAAATAAAAAAGAAAGAACCTGGAGAATCCACACAACTTACCCACATCTCTTGCTTGATAGCAGTCTGGAGGGTCCTGCACATTGAAAGGCAGTGGCATCGGTGAGTTATCTTCTATACAGTGTATGAAGAGCCCTTGCCTCCATCCAATAGACATAAGCCAGTCTGTTGAGGCGAGGGCCATAATCATGAGAATGATCACAATCAGACCACAGATGAAGGCAATCACCTGCAACAGACAAAGAAGAGCTAAGTATAATCACCCATCTTTCATAACATTTCTGCACATTCAGCTGGAAGACCAGCTCATCTAAGGATTCATTACATTAGTGTGATCATCATTATAAATGCAGAAACAGCCTCTTAAAATATGCCATGACCACTTCCTCCCATTTTCGTTACATGTCATCATTCATAATCATCAGGCCCTTTATCATTAAATGCTACATTACTCATGCACTTTACACTGCATTGTTAAATAAACCAAGATATAAATTGTAGGATTTGAGGTTTTCATGGCGGCAGAGAGCCTGAAGATGGCTGTCTTCTGGGTTGTTGCGCCTCGTAGTCTGGTAGAAGCTCACTGATGTTTCAGAGATCCTTTCTGCCTCCATCATCAGGGCGATGGTGATAATGGAGGCAGCAAGGACCTCTGAAACGTCGGTAAACTTCTACCAGACTACACGGCGTAACTACCCAGAAGACAGCCATCTTTAAGAAATAAATTGTAAGTTTGTGAAGTACAATTTCACTGACATCCGAGATGATTGCTGAATTAATGAAGTGAGAGAGAGTTATGTTACTGTGACAATATGGTTTGTGCAGAGTTGTTAAAAACACACAAATACAGCTTGGAAGCAATTCTCAAAAGACGCTTAGTCTTCAATGTTAGATGGAGGTAAGTGGGCAACTGCATGCTCAAATCATTACCAGAGAACGATATCAAAAATAGAGTTCTGAGTGGCCTCAAGAGCTACCTGGAAATAAATAGAAGATAAAACCCCAGTGCTTCAAATGACATTTCAACGCCAGCTGTCCATCTTGTATTTGGTCATTTTACTGACCTAACAACACGCTCCCAATTACATGAACAAACTCTTCTGCTAGCTGCATTAAATGTGACCTGGGTAATTTCTGTTCTACCTGGTGTTAAATTTTCACGTTACGCACGAAACGTCAAATATGTACAAATACACTTGGGCTGAGACATAGGCCACAGCACGATGGTAAATAAAGAGGAAAGTAAAGACTGTGTTTAATGGCACGCATGATTCTGTATTGCAAGATCAGGTACGTTTGCTTCTTCAAATTTTTGACTAGTTGTAAAATCGAGGGCTATCTGAATATCATTTGTGTTCAAAACAGTTTTCTGTACGATGCACGTTAAATAAAATATAATGGAATATAACTGATGCTTTTGCTGTTAATAATATTTGTACATGCGCAATAATTGAACAGCAGTTACGAGCTTAGTCAATTTATTCTGCTAACGCACAAACTTTTTAGGCGTTCTTCTTAGCAGAAGTGGGAGGTCGCTTGAATGATAAATGCACAAAAGGTGAAAATGCAGGAAATATAAATTTTACTTGAAACTTAATGGAAAGGGTGGGGGTATTACTTACGCAGGAAGCAGTGACTCCAACTTTTACAAAGAACCCATAAACTAATTTTATGTGGATGAAAATTATGTGAGTGAACTTACTCACATAATTTTCTTGCACATCTGAATGTTTGTCCCCATAAGGGCAACTGAAACATAACTTTTGTGTTGTTGTTGTTGTTGTTGTACCTCCAACCAGACATTTTGAAAAATTCAGCCACCCAGTAACCAACATCACATCAATATTAGCAAAATACGTATGTCTCACCAGGCCTTGCAGCAGCGAGAGGTTGTATGCACAAATCACTCATCACTCTAACATGAGGATGATGGGTTCATATCCCAACAGGAATGACCCATGCTATTTTGTGATGACAGTATTTACGGACGTTTGACCCCCTTTTAAGTAGGATCTGAACAAGGATTTAGAAAATCTCTACAACAGAAAGGTTTAAACTCAAATCGAGATGCAGGGCCACCATGATACGGGGGCAAAATTGTTGGTCGAAGGAGAACAATGAAGCAGGGTTTTGTTTTATTCCTGTTATGTTCATGTAGGATTAGAAAGGGAATGTATGCTGTGGGTGACAGGATGAATTATCTCAATGGCAAAATACAAAGATGGCTTAAGGGATGTAATCTCAATGTTCATGCTACAAAGAACAGATTACATACAAACGACTATGGTATGAGCCATAAATCTCGTTTTAAGAACAAGAAATAAAGCCAGCTGACAATGGTGCATTACTGGTAGTGGGACAATACACCTATCCCACGATTTATAAATTTTCGCTACAACGAACCATGTACATGTACATCCACTTTTCAATCGACATCGCAAAATTCTTGGACTATGCCCATCGTCTGTGTTTTTAAAAAGAACACTGCGTTTCGGAAGCTAGATTTGCTTCCGTCTTCAGGTCAAAAAGGGGGGACGGGCACCTACTCAGCTGGATCCAACAGAAAGAGCTAACCTCAAACACTTACGACGGAAGCAGATCCAGTTCCCGAACCGCAGTGTTCTTTTTAAAAACACAGACGATGGGCATAGTCCAAGAATTTACTGACCCCGATTATAACACGTCATCGGCAGTACCCTTTAAAACAGGTTGGGCCAACCCAAATGATCTTTCGGGCCACTTTGGAAATGCATCATAACTCCGCGGGCCACATATAAAATTATATATCCCCATATTAGATTTAGATACACTATAGACATTTTTTTGGAGTGAAAAATTGAAACATAATGAGTTATTATTATTGTGTTTACTATTATTCTTACATGTAAACATAGATAATATAATAATAATGATACTAAGCGTACATTGTAAAGAAATATATAGCACTAAAAATTAAATATAAATATATTTTGTAAAAGTGTGATGAATCTCGCGGGCCGGAAAAATGTTCAAGGCGGGTCACATGCGGCCCGCGGGTTGGCCACCCCTGCTTTAAAATATACCTACTTTTCAGTTTACAAACATTATTTCCCCTACAAGGAAGAACCAACCTTCATCCGGGGGCCGAACATCTGGTACAGAAGTAACGAAATCCACCATAACCTTCACTTTATTTATTAAAATCTTCATTTTAATAAAATTACTAAAGAAATGGCCAGTTTGTTATAACTGATCCTTTGTATTACACTACAATAATTGTTTATTCCTGTCTTACACCAAAGTCCTGCTGCTTATACTGAAACTGCTTTACAATGCAAACGTCTAATTTAAGACTTCAATAATCTACATTATACGACTTCGCATTGAAGAGTCACAGTGCGTCGAGTTAAAAAAAATATTAAGGAGACAGTGAACTAGGACGATGTGAAATGTTACGATCATGCACACAACTACAATCACAGACATTCCAGCGTGTTTCTTTCTTTCAAATTTCACAAATGCCTGAAGCTGGAGACAGGTGTTTACATGAAAGTCAGTCTTGCAAAATTTATTATTCCTATGACTAGACCTTCGATCTTATTTTGCAGCTCACATATAAACCACCTTTGTTCGGATGTTGTAATAAAAGAAATGTCTGTACTGACTGAGAATAAACAGCGTAAATCCGCCACGATGAGCTGTTCTCCCAGCTCAGACTCCAAATAAGGGCAAACCAACCACGAAACGAGTTGTGTTTACAAAGCGTGCAGTCAGATGTCTCTGGTTTCAATAACAGTACATAGCTTATGGGTGTATTCACTTTTCTTCTAAGTTGGCATCATCATTTGACCTGCTCATGATTTATAAGTCATGTAAAGGTCTTGATGTCATGTTACGCCCTGCTACCATTTGGTTTGTGATTTGGAATGGCCTCGAATGACATGCGGAATTTCATACAAGCGCATTCCGTACGTCCAACTGACGCTCGAATCGCAGTATTTGCATTGTTTCAATGGAATCAATTCATAACGTGTTACATTGTTAACGCATAATTAAGACTGACGGTCGGCGTGTTCGTTCAATAACACAACCGGATGACTTATCTCCTCACTTATCTTAACAAGAACAAATGCACGATCATTACTTCGGAATTCAATATTTCGCAAACACCTTGCAGTTACGTAGAACCCAGGACATACTGATCAAAATTAAACATGAATTCTGCGACACGTTGCTACCAACATATTTTGTTGTACTAACCTCAAATGTCAAAGTAACTACATTATTTTAATTAACGTCAACATCAATTACATATTCAGGGCAGAGGCAACTCGTTCACAGCACCGGAAGTGTGAAAAATTCGAAACTGAAGCGTAGCCAAGCAAATCAGGACTTACTTGTATATTACAATCACATTTCCAACTGCTGCATTTTCGTGAAAATGTTAATTAACATTTACAGACAACTTAGCGTTACTCTTCTGGTCCATTCAGACAGAACCATTTTATTGCCTGTATCTTATCCAAGTGCAGAATATACAAGTGGACTTTTCGCAACTCTTCTTACATGGAGTATAAACACGTCTAAAACTACAAAAAACAAAGGGAAATGACCAGCGTTTTACATATTTCGATCAATCGATTTGCTCACACCATTCCTGTAAACATTACTTAATAAGCGACATTGCCTTCGCCCCCTTCCGCCCCGAACCCCGACCTCTGCATCTCGAGATTCGCCCTCAAATCAAACGATCCAGACACTTTGTTGCTATGACAACGACAGTAAGGATAAAGGTTGGTTCTTCCCGTCTTCTATCGGGGCGTCAGGGGAAGAAAATCAATAGAATACGATAGACGAGCAGGAAGAACGGAAAATTGTGAGGTGGAAGAAACCTGCACACACGTAAAAGAAGAGAATTACTTCCGGGAACGCACCGCGTGATGCGTCTCGCGGATAACCGCTTGTCAGTCACGTCTGACGCACGCACATCGCAATTCTCAAGACTCAAGTCTGTTACTAAAAACGTAACGTGACAAATGCGGTCTTGAACCTTCGGGCTACGTAAACGGAAGAGATCTTCTCGACCGGCGGAGCGATTACCAGCTTCATCACGAATCTGCCCCGTGCAATGCGTCTCTGAAAGAGGCAATAATATTTGCAGCTGAAGTTAGGATTCAGACAGAAGAGTCTTGTCCCAGGTCCAAGGACTAAAAGGGCTTTAAAATATATTTATCTGCATTATCTTTGCACTGCCCGAGGATTCCAAATATAGCTCACAGAACTCAGAGAACAGTCAACAAATTAAACCAAGGTATCTGAATGCATATCTTCTGGAATATTAAAGCCTCTAGCCAATGGTCCCTAACTTAATATCAGGTCTATGAGTATGGAGCAATGGTGAAATAGCGGTCGAGCAACACAAGCCAGAAGAACTCGGAGGCAGGTCTGCTCGCGTGCCACTTCGTCCACCCGCCTCAAGGCACCCGGGACGGAACTCGGTTCTCCGCAGACAGAGACTAGCGTCTAGCGGCTTGGGCACAAAGGGGTTAGAAATTAAATAACCATGTCTGCTAATTATTTAGTGCCGATCAAATAGCCTCGAGTGGTAATGCTTCCAATTCGTAACCTGGAGATACGGAATTCGGGCCTACCGTCTATCCCGACTGACGGGTTTCATAGTGGGTCAACCTCGTAGCACGCATCTTGCTTTGTAACAGGCAACGAATTACCGCTTTCTGTCGAAGCCTTTCAATTTTACCGAAAGCAAAAATCTTTTCCTATTATATGACGCTACCCAACCGCTGCAGTTGGTACATGAACGTTGAAAGCCTGCGAACCATCTACCCATGCGTAACTTGTCGGAAGTTTAAACTGCTCGCTGCAGTCAGTCCTCCATGCTTAAAGAGTTAACAGAACTTTGACCAGAGACTAATAACCGGCGCGGTTTCCCTGTGATGTCCGATCTGCATGTGAACGACATACCTGCACCCGCCGACACGCCGACCCAGCGTACTACGCGGACGACGCACGGTTGTGTTATTTTACAAGGCTGCGAAGCGAATCGAGAAACCCAGAACATTCTAGTTTCTTAGAGAGCCAACACAGGAATCTTTGGCTGACCCTTCACACACAGATGACGTCGTCGGCACACGTGAACCAAATGGGAAAGAAGGCAGCTCAAAGACCGGGCGTGCTTGCCCCCCCCCCCCCCAATATAAAAAGACACCTGTCCGTCAGAAACGGTGTGCCGTCGTATGATGGATTACACATGCCCGGCCTGGAGGTCAGCTGCAAGTGTTGCAATCCAAGTGTCTTCGCATTGCTACTAATGCGCCCTGGTACGTTAGAACAGGCAAATACACTAAAATTTGGGGGATCCCGCTCTTTGCCGACCACATCAGGGCACTGACTGAGAGCTTCGACTCGAAATTAGCTGGTGCGGGGAACCCCTTAGTCCGGCAACTCGGGAGGCACTTGTACTGACAGCTACAGTCGCCTTCAGCCACCAATCATCGCTTAATTTTATATTTCATTTCCGGCGTAGCACGTGTAGCTAAAACCTTCGCAAAAAAGCAACCCACATTACTGACGAGTGTGCATTGGCATCGTTGAAATTCACTGCCACCTCATCAATGAATAGTAATTGTTTCGCTGTAATTTTACTATTACGCCCCTATCTTTATAGACGCTCAACGCGTATATAGATTTGAAAGATGCCCCAAATCTAATTTGCCTCCGCCAAAGGCTGCTTTGATCACAGCATCAAACGCTATCTGCAATCAACAAATCGCCAGTAAACAGGACCTCTTTTCTCAACGCCCTGCAGTCGCCAGTAACGCACTTTCTAAAAACGAAATGAGAAAAATCCCTCTGTTCGCAATTCTGTTTTCTTGCTAGGACTCCTGTAAAACATCTGACAAGGCTGAAAGCAATGCGTATATTTTCCAAGTGTCATTTTTATCCTCTTCGCCTTGTAAAACAAATGCAATGTCACCGTCTAACGTATTGTCAGAAATTTCCCTGTATCGCAAACTATATTATTTTTTTTAATTATAGCACTTCCAAAATTCCCCTCTTTACACAGCCCTATAAAAAATATCCCTCCATCTCCACATTAATTCCTCTTTCAAGTTCCTTCACAAAGCTACCAACTTCTATTTAGATTTCTCTGGTCAACTCCACCCAAATTTTTCCCACAATCCCTCATTCCAAAATCGTCATACAGAAATGATTAAAGATAATTTAACGACGGAATATTAATACAGAGACACTTCAATAACACTGGGCTCCTGCATCAGCACTTTAAATAATATTATCAGATTTGCACATATTCTTGTAAATTATGTCACGAGGTTCTTTAAACAAGTAAGTATATATTGTTGCTGCATGCGAGAGTAAATATAACAAAAGCCAAATGCAATTTAATATAAAATGGCTTCAGTGGGCCATTATCTAAGTAATCATCAATTTCAATCAGTGTAGCCTATAAACAAGGCTGAAGACCATTTCGCTGCCCGAGTCGATTATTCCATTACAGCCGGCAACAGGGATTCGCAATTAAATAAATTCAAATATTGTGTTATCTTAGTCATGAACCACCACGCATTAAATGGTTCCGCGTATATTATTCGAATTTTAAGCCGATGTCTTGACGAATATCATTCGGTTCTAAGGCTTTGTTTTCTTCTGATGTACTAATAATTAAAGGGGACTAAGACATGCAGTTCTTGTGGAACAGCTTATGTTTGACGGCGATGTTGCCCTGATGACAAAGGCAGCAAGGACCTCTGAAACGACTACACGGCGCTACAATCCAGAAGACAGCCATATTCACAGTTATAATTGCTAAGTGGATCCTTTGTAAACATCACGAACCACCGCAGTAGGTGAACCAGACTGGACTGTCTGCTCAGAATGCATAACGTTAAACTGCCACTCGAAATACACTGACACTAACAGAAAGTACTACGACGAACGCTGCAGAGTACACAAAAGCTCCAAATGTGTCTTTTTACTCATATTCGATGGAAATGATATCAAACAGTTCACGTGGCCATTGACAGATGGCAGCACGGGCGATGGCGGCATTGTCTTCGCTGTGGATCGTGGGTAAAGACAACATAGCAGAAAATCGTTCTTCCACCTCGTGACTTTGCGCATTCGTCCCGTTGCTTTTATCCCCCCCCCCGGGGTCCGACCATTCTCGAACTACAAAACGCTTAAAGACGATGACGTCATCGCTCGTTTAAAATGTATCGTGAGAATATTTACATCGACTGCCCCACACGCAATTTTTAAGTGCTCTTACGGGGCCCCAGTGAAAAAGTAGTTTCTATGTTAATATTTCGCCGTTACATTACTATATTTTAAATATTTTATCATTTTGCAGAGGTATTAGAAATGTTATCCAGGCCAGCAGATGGGAATCCATGGCACAATGGAGGATAGTAATGGAGTATTTCAAGAGGCTTTTAGGTAGATGACCTAACAATGGCATCGCCTAAAATAATCTTCTTCCCACATCATCACTTTGAGCATCCGTCATGTTGCCATTACCGAAATCACAAGCTAAGATGTCATCAGTCGTAGCAAAGTGTTATGGGTAATGACGTCATGGTGGAAAATCCTCCTCCCAACTCAGGTCTCTGATTATTTGTCACAGCGTTTTCTTTCCTGTTTTTCGCCTAGTAAAACAATACGTGTTCGGACTACCATTTAAAAACAAAACTGCTTTATGCAAATTCGTTCGGGTGTTTTCTGGGATGGCAGAACGTGTAGTTCATACGATTACCGACAAGTGGCAGCACGATCTCTTCGACTGAAAGACACGACACAGACGTACAGAACAAGAACACGAGGTATTCGTCGCTTTAGCCAAAGCGCAAAGAATACCCAAACGTTTCCAAAGCACAACATTCACGACCAAGGCAGTGTAAATAAACGTTCTAGCGCAGCGTTTCTCAACCTATGTTACGCGTACCACTGGTGGTACGCGAACTAAGTAAGAGCATCAAAAGATAATATTAACATAAATAAGTTTTTCCCTAAACGCATTTCGGTAGTGGTACATTTAATGTGTTAAATTTAGAATTAGTGGTACGCCAGCGAAAAAGCTTGAGACACCTGCTGTAGATACTCGCGGCCGGCTGAGTAGAATCCAGTCGTCTCTCAACCACGTGAAAGAGAACTCCCTTAAAACGGAGACCGATAAAAAGTTCGTGTTGGTAAAGCTTACATACTAGTGTGCAAATGATGAAGATATTAGGCGTTCTTTTCATATCGTTATTTCGCGGTGCGTGCTTCAGAATTAGAGCTAAATTTGCTAAACATAGATGCCATGATTCCCTTCTAAGTAAACTGTGTAATCAGACAGCTACCAACAACACAAGTTCTAATCCAAAAAAAATCCTCACTGATGCAGATATAATCAAACGTAACACATACGGCATCTTGGCGTCCCTCGTTCGTGAAGCGTTAATTAATCCATAAAGTTGAATACCTGTGCCATCTGGTTCCTTGCCATCGCGTCTTCGCTTCCGTTATCCGGTTGGACCCTTGGGTGCGCCAGTTCAGCAGATGTCCTTTAATCGCCTCAGCTCTTGATGATGTGCGAACACCCGCCCTTTCGAAGCACTGTCAGATAGATCACGCCCATCTCACAGGAAGTTTTTCACCACGTACACATTCACACACAGCCATTTCGGACCTATGATTCATGCGTGACGCATCACTGCCTTCAACGTAACTTCACGCGGATGAATTCAAACTGCAAAAATCGCGCTCTGTTATGTTTTCTGATTCATAAACGAAGGCAAACGTCGATCTCGGAGAACAACGAAGTACAATCTGAACATTCTACGTCACTGTTACAGAAGCCCCAAATCAGACACAGACTTTAGCCAGCTAAATCCACTTCACATCCTCACAACATACGAGGGCTACTTCAAAAGTCATGGCAACTAATTTTTTGGCGGCAAACACGTTATATTGAAGAAAGTTCAAAATATACATATGAAAGGGCACGATATACTCCTCCGATTAGCGTAGTAAGATCAGGTAGGTGTGAATGGGTGTAGGTGTAGTACGGAATGACCTCTTTTTTTGCATTCTTTAATCCTCGAAAAATTCAATTGTGATTTAAAAAAATCAAAAATTTAATGTGAGTTAAATCAGAATTCTTACATTAAGACTAGCAACCTTCAAGGTACTCGCTGCCAACGACGAGGAAGACGGCGAATACCATCAGCTTCACAATCTCCAAATCTTGCCATCTCGCGCCGAAATGTCCTCTCGTGTACGAAAGCGTTTCCCTCGCAATGGCTGTTTCAATTTGGATAATTAAGTCATAGTCACATGGCAAAAGGTCGGGTGAATATTGAGGATGGTGTAGTACTTCCCATCTCCAACGTCGTAAAAGTTTCTTGACACTGTTTGAACCCATTCACACCTACCTGATCTGACTACGCTAATCGGAGGAGTATATCGTGCCCTTTCATATGTATATTTTGAACTTTCTTCAATATAACGTGTTTGCCCCCCAAAAATTAGTTGCCATGACTTTCGAAGTAAACCTCGTATTTCCTTAACAAAGCTCTGGAATTTGCGATGTTGCAGTTTATAGATTTACGTTAAGAAAACTGTCAACATCGCAAATATCACAGCCCGCGATTAGACACGATCCCGAACCAGTTTAAACCCGAGTCCCCATGGTAAGAAACTGGCCAAGAAGGTATTGTAATAAAAGTAAATATGTCCGCTAAACGCCATGTAGGCGCTTTGGGTGGGGGTTTCAGTCAACACATGTGAAATATCGGAATGACGGGACAGTCACCCTTCTTCAAAAACTGCTTGCCGCTCAGATGGTCAAATAAAATTATGGAACTCGAAGGTTCATTATCGTGTTCACAAGCGATCGCGGCTGGTACCTACTACAAGCTAGATGAATCCAACCTACATATTAAGACCATACTTCTTTAAAACTGCTTTAAAATCATCCCAGAATTTAAGAGAAAGCCATTTTCATACAAAATAGCGAAATTTTATTTTGTTAAGTCATAGGGAAAATATACTTTTTTAAATTGGCAAGCATTCTTCAACTGTAGTAACGGGTTCTTGAAAATGTCTCTTTGACCACGCCCTCTCTATTCTGGTTCTATTTTCTGAAACAATCTCCACTCATCAGAAACTTCTCCGCAGTAAAGCAAATATTCTGCAAGACAATGCCGCTCACACTCGGTACTCTGTAATTATATCTGAATTTTTGTTAACCTATATCTTCCTTACAGTTGCCAGTAAAATAGAATCGCATCAAGAAAAAAAGTAAAGCTGTCCCGCTACACGCCATACAGACGCTTAGGGGGAGAGACGATACAGCTCCTGCTCATTCTTAACCTCGGCACTAGATGGGGGTGAGTGGTCGGCGTCACGATCCGGCCGCAGGGGCTGGGTGGGCCCGAAAGCCGGTCTGGACGCAGATGCAAGAGGAAAAATCATCTGCCCCCGTCGGGGATCAAACCCCGGTCGTCCAGTCCATAGTCAGTCAGTTTTCGGAGCTCAGCCGGTTCCTGCATCAGCACTAAGGAGATTAAATTATCACTGAAGTTACGCTGGTAAGACGCATTCCATTCACGAATGGAAGTTACTCGCCGTAATGTTAGAAGGGCCTTCCTACTATTCGCGAGGAAGTCTCGTCAGTGATCGATCACAGATGCTAACGCCGTCATCTCGATACGTTTCCGCGTCTGAATATACACGTGGCGCGTTCTATATAGATCGATACTTTCAGTGTTTGGGGCCAAATCTTTGGATGTTTGTGAAATGTGGAAGGGGTGGGAAAGGAATGCGGGACAAAAGAGGAAAAGATATGAAAGGGAGAAAATAAATTAGGGGGAAAAAGTGAAGAATTAAGACACAAAAATAATTATCCGTCGAATTTCAACGTGCTCTTTCCACAAATGTATTTTTTATAAGGTGGTCAGTTCTTATGTAAATTAGAAATTGCGACCAGAATGCTCGCTAATATCACCAACAGAATTCTAGGGTTGGTAAAAGCGTTGCGTGAGATCAGAATGATTTGTGGCATGCTTCGTACCTCATTTATATGCATCTTATTTAAAGACGCTGCCAAACAGCTGAGATTACACAGCACTGAACGACGGGATGATTATCGAATGACGGGAAAGAACGCGAAAGGAAGCGGCAGTGTCCTTGCTTAAAATACATCCCGGAATTAGCCTGGATGACTGAGAAAAACCACGAACAGCCACTGAGTATAGCCGGTCTCCGGGTCGAGATCTGAACGCGAGACGTAAGACGCAGGGTGGAAAACCGTTCGACCGAAACGTCCAATGCATTTATTAACACTCTAATTCCGATTCAGGCATGCCAGGCCATTTTACTGCACGAGGCCGTCACAAATGTTTTTAACGCATTTACACAATACAACGAGGCATTAACTCGCTTAAACGATGGTGTTCCCAAGTACGAAAATTGCACAGTATTCAATACCTGCTCTCCGTTAATGAGGACGCCATGTAGTAAGTAGGTCGATGGACAGGCTACGTACATAGTTACACTAACTTCGCAACGCTAATGGTGATAATACCAGTCCCAGCTTATACATAATTAATCTAAATCGCGCTGCCAAAGGTTAAGGATCTACGTTAAACATTACAATTCACTGACTAAACGCAGACAGATGCACGCACCACGATGTAAAAGTGTGGATGAATACCACATAATGCAAGAACACCGTAATCCTAGTTAGAAAGCGCAAACTTGGAAGACCTAGGCGTAGATGTAAGGACACTATAACGGACATGAGGGTGTATAGAAAGGATTCGTCTGACATAGACCAGGGACCGGTGAGTTCCGGTTCCATAACGGCAGCGATTGTTTGCTTCTCAAGGACGACTCAGCTCCAAGGTGTCAATTATTAATAGACATGTTTTGGTTGCGAGTAAGAATGCTACTCGTCCATTAATGAAAGGCAGACGGGAAAGTTATTAGGATCATATGAATAACAATCAGATCAAGAATGGAATGCGGTACGTCCTTAGACACTGAAGCAACGCATTAACACAAGTTAAATTATGTAAAATGTTCCTAAAGCTGTAATAAACAGCAGAAGAACGAAACTGCGTGTCGACAACAGTGCTTCACTGAGCATGACAAAAGGTTGTAAACCAAATTTAGATCTGCGTAATATCTGACTAATATTTTGGGCTGTCTAATGTGCCGGTTTCTTTAAACAGTACGTTTTGAAAATTATCCCAGTTTCCGTCAGATGAGAAATACCCTCTGTTGATTGCCCAGGTCAGTGGTGCCCACACTTATTTACCAATGGACCACTTGTCCAATAAATTACGTGCTCGCGACCCTGAATTTGAAAGTAGCGCAAAATATGCTCCTACACATCTAGGCTATTTTCGTATTAAAAGGCACATCACGAATTGGGTAAATTGTGGTATTCTGGAAGATACCCGGAATGTTCGCCCCATCAAATTCGTACTCGGGAATAATGCAGATCGGCTGTTTTAAGAAGTGCAATGTAAATTACTTAGAAATGAAAGTAACAAACCACAGCCAAAACTGCAACACATTTAATTTACTAGAATAAATTTGCATTAAAAATTATATGAAAATTAAATTCGTGTGATACGGTTTTTTGTCTGCAATTTTTTCCTTAAAGTGAGCCTCAAATTCTGAAGAGCACTGATCACAGAGTCCGTTTCAAATGTTCATGTACTTCACGAACGCATTGGTTGTCACAATTATGCTTTGAATACACACGTTTAAAGTAATTTAATAAGTAAAAAAAGAAAAAATGTCTGGAGGGCGTCGGGGAATCGTCACTTGGTCACCTCTTTCGCACCGCAGACACCGGAACAGCCCTCATTTGTTAACAGCGTCGGGTTTCAGCCCGGACATCTGCAGTGTTCCTCAAGAGTCGATCCCTGCTTTACCAGACGCCGTATCCTTAGGCCACTCCACACGCAGAAGTCAGGAGAACGCGGGGGCTTAATTCAAGTTGTTCCTCATAGGCCCAGACGCGCAATAGAAATGCGGGGACGACCAGCGTTCCTAATGCAACAACTACCCACCTCCTTCTTTTGACTACGTTGATCTGCATATTTTATATATTTTTTAGACATCTCGACGTGGAAAATCGACTAATGAATTGGGAGTAATCCGATAAGCAAACTGCTCATCAAAGCATTACAAAATGTGAATTAACTATCTGAAATCTGTGTAATGAGTATCTCTATTCGTATGAACAAAGGCCCACTAAACGGTGTAGAGCCGAGTTAAAAATATGAACATGTGTTACCAGTAGAGAAACGTGTAATGAACAAGATTACGCACGTAAGTTCTTGTTAACTACAGGCGTCGACATATCCAAGCAATCGCCTACGAACACGATCAACGGCACGTAAGAAACCGCAGCATGCACCTCAAAATCAGAACAGAAATGCTGAACCGATAAATTTCTATACAAAACTGACATTAACGACGATGAAGGCACGTCACGATGTTTGGATTTAGACGGAGTTGCGGTTCCAAACCCGCCCTGACTTATTCCATGGACCAGTTCACAAAACTCCCCAAATCTGTTCTAATGATATTACTAACCAGGAAAATAGATATTCTGACGTCACACAAATTACCGACACTACTAGACTCTTAACAACTAGAAGGTACAAGGGGCATGATTGTGGACACATAACACCAGAAATCAAAAAAGTTGGGTCGAACTGAATGAAGCCGCAAAGCTTATGGAATTATGAACAGTTACCTCTCACTAGACCAATATAGGAGGAGGTGAAAATTTGAGGAAGCGAAGTCATCACAGCACCAGAAACCTCACGTTATCTGAAGTTTCAAATGCCCGGTATAAATCAACGATCACTCGACACCAAAATCGGAATATCACACGGCCCTCTGGATAAAACAACCATCAACAACATAAACCGAGGTAGGTACGGACTACATAGCGAACGGCGTGATGGCCCACAAGGTACTGACTGAAGCTACACACTCGTCTGCCCGGTCGGTCGTGTTCCCGGACACAAGCCAGCAGCAGCCGAGCGAGCTGCTGGCACGCAGCCAACAGTCTTTCTTCCTCTACAATCGATCACTCGCAGCGCCCCTTGGTGAAGGTGCGGCAGGCGGATTAACGAACAAGTGAACGCGAAGTCTTTCTTTCTAACCTTCTGAAATCACGATGAACACAAAGCCTTGTAACATAAATCCGTAAAATGAAGAATGGGAAAAGAAGAAAGGGAGGCTTGCATGCCACACTGCAAGGCGAGCAGCAACTGTTTCACGACGAATTACTGCCAGCCAACTTATATACAACACGACTGGAAAAGTTTAATTGGTATCGGAATACACACATTCGATGAGGGTTCTTACAAATTGCTATTGGACTCTGTCCATCGTCTAAATTACAAAATAATAAAACTACAATGTTTCGGAAACTTCCGTCTCCAGGTAAATACAGTGTGTCCCAAAAAGATGTATACTCGTTCAAGACTGTCCGTCGATCGTCAGCTGTCCTTTGCTAAGTAACAACATTCCTGCGTACGAAACGCATTGCTGGAAATAGTAAACAGAGTCTTATAACTAAAATGAGATTTTGCTTACGCTAACGGGGGTTTTGTCGTACCGGGAGCCTCGACCATTCAAACTGGGGTCTGTTGCTGCTGATGAGAGGTTATCCCGTCAGGCAACTTGTCCTTTGTGCAAAGGATTTTGGTTGGTTCTCTGGGGTTTGAACCCAAAGGGGGTGGGATCGCTTCGGCTGAAGGCCTCTGCGACTTGGGGGGGGGGGGGGTGTGTCACATCAGACGAAAGCCTTCGTGATTGAGGAGGGCGGGCCGTGACCCTCTTGAATTACACCCTGGTATTTGCCTTACAACTGAGGAAAAGCACGGAAAACCTCAGTCAGGGCAGCCGAGTGGTCAGACCACTCGTTGTGCCGACTTGGCCGTCTTTTCAGGGACAGCCTCGGCTGGCCCGCTGAACATCAGTCCCCCTCGGTTGCCCTTGGGTGACCCCTGTCAGCCCTCGTACGGCACAAGTGCCTCCCGAGTTGCCGAACTAAGGGGTTCCTCACACCAGCTGACTTTGACTCGAAGCTCTCGGTCAGTGCCCTGATGTGGTCGGCAAAGAGCGGGATCCCCCCAAATATTCGTGAATTTGCCTGTTACTAACGTACCATGGCGCGTCAGTCGCAGTGCGAAGACACTTGGATTGCAACACTTGCAGCTTATTAGCACGACTTCAAGGTAGACCAGAACATCAAAGTGGCCAAATTAGATATCATCCATATCCGTCCAGCGGTTCTCGAGTTGAGTAATGAGGGTAGACGGGCGGTCAGACACACATGGTCAAATCATTCCACTTTCACGTCGTGCAAGGAACACATGCGAGTAAACGCGCCTTTTTTGAGCCGCTGACGGATATTCAGCCAATCCAAAAATTGTTATGGGACCACAAGGTTCGTTATGATTTAAATCCAGGTAAGCGTGTATTCTTACTTACTGAAATATACATTTTACACAATAAATTCTCCAAACGATATTTTCATATTTGTGTTCGCTTTACCTTAGAATCGTTTTAGTTGACGCAATTCCCGTAACAAGAGGAACACTGAACAGAACCAAATTAAAACTAAAAGAACGGGTTGGGAGAGAGAGTTGAAACTAAGTCTGGCAGACAGGCAGCATGTCTCAGAGAATTTCATTTCTATGGCACAACCTATCATGGTGATTTGCAGCCCGAACTGAGGCTTGCACCTGCAATAAACGATCCATCATGACCAACACGGGCTGCAGCATAGCGAAGACCACGGATGGAATCGGCAAGCACTTCATCTCGGACAATCATGGTTTCTGTGCCAGTTCCCGAAGTGCGATGATTCTTACCGCTCCACACGATTTCCGAATCACCTTTGCAGCTGGCAAAGTGCCCTGTGTCTGTGTACAATACATCAACCCGCCTCCACCCTCCGCTATCACGCTGAAATCGAGACGAGGGTTGTAGCCACCACCCACAATCCAGAATCACAATCCGAATTGATTCGAATCATAGTTTTCATGAAATCTGGTTTGTTCCTGCTTTACAAAACATTCAAATTCAACTAACGATTTGAAGGGGCATTTGCAACAGGGCGAAGTAGTTCTTAGCATACATTTAACATAATTAAGTAGTAGAACTACTCGTCGCGCCGAATTGGCCATCTTTTTGAGACGGCCTAGGAGGTAACTATTTGGATTCTACAGCCCTTCCATGTTCAACCAATTTTAGCTCTGGTGTGAACAACAAATATTTCCGGACATCTGCAATTTACTTCACTACACTACACGGCGCAACAACCCAGAAGACAACGTGAGTGACTACTACCTGCAATTTCACGGTGCAGATTATAAGCAATTAATAATTCGGTTAATGAAATAATTCGTACTGTCATCGCCGACACTACAAAAGTCCGCCATTAGTTCCGCAGTTAGTTTTATGTGGTTCCCAAGTTTTCCCCTACTAGATATTAAGCAGTTCAGATGGTATTCTTCGTAGAACATGGAATATGCCAACATTCTAAAAGAATAATAAACTTAAAACACTGCATGTTCTAAAACTCCAAGAAATGGTTACCCACGGATTTAAACGTGAGTAGGACCGCAGAGAAATGATAACACACACAAATAAAATCCTCAAGCTGAACAATAACACTCCGACCGCAGTGCCATCTTCCGTACTTTGGAGGCGAGGCGGGCGTTTTACGAGCTCTGCCGTTCCAGCAGCGAGCTGGCGAGACGACAGTTCGTGACTTTGGCTGTATCTGATTACTAAGTTATGTTCTTTGCACGACATTCACAAAGCAGACAGACACACAGCAGCAGGAAGTTGAGAAGCAGCGTTCATGACGTTCGTTAACCGTGTTAGCTCGGCTAACACCTTCAAAAACGAAAAATAACCCTCTTACTTTCGTGGTTCATTTGCACGAACAAAACTTGTGCATTTAAAATCCTGAACTTGTTTATATGATAAAGAAGACGATACTCAATATAGAATGTTCTACAAGTTATAACAGCGGCATCCAACCTGTGGCCCGCGGGTCACATGCGGCCCAGGGTACCCCTTCATGTTGCCCGTTTGGAACTACGGCTGCTCCGAAGGTACAGCAAATCTAGGCGAACACCCGAGGACCCGCAATTTGGTATCAATATTTTTGCTTAATTTCTTGACTTGAATCAATTTGATATGTTGAGCTCTGGCTTGTTCATTATTTTGTAGGTCTGCGGTGTCAAAAATAGTCGCTAAACAAGTGACTAAGACACCTCAATGCTTTAATTAGTAATTCAAATATATAATATAATTCAAGTCTATACACAAACTTTAAATTGTTGATGTTAAAATTTAAAATTAATATTGATATTTTGCGCTATTCATCGTTATTACGATGTTACAGTATTGCGCTTTATACTACTACATGTTTCAATGAATAGCATCATCTTCAGGTTTTTTTATCTTTATCTACTACTAATACAAATACGCAACTATAACCTTTAATTAGTAAGTTAGCGACCAGCTGCCTCTAAGTGGAGTGTGACTAAAATTAACAAACGGCAAACACTAATAATTACTCTAGTTTTGTTTGAGGAGGGGGAGTTCCCTAATAGATTGTTCAACAGAATTGCGGTGCTTAGTGTTGACACTAATCTTCAAATTTTCCGCCAGAACAAGCGCTAGCTCGACTTTGATTCAGATTTCAAAGGTATCATTCTGCGCACATCAACGAGTTATGCTGTGTTCATTAGAGAGCTGGGTGTCTGATGTAGTAGTCTCGTGCCGACTGTGCCAGATGGAAGACTTTTTCCAAGGTGCATTGATGACACGAGTGATTTGCATTCGTTCCCGTCAGTTTTTGCCAGACATAAATATGATTCTTGGTACAGTACGCCAGTCCTGTTTTTATAAGATGTGATCCCAATTGGCATTTCAACTGTGGAACCAACTGGTAATTCCCTTCCGAAGAAAAAGACATGCCAGAATTTCACAAAATACGGTAACGTTAGGATGCTTTTATTTTAATGTTCAGTTTTTATACAGACGTTTGAATACTCCGGCCATATTAACTCATTATATCTTTCAACATGGCCTGCCGACCTAAGAAGTTGGTACCCCTGCTTTATACAAAATACGCACTAAATAAATTGCACATCAGAACCTGGATTTCATTTTCCGCGTTTTCAGTCTGTCAAATGCAGGAAGTTTTCTTCTTTCCATTTTCGTGTTCTGTTGACACGGTGAACAGGCAAAGTTCTTGCAACGCTGAGGAACAGATGTCTGTTTTAATCTGCTTTGTGGCTTGGGAAACTTTTACCCCAGAATTCTTCTGTCTGCCGTGATGTCATATCAACTAGAAGTTCATTCATTTTACATTACTCAGGCCTCGGAGATGCGTGGCAGACTTTCTTCCAAACAGTTGTATCTTAAAACTTCGTCATAATGTGACTAAAGATCACGTAAATGTATAAAAGCTTCCAGTTATTTGCAACAGAAGACTCCCTTTTTAATAACACCTGTTAATAAAGCTACTTACCCGTTAACATTTGTAGACGCAACTCTGTAAAGTAACTCAACACGAGAGAAACAGAGCCTACTGGCACAGGCGATTACAAATAACGCCGTAGTTCAAGTGGTAATGAGTTTGTCAGGTCACGTGAACGACTTCACTTCACACGTGAACCACACCAAGTATTGTTGGCGCCATGTTACAAAGCCAGGAACGAGGGAAAAATATTCATTGTTCCCTCCTTCATCCATCTCCTTCAAATTTTTATTTCTTTCGGTTTTTCCACCCCCACCATCAATATTCCACAAATTCTTAACCTCGGCGCTAGATGCAGCAGAGTCGCCGTCAGCTTCACGCTGCGGCCGCTTTACTGCCGTTCTTGACGCGGTGGCGAAGAGAAAAATCCATACAACATTCGCGAGTAAAACACAGGATTTGTACCCAACGTCATGACCTTAAAGTGCCACGAAACTCGGCACAAACTTCCAGGTTCAAGAAAATTATCATGAATCAAATGATGGCGTTGAGCTTTTAAACGCAGAATTACACGATAAAGAACCCAGCAAGAAATACGCCAAGTCTTTAGCTCGAGAATTTTAACACACAACATGACGCGGACAGAGAGCCCAAGCCAGGGGCGCAGCAGGTCCTGCTGCGGCAACAGACATCACCCGGCCGTCGAACACCAGCACCGCGCCTATGACAGAAGACACACGGCTCACCGCGAGGAAGTCTACCGCCGGATTGGTCCAGCCGATCACCGGCCCTCAAAAATGACAGGGGTCGCAGGGAAACGAGCCCAATTCCAAGCCGAGAGCGAAGAAAACAAACGACTCGCGGAAAAGACGCGCGCCATCTCTCCGCCGTCGCAATACAAAGGCCAAGAATCGAAAATGGTCATCGCAATCCGATGCAGAGGAGGATGATCTCGGCGATTCAGTCAAGGACGGAGGCCAGAGAGGCGAGCGAGGTGGCCGATGATAAAGACGCAGACGCAGGACGCTTGAACTGCGTCAACACCGCATGCGATGTGTATATATGCGAAACAAGCAAGGAAGCGGGCACAGACACGCTGTGTCGATTCCGAAATTGGGCGTTTTCTGTGTGGCAACAGTAAGTCAGGTTTTCCGAAACGTCGGTAAACT
The DNA here is from genome assembly GCF_977971745.1 of Zootermopsis nevadensis. NCBI lineage: Eukaryota > Metazoa > Arthropoda > Insecta > Blattodea > Termopsidae > Zootermopsis > Zootermopsis nevadensis. The sequence goes on along the minus strand of NW_028259139.1, from coordinate 15,006,018 downwards.
TCTACCAGACTACAAGGCGCTACAACCCAGAAGACACCCATCATCTTATTTCTTCTCATCCCCCCCCCCCCAAATGAAACGGACATTCAACTGAAGAGGAAGACAATATCTACCATCCAGCATTCCTTTTGTTGACGGAATTTTATTTTGTGCTGGAATCCAATGAACTTGCCTATATATGAACATAAGCCTGAAGCCGAAGCTGGTGGAATTCAAGAGACTTCTCTTGTGTGAACGGGAAATACTCTCTGCGTTATACTTTAGCTGGGAATTCTGAAGCACCCAAACCCGCAGGCCACGCCGCGTATATTTGGCATCAATGTCTCTAAAAGAATAGCAGTTTTCAGCATCTAGGCGTAGACCTCTTTGTATCTGCAATAAACGACCACAAAGACCGGGGAGGCATCCGAATTTCGGAGCATTTTTCATATTCTGTTGTACACGATCACACTGCACCGGGCGCTTTCCGACTAAAGAACACAGGAAACGTACGAATCCCTACAAGACACCCTGGTTCATTCTGGACCAAAATAAATGTCCCAGGCAGCATACAACGCAAGCAGTGTAGGATTCAAGGTCCTCAAAGAAACGAGTATGAAGATGGCTGTCTAGTGGGTGGTTGTTCCACGCAGTCAGGTTAAAGTTTACCGACGTTTCGGAGGTATTTCCTGCCTCCATCATCAGGGGACCATGACCATCACAATACAACCCAGAAGACAGCCGTATTCATGTAGAGCACACATCACAATTTCTGTTCGAAATAAAATTCCACTGTTACGATATATTTTATTATCATGACGAACAAATGTGGTTTGTAGTGTTCTGGGTTATGCATCTTCTGTCCTGAAGATAGAGGTAATAAATTCCTCCCGAAACGTTAACAAACAACACAGTTGCACAGCTTCACTACCTTGAAGATGAAGGTTGCTGTCTTCTGGGTTGTTGCGCCGTGTAGTATGGTAGATGACCACCAAACGTTTGAGATCCTTGCTGCCTCCATCATCGGGGCGATCGCCCTGATGACAGAGGCAGTATGACCACTGAAACGTCGGTAAACGTTTACCAACACGGCGCAACAACCCAGAAGACAGTAATCTCCAGACTTACCGCCATGAAAACCTCAAATTCTACCTTGAAGATCATTCCACAAAAATTACGTCACTGCACTACGAATGATAAATGGGAGATTAAAAACGGGCACACACATATGGCCTCTGCATTTTACGGCGTCTGCTTTCGGTAAGGCACGGATAGAAGAATGAATGACCCACAGACTGAGCCACAGTTCAGTATTATTATGTTTCACTGTTGGCTTCTATGAATCGGTTAAAATTAGCTGCAGTTCAGGGAAAAACAACGTGTTCACAGAAGTTTCTGTATTCTTCGAAAAAAACGGCTTCACTATTCGAAAGAACATAAACCCACTGGCATATGCTTTTTATGTCTTCACAATTTCCCTGTCGTGAAACCCCACAAGGACATGTGACGCGGATTAAAGTCTGGACTGAGGAATTGCCAACAGAACTCTCAGTTCTGACGTTACAAGGCCGAAAACACTGCGCAGAAAGTCAAAAATCACATTAGAACAAAATGGCGTAACGTCGTCTTCCATGAAACTACGCCCGCTGTCACCAAATTGCATATTCAAGGACACTAAATGACTTGAAACCCCCCCCCCCTTCTCCACTCTTATCCAGGCGGCAACGCGAAACTGCCATTGCAATGTTCTGCCGTGAATTTTAATTCGTTCGTTTTCACAAGTTCGTAATACGCTTCGTCCGTCAAATTACTACGTGGTGGCACGGAGAGAGATGACGTGAAACTCCCTCGGCTGTTACAACGCCATTGAAGCTGGCCAGATTAAGAAAATCTGCCATCAAAAGTCAGAAAACGAGGACTATTTACAACGTGTACGTTTCTTAAAGACATTTCTGAGCAAACTTAACATCTCAGTTGTTTTTTGTTTTAAATTTCCACACTGAACAGCTGCAAAACAAGGTACCAACTATTTATGCTCTTTCTTCGATCCTAAGACTTCATGTCCTTCAGCGTCTTTAATTTCTCACCCAGTACTGAACAGGTCTACCAGAAAAAGAGAATTTCCGACTATTTTAGTTCAGCGCCAAGAATCACAATACTGATACAATATACCCATTATGCAGTCAGTTACTTGCGTCAGTAATAATTTAGTCGCTGTCAGGAAAGGTGTGGGAGGGGGGGGGGGGCTGAGGCCCTCCACGCACGAATCCGTGTCGGAACACGGAGGATTTGCTTCGCACTATCGCCGATCGACCTCTTTATCGGCAATGCCATCAAGTTCCCACATCCTTCCTTCTTCCTTAACGACGTGGCGAACAGAAGAAGCTTGCCGTCTCTTAACGCAAAGTGACATGGAGGAATGGATCAGGAATGTCTTGTCCCTCGCGATGCAACCCTTTACCTCGCTCTACAATGACTTTATCCGGTTAAAGTCGCATTCTTCCAACCACGTGACCCGATTTGATGGAAAGCTCGTCAATAACGTATTTATTACACGCGCTGACACAATTTTTAACCCTTTTCTGGGGTTAAATTTCTACAGCAATTCCATGGCGTGACTGTGAGTGATGCAATGTTGTAATCTCGTTGCCAAAAAATTCTTCACAGAAGTGATAAACGATTAGTACTGTAATTTTTCACCACTTTTCAAACGCACAGCATCAACCTGAAGATGCGGAAATTAATTGCTAGTTCAAAGAATAGATTCACGTGTATGCATGCGATTCTTCCGTGATGATGAAGCTTGTAATTCGATGACGTCAGTAGTGTAGTTCCCCCCATAGACAACTGAATTGCCGCTATAAGTTGGGGTATGCATTAATTCTGTGGGATTTCCATTGCATTGAATCACTGAAGATAAAGATGCATGCATCCTTTGTCGTGGAGCTGATGGGGAAACTCTTTTTGCACGAAACCTTTCACTCTGCTTGTTCACCGCCCCACCCAAATGAAAACAAGCAGGCGTCGTAAAGTGTGGCAAAAGCTGCCTTCTAGCTCATCTTCTTACAGTACATGCCTCACCGACAATTCGAACAGAAACGCCTTCAAATCAGGTTCGTGTATTCTCTTCGCTGATGGTCGAGATACCCGCAGTTGCTATTCTGGTTCATTTTCGTGGACTGCAACGCACTGCATCTAGCACGGTTACCACTGTCGCGAGACCAAACACACTTGCCCTTCGAGAATGTTTGCACTCGTCTAAACTGAGTTCCTGCGCCGAACTCAGTTCGATGAACATCAAGCTCCACACAGAGCCCGAAACCTCGTGTTTTAAAATACAAAAACAACTTTGGCCTCCTGAACTAAAGTTACATGCCCACGGCCAGCAAAAACCTACAACAGTTCACTCCTTCCTTATGACGCTTCACCTTCGTTAGGACATGACAATAGCCTTCAATTCTAAAAGTTCGTGAAGATGGTGCGTTGTTGAAGTAAACTGTTTTCTAGATAGGAATTAGCTCTATCGATTGGGTCCAACAGAGTAGGTTTTACCTGAAGACGGAGACAGACTCCCATCTCATTTTATTTAATCTTGGACGAGCTGCACAGCCGACAGCAAATCAGCTGAGACATCCCTTCCAGAAATGACTTCAACCTGTCTCAAAATTTAAACAACTTTCTGAAAACGGGTTAGTTTAGGACAACGTCAGAATTGTGTCAACACCTCGTGCTCAGCTCTGAACATGTTTACATGAACACGTATCAAGCAAATGAACCAAGCGAGCATTCGACGTCTGCGCATGCCCGCGGAGAGGCGTTACAAATAGCCTACTTTTAGTTCTCTGGGGCAGATCGGCGGCGGGGGGGGGGGGGGGGGGGGGGGGTTAGTGAAATGCTGCAGAACTATAACACTATCGAGGTAATACATTAAGGACGCTGATGAGTGGGGCATGTAGTACGCATGGGTGGGCTTGGGGTGCAAGCGTATTTAAAGATTTCTGTCTTCTGGGTTATTGCGCTGTGTAGTCTGGTCGATGTTAACCAACGTTTCAGAGGTCATACTGCCTCCGTCATCAGGGCGATGAATATGCCAATAGGGTGTGAGGAGTTGGATTTTATAGGCAGGGACGTGAAAGGTGTAGCCTGCCCCGAGCCAATGGGAGCAGGTATGGGAGTGGACCAATGGTAGCACGTGGGCGAGGGTGGGAGAGGGAGAGAAAGTAGAGAGAGAAAGGTGAGTGTAGTTGTATGGATAAAGGCCCTGAAAGGGGCCGAGTTACTGGTCTGGTTGGTTCTGGCGGCGCACTCTTGCTCGTTCTCGGAGTCCTCGGAGTGTGTGGATCAGAGGCTTCCAGGACCGGCTCAGGTGAAGTCCATCTTCCCTGTTAAAGTTATCAGGATGAAGTTCGATCTCGATGGCTTCCCTGATTAACCGGTCCATGTAGCCGGTTTTTGAGGAGAGGATAGAAGTGTCCTCTAGCTGTATCTTGTGCTCCAAGTTGAAGCGGTGTTCAGCAACCGCAGATTTCTCGGGCTGCCCGAGCCGGATGTGGCGTTCGTGCTCCTTGATCCTGGCCTCAACGGAACGGCCTGTCTGGCCGATGTAGACTTTTCCGCACTCGCAGGGAACTCTGTATACGCCAGGCGTCTTCAGTCCTAGGTCGTCCTTTACCGGCCGGAGAAAACTGGGAATTTTCTTTGGCGGAAGACCAACAGACTTGATGTCGTGCCTGGCCAGCAACCTGCTTATGCGGTTGAAGGTCGTCCCGACGTAGGGCAGGAAGGCAACCGAGGCTGGTTTTTCAGTAGGCGGTGGCAGCCTCGCAGGCGGATTGAGAGCTTTCTGAATCTGACGTATCTGGCGTATTTAAGTTAGAATCGAAGGCATTATGGAAACAAACCATTTTGAATACCTGCATGAAAATGTCGGGATGATATTAAAATTGTCACGAAACAATATAAACCTGAAGACAATGGTGACTTCACACATGCGAATTTCTCAAAACCTCTACGACGAAGTGGTTACTGTCAATGTTCTGAAACTGCCGGTAGACAGCGAAAATAATCGAGATGCTCCGTGTATCCTTGTTACCAGGGAAGAATATGAAGATGGCCTAGATCCTAAAGGAATGAACCTCATATATGCGCCAGACCACGTACTGGGGATCCAGTATTTTGCGAGATCTGTAATCTGGAAGCACACGAGGGAGGTTTTACAGGACCGTAAAAGGCTCACACAGAATGAATGTAACCGAAGGTCTGCGTCGTCTGCTTATTAATGTCAGCAATAAAAATACATGTTAAGCTATCGCAACGCGCTCTACCGTACCACAGCACTCAACAAATTTAAATTAAATTTAGTATAGAGTGCGTACACCAAGATGGTACAACCTTCTCCTCAGAAGTCGCATTATCAAACTGTCTTCAGAAAGGCCTTTACTGTGCCAGTTTACGATGCTGTGTCGATAATCAAGGTGGTGTATCCTCGACATAAACTTAACAACCAAGTGATTATTGTTATATCTTCCTGGGAAACGGGATTTGTAAAAACAATTACTTTGAAGTAACATTTTTGAAGCCAGTCACAGTGGCGGGGGGGGCCTTGTACACTGGGGTTAGTGGGTTCGAATCCCACCCAAGGCAGGGATGTTTGTCCGCGTCTTTCTGTGTAGAGGGGGAGACCTTGCGAGGGGCTGATCACTCGTCCACGGAGTCCTACCAAATGTCTAAATAGATCAAGGAAACCTCCGAAAGGAGGGCCCTAGGCTCCACATTGGAGCGAAAAGATTATTAGAAATACGGTAATCCCGATTAACTGGGGCATCGATTAATCGGGGCAGCCGTTTATTTGGGGCAGATCTTAAAGTACAAACTTTTTTAACTCTTTACGTGGAACTTCGCATAATTGGGCAAAAGTGTTCTAGTCCCGATGTGTCCCATCAACCGGAACCCACTGTATATGTGAAACGTCAAATATTAAATTAAAGACTAAGAAAATGTATAAACGAAATAAAATACAGAAAACATGTTTGAATGGCA